>NW_003852406.1:5230663-5236484 GCF_000181295.1 Otolemur garnettii
AAAAAAAAAAAAAAAGAAAAGAAAAGTGCTCCACATGCTGATGAAAAGAATGTATATTCAATAGTTTAGGTGAATACTCTGTAAATGTCTGTTAGGGTCCCCTTTAAGTTTACTATTTCTTTATTGATTTTCTACTTTAACAATCCGTGAAGCTGTCTGTAGGGCACCAAAGTCCCCACCAATTACAATTCTATTGTTTATTTCTTTGCTTACATCTAGTAGGATTTGATTCATGAATCTGGAAGCTCCTGTGTTAGGTGCACATATATTGAAGATTGTTGTGTTTTCTGGTTGAAGTACTCCCTTTACCATTAGGTAATGGCCATCTGTGTCTTTTTTTTTTTTTTAACCATTCTTGATTTAAAGTCTATTTTATCTGAAATGAGAATAGGTAAACCTGCTCACATTTGGTTTCCATTTGCAAAGAATTTTTTTTTTCCATCCTACCTTGAATCTGTGTGAGTCCTTGTGAGTTATATACCATTCGTGGAGCATATACCTGGGGTGTGTTTTCTATCCATTCAGCCAGTCTATGTCTTTTAAGTGGGGCATTAAGACTATTTACATTCAGTATTAGTATTGATAAGTACAATACTGTTCTGTTCACTGTGTCAAATGATACCTCGTTCTTTTGATTTCTCTCTTGCGCTTTTGTTTTATAAGGCAAAGAAAGCTAAGTGAGCTTTAATTTTCAGGTGTTTGTACACTGGTGAGTATGAATTGTGCTGATCCATGTCTAATGCAGTTCTAGGTACTTGCTCTAGGGCAGGTCTGATTGTGACTAATTTCCTTAGTATTTGCCTGTCTGAATAAGTTTTTATTTCTCCTTTACTTATGAAACTTAGTTTTATAGGATTCATATTTCTTGGCTGGCAGCTGTTCTGTTTAAGAATGCTAAAAGGGGGACCCAATCTCTTCTGGCCTGTAAGTTCTCTGCTGAGAAGTCTGCTATTAGCCTGTTGGGCTTTCCTTTGTAGTTTAGTTGTTGCTTTCATCTTGCTGCTTGTAGAATTTTCTTTTATTTTTACTTTGTCCAAGACTATATGTCTTGGAGATGTACTATTATTTTGTTATGAATCTTCCTGGAGTTTAATGACCATGTTGTATCCTGGACATCTGAATCTTTGGAGATACCAGGGAAGTTTTCCTCAATAATTCCCTAAAATATATTTTCCATGCTTTTTCCTTTTTCTTCTTCTCTCTCGGGGCTATCTATAATTCATATTTTGGTTTGCTTCATGAAGTCCCACATTTCTCTCAGTGACTATTCATTTTTCTTTATTCTACATCTTTGAATGACTGGGTTAGTTCAAGAGCCTTTTCTTGAAGCTCTTCTTGGTCTAGTCTGTTACTGATGCCTCTGCTGTATTTTGAAACTCTCTAAATGACCCTTTCATTTTGTTAAGTTCTGTTATATTTTTTCTTAAGTTATCTAGCTGTTTAGCAATTTTTTCATTTTATCATAGATGTTCTAGAATTTCTTTTTGGCTTCTTTGTGTTGGTTTTCAACTTTCTCTTCAATCACATTCATCTTGTCTGCCATTCATATTCTGAAATCTATTTCTGACATTTTGACAATTTTCTTTTGGTTTAGGTCCATTGCTATAGATCCACTGTGATCCTTTGAAAGCATCAAACTAACTTGTTTTTTCATGTTGCCAGAGTTCCTTTGCCAGTTCCTTCTCAACTGAAATCTCTTCTCTCAGCTCGGGGAAGATAGGTTTGCAACATACCTGTTCACCTTTGATGGGAACTTTCTACTTAGTGGGAAGTAAGAGTGGTCCCTAGATGGTCCTTCTGTTTTGTTTTTGTTTTGAGACAGAGTCTCACCCTGTTGCCCCTGGCTAGAATGCTGTAGTGTCATAGCTCACAGCAACCTTAAACTCCTGGGCTCAGGTGATTCTCCTGCCTCAATTTCCCGAGTAGCTGAGACTGCAGGTACCCACCACAACACTCAGCTAATTTTTTCTATTTTTAGTAGTGAAGGGGTCTTGCTTGTTCAGGCTCCTGAGCTCAAGCAATCCACCCATCTTAGCCTCCCAGAGTGCTAGGATTACAGACAGGAGCCACTGCACCCGGCTTAGATATAATCTGGAAGACTGACCCAGCTGGGGAGGGGCAGATGCACTGAGAGCCCATGATGCAGCTATGTGTTGTTCCATTCCCTTGTGATTGTCACAGTCTAAACTGGTGCTGGATCATCTTCCTACAGAGTGGTGGGTTATTCCCACTATTGGAAGCTTGGACTGGAGGCTGAGCAAGTCCTTCTCCACGGGAGGCTGGCATTGTGAGAGACTGCTCTGTCTGGGTCTTCCCACATTGGTGACAGTGGCAGCTAAGTGAGGCAATCTAGGCAGTGGTCATGAGCATCAAGACCAGGGGTGTTCACTCCAACTGGGTCTAGATGTAATGGCAGCTTGAGGCTAGAAGATCCCTGGTAGGACAATGGACCACAAGGGCAGTTTCCACCAGCTAGGCAGTGGGAACCATGCTGGCAGGGCTATACATTCTGGCAACAGGGCTATACATTCTGGCAACATCACCAGAGCTTCAGGTGTGAGCCTCAAGGGCACAGCTGCAGGACCCAATGGCAGGAGGAAAGCCTTGGATCCAGGACTATGGGGCCAGCAGCAGCACTGGAACCTTGGGGGTGAGGCGTAGGATAGGACACCACCAAGGAAACCTTGGAATCAGGGCTGCAGGGCCAAGCAGCAACATGAGAACAACAGGGCTGTGAAGCTGGGTAGCAACCTGAGGGTTTTGAGGGTGGGGCCATAGGGCAGGGTTACCGGGAAGTTGGCGTTCTTCCCCTGCCAATGTCCTGCACTGGCAGTCACCACAGGGCTTTTCAGGTGCCAATTGCGGTACCTGTTCTGCTCAGATCCCCCGAGTGGGGAAAGGGTACTCAGGTCCCAGTTATGGGGCATGCAAGAGCATCCACTCCCCTCACTTCCTCCCTGGCCCAGCCACGGTGATATAGAGGTAGCTGTTGCAAAGCAAAGCCCATGGTGTTCTAGAACTGACAATTCAGAATGGTATTAGATGCAACAATCCAGGAACAAGAGTCACCAGGTTCCTGCTATGGCCCACTCTCTGGGACAATGTCACTGCACAAACTCCAAGTAGCTCCCTGATCAGTCTGGAGGTCAACAGTGGTGGTGCTGGGAACCCTCTCACTACTCAAGCCACCGTGCTCATGGTGGGGACCATAAAGCCCCAGGGTTCCTCCTATCCATCCCAAATGGGTGGACACCTCCCCCAGCTACCTTCTGACCTTGCTGAGTGGATCACCCTGTCACCTTCACCTTACGCTGAATGTCCACTGCCACTTCTTCAATGATTCATAGTGCTCTCTCCAATAAGGCCTATCTATAAGTAGGAATCCACCTTTGAATCCTCCCCTTGAGAGCAGTGTGTGTGGGCTACTTCTAGTACAACATCTTGCCCCTCTGCCAAGGCTACAGGTTCTAATCCAAAGCTGCCATATTGGCCTTTGCCTTTGCTTTAGGCAAGTGTAAAATGGAGATCAATCTCAAGGGGTTATACACATAGAAACTTCGTGAAAAGCATAAACCAATACACAAATGTGGAGTAGTATTGTTACTGAGTATTTTTTCCATATAAGTGATTCCTAATGTCATATATCGAATGTGTTACTGAAATTTGTTTTATAACTTTTATCACAGGTACACAGTACATAACCTAAGTTATAGCTGTACATATTATTAAAATCTTCCTCACACAATAAATATTTCTATGTACCAACTGTTCCCACTCTGAAACTTACTTTATAAAGGCAGTATTTTTGTAGCTTTCTTTGGAAAGTTTTCTGGTTCCAGAAAGGTTATATAAATATATATATGAGATTCAAAGTCATAAAATGACCTACTACCTTGACTGATGAAAATATAAAAAAGGAACATATGTCCAAGCAAGTTTGCAGAAGCATGACTAACCTGCACCTACACATGAGGAGACCTTACATCTATAAAGTAGTACCTTTGTGTGCTATGCCAACAGACCTCTACTCTAGCTCAGATTTCCACAAGTATTTTTCAATGATAGGTACTTTGCTAAAGGTTAGATGTTCAAGAGGTAGATGTCAACAACACTTAGAGATAAGTAGAGGGAGCTTAAGGCCCTCACACTCAACAGAGGCAAGATATTTAAATACTAAACACTACCCTGATAACCAAAGTTCCTTTTACTTTATTATTCTGGAAAGTTTCCAAGGAGAAATAGTTTAGAAACCATTCTATTATTACCAATGCCTTTTTGTGGTTCTTTTCCTCTTAACCAATGAGATCAGTGACTATGCAGAAACAATTACACCAGGACTGGGTCAATCTGGTGGTATATACTTTAGGTGCTGACACAGAGGAAAATCTCAACCTGACATGTCCCTTCCTACTGCCTCTGTCACCTCCAACCCTACCTCCCACTCTTCCTCCAGACCCCAAAGCAAATACCATGGCATCCCTGAGGAACAGGACTAAACCTGTCCAATCACAACTATTATGAAGATGGAGAGGGAAGGAGGCAAGAAGACAAAGCCCCCCAGGACACATGAGAAACCTGGAAATGGGACATGGCAGGAAGCCTGAGGTGTGAGTCAGGAGCAATCAGACACAGGGGTAGATACTTGCTCACTAAGTCTGCAGAGGGACCTCCTGGTAACAAAGAAAAAGGAAACAACAATGTAGGAAATGGTAGGAGAAAGAAAAACAAGGGCTTGAGAACTGGGTTACTGTGATTAACGTAAAAAAAACTGTAGGAAAAAAAGAAATGAGAAACCTTAAAACAGATAAAATTAAAATATAAACACAGATTGAAAATTTGTGACAACTCAAATGAACCAGTTGATTAGAAATGAGAGTAAGGACAAAATGGAGATGGGCTAGAGTATATAATCATTAAAATCTGACAAAATAATGGTAGCACAGATTTAAGTTGCATAATAGCTTGCAAGGAAAATAAAAGCCATCTGTCCTTCCACAGTATAATTTAATGAGGCCTGTCTGGCAGTGATGAGGTAATTCTTTCAGAGTCTAATGTAAGAGCACTAGAAAGGTGGGTTTCTGGAACATGTTTGCACTGGTACACATCAGAGAGGGGCAGTGAACAGTGCTGCCAGCTCACCCAGCACAGTCCTCCCACTTTCTTGGGGTTACACCCATCCCTGCATGTTTAAGGAGGCATCAGTCATCTTTCTTTTAGAATTGTCTCTCAGTGACACCACTGAAGAGGTCCTTGATTAACAAAGATGACTCATTGGAAGTTTTGCTAACTTGCATTTTGTGAGTTTAGGAAGCCTGAGGTATGGGCACCAAAAATAGCTGCTTCTTCAGATTCCTCAGACACTTCAGGAACAAGATCGACATCACTAACAGAGTAATCTGACCAGCTCTCAAAACCCAAAGAATCTCACCCATGTGGCTCTCTTTTCTCCCCCAAACCTCCACAAATCTTTTCTTGTTTTTCACATAGCATATGTGCATATTTTTCTTAGCTTGCCTATTGAATCACAGGCAGCTTGGCAACTTGGAATCTGCCATGGTTTGTTCTTGATATCGCACTGTGAATGTCTGCAACCTCTTCCTCTGAAATCTAATTATTAACATCAATATTCCACTAATTCATCTGACTCTTATGGCATGTTTTGGGTATAAAAAATTCAGAAACTAGTTTTTTTTTTTTTTTAAGAGACAGAGTCTCACTTTATCACCCTCGGTAGAGTGCTGTAGCATCACAGCTCACAGCAACCTCCAAGTCCTGGGCTTAGGCGATTCTCTTGCCTCAGCCTCCCAGGTAGCTGGGACTA
>NW_003852406.1:5237197-5250067 GCF_000181295.1 Otolemur garnettii
AGTTGGAGGTTGCTGTGAGCTGGATGCCACAGCAATCTACCTGGGGGACAGCTTGAGGCTATCTCAATAAATAAATAAAAATTTTTTTTAAAAGCCCTCCATTATCAATGTTTCTGTTACCTCATACTGCTAGAATCATTACCCACTAAATGATGTGTTTGGGAGCCTATTTCCAGAAACTGTGAGCTCCTTGAGAGAAAAGTTATATCTTTTTCATCTTTGTCTCTTCAGCACTTAACACAAGTCCTGCCCATAAGAATTTCTCAATAAGCTTTTGTTTTATGAATGTTCTTGGCCTATAAGAGAGCAGACTAAAGGAATTATTGGTCTTGCTAAAAACCCTTCTAAGATCTTCTGAAATACCCTGCAATTTCCAGAAATAGAGAAAGATGCACAAAGCATGAGACAGCTGATTTAAGTAGGAAATGCTGTGACAAAAGGGAAGAAGTAAACATGTGGGGAGCAGAGAAGGGATAAAACAAACCCACAACTTGTTCCTCTTGTGATCCCTTCATGAGCTATGCCTGACCTCCAAAACAGAAAACCAATCCCCATGCCCAACCCTACACAAATTCCTCACTCAAAAGGCAAAGAAATGTTGTGACCACCACCTCCACCACCATCTCCTGGAGCAGCAAGGGGTGGAAAAAAGGAAAGCCAGAGGTTTGGAGCAGGGTTAGGGGTCACACTAAAATGGAATGGGAAAAGGAAAAGGGTGGGGAATACTGAACACATGGTGCATTCCAGGCAGGGTGGAGAAGTGAAAAGCAGAAGCGTCCACAGAAAGGCTGTGCTGAGCAGCACTACACCAGAAGCTCTGCAGGACAGGACTTGCCAAGGTTTGTAAGAAATGAGAGCTAATAGTTACTGAGCACCTTCTGTGTACTAGTAGAAGCCTATATGTTACACATAATTTCATTCAAATCATCACAATTACCCCACTACTAACCCATTTTAACAAAATGTTGAAGGCTTACATCTTCAACATGGAAGAAGTGGGGAGAAATGTTTACTCCAAAAGCCATACATTCTTTCTGCTCCACCATACATCCTTTGTTAAAACAATATATTTCATTATGAAGAAACTCCTTTCCCCCACCCTAAATTTACTCTTCTTGGTATCATATTGGAAACAGCCAGTAAGCTGTTTCTTCTCATCAGGTGAAATTTCAGAATGTCTCATCTAGGCCAGGCACAGTGGCTCATGCCTATAATCCTAGCATTCTGAGAGACTGAGGTAGAAGGATTATTTGAGCTCAAGAGTTCAAGATCAGGCTAAGCAAGAAAAGGACCCTGACTCTACAAAAATAGAAAAATTAGCCAGGTGTGGTGCTGGGTGCCTGTCGCCTCAGCTACCTGAGAGGCTAAGAAGGAGGATCACTTGAGCCCAGGAATTTGAGGTTGCAGTAGCTATGATACCATCACTGTACTCTAGACAAAGCAACAGAGCAAGACTCTGCCTCAAAAATAAAAAATAAAGAAGACGGCCGACTGGTAGCAACCCTCGGCAGAGGCCCTGGGCAGAGGAAGAAAAACTGGAGGCAATCATACTCTATGGATCCAAAGGTGGGGAGCTGAGCCAAGAAAGAAGTTTGGTAAGCTGTAACTCCAAGGAAGAACATTCAAGAAAACAAATTTCAGGTAGAAAGCCTATTGACTAGAGGATGAGAGACCCCTCTCCCAAGCAGAAGGCCTGCCGCAGGCTACCTGCAAACAAGCAGGAAACAAAAGACCTCTCATTTTACCTTGCTGGAGAGAACCGCTAAACTCCAAGTTTCTTTCCCCAGGGAGGTCCCACTTATGAACCTAGACACCACCCTGCCAGGCATAAAACTGAATAGATATTTTCCCCCACAAGTCCAAACTCCCAGTCGACCCTTTCCCCTTCGCATGGCGGTCTGAAGTTCTGCCCCCTGCAGAGCACAGAGTGTTTGGTCTTGTCCTGAGAGATCTGGGCATAGTGTGGACGGCCAACCATCAGGACAGAATCTGTGACTAACAGGGAAAAAAAAGGATGTGGGAAGAAAAGGACACTCAGCAGGAGGAGGAGCAGTCCCTGGTTATGACTATGCCCAGCCAGTGGTGGTATTGACCCTCGGTTTGGGCTGGGTCTGGTGGGATGGGATGCAGAACCCCCGGCTCTGACTGTACCCACAGCGAGAGAGTGGTTGCCCTGGGTAGACTGAGTTCGACAGACAGGGCTGGTCCCCAGCACCTGCTGGGCCTACAAGCAGAGGCTTGCTAGGCATGGACTGAGACCTGTGAGCAAGGGTGTGGTCCCCTGTTTCCAACAGAACCCTCTAGCGGTGGCTTGCTGGGTGTGAACCAAGACCTGAGGGCTAGGGCGTGGTCCCCTATCTCCAGCTGGGCTGGTGAGCAGAGGCTTACCAGGTGAGGACTAAGACCCACGGCTGGAGTGCAGTGCCCTGACTCTAATAGAGCCTATAAATAAAGGCTTGCTAGGCAGTGGACTGAGACTGGCAGGCGGGAGTGTGGTCCCCTGACTCCAAATGGTCTGGCAAGTAGAGACTAGCTGGGTGTGGACTGAGACCAGAGTGTGGGCCGGTGCCCTGACTCCAGCAAAGCGTGTGAACAGAGGCTTGCCAGGCAATGGACTGAGACTGACAGGCGGGGTGTGGCCCATGGCTCCAACTGGGCCTGTGAGCAGAGAGCGGACAACAGTGTGGACTGAGTCTGGTGGACAGGAGTGTGGATCCCTGGCTACAATTGTGCTGTTGCAGACCCCTGAACCCCTCTCTGTTGAGCAGGGCTTGCACTGCCTGAGACAATTTAATTGGAACCCATAGCTGGGGCTGTCCACTGGGGGCATTCTGAGGTTGACCATCGAAGTTCTGTAGTGGAAAAGAACTGAAGGGTGGGGGCTGGGCACCATAGCTGTTTGTTTTTCATCACAGTCAAGTTTTAAACCTAACCCTGTGGCTTCTTAGGATAGGGTAGAGGTTGGATGATATCAAAACAGACCTACCTTGCGCTATCTCACCAAGTACATCCTCAGAGTCTCCAGCCAAAACTCCGAAAAGGGCCTTTGTAAGGTTGTAGGAGAACCTTTGTAAGCCGCGATTACAAAGCCTAGTGTTTTGGTAAGGGGCTATCTCTACTATCTGGGAAGCCCAATTCAATCTCATCCTACCAGTTATAATAACTAAATGGTGGAAAATAAACACGGTGTGAATCCAACAGAAGAATTCTAGAAACAAATAACCAGGGTAGATCAACCCTCCCCAAAAATGACAAAGGAGATACAACTAAAGATGCCATGCACAGACAAATGGCAGCAATGTCAGAAGTCAAATTCAGAATATGAATTGCAAATAAGCTAAATAGAATGGAAGAAAAGACAGAAATTGAATTCCAAAGATTCCAAAGAGTAGTTCTAAAGTTGTCTCAAGAAATTAATGAATTCAAAGCTCAAGTCACCAAAGATATGGACATAATGAGAAAAGAGATAACAGAGCTCAAGGAAACAAAAAAGTTAGTTGAGGAACTCTAAAATACAGTAGAATCCCTCAGTAACAAAGTTGACCAGGCAGAAGAAAGGATCTCTAAAACTGAAGACAAAGCTTTTGAATGTTCCCAAACACTCAAACAGGCAGACAAATGGAGAGCAAAAACTGATTATTCCCTGAAAGAGTTGTGGGATCACTCCAAAAGATCAAACATTCGTCTTATAGGAATTCCTGAAGGAGAAGAGGATGGTCCTAAAGGTACACATGCTCTACCCCAGCAGATTTTGGAGGAGAATTTCCCAAGCATTGCAAGAGATACAGAACTTCAGATAGCAGATAGTTTCAGAACGCCAGCAAGACTCAATCCAAATGAAGCATCTTCTAGACACATTGTGATTAACTTGGCCACAGTTAAGACAAAGGAGAAAATTCTGCAAGCAGCCAGACATAAGAAAAGCATCACCTATACAGGGAGAAGTATCAGAATGACTGCAGATCTTTCAGCCAAAACATTTCAAGCCAGAAGAAGATGGTCATCAACCTTCAGTCTCCTAAAACAAAACAACTTCTAGCCCAGGATCATGTATCCACCTAAACTGAGTTTCATTTGTAATGGATAACTCAAATACTTTAATGACATAGACATGTTGAAGAATTCTGCCATAACTAAACCAGCTCTCCAGGATATTCTCAGACCCATCCTCCACAACAACCAGTGCAATGCTCTACCTCCAAAGTAAACTCACCCAGAAATGTTTGAACAAAAACCAACTTCCATAGTGGTGAAAGGATTAAAAATGTCCACTGGACATCCAAAAATCATGACATCCAAAACACAACCAGGCTTATTAATTCACTCAATTAATGTGAATGTTTTAAATTGTCCTCTAAAAAGGCATAAGCTGGCTGACTGGATACATTAACTCAGACTGGATATCTGCTGTATATAAGAATCTCACCTTACCTTAAAGGATTAAAATAGACTCAGGGTGAAGGGATGGACTTGTATAATACTGGCAAATGGAAACCAGAAAAAAGCAGGGGTAATTTTAGTAGCAGATACAGTTGGCTTTAAACCAACAAAGATAAAGAAAGATGAGGGTCACTACATACTTGTCAAGGGAAACATCCAACATAAAGAGATTTCGATAGCTAATATTTATGTACCCTACCAGAATGCTCCTCAATTCATAAAGCAGACCCTAATGAATATGAACAACTTGATATCTTCCTGAACTATAGTAGTTGGAGATTTTAACTCCCCTTTGACAGTTTTGGATAGATCCTCCAAGAAGAAACTAAACAAAGAAATATTAGACTTAAACCTGACCCCAAATGGACTTTACAGACCTCTACAGAACATTTCATCCTAATAAAACTGAATATACATTCTTCTCACCAGCCCATGGGTCATTCTCCAAAATAGATCCTATCCTAAAACACAAGTCTAACCTCAGAAAATTTAAAAGTATAGAAATTATTCCTTGTATCTTCTCAGACCATCATGGAATAAAAGTTGAACTCAACAGCAACAGGAATCCTCATACTCAAACAAAGTCATGGAAACTACATAATCTTAGGCTGAATAGTAGCTGGGTCAAAGATGAGATTAAGAAGAAAATCACCAAATTTTTGGAACAAAATGATAATGAAGACACAAATCATCGAAACCTGTGAGATCCTGCAAAGGCAGTCCTAAGAGGGAAATTTATAGTATTGGAAGCCTTCATCAAGAAAACAGAAAGAGAGGAAGACAATAACTTAATGGATCATCTCAAGCTACTGGAAAAGGAAGAACATTCCAACCCCAAATCCAGCAGAAGAAAAGAAATAACCAAAATTAGGGCAGAAAATGAAATTGAAAACAAAAGAATCATTCAGAAAATGGACAAAACAAAAAGTTGGTTTTTTGAAAAGGTTAACAAAATTGATAAACTTTTGGCCAACCTAACCAGAAATAGAAAAGTAAAATCTCTAATATTGTCTATCAGAAATGATAAAGAAGAAATAACAAGACACTTCAGAAATTCAAAAAATCCTCAATGATTACTACAAAAATCTCTATTCCCAGAAATATGAAAATCTAAAGGAAATGGACCAATACCTAGAAGCACACCACACTCAATCAGAAAGAATTAGAAATCTTGAATAGACCTACATCTAACACTGAAATAGAATCAACAGTACAAAATCTCCCAAAAAAGAAAAGTCAGGACCAGATGGCTTCACATCCAAATTCTATCAAACCTTTCAAGAGGAATTAGTACCCATATTATATAACTTTGTCCAAGAAAAAAAAGGAATACTTCCCAACACAATCTATGAAGCAAATATCACCCTGATACCCAAACCAGGAAAGGATCCAACAAAAAAAGAAAATTATAGACCAATATCATTACTGAATATCGATGCAAAAATATTCAATAAGATCTTAGCAAACAGAATTCAATAACACATCAGAAAAATTATACACCAAAATTAAAACCAACACCAAGTTGGTTTTATTCCAGGGTTACAGAGTTGGTTCAACATACACAAATCTATAAATATAATACATCACATCAATAAAATAAAAAACAAAGACCATATTATTCTCTTATTGAATGCAGAAAAAGCCTTTGATAATATCCAGCATCCTTTCATGATCAGAACACTTAAGAACACAGGCATAGAAGGAACATTCTTAAACTGATAGAGGCCATCTATAGCAAACCCACAGCCAATATCATATTGAATGGTGTAAAACTGAAAACATTTCCACTCAGATCAGGAACAAGGCAAGGATGCCCACTGTCTCCACTGCTATTTAACATAGTAATGGAAGTCTTAGCTATCGCAATCAGGCAAGAGAAGGCAATCAAGAGTATCCAAATAAGGTCAGAGGAGATCAAACTCTCACTCTTCACTGATCCTATACCTGGAAAATCCCAGGGTCTCAACTTCAAAACTCTTAGAAGTGATCAAGGAATACAGCAGCGTCTCAGGATACAAAATCAATACTTACAAGTCAGTAGCTTTCATATACACCAACAATAGTCAAGTTGAAAAAACAATCAAGGACTCTATTCTGTTTACAATAGTGCCAAAGAAGATGAAATATCTGGGAATTAACCTCACAAAGGACACGAAAGATCTCTATAAGGAGAACTATGAAACTCTGAGAAAAGAAATAGCTGAAGATGTTAACAAATGGAAAAACAAACCATGTTTGTGGCTGGGAAGAATCAACATTGTTAAAATGTCCATACTACCCAAAGCAATCTACAGATTGAATGCAATCCCTATTAAAGTACCATTGTTATACTTTAAAGAAATTGAAAAAAGTACTTTGTTTTATATGGAATCAGAAAAACCCTCGAATAGCAAATAGATTACTCAGAAATAAGAACAAATCAGGAGATATCACATTATCAGATTTCAGGCTATAGATTTATAGTATAAAACAGCATGGTACTGGCACAAAAACAGAGTAGTAGATGTATGGAATAGTATAGAGAACCAAGAGATGAACTCAGCTGCTTATCATCATTTGATCTTTGACAAGGCTATCAAAAATATTCAGTGGGGGAAAGACTCTCTATTTAACAAATGGTGCTGGGTGAACTGGCTGGTGACCTGTTGAAAATTGAAACTGGACACTCCCTCCCACTTTTCACCATTAACAAAAATTGATTCTTACTGGATAAAAGATTTAAATGTAAGACACAAAACTATAAAAATACTAGAGCATAGTGTAGAGAAAACACTTGAAGAAACTGGCCTGGGAGAATACTTTATGAGGAGGACCCTCCCTCCCCCGGCAATCAAAGCAACATCAAAAATACATTACTGGGATCTGATCAAACTAAAAAGCTTTTGCAGAGCCAAGAGCACAGTAAGTAAAGCAAACAGACAACCTTCAGAATGGGAGAAGATCTTTGCAGGTTATGCTTCTGACAAAGGTCTGATAACAAGAATCTATAGAGAACTTAAACTAATCAATTAGAAAAGACCAAATAGTCCCATTTCTATGTGGGCAAGAGACTTGAACAGAAACTTCTCTGATGAAGACAGGCGCATGGCCTACAAACACACCAGCACTATAGAAGCTAATATGACCTTTTTGGAAAGAAGTTTGGAGAACAGTCAAGGAACTAAAAGTAGACATTCCGTTCAATCCTGTAATTCCTCTACTAGGTATACACCCAGATGATCAAAAATTATTTTACGACAAAGACATTTGCACCAGAATGTTTACTGCAGCCTAATTCATGCTAGCCAAGACATGGAAACAGCCCAAGTGCCCATCGTCCTATGAATGGATTAACAAATCATGGTATATGGAATACTTCACATCTTTTATGTTTACCTGAATGGAGCTGCAACATATTCTTCTTAGTAAAGTATCTCAAGAATGGGGGAAAAAAGTATCCAATGTACTCAATACTACTATGAAATCAATATATAATCACCTACATACATACTCATATGAATGGCAAAACATAAGTATAGTACAGAAAGTAGAAGGGAAGAGGAGAGAGAGGGGAGGGGAGGGGGGATATGGAAGAAGGGAGGGTATTTGGGGGGACCTTGCATGTACTGTGAAATGTGTATAGCTTAAAAGTAAATCAAGGTTGAGCACAATGGCTCACACCTGTAATCCTAGCACTCTGGGAGCCCAAGGCTGATGGATGGCTTGCGTTCACAAGCTTGAGACCAGCCTGAGCAAGAGTAAGACCCCATCTCTAAAAAATAGCCAGTCATTATGGGCAATGTAGTCTCAGCTACTCAGGAGGCTAAGGCAAGATGAACACTTGAGCCCAAGAGTTTGAGGTTGTTATGAGCTATGATGCCACAGCACTCTACTAAGGGTGGTAAAGTGAGACTCTGTCTCAAAAATATGTATATGTATGTGTATATATGCATATATATATATTTTTTTTTTAAATAAAAGTAAATCAAATTCAAGTCAGCTTCCACCAGGGAATTATTTTAAATTTATAAAGAAACCAAGAACTTGCAAATTAATGGATATGTTTTGTCACCATTAAGTAGCTAAAAATAGACCTTCTATTCAATCCTGCAATCCCATTAGTAGATATCTACCCAGAAGTAAAAATATCATTTTACCATAAGGACATCTGCACTAGAATATTTATAGCAGCTCAATTCACAATTACCAAGATGTGGAAACAACCCAAGTCCCCATCAACCCTTGAATGGAAGGAGTAGGATGACATTCTTAAAATGCTGAAAGAAAAAAATAATGTCATCCACAAATATTGTATCCAGCAAAGTTATCCTTAGAATATGAAGGAAAAATCAAATCTTTTCCAGACCCCCCCCCGAAAAATCTTCAATCTGAAAGAAAAAATACACTAGCATGCAAAAAGAGAACATTTGAAGGAATAAAACCCACTGATAATAGTAACTACACAGACCAAACCAGACTAATCTGATACTGTAATAGTGGTGTGTACTCCACTTCTAACTCTAGTATGAAGTCTGAAAGACAAATCTATAAATAACAGCAACAGCAACCAGTTAATAAACAGGCAATATGGAAATTGAGACAACAAAAAGTCAAAATGTTGAGGGGATGGAATTAAAGTATAGAGGTTTTTCTTTTTTTGCTTGTTTCTTATTTATTTCTATTCTTTCCTTTGTGCTCTAAAATAAGTAGTCATCTCTCTCTTTAAAATATCGTGTTATGGGCGGCACCTGTGGCTCTAAAGTAGGGCGCCAGCCCCATATGCTGGAGGTGGTGGGTTCAAACCCAGCCACAGCCAAAAACTGCAAAAAAAAAAAAATCTTGTTATAAGACGTTTTCAATAAGCCTCATGGTAACCACAAAGCAAAAACTTATACTAGACACACTAAAAATAAAAAACAGTGAATCAAAACACACTGCCAGAGAAAATCACTTAACCACAGAGGAATACAGTATAAGAGGGAAAAAAATGGAAACAGGAATTACAAAACAACCCGAAAACAAGCAACAACATGGCAGTAATAAGTCCTTACTTATCAATAATTAACACTGAAGATAAATGGACTAAATTCTCCAATGAAAAGACATAGGGAAGCTGACTGGACAAAAAGACAGGACTCACCTATATGCTGCCTATAAGAAACCCACCTCATCTAGAAAGATAAAGACAGACTGAAGGTAAAGGGATGGAAAAAGATATGCCATGCAGGTGGAAACCAAAATAAGAACAGGAACAGCTATATTTATATCAGATAAAATAGACTACAAGTCAAAGACTATAAAAAGTGACAAAGAAGATCACTATGTAATGATAAAGGACATGATTCAGCAAGAGGATGTAACAATTACAAATATCTATGCACCTAACACTGGCACATCCAAGCATATAAAGCAAACATTAATAGAAATAAGCTACAATATAATAATAAAAGGGGACTTTAAACTCCCTCCCACACACACACAGATACACACTAGTAAGTAGATCATCTGGACAGAAAATCAACAAAGAAATATTGGAGCAAAGGTACACACTAGACCAAAAAGGCCTACCAGATAGTCACAGAACATTCCACCCAACTACCACAAAATAAACATTCTTTTCACCAGCACATGGAAAATTCTCCAGAAAAAAGAAAATGTATCTTAGGCCACAAAACAAAATGCAATAAATTCAAAAAGGTACAAATCATATTAAGTATCTTTCCTTTTCTTTCTTTTTCTTTTTTTTATATAAGAGTGCCATGGCATCATAGCTCACAGCGACCATAAACTCTAGGGCTCAAGTGATCCTTCTGCCTCAGCCTCCCAAGTAGTTGGCATGATGCCCAGCTAGTTTTTCTTTCTTTCTTTCTTTCTTTTTGTTTATTTGTTTTTTGGTAGAGCCAGCGTCTCTCTCTTGCTCATGCTGGTCTTTAACTCCTAAGCTCAAGTGATCCACTTCAGACTCACAAAGTGCTAGGATTACAAGCTTGTGCCACTGCGCCTGGACTCACGTACCTTTTCTGACCACAATGGGATAAAAGTAGAAATCAATTACAAGAAGAAACTCAGAAACTACACAAACATATGGAAATTAAACAAGATGCTCCTGAAATGACAGTAGTAAGTCAACGAAGAAAAACCTCTGTACTTTTAATTCACATATATAATATCACATATACCCAAAAAAAGAAAACCTCTATACTTTAATTCCATGAAAGGAAATGTAGGGTCAATGAAAAAATTAAGAAGGAAATTTTAAAGTTTCTTGAAACAAATGAAAATGGTAATATAACATACCAAAATCTATGGGATACTGCAAAAGCAGTATTAAAACGGAATTCTGGGGCGGCACCTGTGGCTCAAAAGGGTAGGGCACCAGTCCCATATGCTGGAGGTGGTGGGTTCAAACCCAGCCCTGGCCAAAAACTGCAAAAATAAATAAATAAATATAAAGTCCATTAAAAAAAAAAAGGGAATTTTAAACCAATAAAGGACTACATCAAAAAAGTAGAAAAGGGCTCAGCGCCATAACTCAGTGGGTAGGGTGCCGACCACATACACCAAAGCTGGCGGGTTCAAGCCTGGCCCGGGCCTGCTAAAGAACAATGGCAACTGCCAACCAAACAATAGCGAGGCATTGTAGAGGGTGCCTGTACTCCCAGCTATTCAGGAGGCTGAGGCAAGTGAATCACTTAAGCCCAAGAGTTTGAAGTTGCTGTGAGCTGTGACACCATGGCACTCTACCTAGTGAGACTCTGTTTCAAATAAATAAATAAATAAAAAGTATAAAGGCACCAAATAACCTAACAATGCACCTGAAGGAAGTAGAAAAGCAAGAACAAATCAAACCTGAGTGGAACTGGAATGCTCCTAACACAAAGAAGTGAAAATGCCTGAGGTGATGGATACCCCCATTACCCAGATTTGATTAATACACATGTACGCTTGTATCAAAATATTACAAGCATTAAATATATATACACAAAATTATTATGTACCCATGACAAAAATTTACAAAATAATCAAAAGGAACAAACCAAACCCAAAATTAATATAAGGAAAGAAATAATAAAGATCAGAGCAGAAATAATTGCAAACGAGAATTAAAAAATATAGAAGATCAACAAAAGATCAGAAAAGGTGGTTTTCTGAAAAGAAATAAAATCAATAAACCTCTAGCTAGACTAAGGGAAAAAAGAGAAGATCCAAATGAATAGAAACAGAAAATAAGACATAACAACTGAGACCAGAGAAATACAAAAAATAATTAGAGAATGTTATGAACAACTGTATGCCAATAAATTGGAAAATCTAAAAGACATGGAACAAGACAAGCATGTTCACTTTCACCACTTTTATTCAACATAATACTAGAAGTCCTACCTAGAGCAATCAGGTAAGAGAAAGAAACAGGCATCCATACCAGAAAGGAAGAAGTCATCTGCAGACAACATGATCTTACATTTAGAAAACCCTAAAGACTCCACTGAAAAAAAACTGTTCGAACTAATGAACACAAAATTCAATAAAGTTGCAGGATACAAAATCAATATACAGAAATCAATAGTATTTATATATTCAGAAAATAATCTGAAAAAGAAATAAAGCAATTCCATTTACAATAGCTACATAGAACATAAAATACTTAGGAATTAATTTAAAGAAATAAAAGACCTGTAAAAGGAAAATCATAAAACACTAATGAAATTAAAGAGGACAAACACAAAAACTGGAAAAGTATTCCATGTGCAGCAGCCCAAATAGCCTATGGCTTGGAGTGAGAGTTATAAGTAACGCCTGTAGCTCAATAATGGCACCCCTCAGTGAAAAGGGCATGAGGAGGGATTTAGCTCTCCTAACAAGCATGAGAGAGTTCTTGAGATGAGAGCATTAGTGAATTGGCAGTCTCTACACCTGTGGTGTTGAGAGGCACGAGATCAGCCTTATATTAGGCTGGAGACGGCAGTCAGGAATGTGCACATTCTATTACGGACCTGCTTTCCTGCTTGCATGGAATGCACCAGCAGGGCATTCTCTGCTGAAGATTACTAAACTCTGCTAAAGGCTGCTAAGATCTATCCTTCTAAGACTGCTTTACTCCCTCAAAGACTATCATTCTCTCCCTTCTGCTAAAGTAAATAGCCCTCAGGCACCTAAGGGCAATTGTTCCTGAGCAAAGCCGGGCCAAGATCTGGACAGTCCTGGGCCCTGACAAGCGGTGGCAGTGGTAGGCTGTGACACCATGCTTGTGGATTGAAAGAATTAATATTGTTAAAATGTCAATACAAAAAGCAATTTACAGATTCAAAGCAATCTCTATCAAAATACCAATGACGTTTTTCTTAGAAATAAAAAAAAAATTCAGCTCGGCACCTGTGGCTCAAGCGGCTAAGGTGCCAGCCACATACACCTGAGCTGGAGGGTTTGAATCCAGCCCGGGCCTGCCAAAAA
>NW_003852406.1:5251931-5261575 GCF_000181295.1 Otolemur garnettii
AGGGCCCCAGCCACATACACCAAGGCTGGCGGGTTCAAACCTGGCTCCAGCCAACTAAAACAACAATGACAACTGCAACAATAAAAAAAAAAAAAACAGCCAAGTGTTGTGGTGGGTGCCTGTAATCACAGCTACTTGGGAGGCTGAGGCAAGAGAATCGCTTAAGCCCAAGAGTTTGAGGTTGCTGTGAACTGTGATGTCACAGCCCTCTACCCAGGGTGACAGCTTGAGATTCTGTCGGGGTGGGGGGTAAGCATGGGCTCTGGAGTCCACTGGCTCCAGCACCTTCCAGTTGTGTGATCCTGGACAAATTACCCAATTTTCTTCCTCAGGGTCTTTATCCACAAAACTGGTTATTAATAATACTGATGCTGGAGAGTTGTTATGCACATAAATGAGATACAGTTTAAGATCACTACATTACATTGTCACCACCCTTACTCCACACCAACCCCAGATGAGGCACCTCCTGTGCTTAATCTGAACTCCTTTACTATATTCTACAGTGTACTATGTTCGGCCTGTACCCACCGGTTTAATATCATGTCACTGAAGTCTTCCACCTTTCCCTGAGCTCTGGCTGTTGCAGCCTTCTATTGTTCCTAGAACACTCAAACTCTACAAGTTCAAGGCCAACTGCTGCACCCACTGCTTAGAAAATCCTCTCCTCATTCCCCTCTTTTTAGGGTTAGTTCCTTCTTAATTCTTCTAGTCTCAGTTTAGTTAGATGTGTCCTTCTCAGAAAAGTCTTCCCTGACTACCTACGGATTGCTTTGTTTACTTGGGATTTTGTGTCTCCCTAACTTGCCAGAAAGGCTATAAGGACCACTACTACAAGAACCTAGAATAATGTCTAGTGAATAGTAGGTGCTCAGTAAGTATATCTGGAATGAAAGTCCTTAGCACAATTTTTAGCTAGCTGGACAAAAAAGGTTAGGACCAGGATGTGAAAGGCCTCATATGCTATGGTAAGAAGTTTGATCTTTATACTGCAGAAGACAGCGATTCATCTTAAGCAGGGTAATGAATGACCAGATGTTTCCAATACCCTAGTTCTAATCAGCAGTCTTTGATTGTAAGCAAAAGCATGTGGTACAAATTCTGCTTGTGATTAGTTCTTCTCCCCACAGTTATATGTATGATACTGTCACTCATATTTTTCCTACAGACAGTATCTACCTAATATACACATAATTGCTTCCAAAATGTCATTCGTGTTAGGCAAATGGGGGCTGTATTGGTAGCACTGAGAGTGAGTTTTACCTACGGGCAGGGGCCTATATGTAAGTTTAGCTGGTATTATGTCATTAATTATGGAAGAGAGAAGAGAGATTCTTGACCCAAAAACTTGGGAATAAGTTCAGGGCAAAGAGATGGGGGTACTTTGTAATGAGTTGGCTTTAAGAGGACAAATGAGAGGGGGCTTTCTAGCTGATTGAGTCACTTTAAGCAAAAGAACACTGGCCTGCTTCAGAATGGAAGTGTTGAACTTGGAAAGTTCCGTGTTGCTTTCTTATTAATCTAGCCCATTCCATACCCCTTTTATTAAATGTCTCCTTTTAGCTAAATTTTAGCTTGGAAAAGCAGTTGGGAAAGTTAAACTAAGCCTTATATTTAGAAGAAAATTTGGCTCAAAAGATTTTTAAGAAAAATTAAAAACTTCTGGGTAGCAAAATACATCATAAACAAAGCCAAAATACAAAATGACCAAAGTAATATTTGTAAAAAATTAAGTTCCCTGATGTCTAAGGAATGTTTACAAAGTAATAAGAGACAAACCAACCCAGTAGCAGGCTCGGCGCCTGTGGCTCAAGTGGCTAAGGTGCCATCCACATACACCTAAGGTGGCGGGTTCGAATCCAGCCCGGGCCCACCAAACAACAATGATGGCTGCAACCAAAAAATAGCCAGGAATTGTGTCAGGCGCCTGTGTTCCCAGCTACTTGGGAGGCGGAGGCAGGAGACTCGCTTGAGCCCAGGAGTTGGAGGTTGCTGTGAGTTGTGATGCCACGGCACTCTACCCAGGGGAACAGCTTGAGGCTCTGTCTCAAAAAAAAAAAAAAAAACCCAGTAGCAAATAGGCAAGAGAAAAAAAACAGGCAACTACCAGAAACACTACTGAAAAAGCATTAGAAAATATGTCCAATTTTCATCAATAATTAAACAAATGCAAAATTTAAAATACAGTATTAATTTTGTATATTAGATTTGAAATTATTTAAAGGATTGATTACCTGTGTTAGGAAGAAAGTGGACAACCAAGTATTTTCATATACTGGTGACAGGATAAACAAGCACAGCCTTTTTAGACAGTAATTTGATAATTTCTTTAATAAGGTACAATGTGTTTCTTAGGGATGCATACGGAAGTAGGGGGAGAAGGAACTTCCAATTTTGTACTTTATGTGGAAACATTTTACATTTTTATAATGAATAAGTACTATTTTATAATCAAAAGTTTTTAAAATATGCATTTCCTTGATTCGGAAAGTCTATCTAGGAATTTCTCCCATGAGATATTCAAAAATACATGCTGTCCATGATCGGCTGTGTTGTAAAGCCAGTGATTTAAAATATGTACATCTGTACACAGTTTTCTCCAACAGAAGTTCACCATTTGGGACTTGAGGGCTCTCACAGCTTGTTCTACATTTGTGGCCTCCTCTATGGTATGATCCTTTCAGACTTGTGTAATGTTCTGTCAGGGTTCTCTTCCATGGTATAGACGATCCCTTCCACAGAGTACTATGGGTAAAGAAGCTTAAAGGTCTTTATGACCCTCGGAACTGAAGGTGAGTAAGAAATGTTGTTTGTGGGAGCAAGTAGACCACTTTGACATTTTTGTATTTTCTTTCTTTTTTTTGAGACAGAGGCTCACTATGTGGCCCTCGGTAGAGTGCCGTGGCATCACAGTTCACAGCAACCTCAAACTCTTGGGCTTAAGCAATTCTCTTGCCTCAGCCTCCCAAGTAGCTGGCTATTTTTTATTCTAGTTGTCATTGTTGTTTAGCTGGCCCAGGCCGGGTTGAAACCCACCACCTCCGGTGTATGTGGCTGTCGGCCTAACCACTGAGGTACAGGCACCGAGCCCATTTTGATACTTTTGGTGTTGAACTCATGGTGCTCTGGGTGGCCAGGGGCATTGTCAAATATTACAAGAACTTTAAAAAACAGTTCCTTACTGGCAAGGTACTTCCTGACTTCAGGGACAAAGTATCAAAGGAACCACTCTAGAAAAACATTTCTCATTGTCCAGGCCTTCTCGTTGCACATCCAAAAAGACTGGCAGCTGGTGTTTATCTTGTCAAGACTCAAGGGTTAATGGCTTTATACCATGTAGATAAGGGCAGTCCCAATAGTAAACCAGAAGGCGTTCATACAAACCAGTAAAGTTAGCCTATCCCTTCTACCTTAAATCCTGGTGCTTGCTTCTGTTCCTTACTAATAAATACCCTTTGTGGCATTATTTTCAAAAATAAGGTACTTTTGTCTGCCTTAAAAACCTGGTGAACTAGGTACAGTGGTATGTACCTATAGTCTTAGCTACTTGGGAGGCTAAGGCAAGGAGATCACTTGAGTCCTGGAAGTCAAGACCAGCCCAGGCAATGAAGCAAGGCCTCACTTAAAAAACAAAAACAAAGGCTCAGCACCTGCGGCTCAAGCGGCTAAGGCGCCAGCCACATATACCTGAGCTGGTGGGTTCAAATCCAACCCGGGCCCACCAAACAACAATGACAGCTGCAACCAAAAAATAGCTGGGCATTGTGATGGGCACCTGTAGGTCCAGCTACTTGGGAGGCAGAGGCAGGAGAATTGCTTGAGCCCAGGAGCTGGAGGTTGCTGTGAGCTGTGCTGTCACAGCACTCTACCCAGGGTGACAGCTTGAGGCTCTGTCTCAAAAAACAAACAAACAAAAACCTGTGCAGGCAGACATCCTTTCTCAATTGTTTTCTTAATGGCATCTGGGAATTCATCTGCTCCCTCTTGGTCAGCAGAAGCTGCTTCTCTTGTGTATCTTGACATTTTTAAAGCCAAACCTCTTCCTAAAATTATCAAATTATCCTCTGATGGCATAAAACTTTTCACCTTTAGATCTTTTACCTTCCTTTTGCCTTAGGTTGTCATATAACGACTTCACTTTTTCTAGAATCATGTTATAGTCTATAGGTATGTGGGGGGATTATTTTTGCTTTTAAGAGACAGGTCTTGTGCTTTGGCTCAGGCTTGAGTGAATGGTGCAATCATAGCTCACTGCAACCTCAAACTGGGGCTCAAGTGATCCTCTCATTTCAGCCTCCTGAGTAGGTAGGATTACAGGTGCTCCTCACCAGGCCTGGATAATGTTTTAATTATTTTTAGAGACAAAGTATCACTACGTTGCCCTGCCTGGTCTTGAATTCCTGGCCTCAAGCAATCTTCCAGCCTTGGCTTCCCAAAGTGCTGGGATTATAGCCACTAAGCCCAGCTAGTATGCCTTTTTTATAGCCATTGTGTACCTACATAAAAGCTGATTTTATATTATGTAAACAGGTATTTTGCAAAAAGTGCAAAGTTTTCATGCCTGTTGGCATAGCTGCAGTAACAGCTTCACCAACTTCCCTTTCCCTTTTTTACACTGGTCCTTACACTGGATCATTTGTCTTCAAATGGTAGGCAACCACAGCTGGAGACCTCCAATCTACAGAATAGCAAGCAATTCAACTTTTTCTTGTAATGTCATGACTTTTCTCTGCTTCTTGGGAGCACTTCCAGAATCACCAACAGCACTTCATATAGGTACAATGATGTTATTCAAAGTTTACAGTATAGCACTACACACGATGAAAAATATATGAAAACCTCAAGAGATTCCTTTTTACTGTGATGTGCAATGTACTGCAGAGATGAACTGCTCTCCTGGAGGTGATTAGCATCACATGGAGTTTTAAGTGGAGACTCAGCAACACTATAATAGCAACATGAGATGTCTATAAAATTATTATAGTAGTACAGTATGGACTACAGTCAATTTTATGCAGTTTATGATTTAATACTGTATCCTCATGTTTGTTTACAGTTCTTGTAATCACAAACAGCACCATGAACTATTTGTGCTTATGTAAGTTTTGATAAATTTTAACTTCTTATAATACATTTGGGTATATTTTGTGGTCATACATACTAAAATAGGCCAGTATCTACACACATTTTCTGCATCCATAAATATGTTTTCTTAATTATTTATTTTTATTTATTTTTTTTTTGAGACAGAGCCTTAAGCTGTCACCCTGGATAGAGTACCATGGCATCACAGCTCACAGCAACCTCCAGCTCCTGGGCTCAAGCAATTCTCCTGCCCCCGCCTCCCAAGTAGCAAGGACTACAGGCACCCACCACAGCACTCGGCGATTTTTTGGTTGCAGCCATCATTGTTGTTTGGCGGGCCCAGGCTGGATTCAAACCCGCCATCTCAGGTGTATGTGGCTGGCGCCTTAGCCGCTTTAGCCACAGGTGCTGAACCAATTTTTTATATCTCTATGCTACATAGTTCAATTTTTTTGAATTGAAAATTCTGTGAATTCTTTCAAATTGTTGCAAATCTCCAAAAAAATTCCCAACATATTTACTGAAAAAAATCTTTATGTAAGTGGACCCAGACAGTTCAAACCCATGTTGTTCATGAGTCAAATCATCCTCATCACTGTACGATCCAATTTTTGTTTAATAGATATATTTGAATAGCCAAATAATATAGTGGCTTGGAATCTGCAGATCATCATTTGTGGTTTCTACTCATTGTGAACAATCTTGAGAGTACACGGCATCTTGAACATTTATCATCTTGAACTCCTAACCTCAAGCAGTCACCCCATCTACACCTCTCAGAGTGCTGGGATTATAGGCATGAGCCACCACACTCAGCCATGAACATTTATCATTCTGCCCCATCATGAATGAGGCACATCCCTGTGAGACCTCTCTGGACAAGGGGGATGACAGATGGACAGAGAGCTTGGCCTTGCCATAGATTCCAACTCGGCATGGCTTTGTTCTTTTCTACTAGTCCATATATGTGGTTCCTGAAGAGCTAAAAGTTGTTTCTTTGTAGGAGAGAGCTATGAAAGAAGACCCATTTGCACCTGCGAGGGAAATGAATATATGTAGAGGTCTCTGAAAGTGACTGTTTTAACCAATATTATCTCTTCTCTCCCAAACTCCATATCCCCACCTAGCACCACCTTTAATATATATAATTCTTATTTGTCAATTATACCTCAATAAAGCTGAAACAAAGGGTTGATTTAATTTTCCACAGTATGTCTATTTGATAATCACATGTAAAATAAAAACTAAATATTAATTGCCATGGAAATTTGATTGCCAAACAACTACAGTCTTTAGCTAAAACCCAAAGAACCTCAACTACGTCATCTACAATTTTATCTATTTATATTCAGCTTTTAAACAATCCAAGAAACCTCAAACTATTTCAAACCCTACAATTGTTTAGAAGTGTAAAGTCTCAGAGTCAGAAGAGCTTAAAGATGATCTGCTCTACAGCTCCCGTTCATGAGGAAACCAAAGCTCTCAGAGCAAAGCTGGTTCAGGTACAGGTCCGAGATCCCCTGACTGCTGAGGCCCTCTATGACTCCCCTCTTCTCTCAGAACCAACTTTAATAGCTATAAGATACTGAACCAAGTCTTCATCATCATGTCCACTGACTAACTTCAGAGGTTAACAGTAGCATAAAGTTCAAGTGTGTTTATCCACATTGCCAAAACCCCAGTCAGCCCTTATAAAAACCAGGGGTTTGCCTATAACTCATGATTGATATATTCCATGAAATGTTCGAAGAGTTACAGAAACAAAAATGAGTAACATGTTGTCCCTCCCTTCAATGTCCTGCTGATGAGATGGACACAGGCACCGTTGGAATGAGGAGCGAGTTACTGTGATGGAGGTATGCACAAGGAGCCATGAGAGTACAGTGGATGAGGTTTGCCTCTAAACAACAAACGGTGCACAGAGTCACTTTCCAAAGGAGGGGGTACTGGGATTGGTGCTAGAAGGACAAATAGGAGTTGACCAGGCAACCCGGGGAGGCATGTTCCAGAGACCTGAGTTAAGGCATAAAGATGTGAACCAGGGCAAAATATGTGTGAGGAATAACAAGTAGTTTAAAATCACCGTAGCAAGGCTACTTTCAGCATAGCCAGGGTGGCTAACACTACTACCAACCTGTCACAGTTGCTGCTGCTAGAACTTGTGAACCAATGTATAGGATCAAGAATTTACATTTTAACAAGAACAATAAGGAACTGTTGGTACTCTTCCAGGATTTGATGATTTTGTCAATATGGTACTAGAAGATGTCACTGAAGTCACACCAGAAGGAAGAAGGATTACTAAATTAGATCAGATTCTGTTAAATGGAAATAACATAAGAATACTGGTTCCTGGAGGAGAAGGACTTGAAATATGAATGGGTTTCCTTGACTTATGGTAGATTTTATTTTATCTGATAATGACTAAAAAATAGACTTTTTTTACTTTTTTTTTTTTTTTTTTTTGAGCCAGAATCTCACTTTGTTGCCCTCGGTAGAGTGCCATGGCATCATAGCACATAGCAACCTCAAACTCTTGGGCTTAAGGAATCTTCTTGTGTCAGCTTCCCAAGTAGCTGGGACTATAGGCACCTGCCACAATGCCCGGCTATTTTGTTGTTGTTGTTGCTGTTGCAGTTGTCATTGTTTATTTTTCAGCTGGTCCAGGCCGGGTTCAAACCCACCACCCTTGGCATATGTGGCCAGCACCCTAGCCACTGAGCTACAGGTACCGCTCTTTATTTTTTTCACTTTTTTTTTTTGAGACAGAGCCTCAAGCTATCCCCCCTGGGTAGAGTGTCATGGCATCATAGCTCACAGCAACCTCTAACTCCTGGGCTTAAGCGAGTCTCCTGCCTCCGTCTCCCAAGTAGCTGGGACCACAGGCGCCAGCCACAATGCCTGGCTTTTTTTTTTTTTTTTTGGTTACAGGCATCATTATTGTTTTGGTGGGCCTGGGCTGGATTCGAACCTGACAACTTAGGTGTAGATGGCTGGCACCTTAGCCATTTGAGCCACAGGCACTAAACCTTTTTTACTTTTTAATGTTTAGATCCTATAAAGCAAAATTTCCCGTTAAAGGAAAATACTTTGAAGATATATACCCATTTTTTAAGTTAATCATGATTACCTTGGAAAAAGAAGAAAAGAATTTCTTCTTTGAAGATTTAAATAAAGATGTTTTTAGCTAACTAAAAAAAAAAAGTAAAAAGAATAAAATCACTGTAGCAGGAAATAAGACGAAGCCAGAGAGATTTCCAAAGCTCAGATCATGAAAGGACCAGAACATAGTAAGTACTCAATAAATACTTGCTGATAAAAGAATTGGTTACAGCTTTCATCAAGAACAAGGATAAGCATGTGGCTATGCACGTTGGGCATATCTTATATACTCATTTTGTTAGCAGAAACAGAATATAATGAGTATTACTCTACATCAGTGGGATTATAAGACCATAACTCAGTCAGCAAGAATATGGCTCACTCAACATGATATCTGGAGACACAGGCATAATAAACAGGAAGTGGCTGGACAGTTGTGATATCCTTATGGTCACAAGAGAGAAAAAAGCTAGGGTGGGCTGGGCACGGTGATTCGCGCCTGTAATTCTAGTGCTCTGAGAGGCAAAAGTGGGTGGATTGCTTGAGCCATGAGTTCAAGACCAAGTGAGACCCCATCTCTACTAAAAATAGAAAACCTGAGTATTGTGATGTATGTCTGTAGTCCCAGCTACTCAGGAGGCTGAGGCAAGAGAATCGCTTGGGCCAGAGAGTTTGAAGTTGCTGTGAGCTACGATGACACTACGGCACTTTAACCAGGTGGACAGAGTAAAAATGCATCTCAAAAAAAAAGATCTAGGGTGGTGTCTGCATGGAAGACTAGACCAAGATCATAGGGTCTATGAGCCTAGAACTTGAACACAACAACCATCTCTTTTGTCTCTCATTATCCATATCTTTTTATCTACCATCATACATAAGCCAACTACCTGTGACTCTACCTGGCTTTCCTCTTGGCATCACATGAAAGAAACCTTGAGCTGTGAGGGAACAGAACTCACGTTCCTAGTGAATGTTTTTTCATGAGTGGGCTTGAGTCCTTTGTTGCTGCAGAGGGAAGGGGATACTCGGAACTTGGAGAAAGCCTAGTTCAACATTGTCCATACTCTAACAACTGCATATTGAACGTACTGAAACATATAGGAATTCTGGGCCAGAGGAGGCTCTCAATAATTACAAGAAAACAGAAACAATGAGATTAATAAGGGAGGCAGATCCCAAAACTATAAATTCTAAACCCTTTTCATCATATATCAAAAACAACTGAACAAAGTATACTTTATCCTCTTGATACCCCTAACACTGATTTCGTGTTCATGCTGTATTTTTTTTTTTGTTTTTAAGTGAGACTATATGGGGAGGGCCAAGGTATATGGGAACTCAATACTTTGTACTCAATTTTGCTGTGAATCTAAAACTATTTTAAACATAAAGTCTGGCTTGGCGCCTATAGCTCAACCGGCTAAGGCGCCAGCCATGTACACCTAAGGTGGCGGGTT
>NW_003852406.1:5262451-5275088 GCF_000181295.1 Otolemur garnettii
AAAAAACCACAAGAGAATCAAAAGAATAAGCAAATAGAGAGGGGCCAAGTCTCACAGAAGCAATAATCGAAACATAGTGTTGGTCCCAAGGCAGGCCCAGAAGCTCATGAGTAGGAATTTGTGGCCTTTCTGATGTATCACTGCTAACAGAGTCATTATTGTCAATGAGTCTACACCACTCCTCTCAGGCTTAACTTTTCTACACTCCTTAGTTGCAATACCCAAAACAGAACATCTGACTGCTCTGGTAAACACTACTACCTCTGTTTAGACTGCTCCTGAGATCAGGCCACATTAAAAGGCCCTCACCAGCCTATGGTGAGCAATCCTTGGGTCAGGGACTCTTCTGGTCCAGGCAGCTTGGTTGGATCATTTGAATTCTCAGTAAGAGTCCTGAGTGGGGAAAGTACGGTTGCCCTTAGAAGGAAGTGTGGGTACATCAAGCTCTGTGAATTTGCTTATGATACTCTGTGATAGGAGCAATGCCTCAGAAGTTTCAATTTTTTCAGGGAATGGAGAAAGTCACATCTGGGTAACATTAGAGACTGAGGGACATGAGATTATGTGTGCAAGTCCTTTAGCAACCAAGACACACGTAGACATTCCTGAAAAACTCATTCTCAGTACTCAGCATTCTTTCCCCATCCATTGCAATCCATAATTTTAAAAAGCATGTCCCACTCCCCAAAATTCTAGGGACTAAGGTATTTTAATCATGCAAATGAGATCTTAAAGGATATCACTGAAAGATATCCAAATAAGATGAACTTTTTTCCTTAATTTATGGCTGTGTTCACACTCTTATAACAACTCTAACTGTGTTTATTGATCTCACTTGAGGCTAGGAATTCGAGACCAGAGTACACAACATGGTGAGACCCCCATCTCTACAAAAAAAAAAAAAAATTTAAAAATTAGCTGGGTCTGGTGGCAATAGTTCCAGCTATTCGGGATGCTGACATGAGAGGATCACTTGAGCCCTAGAGTTTGAGGCTGCACTGAGCTATGATCATACCACTGTACTCTAGCCTAGGCATCAAAGGGAGACCATGTCCCAAAAATAAAACTGGCTCGGTGCCTATAGCTCAGTGAGTGGGGTGCCAGCCACGTACACTGAGGCTGGAGGGTTCAGGCCCAGCTCAGGCCTGCTGAACAACAACGACAACTGCAACCAAAAAAAGGTAGCCAGGCATTGTGGCAGGCACCTGTAGTCCCAGCGGCTCGGGAGGCTGAGGCAAGAGGCTTGAGCCCAAGTGTTTGGCATTGCTATGAGCTGTGATGCCACGGCACTCTACTAAAGACAACATGGTGGGACTCTGTCTCAAAAAAACAAAAAATTAATTAAATAAAATCAAATAAAACAAAAAGAACTAGAGGGAACACTTTCTTGATCTCTTTTAAATATTTGTTAGTGAGCACTGGTTTTGCTGAGCTCCGACACATGAATAAGTGGGCTGGGGAAAAGGTAACTAATCTTGGGACCCTCACTTTTAAAAGAATTAAAGTGATTACATTCATTCACTAAATAATTACACAAGCAAAACCAAAAATATTCCATGATAATTGTAGCTAACTGCGCATATTATAAATGTGCTTTGCTTTCACACATCACATTTTCCTGAAAAATATATTCGAATCAGAATGCAAAGAAGTAGTTGGCCCATGGTAAAAAACACACATGTATGCACACAGACCCCTTTCTTTTTTTTTTTTTTAATTTTTTTTACCCCTTTTCTTTTTAAGAAAATAAGAATGTGGATCTGTTCCAGTAACCAGAGAGGGTGGAGAAAAGCATTTTGCCCTTCTAGTTTTTGCCATTACCAGAAAAAATAAGGTAGGTGATGAAATCAACTTTAATCCTGATCTGTTTAAGTCTTCATGGGCCTTTGCAAATCTAAGTATTCCAAAGTGATCATTACTATGAGATATCAAAGAATATAAAATATATTACATCATAACTGTGTACACTGATGCACTTATGGGATACAGTGTAGTGATTTTATATACAATGTGAAATGCTTACGTGGAACTGATTAACACATCCATCACCTCACTTACTTATTTGTTGTGGTAAAGACAAATATACTCTAATGAATCTTCACCTGATACTGAAGTTCTTAAATTACTCTTCCTCTACTAATGATTTGTAAATGATAGAACACGATGTGAAAAAAGATTATCAAGTGATAAATCATTTCTAATGTCAAAAAAATGTTTTAGGGTATTGAATGTGAACACAGTAGCACAAATTCATAAGTACTATTAAAATTAAGGAGACAATTAGAGTCCTAAAGAGTTCAAGTTTTCTGTCACATGAGTTAAGTAGCCTGTTTAAAAGAAGTCAGCTGCTCTCTACATGAAACCTCTGATTAGATCATGAGATATTAAATTCTAGACTAACAAAGTCGCTTTAGAAATCTTTACCCTAGGTAGCACTGATGAATGTTATTGAAAGAAAATAAAAAGAAAAACATAAATTAGCACAACATTTACACTTACTTTTTTAGGTTTATTAAGTAATCTCTTGTATGGATAATAACATTCATGTTTTTACTCTAATAAAGTAGTTTTACACATCATAGCCAGAGAGAGGAGTGGGTTTTAGGTAGACTATCAGTAAATAAATAAATAACATATTTGGTCGAAAAAGCCCCACAACTTAAACAGAAAACACAAAAATGAAGATGTTGCACTGTTTAATAGCATTATGGTAATGCTAAATAATGATAACTAAATTTCTTAAATTTTTCCTCAACCAACAAGCAAGTCTATCTGTCAGCTCAGAATATTGCTCCTTTGAAAATACTATGATAAAGTGTTGGCTTGGCGCCTGTGGCTCAAGTAGCTAAGGCGTCAGCCACATACACCTAAGGTGGCGGGTTCGAATACAGCCTGGGCCTGCCAAACAACAATGACGGCTGTAACCAAAAAAAATAGCCGGGCGTTGTGGCAGGCACCTGTGGTCCCAGCTACCTGGGAAGCAGAGGCAGGAGACTCGCTTGAGCCCAGGAGTTGGAGGTTGCTGTGAGCTGTGATGCCATAGCACTCTACCCAGGGGGACAGCTTGAGGCTCTGTCTCAAAAAAAAAAAAAAAGTGTTTAAGCTAAACCTTAAAAATGATTTCAAGAGCCTGGTATTAAGCAACTATGTAAAATTATTTTAAGTTACTGGTTAACATCATAAACAAGCAGCTGCATGGTAAACTGTTTTTTCGTTTTTATGAATTGTCTTTAATTTTTAGGTTTTTGTTTATTTGGGTTTTTTTGTTTTGTTTTGTTTTTTGGAGATGGGTTTTGCTATTTGCCAAGTTGGTCTTATCCTACTAGGCTCAAGCCATCTTGCCGTGGCCCCAAGAGTAGCTAAGACTACATACAGGCACACGCCACCATGCCCAATTCATCTTTTACTTTTCTACATTTATCCTGTTCATTTTCAAATCAAATTCGGTATGTATTTATTGAGTCCTCTTATCAGCAAAGTTCTTCATTAAACTGGGATTTAGGTGCAGACAGAACAGGAGGAGGATAACAACATAGCCTGTTCTCTACTTGCCACGTCCAGGACTCTTCCTGATCCATATGAAAAGGAGGTTAAAATACTGTGCCCATTTTAATGCTCATACCCCATCATTAGCATTATTGCCTCTGTTTTATGGATGAAAAAAAGTGGAGTTGGGTGAGTCACAGTAGGTTAGCTAAGAAGACATGGTTAGTTAAGTGGTAGAATCAGGATTTGACCCCAGAATATCTGAACTCAGCCTTCACTCTCTTTCCACTACACTGCATCTTTCTTACTCAAACCTCAACTCAAATATTACCTTCTCATGGTGGCCATCTTTTTTAATTAGTTGCTTCATTAACGTTACAGATTTAAAGAGACTGGATCCATTAATAAATTCCAAAAATCAGTTTTTTCCAGGTGAAAACAAAAGCCTTTTGCAAAATTTTTTTTAAATACTGTAATCACATAGATAATCTTCTTCAAAAAGTGAGGGAAAAGGGAAGAAAACAACACACAGGAAGAGAAAAATAAGGATGCCATTACAGAGAAAAACAGCATTACACTTATTCCTTTGTTGCATCACTGAAAGGTGAAGGAGTGGAGGCCAACCCTAAAGGCCAAGGGTGCACACCCGGCCAGTACCACGCCCACTGAGAGTGAGGCCAACCCTAAAGGCCAAGGGTGCACATGCAACCAGCGTTACAAGCACTGGAGCCATCAGATATATATAGCCAAGACTCTGTGGAAGATTATTCACAAAGACACACTACCTCTTAGGCACACCAGTAAAGGAGACAGTGTTTAAAATATCAGGACAGCGCCCATAGCTCAGTGGGTAAGGTGTCAGCCACATATACAAAAGCTGGCAGGTTCAAACCCAGCCTGGGCCAGCTAAAAACAACAATGACAACTGCAACAATAAAAATAGCTGGGTGTTGTGACAGGCACCTATAGCCAGCTACTTGGGAGGCGGAAGCAAGAGAATCGCTTAAGCCTAAGAGTTTGGGGTTGCTGTGAGCTGTAACAACACAGCACTCTACCCAGGCTGACAGCTTAAGACTTTTCCTCAAAATAAATAAATAAATAAATAAATAAATAAATAAATGAAAGCAGGGATGGCTCAGCGCCTATAGCTCAGGGGCTAAGGTGCCAGCCACATACACCAGAGATGGCAGGTTCAAACCCAGCCCAGGTCTCCAGGTCTGCCAAACAACGACAACTACAACAACAACAAAAATAGCCAGGCATTGCAGCAGGCAGCTGTATTCCCAGCTACTTGGGAGGCTGAGGCAAGAGAATTGCTTAAGCCCAAGAATTTGAGGTTGCTGTGAAATGTGACACCACAACACTCTACCAAGGGTGACATAGTGAGACTCTGTCTCATAAATCCATATATGTATCAGCAGGGACATGTGAGCTTGAAGCAATGAGTTAGTATTTGTGTTATATTAAAATGTTTCTTAAATATCCTTTACAGAAGAATCTGTGATATAAGTTGTTTCCCAATCTTAAAAATTTAGGAGCTTTCAAAGAGCAGAAGTAGGTCATATGACACAAAACTATTTACCTAGGGAGTGTATGGACCAGTGTGCTAAAACAGGTTCTACACTATGACATTTCCTGGGTTTTTGCATCATTCTTGGCCAACTAAAGAAACCAGCTTACTTGTATGTCATGAATTCCTGATGCCCCTCACTTCCTCCCTACCAAACAGCTCTACTTTGAACAGTCTTTTGAGATAACCTATCAACTGAGAGCACCCTTTGGGTTCTAGCAATACTGGATAATGGCAATATAAGTAGTAAGGGGAAACATAATTACCTTGGGTGAGGTCTCTGATTATCTCTCATTTCTTTTTTTCTTTTTGACAGGGCCTCACTATGTTACCTAGGCTTGCCTCAAATTTCTGGGTTCAAGCAATCCTGCCTCATGCTTCCAAGTAGCAGGGATTACAGTTATTTCAATAGTCATGTATTTGCAAATTCTTAACTTCCACATAGTACTTATGTAGCAAAAGCTCCCTTGCTCTATTGAACTTCATTAATTCTCCAGGGGGCAGGAGATGAAGCAGGACAGTAAGTGGTGGAAGAACTATGGATCAGGTGGATACTCTTGTTACATAATATCCACCAGGACCCAAAAGACAGAGGGAGAGAGTAAAAGAAGAGAAGCTTTTTTGTTGTTTGTTTGTAGAAGACAAGATCTCACTCTGTCACCAGAGTTGGAGAGCAATCATAGTTCTCTGAAGCCTGGAACTCCTGGAACTCAAGTGGCCCTTTGCTTCAGACTTACAAGTACCTGGGTCAATAGGGTGCTACCACACCCACCTAATTTTTTGTAGAGCCAGGGTCTTGCTTTGTTGAACAGGTTGATCCTGAACTCCTCACCTCAGGCAATCCTCCTTCCTCCACTTCCCAAAATGCTGGGATTACAGGCATGAGCCATGGTGTCCAGCTATGAAGCATATTTTTACAATATTTCTTGGAAGTTGTCATTGTAAGCAGTATAAGTACATGCAGCCGATGTCTGTAAATAAAAAGTTCTTGGAAAACACATTTTAACATTTTAAGCAATTCATATTTTCTTAAGAAGGCAAGGTTGAAATTGGGGGTTGGATTCCTGAGACTAGGCAGCATTTTAGTTATAGATATGATCAAAGAAATGACATGCAGCAAAAATGCAAAGCTACAAAATTTAAAGCAATTTCAAATATCAAAATTATCCTCCCAGTCCTAGGATTTAAACAATACAAATTGATTATATAAGGTATCTACAATAAAGTATTAAGCACATGTAGCCGATGTACAGAAAAGCATATTTTGAAATAAAACATATTTAATCCAAAATTTCTAAGTTTACATTAAACATGTAAATATGAGTGAAATAAAATGGTTGGGATTTGCCTTAAAATCCTTCAGAAAGAAAAAAACTGGGGAAAGGGAATCACTTTAATAAAGCAAGATGTATAAAAGGCTATTATTTGTTGAAGCTATGTGCTAGTCACTTTGTATATGTTTGAAAACTTTTCATAATAAGACACTTAAGAATCTAAACTAAAAAGTATAAATAATTAATAGCTAATAACTAATAAATACTATTTAACATTTTTTCTTATTTCTTAAAACTTAGACTCTCTGAGGAAAAACAAGATAAATCAGTAACAACTACCTGGGGAAGGTGGCATTAAGGCAAGATTTCCATAGCAAACAGTTGTCAAGACCATAACTGACTATAGAGCTTGCCCTACCTTTTAGATGGTATATGCATTATTTAGCCAAAAGCAAAAATGCAGAGAAGGAAGACAGACCTTCATTATACTCCATGAAAAAATTAACTCATAAATATATCAAAGACCTAAATGTAAGAGCTAAAACTCTAAGACTCTTAGAAGAAAACAAAAGGCAAAGTCTTCATGACACTGAATTTGAATGTGACACCAAAAACACAGGCAATATAAGAAAGAATAGACAAATTAAAAATTTTTGTGCATCAAGGCACATAATCATCAGAATAAAAAGGCAACCCATGGAATAGTATAGATGGAGAGTTACAGGGAGTCCCCAGGTTATGAACTAGATGAGCTCTGTAGATAAGTTCTTAAATTGAATTTATGTAAGTTGGAACAGGCACATTTACCTATTACCTGTAATAGCCCCCATTTGTAAGTGCAAGTCATACATCAGTCAGACGTTTGTAACTCCAGGACTTCCTGTCATAGCCTCTGCTTGTGATGCAAGTTGTATGTAAGTCAGATGTTTGTAACTCAGGGACTGCCTGTAACACCCAGAATATATAAAGAATTCTGCAACTCAGCAGCAACAAAAATAAATAACCTGGTTTAAAAAATGAGCAAAAGGGCTTGGCGCCCATAGCTCAGTGAGTAGGGCACCAGCCACATAGACCAAGGCCGGCCCGGGCCTGCTAAAGAACAATGACAAGTACAACCAAAAAATAGCTGGGTGTTGTGGCAGGTGCCTGTAGTCCCAGCTACTCGGGAGGCTGAGGCAAAAGAATTGGTTGAGCCCAAGAGTTTGAGGTTTCTGTGAGCTATGACACCACAGCACTTTACCCAGGGTGACAAAGTGATACACTGTCTCAAAAAAAAAAAAAATTAAACAAGATTCTAATATGATCTAACAATCCCACTTCTGGGTAGACACCCAAAATTAAAAACCAGGTCTCAGAGATATGTGTACACACATGTTCATAGCAGCGTTATTCAAAATAGCCAAAGGGTAAGGACAATCCACATGTCAGTCAGTACATTGATGCCTAAACAAAAGCTGGTATATTCATACAAAAGAATATCATTCAGTCTTAAAAAGGAAGGAAATTCTGATACATGTTACAACACAGATGAACCTTGAGAACGTTATACTACATTAAATAAACCAGTCACAAAAGGACAAATACTGTATGATTCCACTTATATGAGGTACCCAGAGTAGTCAAATTCATAGAGACAGAAAAGTAGACAGCAGTTGTCATGGGATGGAGGTAGGGGAATAGGGAGTTGTTGTTTAGAGGGTACAAAATTTTAGTTTTGCTAGATGAAGAGCGTTCCAGAGATGAGATGGTTGTACAAGGGAAAACTTACGTGCTTTTTACCACAATTAAAAATAAAATTATTTACTTTTTTTTTTTAAACAGAGTCTCACTCTGTTACCCTGGGTAGAGTGCTATGGTGTCATAGCTCACAGCAACCTCAAACTCTTAGGCTTGAGTGATCCTCTGCCCCAGCCTCCTGAGTAGCTGGGACTACAAGTGCCTATCACAATGCCCAGCTATTTTTAGCAACAGGGTCTCACTCTTACTCAGGCTGGTGTTGAACTCCTGAGCTCAAGCAATCTACCCGCCTCTGCCTCTCAAGAGTGCTAGAATTACAGGTGTGAGTCACCATGCGAACCTTAAAAATAAAATTTTTTAAATATACATTTATATTCCAAATGTTTGTTAAATATCCAACTACCACATCATTTCAAAAAGGCACATCTCCAAAGATGACCTATGATATTGTACCTTTGCTGCTGGATTATTCCTACAGCATTAAGAGGAATCTAATAACTTATTAATTAGATCTTTGTTACTGAGATACTGAAGGATTTTGTTCTACAGTAAATTAACATATGTTGGAAGCTAAGTTTTAGTAGGGTTCTGATGTTTTCTATTTTTAGAGTCTTCATAATAAGATACATCAAAGAAACCCCTACATTCCTACCTATATCATAATACCTAGTTACAATGGCACTATACCAATCCCAGATAATTACAGCCAGTTTTTGCTCAGGGAACTCTGCCAAGGTTAGTACCTGAAAGGCAGGTAATGAACACTAAGCCATGTACTTTTGACTGGATTCTCTAAAGTACTATGAGTCAGACAAGGGTCAGAAGATCTCGTCTCATGCTACTGAAAACAAAGATATTCACTGTTAAGAGCCCCTTTTATCCAAGTACATCAATGTGCTTGGCAAACATCAGTCAAAAGAAATTAAGGCATATCCTCAGGATATATGAAGGCATGAGGCTTTCAAAAACTCACACAAGAAGCCTCTAGATCCAATTACCAATTTACAGAGCAACACATTAAACTATATCATGGCAATACAATCAGCAAAAGCCAGAGTGTGGGAAACCACAGAGGAAAAATGACCCAGTGTTTTCCAGCAAAAATTAATTTCCAGGATAAAAGTAAAGAAAAATAGATAAAAGTGAAACTTACAGATCAACAAAGACTTCAAAGAAGTATCAGGCCCAGGCATGATGGTTAAGCTGCGGCAACAGGATGACTTGAGACGGGGAATTCAAAACCAGCCTAGGCAACATAGTAAGACTCTGTCTCTATAAAAAATAAAAAATTGTCCAGGCACAGCAGCTCATGCCTGTAATCCCAGCACTTGGGAAGCCGAGGCAGGTAGATTGCCTAAGCTCACAAGTCCAAGACCAGCCTGAGCCAGAGTGATACCTCGTCTCTAAAAATAGCCAGGTGTTGTGGTGGGCACCTGTAGTCCCAGCTACTTGGGAGGCTGAGGCAAGAGAATTGTGTAAGCCCAGGAGTTTGAGGTTGCTGTGAGCTATGACACTGTGGTACTCTACCAAGGGTGACAAAGTGAGAGTCTGCCTCAAAAAAATAAATAAATAATTAGCTGGATGTGGTGGTGTATGTTGGTACTCCCAGCTACTTGGGAAGCTGAGATAGGAAGACTACTTGAGCCCAGGAATTCGAGGTTGCAGTAAGCTATGATCATACCACTGCACTCCAGCCTAGGTGACAGAGAGAGAACTGGTCACTTAAAATAAATAAATAAATAAATAAAACTATCAGTCAGTTACAACATCTGAACCTTGATTCAAACAAACTATAAAAAAATATTATGATGGCTCACCGCCTGTAGCACAGTGGTTGCAGTGCCAGCCACATGCACCAAGGCTGGCAGGTTCAAACCCAGCCTGGGCCAGCTAAACAGTGACAACTGTAACAAAAAAAAAACAGCCGGGCGTTGTAGCAGGCGCCTGTAGTCCCAGCTACTTGGGAGGCTGAGGCAAGAGAATCACTTAAGCCCAAGAGTTTAAGGTTGCTGTCAGCTGTCACACCACAGCACTCTACCAAGGGCAACATAATGAGACGTTGTCTGAAAAAAAAAAATTATGATTTTTATGAGATAATTGGAAACATAAACATTGGCTTGATATTTATGATATTAAGGAATTATTATAAATATATTTTAGCCATAATTGTGTGTATATGGGTGTATATCACACACACACACACACACATATATATAACACATATAACAATATGTGTTATTGTTGATAAGTTCTTGTATTAGACAAGTTCTGTCAGAGATTCCCAAGACCACTCACAAGTTCAGCGATTTGGTAGGAGGACTCACAGGACTCAGGATAGGGATCTACTCATAGCCAAGATCAATTACAGCAAAAGGACACAGAGCAACATTAATGAAACCAAAAAAAGTATGAATAAAGTTTAGAGGAAAACAGATGCAAACTCCCAAGAGTCTTCTCCCAGTGGAGTGATGTAGGACAGACTTTATATCTCCCTATCAACTAGCTGCAACAATGCTGTCTACCAAAGAAGTTCATTAGAGCCTCATTGTTCAGTTTTTATTGGGAGCTGGTTACATATGCACACTCTATCTAGCACATACCCACATTCCAGACTCCCAGAAGGAAAGCAGGTGGTCAGCATAAAGCATGTGGTTTGTACACAAAGTTTAGGCACAGTGAGTTACTATCACCTCGGGTAAGAACCCTTCCCAAATCCAAGGTCCCAGATGCCCGCTAAGGGCCAACCTTGTAAACAGGCCTTTAAAAGGACAGCAGTCAGGCTTGTTATGCTAACTCTTTTCTGCACAGATACATACCGAAATATTTGGGATGAAACAACAGTATGTCTGGGATTTGCTTCAAAATAATATGGAAGGGCAACAAAGTCGGAGAGTGGGGATGACATAGATTGGTCAGGAAGTGATGCTGTGGAAGCTGAGGAATGGGTACATGAGGGTTTGTTATACTCTTCTATTTTAGCTTGTGTTTTAGATTTGCACATAATAAAAAGTTTTGTCTGTCTGTTTTAATCATGGGAGAAAACTCAGAACTAGCGCTTAGGCTGTGAATCAACAGGGCCTACAGGCTGATGGGGAGGAGAACCAGAGCTTACAGAACCCTTGGGCCTGAGGGAAGAAAGGTTAGCCCAGGCCCCGTGTGTGAAAAAGGCTTTCAACCTTGACACTCAAGAGTCATTTAACATGTTCTAAAGGACAGAGATAAAAAAGGGAGCAATTTGTTTAAGATGAACTACATTTCAGAAGTTTGAGAGTAATTTAATTATAGTCACATATTAAATAGCTGCTAAGTGATTTTAAACCATCCATAGAACATTACAAATCAGATGTATATATTATACTTCAAATCATAAATTAGTGAACTAGAAAATAAATACATAGCCACTTTCCTATAACACATTAACAAAAAATGGAAAATGATTCTTTCATTCAAAAAATGTGTTCTTTAAGCCAGTTTCATGTTCACACAATATTATTATACTCTAGAAGACATTAGCCTAAGCATGACTAAAACCTCGACAACAAATTCCAAATACCAGAGATATTAAGCATTCTGAGTCACTGCTACATAGTGTCCAGAGATGCCATAAAATTTTGATTTACTTATGTGGGATATACAGGAGAACAGAAAAAGATGGGGAAAATACAGGCAAAAGTATATTCTTTCTTATGAAATTACAAATAATCTCTATTTAATAATACATTATTTGAAATACAAATACATATTACGGAACCATGTTTTAGCTTGTATCATACAAGCAAAAAAAAAAAAAAAACCCCTAAAAACCTAAGGGTGAATGACCAGCATAATAAGCTTCCCTGCTTGGTCCCTCACTCTAAAACCCCACAATACGATAGTTCAACTTGTAATAGAAAAGAATGAGCCAGGGAGGCTCATTAGTACAATCAACAGTACAGAATTAAACACCTTCTCTCTCTCATATGAAGAAAACACATGGTTATCACTGAATGGTATCATCTTTTGGTCTGCAAACAAAAGGCATTAATAATGCTTCATTAAAACATACCTATTAGTGGGAATGGCTTTTCACTAATCCATCCACACTCTATTTAATCTAACATAACCAAAAACATCAGATTAAAATCTCTGGAGGGAGGGGGGACCAGAACAAAGCCTTCAGACATAAAAGGGACCAAGGAGCTTCTTGGTCCTATACTAACACACAGTATGCCAATGGAAATCATTTAGCAGTGGATTACAAATACCACATTATTTAGTCACAGGGTTCCTTCATGATGACATTCTGATTAAATAAAAGATAGAATGTTATTTCTTGTTGTCTGTTATCTGGGTATAGGAGCAAGGAAGTTCTGATAAATACTGTAGATCTGAGCCATTCAGCACAGCATCTACAACAGAGACCATACCTAAAAACTAGCATTGGTTATCTTTGGAGAGTAGTTTTTATAAATTTATTCTTCATCAGGATTTTCTGATGAAAATGTATTTGTTTTAATTTTTTTCTTTTGTTTTTTTAATACCCACTTCTCCACTTTCCTGTATTTTCTAAATATAAAAAAAAGTACCCTCA
>NW_003852406.1:5275635-5276366 GCF_000181295.1 Otolemur garnettii
GGTAGGGTGGAGTTGCAAAAAGAAAAAGAATTATACTCAATATAATTACATTGGAAAAATTAATTTGCCTAAAAGGAGTAACAACTAATAGCATATAGAAAATTTCAGCCATGCATGATGGCTCACACCTGTAATCCCACCACTTTGGAAGGCTACAGTAGGAGGACTGCTTGAGCCCAGAGGTTCAAAACTAACCTAAACAACATAGCAAGACTCCAACTCTACAAAAGAATAAAACATTACTGAGGCATGGTGGCATGCGCCTGTAGTCCTAGCTACTCGGTAGGCTAAGACTGGAGATGACTTGAATCCAGGAGTTTACGGTTGCAATAAGCTATAATCCAATGTATTCTAGCCTGAGCAACAGAGCAAGATCCTGTCTCAATAAGAAAAAAGAGAGAGAAAGAAAAAACTATTTAGTTATGGAAAATTACATAATTAGCTACGGTTTGGTTATTTTTAAAATTTAAACAGATCCAAATTTATCTCTAGAAATACAAAACAACTTTTTTCATAAATGGATTACACGGACAGTGCCTGTGGCTCAATGAGTAGCTCAACTGAGGATGGTGGGTTCGAACTCAGCCCCAGCCAAACTGCAACAACAACAAAAAGAAATAGTGGAGCATCGTGACAGGAGCCTATAGTTTCAGGTACTCCAGAGGCTGAGGCAAGAGAATCACCTAAGCCCAAGAGCTGGAGGTTGCTGTGAGCTGTGACATCATAGCACT
>NW_003852406.1:5278660-5281088 GCF_000181295.1 Otolemur garnettii
TGGAGGTCATTATGTTAAGTGAAATAAACCAAGCACAGAAAGACAAATATCACATGTTCTCATTCATATGTGGGAACTCAAACTTGGATCTCATGAAGATGGAGAATAGACTGGTAGTTACCAGAGGCCAATAACAGCAGAGGCTAGGTGAGGATGAAGAGAGGTAAATTAATGGGTAGAAATACACAGTGTGATAGAAGAAATAGGACCCAGTGTTTCATTGATCAGTAGGATGACTACAGTTTACAATGATCTATCATATATTTCAAAGTAGCTAGAAGAGACTAATTTGTTTCTAGCATAAGAAAAAGACAAATATTTAAGGCGACGGGTATCCCAATTCCACTGACTTGATCTTTACAAATTATATTAATGTATTAAATTATCACTTGTATCTCTAAAATATGTACATCTAGGGAGGTGCCTCTGGCTCAAGGAGTAGGGCACGGGCCCCATATGCTGGAGGTGGTGGGTTCAAACCCAACCCTGGCCAAAAAAAAAATGTAAAATATGTACATCTATTTATGTATATCAATTGTAAAAAAATCTAAAAGCACAAAAAAAGCTAAATGGAATAAAAAGCAAATTGAAAAAAAGCTTAAGAGCAATTTTTAAGTGGAAAACGTTATTAATATCATACTTATCTTCTGATATGATCAAATTTTCTTAATATCCTAACTACTTTTTTCCATAAGCACCCTCTATATCTGTATTTTTTTTTTTACCTCTATTCCTTTCCTTGCCTACCTCTACTTTAAATTTTCACACCAAATAGACAAATTCACTAAACATCTTATCATTAAATAATCTAAAATTTAACAAGAGTAGGTTAAGTGTATGGTTGACATGGCTTCACCATAAACTTCACATAAGTGCTCGGTGACCAGGTAGAAGTGAATCCCAAAGTTGAGGGCCTTTTAATGCTGACAAGGAATTTTTCTAGTCCTTCAAAGTCTGATGCTGCTGTTTCCCCTCTTTCTTTGTCTTTTTAATATCTTGCTCCTCCCTCACTGAAATGTAAGAACACACAGCTACCATAAAGTCAGGATATCCTAGAAACAACCTGGCCAGAACAGTGGGACGGTCTCTACACACTCATCTTTTAATGAGGTCTTCTACCCACTCAGTCTTACTCATAACCAGTTTTTTCCCATGTCATAGAAACTTCAATCCTTGCCTCTACCATGTTCAGGTTTCTAAGTCTGGAGAAAGCAAAAACTTTGAAAAGCCTTAAGTATGATGTGAAGGAAACCACATATTATGACTAGGACTGGATCCTTGATATTAATGCCTATTTTTTTTTGGAGACAGAGTCCTACTCAGTGACCCCGGGGTTGAGTACCATAGCATCACAGCTCACAGCAACCTCAAACTCTTAGGCTCAAGTAATTCTCTTGCCTCAGCCTCCCGAGTAGCTGGGACTACAAGCGTCTGCCACACCACATGGTTATTGTTTTTAGAAATGAAGTCTCGCTCTTGCTCAGGTTGGTCTTGAACTCTTATGCTCAAGCAATCGGCTTAATGCCTATGTTTTGCAATGTCCAAAGCATGACCAGAATTCACTGTTCACCTCCTAAAGTCTATCATATTCCTGTGTTACCTGTATTTGTTTTGTGTATCGATAATGCTGGATAAATTGAACAAATTCAAATTGAATTGTTCAATTTGGCTGCCACAACTCCATACATCATATTCTATACTTATGGATGGAAGAAAGAAGAGAGTATGCATACGAACTGTTCTCTTGCTTCTGTTCATTTTATCAGAGAAGCAATATTTTTCCTTGTAGAGATCCTCCAGAAGATTTCTGCATATTAGCCAGAATTGAATCATACAGCTAGCCCTAACTGAAAGGGAATTTAAAAAGGCATATTTGGGTTTTTTTAGTATTTATAGTGGTAAGATAAAAGGGGTTGGGTCTGGCTGCAGGGATTCAAGCAACAGTTCATGACACATATCTGCACTGGGTTTTAAATGCTCTTTATGCTAATTAATTACATCTGGGTGCAGGATCTTTAAGAGTCCAGGTTTAAAATGCAGTTCCCCTTTCCAGCAGAAAAAAAGTTGAGGATGATGATGAAGGAGATATTAAAAAAGTACTGGGATGAAAACTACAACTATGTCAGATGGTGCTCAAGACAATGAGTTGCAGACAGATTATAAGTGAAAGGGTATCTCTAGCCAAACCCTACCTAGAATGAGGGAAGAAATATACTACTGTGTATAACTGATACCCTAAAACTTCCAGATGCTTTAAGAATATGATAAGTAGAAATCTATGTAGTACTACAATTTTTTTAATCAAGAAACAGATTTTTACAAGTCATTTAAAATAGACAAGCCAATAATATACATAAGAATTAACATTGGCTCGGCGCCTGTGGCTCAAGCGGCTAAGGCGCCAGCCACATACACCTAAGGTGGCGGG
>NW_003852406.1:5282263-5286143 GCF_000181295.1 Otolemur garnettii
TTGTACGTACAAATGTTAGCTTACTAGGTCAGCTGTATTTAAACTAAAATATGACAGCTATAAATAAAACAGAGGCCATTTTTAGATTCTGACAAGCCAAAGCTCATGCACTCTTCTCAAAAACTACCACCACAGGCAAACATAGAGCAGCCTCAAGAGGAAATAAAAGAAAATCTCTACATGGCCTGAATGATTCATGTTAAAATGAGAACCATCAGATGAGGACTATAAGAACTGTAAAATGCATCAACTGCTTAAAACGGTCTCAAGTGAACAATCTGTGCCATTCTCCTTTCTCTGGTCTCTTGAGGGGAGGGGGAAGACCAGAAATAAAGCTCTAAGGTCTTTTAATGAGACTGTTATTCCGTTAATTATTTGAGGCAGTTTTGTTTCACTGGAATTAATTAACATAATCCTTCTGCTTTAAGCTCCAGCTGCATCTGATGTCACTGCTATGGCAATGAAGAATGAAAACCAAAGGACAACTGGTGACTTAAGTCACTAAGCTGACTAAAGTGAAAAGCATTCACAGAAGCTGGTGGCTCTGGCTGAGACTCCATTTGTCTACATATAGACCTCTTTCTGAATAAACTCAGTCTATGCAATTCCAGAATTACATAACCTTAACGGATGCTTTACTGCAACCATTTTCAAGCTGGAATCATGTATAATGAATTACTCCATCTATTTCACCCATATATATTTCAAAACAATTTGTCCTCTACTCACTGAGTCATTAAATTTCACCACAGTCTACGACAACTACCTTAGAAAAGCCTGAAAATAGCCAATAAATAAGCAAGTCAAATGAAAATACAAGAAATATTTAACCTTAACAGAATTACTGGCCAGGCACAGTGACTCACACCTAGCACTCTGGGAGGCCAAGACAGGATGATTGCTTGAAGTCTGGAGTTGGAGACCAGACTGAGCAAAAGTGAAACTTCATCTCTACAAAAAATAGAAAAAGTAGCCAGGCATGGTGACGTGCACCTATAGTCCCAGCTATTCAAGAGCCTGAGGCAGGAGGATTGCTTAGAGCCCAGGAGCATGAGGTTGCTATGAGCTATGATGATGCCACTGCACTCCTAGCCAGAGTAACAGGGTGAGACCCTCAAAACAATAAAAAACAAAATTATCTTAAGAATCTAGGTCTAATGCATAGAATGGCACAGATTATAACTGAATCTTACAGATTGGTTAAACAGAAACAGCCTTGCTTTTAAATGTCCCATCACTTAAAAAAATTTTTTTTGACCCGGGCTAGGTTTGTACCCGCCACCTCTGGCATATGGGGCCAGCACCCTACTCTTTAGAGCCACAGGCACCTCCCTCCCTTAAATTTTTTATGAACTTAGAAGAGACTTCCTAATTCTCAAGCCAGCCAGTTAATCTGCACTCCACACATTTCTGAAACACATCCTAATGGAGGTCACAGCTCCAAAAGAGTAAGTCGACCTCAATGACTCCCAAAGGCAGTGACTGAGGAGGTAATTTCTGAATGTTCCACAGATTATTCTTATTCCTGACACTAAAGCATTGCTCTGACACAGACTCAGAAAACTCTTGAAACCAAAGAAATGCCACCTCTGCCTCAAGAAAAGAGTACATCTTTTGAAGATGCCACCTCTGCCTCAAGAAAAGAGTACATCTTTTGAAGAATAGGGCCCTTTAAGACCTCTGGCCAGTTTCCCAGACACATTTCAGTAGTGAACTCATTATAAGAAACATTTAATTATAGCATCTGCAAAGCAGAGGCGCTTACCTGAAAAACATTAACTAAAAAACACCTTTTCAGAGTTTCAATAATCGTATGTCTTGGTGATTATTTCCCACATTACTTCTCTTGATTCAGTAAATGTGTTTTTTCTTTAATAACTGTCTCTGCTAGTTATTTCTCCTCCCTTTAGTGTGAGTCAGTCTTACCCTTTCCAAAGCCAACAGCCTCTGAGCAACCAGGTTATCCAGCCATTCAATATGAATGCAAGGGCTTTACAAATCCTGAGTGGCTTTTATTAGTCAGCAATAGTCTCCTCAGTTAACAAGAGAATGTGTAGGTCATAATCAAAAACCATTCTGCCATATGGTTTCCAAAATACTGGAGGAGGAAGGGATCCTGTGTCCCTCTAAAGTTGGGACTAATCTACAGCTTGATTTGCCTGGCCCTTTGATTAATAATCTTGATATTTACCTGTAGAGTCTCTAGAATTTCTTTCTAGTAAACTGTTATGGCTGACACACTCTGAGATCCCAAATATATAATTATAATTAGGAATTTATTCCTTAGTACTTTGATATTACTGGGTTGGTTTAGTCTTCTGAGATCTAACTAATCTTCTAAACACTGATATCATAATCACCAAGTTTTTATACCAATATTGTAGAAAAATGGGATGTTCTGCAACTATAGTCAAATTCACTAATAACTACAAACAAACACAAAGGCTTTTGGTTCCCCTTAATTAAAATGTAAACTGTCAAAAAGTAAGAAGTATTTATCATAAAGGACTAGTTGAGTACCATAGGACAAATCCAATATAATACTCTAAAGCCAGCAGCGCCCGTAGCTCAGTGGGTAGGGTGCCAGTCACACACACCGAAGCTGGCAGGTTCAAATCCAGCCCAGGACAGCTAAAGCAGCAATGACAGCTGCAACAGAAAAATAGCCTGGCATTGTGGCAGGCACCTGTAGACCCACCTACTTGGGAGGCTGAGGAAAGAGAATCCCTCAGCCCCAAGAGTTTGAGGTTGCTGTGAGCTATGACGCCACATCACTCTACCAAGGGCAACATAGTGAGACTCTGTCTCAAAAAAAAAAAAAATACTCTAAAGCCATTAAAAAACATATTGTAGAAGAATATGTATGGGCAAAGGAAAATCTTCACTATATACTACTTAGAAAAAACAAGCTTTCTACAAAATCAAACTATTTTAGAAAATATATACTAGAAAGAAAAAAAAGACTAAAAAGAAGATTTAAAAAAGATACCACCACTGGCCGAGCATCTGTGGCTCAAGTGGCTAAGATGCCAACCACATACAGCTGAGCTGGTGGGTTCTAATCTAGCCCAAGCCGCCAAACAATGACGGCTGCATCCAAAAAATAGCCGGGCACTGTGGCGGACGCCTGTGGTCCCCGCTACTTGAGAGGCAAAGGCAGAGACTTGCTTGAGCTCAGGAGTTGGAGGTTGCTGTGAGCTGTGATGCCACAGCACTCTACCTAGGAGGATAGCTTGAGGCTCTGTCTCAAAAAAATAAATAAATAAATAAAAGACACCACCAAAATATTAAGAGTATCTGAGAATAGTGAGATTATATTCAATTTTTTCTTTTGCATTTCTAAATTTTCCAAGATTCTAAATTGGACATTTATTGTTTTTATACTTTTTAAAATAGCTTTTTCTTAAAAAGGAAAATAACTGCCAAAATAATTTTGCAAGCCATTTCCCACACTATTTCACACTTACTATTAGTAAAGGTAATGGAATATCTTTTGCCATAAAAGACTCTCAATTATGTTTTAATATAAGGAAGGCAGTTTTTCCAGTGCCTTTAAAAATAGCAAAAAGATTTACTGGGTCACTGCAATGTGCCAGGTTTTCACACATATTCTATTAAAAGTGAAACATTAAAGATAGCCAGGGAAGGGGCGGTGCCTGTGGCTCAAAGGAGTAGGGTGCCAGCCCCGTATGCTGGAGGTGGTGGGTTCAAACCCAGCCCTGGCCAAAAACTGCAAAAAAAAAAAGATCCTTACTTTCAAGCATCCTTTGTACTCATATCATGGTCCATTACATAAATAAATCATAATTTATTTAAAAAAAAAAAAAAGGATAGCCAGGGGGAACAAAACCCCAAATTAGCAGACAGTATGTCTACAGTA
>NW_003852406.1:5287404-5288501 GCF_000181295.1 Otolemur garnettii
AAAAAAAAAAAAAAGATTATTTGAATGCTAAAATTACTTTACTTTTTTGGGTTTTGTGTTTGTGTGTGTAGGTAACTTTTAGGAAGGGTATACAAACTCTGTAAAGTTCTCTCAAAGTAAAGCAGGCTTTAGGAACAATCTCCCTGTCTTCCTGGGATTCTGAATCTTGGTAATAAAGGACAACTTGGCTTGGCGCCCACAACTCTGTGGTTAAAGCACCAGCCACATACACTGGGGGCTGGTGGGTTCAAACTCGGCCTAGGCCTGCTAAATAACAATGACCACTACAACAAAAAAATAGCCAGGCATTGTGGCCAATGCCTGTATTCCCAGCTACCTGGGAGGCTAAGGCAAGGGAATCACTTAAGCCCAAGAGTTTGAGGTTCCTATGAGCTATGACACCACAGCACTCTACTGAGGGGGATATAATTAGACTGTCTCAATCAATCAATAAAGGACAACTTAAAAATTAAGGTTAGGTTTTCTTGGGGGGGGAGGATTGGCTAGGGCTGGGTTTGAACCCGCCACCTCTGGCATATGGGGCCCAGCACCCTACTCCTTTGAGCCACAGGCACCACCCTTTTTTTCGTTTTTTGTTTTTCCCCAGACAAAGTCTCAGAGTTGCCAAGAGTGGAGTGCAGTGATGTGATTATAGTTCACTGTAACCTCTAACTCCCAGCTCAAGTGATCCTTCTGGCTCAGCTACCTAGGTACCTGGGACTATATGGGACTATATATTTTCTTTTGAGAATGCTAAATGTTAAACTCAAAAAATACAGAAAAAAAGGGGAAGACTTGGAGAGACCTTTCCAATGATACTTTAATGTCATTTAATTCATTCGTTCATTCAATCACTGACTTGGTACTTACCATAGGCCAAACACTGGTCTAGATGCTGAGTCAAAAAACAAATGATGGGATATACCAAGGGTGGCAGGTATATATATATAACCAGCACCGGCCAAACTGCAACAAAAAATAGCTGGGCATTGTGGTGGGCACCTGTGGTACCAGCTACTCAGGAGGCTGAGGCAAGAGAATCACCCAAGCCCAGGAGCTGGAGGTTGCTGTGAGCTGTGACACTATGGCACTCTACC
>NW_003852406.1:5288647-5292820 GCF_000181295.1 Otolemur garnettii
CAGGCACTGCCCAGAACAAGCTCATCTTGAAGGAGGAGTTGAGAAACTTGTTTCCTTTATGTGAGTTCTAGGATGATGTGGAGCTGGCTGAAAGTGTCATTACAGGTACCACGCAGAGAACAGAAATTTTACTTTGGCAGCATATAAGTCTGGACCACTTTTCACAAGGCTAGAAGTTGGATCTTCAGGAGTCTGTACTGGCACTCCTCAAAGACCCCTGTTTACAAGGTTTCTTCACAGACTCCACGTAATTCAATATTTTGATGGATATGTTATTTATCTAGGGTAAATATAAAAGTGCTTCAGAAATATTGATAGAGATGAAAATCAAGATGTGAAGTTCAGCAAAGATACCCATGGTTTTCAATTTGCTACAAACTGAATAACCCTGAATCTCTCAAAATCTGTACCATGTTAAGAGAAGAACCCCTAATCAAAGGAGTTCTCTCCAGAAGAGCTTCCTGTTTCACTGTGGCATCAGCTCTGAATCAGAACCAGGTGGCAAAAGCTCTGTCAATTTTTTCTCAAATCACGAATCCAGAAAGCATAGCCTGCATTAATTTAAATATTATAATCCATATCCAGATATATTGGAAACCCCCAGAAGATACTAACAGATGCTAAGGAAGGAAATGTAGCAGTATTTGTGAAAAGACATTCATTCTCAGAGGAAGTGCTGGCCAAAGTGAGGGAAAAAGTGAAGGATGTGCGTGCTCTTTTGGCCAGATTTGATGAGACCTATGGGAAACTGCACATCACTAGCCCTTGGATGCCCTGCTCTGCCATTCCCCCAAGGACAAGAAAACCCATATGTTGCCTCTGAATATGAGAAAGTTGGCCAGCAGACCTTCTAGCCACTCAGCAAGTCCCCACTGGTTGAGTAACCCTAGTTTTGGGGTTTTTTTTTGAGACAGAGTCTCAAGCTGTCCCCCTGGGTAGAATGCCCTGGCATCACAGCTCACAGCAATCTCCAACTCCTAGGCTCAAGCAAGTCTTCTGCCTCAGCCTCCCAAGTAGCTGGGACCACAGGCGCCCACCACAACGCCTGGCTATTTTTTGGTTGCAGCTGTCATTGTTGTTTGGTGGGCCTGGGCTGGATTCGAACCTGCCACCTTAGGTGTATGTGGCTGGCGCCTTAGCCACTTGAGCCACAGGCGCAGAGCCAAGTAATCCTAGTTTTAACACACCTATGTATCTGAGGGGCCCCACTTCTTTTTTTTTTATTGTTTGGGGTCCATTGAGGGTACAAAGAATTGGGTTATACTGATTGCCTTTCTTAGGTAAAGTCCCTCTTATCATTGTGTCCCCCATGAGTAACTGGCCTCCTAAGACGCCAGGCATCACAGTTCAGTGGACAAAAGATGCTACCACTTCGTCTCCTCCCTAAATTCCCAAGTTCACTGAGTCACGGCATACGGATCTGAGAAGTTATAATGTTGTGCCACTGTAAAGGTCTATATGAGCACAGAAACTTCAGCTCCTTTTATTTTTTTAATTATAATTTTTTTTTGAGACAGTCTCACTACGTAGCCCTTGGCAGAGTGCCATGGCATCACAGCTCACAGCAACCTCAAACTCTTGGGTTTAAGTATTTCTCTTGCCTCAGCCTCCCAAGTAGCTGGGACTACAGATGTCCACCACGACACCCAGCTATTTTTTGGTTGCAGTTGTCATTGTTGTTTAGCAGGCCTGGGCCGGGTTCAAACCCGCCAGCCTCAGTGTATGTGGCCAGCACCCTACCCACTGAGCTATGGACACCACCCTCAGCTCCTTTAGAATGGAAGATTCTTCTGTGTACATTGCTGAGGATTCCTGAAGGAACACTGTCACTGTCACCAGTCCAACTTCTGGTATCAGAGTGGAACCCATAAGCACCATCAGGAATGAATTTCACTATATATGTGGTCAACTCTGATTTTTAAAAGAGTAGTTACTTGCAAAATATATCCTTACTGAATTCAGGAGGTTTGAAACCATATTCTACCCCGTCAGAAAATAGTCCAGAATTTTCTCACTGCTCTGCCATCAAGCATGTCTTTTCTTTTTCTTCTTTTTTGAGTGCAGTGGTGTCACAGCTCACAGCAACCTCAAACTCTTGGGCTCAAGAGATTCTCTTGCTTCAGCTTCCCCAGTAGCTGGGACTACAGGTGCCCCCCACCACACCTAGCTATTTTTAGAGACAGAGTCTCACTCTGGATCTGGCAGTTCTCAAACCATGAGCTCAGGCAGTCCACCCTCCTGGCCTCCCAGAATGCTAGGATTACAGGAATGAGCCACCCTTTTCTTTTACAGGCTCCTGCCCCACCCTTTTCTTTTTCTTCTTTTAAGACAGGGTCTCACTGTGTCAGGCTAGAGTACAGTGGCATCATCATAGCTCCATACAACCTCAGACTCGGCTCAAGCAATCATCTCACTTCAGTTTCCTAAGTAGCTGGGACTATAGGCGCATGTCACCATGCCTGGCAATTTTTTTTTTTTTAATTTCTTTTTATTTTTTGTAGAGGTGGGGATCTCGCAGTGTTGCTTAGGCTGTGTGGAGTACTGGCTGTGAGACGGCAAGGCCCCCACAGCCTGGGGAGACGTTCAAGGAACAACACCTACTGCTTCTCCTTCTTGAACAACAACATTCTTTTCCCAACAACATGCTTTTCTCCTCTGCCAGAAGTCATGTCACCCCTGCATACTTTCCTTTTTATCTTTTGCAGGAAAGCACACATAGCTTTTCCTCCCTAAAGTTAATCTTTACTGCATGAACTATATTCACATCAATTTCCCTCTAGTAAGCAACTTTGTTTAAATAAGTGACCCTTGTTTAGATACTATATAATAAAGCTGTTTTCATGTTTCAATGCTGGCTGCAATCTCAGCTGCTCCAGTCCTTCCCATCCCATCTTTGTCTCTTGTGTATTTTGTTTCCTCATTCCCCACCATTCCAACTCTGGTTGGTTCCCTCTCATGCTGGTTCACAAAAAGGCTGGTGTCCAACTCCTCACCTTAAGTGATCCTCCTATCCTGGCTTCCTAAAGTGCCAGGGTAGGGATTACAGGTATGAGCCATCACTTCCAGCCCACTATAATATAGTTCAGTGATCCAAGACAAGATACTTGAGCTCTTTTTTCCATCTGCAAAATAATATGCCAACATATATTTGCATATAGATTTGAAATTTTTATTCAGGGTTTAGTATATTTTATTTAGTGTAGTTAGTATATGTCTTTATTCAGGGTTTAGTTATTTTCTCAAAAATAACAGAAATAAAAAGGTTCCAGACCAAACTTCTTGGGACTGTACTTGTTTTTTCTCAACAGCACAAAGAAAATCAGAATTTAGCTTTCAGAGCTGATCAGTAAGCCAAATTTAAATGATTACTGTTTTGTTCATAAACTCTGTACTTTTCAAAATAAGTATCAATAACAACTATATAATACTTTTTAAAAATATATGCTAGGCATTATTCTAAGTGCTTTGCATAAACAATCTCATTTAATCCTCATGACAACCCTACAGAGTAGGTATCCCATTGTACAGATGAGGAAACTAAGACATGGTAAAATTAATCGGGTAAAGTGATAAGAAGAGGAAAGGAGGAGGTGACAAGTCCAATTTTGAATATGCTCAGTTTGAGATGCTTGTGAAGATGTCCATAAAACAGTTGTTTATAGGGAATCTAGGTTTGTAGGGGGAAAAAGTAGACTAGAATCAGATTTGGAAGTCATTAGTACAAAACTGGTACCTGATTCTTCAGAAATGGATCAGGCCACACTGGGAAGGAGTATAGGTCAAGGTCAGAAGGAGTATAGGTCAAGGTCAGAACCCAGGAGCACTAACATATAAGGTACAAAAGGAGGTAGGCAAAATTCTGAAGAAGATAGAGCAGCCAGAGAGAAAGGAGAATGACCACTGTAACAGCAACAACAGCAGCTAATATTTGTAAGAATTTACTATCTGCTAAGTATTTTTTAACATACTAATAAGGAGGCGCCTGTGGTTCAGTGAGTAAGGTGCCGGACCCATATACCGAGGGTGGCAGGTTCAAACCTGGCCTCAGCCAAACTGCAATAAATAAATAAATAAATAAATAGCCAGGCGTTGTGGCAGGTGCCTGCAGTCCCAACTACTCGGGAGGCTGAGGAAAGAGAATCGCCTAAGCCCAAGAGCTGGAGGTTGCTGTGA
>NW_003852406.1:5293437-5295283 GCF_000181295.1 Otolemur garnettii
AGTATATGGGGCCAGCACCCTACTCACTGAGCCACAGGCACTATCCCTAAAAATCAAGGTTTTAGTGGAGGAAGAAAAGCAAAGGACACTAAGTCTTCCATTCAGTTCCCTATGCCTTTAATATCTAAGGCTCCATACATCAACCCTCGTCCAGGTTTGTGGCTACCAGCACACCCAAGTCCTTTGTGAGAGCTGCTGTACACAGCAATGATCTGAAGGCCTCACAAACCCCCAAACACCTTCTGAGTGCTATAAATATCCCATTTTAGGGTGCAACCTCTACTGCTAAGTGCATTTTGCTCCATTCTAATTGTTTTAAAGCAGGTTATTGCTGAAGAACTCTCAGGTTTTCTACTGCCCTCTGAAAGTAAATGCATGGCCTATTCTAGACAAAAGTTAGTTTGTTCTAATTTAGGAGGACATGTCTACAATAAAAGGGTAACATAGTATCCAGTTTAACTTAATTTGTAAATTAAAATTAGTTTCATTTATACTCTTAACACAGTATATGTTTTTTCTTTTAAAACTTCTTTATAGGCTTAGCACCCATAGCTCAGTGAGTAGGGCACCGGCCACAAACACCAAGGCTAGTGGGTTCAAGCCCAGCCTGGGCCTGCTAAACAATAACAGTGGCAACCAAAAAATAGCTGGGCATTGTGGTGGATGCCTGTAGTCCCAGCTACTTGGGAGGCTGAGGCAAGAGATTCACTCGAGCCTAAGAGTTTGAGGTTGCTGTGAGCTGTGACACCACAGCACTCAACCGAAGGTGACATAGTGAGACTGTCTCAAAAAAATAAATAAATACATAAAATAAAATAAAATAAATAAAACTTCTTTGTAATTTAGTTATTCTCTCTGGCACAGATTCATCCATGATCAAAAAGAAACAAAGGGAGTAAGAACAATAATAATGAAAACTGGCAGAAAAAGAAAACAGTTCAGAATTCTAAAAGATTAAATTTTTAAATGAATTTGTATATTTCTACTCTAGGAAGATTTCTCAAAACAAAACAAAGATATCAAAAGCAGAAAGCAGCTCCTAGAAGTGGGACATCTGGTCACCCCAGCCTTGAGGAACTGCACATAAAAAGTGCTATTTTTAAAACAAAATAAATGTGAATGCCCTCTTCTGTATAAATATAAATGCCAATTCTTGCCAGGGAGACGGGATTCTAAAATTGACTAAGCAAAGATTTATGTACAATGATGCTCACAGTACATTACTTCTAAAAGTGAAAAATGCCCAGCAGTAAATAAATTTTATATACCCAAATGATATAATAGTATGCAGCCATTAACAATATTTCAATAAATATTTATTGATATAAAAATTCTCACAATACATGTTTAGTTTTAAAAAATGATTAAAAATCATTTTAAAATCATTACCATTTATGAATGTAGATAAAAGACTTAAGTAAATCAGTAGTTGACAATGATTATCTATAGGTGGTATAATTAATTTAGTTTAACTTTTCTTCCTTTATATCTTTCTGTATTATCCAAATCATCTACAATGTATCATTTCCATATGAAAAAATGTTGCTTATATGTCAACCATTTTTTTTAAAGTTGTTCCAATTAACCCTTCTTGCTGTTTTTAACTCTTTCACACTTTTTCTTACCCTAGACTAAGCCTTAAGGTAGTGATACCAGGGGACATCCAGAATATCTGCAGACAATATTGGTTGTCACAGCTGGGGGAGGAGGGTGCTGCTGGATTTAGAAGATAAAGGTCAGGGATTTGATTAAACATCCTACAACACACACAGGACAGCCTCCAACAAAAAGAAAATACCCAGCCTACTATCAATAGTACAGACATTGATAAATTTTGGTTTAGGAT
>NW_003852406.1:5295643-5300103 GCF_000181295.1 Otolemur garnettii
AGTAATGGGGACTACAGGTACCTGCCGCAACGCCCAGCTAGGTTTCACTTTTTCATTTCTAAAGTAAGAAATATACATTCTGAATTGATAAAAATTTAATCCAGGTTCTGACCCAAATTCCTTATTAAGAGAACTAATTTCCCAATTTTATAGAAAATATCTCTAGAAATTCTGCTCCTAACCTAATCATGCTTCTTGTAAACTAGAAGTAAGGTTTTTCTCAGCTTAAGTATATAGAAACCAATTTTATGTAAAAGTTAAGTACTGTTAACAAAAATGTTTTAAAGCATGATCATGTCTTTAAAGGAGTATCTGGTCATTTATTATATGTACTCTAATATGGCAAGCTGAAAAACTAAAGTGGAAATAGTCTAGTCTAACTAGTCTGAAAACTCGTCTAACACAAAAGCACTTAACTGTATGAAACAGACACATACACAGAAAATGAGTTATGCAAACTCATATAAAATTACTTCCTATTATGATGTCAGATTCAGAGAGGATCTGAACAAAGCTAAAGTACAAATGAGGTACCCTCCCCAATCTAAGTTACTAAATAACAATTCACTCTACAATAATTTATTTTATTCCAATATAGGTATGAGTGTGTATATATATTTGGTTACAAAAAATCTTAACAAAGCAGCGCCTGTGGCTCAGTGGGTAGGGCACCAGCCCCATATACCCAGGTGGCAGGTTCAAACCCGGCCTGGCCAAACTGCAACAACAACAACAAAAATAGCCGGGCAGTGTGGTGTGCACCTGTAGTCCCAGCTACTCGGGAGCTGAGGCAAGAGAATCGCCTAAGCCCAAGAGGTGGAGGTTGCTGTGAGCTGTGACGCCACAGCACTCTACCAAGGGTGATAAAGTAAAACTCTGTCTCAAAAAAAAAAAATCACAACAGAGAATAAAGGGTGGGTACATAAAATAGGGACATAAAGAAGATGACAGGATAGAACCAAGAGAGCAGAATAGACGACCACCAGAGATGAACAAGGAAAGACCCAGACAAACAATAAGAGGGAATAAGAAACTGAGGAATTCAGGCCAGGTGTGGTGGTGCATTCTTAGAGTCCTAGCTACTTGGGAGCCTGAGGCAAAAGGATCACTTGAACTCAGGTGTTTAAAGTAACATTGAACTCAGAATCATGCCACTGTACTCCAGCCTAGGCCACAGAGTAAGACCCTCATCTCTTAGAAAATAATTTAATTTAATTTAAAACATTAAGAAATCATAGACCAGGTACAGAGGCTCATGTCTGTAATGCTAGCTCTCTGGGAGGCCAAGATGGTGGATTGCTTGAGCTCAGGAGTTCCAGACAAGCCTCAGCCAAGACCCCATCTCTACTAAAAATAGAAAAACTAGCCAGGCATAGTGGTGCACGCTGGTAGTTCCAGCTACTCAAGAAGATTTCTCAAGTCCAAGAGTTTGAGAGTGCTGTGAGCTATGATGTTTCAGCACTCTACCAAAGGCCACTCTGTCTCAAAAAAAAAAAATTATTCTCTAGGGAAAGATACCTAAGGTCCTCCTTGTCATGCAAAATTCTCCCATTCTTCTGCTCAAAGATCAGAAAAGGAGGGACAGAATTCAATCACTGTCACTTTTGTTGACTATTCACAGTGAACAATTGAGGACAGTTGTTTTGTTTTATGTACTATTCCTTCTGATGGGGAATGGCTCCCAGCCATCCTATGAGGTTGAAGTGAGACTGACGACTATCAGTTACAGTGCCCTGATCTCCCCTTGGCCTCTAGATTGAGCACACATTTGACCACTCATCGTACTGCTTCCACACTGCTGACCGGGCATAATGAAAAGAAAGGGCACATGACTCTGAGCAAGGGCAACCAGAATTCCTCTATCAAGCTCTCTTCCTCCAGGCCCAGAGCTGAAAGATCACATGGTCAGCAGGTGCCACCGACCATCTTTTCATCACAAAAAGAGCTGTCCTGAGAATGGAACCAATGTCAGAACAGCACATGAAAGTCTGTGACAGGGTGCCCCAAAGACCATGTCTGAGACTTGATTCCAATCATGCCTAGACTTTTAGGTCATACAAGCAAATAAGACCATTTTGGGCTTTAAGTTGGGTTTCTACTACTTCCAACTAAAACAACTCTTACTGGTAAACTGTTTAATGCTCTTAAAAAGAGAATTGGTAAGTCAATGTGATATCATCTGTGAACTACCCAGGCCGTTTTTACTGACATGTGTACTATATCTTAGCTGATACCTTAACTTGTGGTAATGAGTTTCATAAATGTAAAATGTAATGATTAAAGTAGAAATTCATTTAAAATGTCATGCATTTATTTATTTATTTCAAGATCTAACAATCATCTCTACTAAACTCAGATTTGGTGTTATAAACTTCTACTACTGATATCACATACTCACCATAACCTCAGCTTACCATCTTCCTGCAGTTCTAACCTTTTAATCTCTCTACCCTCTTCACCAGCCTGATCATTTTATTTTTCCTAGTCTAAAATTTCTCTGGTTTCACTGTGTGTTGGTGAAGAAGTAGAAACCCTAACCATACATGCAGGATTCCTAGCCAGAACAACGTATGGTTTTGTACATATGACCAAGGATAGACAAAATTTTTTTATGTTCACGCTCCTTCCAGTTCAACACTTTGTTCACACTTTTAGCCACAACCGCACATGAGGCCAAGGAGGTAGACAGATGATCCTAAGGAACACTTAGGGATGTAATGCACTTCTCCTTTGAGTTCAATCAAGATTGGAGCCATTATTTTGAAATCAAAACATAATTAAGTTCTACAATTGGCAAAAAGCCTCTTTTGTACAAGATGTTTAATGCTAATATCTGCTAATTAAGGAGAATTCCAGGTGAGGAATTCTAAGTGGAAGAGGAATGGAGAATGCTGAAAGCATGAGGAAGCCAGGGATGGGTTTCTGCTAAACTGAAGCTGTATCAGCACAAACTCCAACTGACATTACAACCGAGAGAGATAGGGAAGAGGAACTGTTAAAGGTCAAACTTGACCCCAAAAATGCATAAGGAAACAAAGTTTCAAAGGCAGACATCATTAATAAATGCACAGTGGTAAGTGTATGAAGGAAAGATTCAACAAAAACCACCTAAACTCCTTTTCTGTCTTCTCTCACCTCCTACAGAAAATGAAACTCCATAGAGTGATCTTTAAGGCCAGACCTTTGTATTAAGTATTTCTAGTGCTTGGGCTAAGGTGGAATCATAGCATGAATTTTGGGAAAAAACAAAAACAAAGAACTCTTCCTTCTGCAATAATGACGCAAGCACAAATGTGATTAACTCGTCAAATAAGTTGGGGAAGAGAAGAAACTAAGCGCAAGGAAACTTTGGGGAGTAATGCAAATATTCTATATCTTGTTTGTGGTAGTGGTTACATCGCAATATTTTTGTCAAAACTTGAACTACACACTTAAAATCAGTGAAGTTAGGCTGGCCCAAGGGCAATGGTGTTTATGACTAACTGATCACGCCCAATTACAGATTTCCTTGAATCCCACTATTTCACTTGAATAGACTTTTGTTTAAAAGTGAATTTTCGCGTGTTAAATTATACCTCAATAAAGCTGATTAGCAATTAGGGCATGGTGCTAGAGGGAAAAGAAGAACAAACTCCCAAGGCAGACAAGAGGAAGGAGTCTGAGAAAACCACTGTGATAGGGAGGACATGACCATGCTGTGGGGTGGGAGAAGTGTTGTTTCATTCACAATATTTTGCCTAAGGCCAGATCTTACTCCATAAATCAGCCAGAAGTTTATACTTCCTATAATGTTCTGTACTTCAGTAGGAACTACCAAAGTATAAACAAAAAAATCCAAGTCTATCCTCCGGTGGGCCTCTATAGTCTCCCAGTGGATATAAAAGTCTGCATAAAATGAAAAACCAAGAAGCTAAATTATCTTCTTAGGCAACAAGTAAAGAGAGATCATGCCTCTCCTCCCACATTCTCCTATACAAAAGTTAGCGTTTCCATCACCCCTCCCTCAAAGTTGCAGTAAAATCCCTGGAAGCCCTTTCATAGACTTTCCCCGTTTCCCTTACTAAAGCTAAAAGTACCACAGTAGCAATTCTCATTACAATTAGAACCTCTTTTAACCACTGGGCAATACACAAAACTTTCACACTTTAAGAGACAGTAACATACTTCAAGAGGAAATCATGGGCTTTCTGCTTGCTCAAGCAGTTTTAAAAAGTATTTCTCAGTAGCTTTCAAGTCCCAGAGTCAGTAAAAATTCCTGATGGAATAGGAATTAACTTTCAGTTTCCAAGCCTGGAGCTACCAGCATTAGATATTCTCTCTTTTTCATTCTATACCCACAGCAGAGAACTGTCTCTCAGATTTGTCCCATCTTTCCCCTCTCCCAGACCCTCATCATTTCCTATTTTGTTACCTGGAAGTTCCCTTGGTCTCCCTGGCTGTCCATTTTCTTTTTTTTTTTT
>NW_003852406.1:5300514-5305928 GCF_000181295.1 Otolemur garnettii
CTCACAGCAACCTCCAACTCCTGGGCTCAAGTGAGTCTCCCGCCTCCACCTCCCAAGTAGCTGGGACCACAGGTGCCCGCCATAACACCTGGCTATTTTTGGTTGCAGCCGTCATTGTTGTTTAGCGGGCCTGGGCTGGATCCGAACCCGCCACCTTAGGTGTATGTGGCTGGCGCCTTAGCCACTTGAGCCACAGGCGCCGAGCCTAACCACTTCTTTATATCCTGATTCATTCCTATAACTAGACTAACCGTCTTAAACCATTATTTTCAATCTGTCCCTCTCCTATTTAAGCATTCATTCATTCAACAAATACTCAATGAATACCTATTCTAAGTGAGACATTGAGCTACACTCTACAGGAAGTCAACAAAACAGCATCTCAAAGGGCTTGTGGTATTGTGGGAATGGTGAGCATACACATAAATACAGTAATTATAGTAAGAGAGAAACTTGTACAGGTCAATAAGAAAGAGAAGGAAGTGCTAGTGGGGGTTCAGAATCTGAACTGTCAGCTGGATGTCAAGCAAAGTCAGAAATGATATAGAAGAAACAGAATATGAGAGACAAGAAAAAGGATGCTAAGGTCTCCAACCTGAGGATTAGGAGAATAGCAGTGCCATTCACAAGCCCAGGGACATCAGGAGGAAATATGAATGGATGGGACATGACAGAAGACTTAGGGACAGCTAATGTGCTTGCCAAACTCTACATCAGGGCACATGATCAGAGATGAGATTTCTATCCTGCTTTAAGATGTTGGAAGCAGTTTAAGAAATGTAGCTTTGGCTCGGCGCCTGTGGCTCAAGTGGCTAAGGCACCAGCCACATCCACCTAAGGTGGCGGGCTCAAATCTAGCCTGGGCCCACCAAACAACAGTGATGGCTGCAACCAAAAAGAAATAGCCAGGTGTTGTGGTGGGCGCCTGTGGTCCCAGCTACTTGGGAGGCTGAGGCAGGAGACTTGGTTGAGCTCAGGAGTTGGAGGTTGCTGTGAGCTGTGATGCCACAGCACTCTCTACCTAGGGGGACAGCTTGGGGCTCTGTCTCAAAAAAAAAAAAAAAAAAGAAAAAGAAATGTAGCTTCAACACCAAAATATTAGAATGCCAGAACTGATGGTTTTGAAGGGACAATAGCATAGAGTATAAATGTGGAACTATCCCAGAAAAAAACTAGGCCATGTAGCTCCTATAGGAATAAGGGAATATGATGGGAAAGGAAAGTTAAAAATAAACAATCCGTTGGCCTAAACAGCTTTCTCATCTAGGAGAGTTTATGTGGCTTTGCAAATGTGGGATTTTAGGATGTTTTTGCATTGTTTCTAAACTCAGCATCTTAGCACACCATGAGGACCCCCCCTTTTTTGTTTGTTTTGTATTTTTGGCCTACTACACAAGCAAAGAGGGGGGTCTCCTAATTAAATAGATTCAGGTAATAATGACCATTCCATAGCATTTATGGTGCTGTATGTCTGGGAACTTCACATGAGGAGGACTGGCATGCCATTCATTACTTTGCTGCTGGTGATCCTTACAGGTCTAATGGACAAATCAGGCTCCACAAATGCTAAATTGTTTCTAGTTGCTACTTTGGATACTATCAGTATATCCTCTGCACCACTGACAAGTCAAGACTAGCAAATATATTCAAAATAAGAAGCAAGGAGATATCATAGATGCCTTCAATTCTTTTTTTTTTTTTTTTTGTACTTTTTTGTCCGGGGCCAGGTTTGAACCCGCCACCTGCAGTATATGGGGCCAGCGCCCTAATCCTTGGAGCCACAGGCACCACCCAATGCCTTCAATTCTTTTGGGAGCAAGGCAGGCAGACCTAAAAACAAATCAACATAAAACTCTGTGAATATACTATTATATTATTGAATGATATACTTTCTTTTTAAGAGACAGGTCTCATTCTGTTGCCCAGGCTGGAGTGCAGTGGCACAGTCATAGCTCACTGCAGCCTCAAAGTCTTAGGCCCAAGAGATCCTTCTACTTCAGCCCTCCAAGTAGCTGGAACCATATGTGGCTAGTCTGTTTCATTTTTGGGGAGATGGAGTCTCACTATGCTGCCCAGGATGATCTCAAACTTCTATCCTCAAGCAATCCTCCTCCCAAGCAGCTGGGAAATAGTATACTTTATTGATAAATCACACCCTATATGAATATCTTAATGAAACTGTTATTTTAAAAAATCAAAAGACATGTTTGTTTGTTTTTTGAGACAGAGCCTCAAGCTATCCCCCTGGCTAGAGTGCTGTGGCATTACAGCTCACAGCAACCTCCAACTCCTGGGCTCAAGCGAGTCTCCTGCCTCAGCCTCCCAAGTAGCTGGGACTACAGGCACCCGCCACAATGCCCGGCCATTTTTTGGTTGCAGCCATCATTGTTGTTTGGGGGGCCTGGGCTGGTGATTTGAACCCGCCACCTTAGGTGTATGTGGCTGGCGCCTTAGCCGCTTGAACCATAGGCGCCAAGCCTAAAAGACATGTTTTAACCAAAATATCAGTTTCTAGAAATGTTATAGTCCAGGAACTTAGCAATGGACCTTAAAATTTTTATACTAGAAAATTTTACAAAATGGAAGTCTTGATAAATTGGTGTTGTAAGACCATTATCCTTTTAGCTAAAAAGGAGAAATTGAACAGTCTCTTGTCCTTCACTGTAATAAGAGCTGATCTATATCCCACGTCAAAATCTTCCTTAAGATCTGAATGACATTTTTTAAAAGGGCACTTTTCAGATTTAACTACAATGTTGAATACCATAATTAATGCCTGTCACTAATACATCTTTCTTTGTAATCTACCCCAGAACTCCCTTCCCTGTTAATCCTCTGCAAGGGAAAAATCCTTGTTTATCCACACTGATACTACTTTTAATGATTTCCCTCTTCTCCTAATAATCATTACTCCAGCTTTAATCTCTGGAATGATTCTAACCCTTCCCATATCCCACCTCATCCCCTAACCTCTCCCAATAAATTACCATACCACCTGTCTGCTTGCCATTGCGGTAACAGTAGGTTATTTATATCTTTCAAAGTTCAAAGTGGGTCAAGAATATAAGCAGCAGACTGTAAGCCTCTTGAGGGACAAGACTATGTCTTGTTCATTACTAGACTCTCTCAACATTGAGCAGAGTACGTGGTACACTGGATGTCTGATAAACGTTTTTGCCTGCCATTAAGCTAAGGCCGATCACAAAAAGAATTAGCCAACAACCAAGTGACCGGACTGTTCTTAGGAGAAAACAGAGTAAGTCTCAATTTCAATCTTAGTATCTAAACCTGTTTGTCTTTACAATGACTAAATAGCAAGTTTTAAAACAGATCATGTGATGAAGCTGTGACTGAAAGACAAAACCTTACAAGTTAAAAATCACAATATCTTTTTCAGCTCAGCAACCGCAGCACAGTGGTTATGGCGCCAGTCACACCACATACACCAAGGCTGGTGGGTTCGAACCTGGCCTGGGCCAACTAAACAACAATGACAACTACAACAACAACCAAAAAAAATAGTCAGGCATTGTGGTAGGCACCTATAGTCCCAGCTACTTGGGAGGCTGAGGCAAGAGAATCACTTAAGCCCAAGAATTGGAGGTTGCTGTGAGCTGTGACACCATGGCACCTAACCAAAGGGCGACATAGTGAGACTCCGTCTTAATAAAAATAAAAATCACTTTATTCAATTTTTTTCTCCCAAATTATCCAACAATTTATTACCCACAGAGGAGGCTGGGGAGAGATAGTGGCTACATGAAGTAAAGAATTAGTAAAGTTTATAGAATGATATTTCTTCAAGTAAAAATGACTATTTCTTTGTTTATACCTCATAGGTTTATTATGAAGATTAAATGTGTTAGTATTTTCAAACCACTTAGAACAGTACCTGACACAAAGTAAACACTACATAAGTATTTGTTAATAAAATAACTTTTCATCAGTTTTCAGTTACATTCATTCATACCTTAGAGATCTACAAAAGCTTAAAAAAATTACTAAGTTTATAGAGAAGTTCTAATTGCATGGTTCTTAAATTAAGCCTTGAAAGAAAGAGGTTGCAGAGAATGTTTCATGCAAGCTCCTCATTTGATGGTTGATCATATATCTCATACCTGTATTTCTACAGAAATGCATAGGTTGCAAAAAGCTTTCACAACTATTACAAAATTTGAACCAAACAACAGCTTGTAAGGAATCTAGGTCAGGTAATAATTAACTGCATTTACACATGAGGAAATTGAACCAGAGAGGTTAAGTGACTTGCCCAAGGTCACACAGCACGTGAAAAGGTCCAGGATAGAATCCATGCCCAGTCCGACCTCTTTTTTCCATAATATGCTGCAGCTCAGTCCCTGGGGATACTCAAATAATTTTTGGAATAAATGACTCCAGGAACATAAATGAAGATTCTATTACAAGTGCTAACTTGAAAAATTAAGGCAATCTGTTAACTGGAATTAGAGGTAATCAATAGTTAGCAAAACGCCTACCTACACATGAGCTATAGTTTAAAGTGCCATAATTACACACATTCTCACACTGCCCAAGACAAATTTTCAGAACAGACTTCAAAGGGACAGTTCTCCAAAATATGTCATTCATGGATTACCACACTCCGAGAATATTAGTGTCAGTTTAAGAAAAAAAAGGCTGCCACTTCCCTAAACCCAGAAGAAAAAGGCTTGCCCCAGAGGATGGTGAAGACATGCAGCCTAACAAGGCTCTACGGGATTACACGCAGGTTGCAAACTGCCAGCGACAAATGAGTACCGGCCATCCCAGCCCATGAATCACCTCTCATTTATCCCGTGGCGTCTTCCCCAAGGGCTCACCACCCCAGGGCAGCAACCTGAAACCTGGCAGCTAAAGGTGAAAGTCGAGGGCCACTGTTCCCAGGAATCCAGTAACATCACAGGAAGGATGGGGGGCGTTAGAAGTGGCACCGCATACCAACACAGCACGTTATTTTAAGCGTGCGTCCTCACCAGAGGGACCATGGTATCCACCAAAGCATCAACTCCCACCAGCCGAGACTGTCTTTCAGCCAAATCGGAGGGCTAGTCTATCCTGGCCCAGGCCCGCCCTACCAAGACACACGGCGGCCCCCTTTTCCACTCGTAAACCTGATCTGTCCCCCGTGGCTGGGGACCCGGTGACCCCGGAGACAGGCCTCCCTCAGCAGCCTAAACCATCCACGCCCAAAAGAGGAAGGTGCCGCAGCGGGCGGCTGGCGGGCAGGGCCACGGGTTTTGGAACGCCTGGAAGAGGTGGTGCCGGCGGGGCCTGCCCCGGCCTCGTGCGCCGCCCCCTCCCCTGCCCCACAGCTGGCGGCGCCAGGCCGCACGGTCCCCTCCCCACGGCGCCGGCCCGCGGGGCGCGTTACCTTTGTGTAGAGCTCGGACGCGGCC
>NW_003852406.1:5306269-5310194 GCF_000181295.1 Otolemur garnettii
CTGCCGCTGCCGCTGCCGCCGCCCTGTGCATTGTGGGAGCGGGAGGAGGCTGCGCCCGAGCGCTGCCACCGCGGCTGCTCCGGGCTCTCTCGGGCTCACGCTGCCTCCCATCGGCTGCGGGCACCGGGCGGCATCCGCCTACCAGCCTGCGCCGCCGCGGCTCCGAAACCCGCCCAGGGCACCCGCCCCGGGGGCGCCGCGCACCCTGGATGCCTCCGGCCCGGAGCTTGCCCTAGACCGTGCAGAAGAGCCGGGCACCCCGAGGGAGGGGCAGCACCGGAGAGGGCTGTAACTGTCCAGGTGAATGGCTAGGAGGAGCTGCCAGGCTGCTGCTGCTTCCTCCCATGCATTTCTAGGAAGCCGACCTAGGGCCGGAAAATAACCTGGAACTCCAGAAGAGCCTTGTCAACAGCAGTGACCCGAAAGCTGGGCAGTGCAGGACCAAGAATTTGAGGTGAAGATGGGTCACTCCAACACCTCAGCATCTCCTCGGCATCAGTCTCATGATGTCAGAACATCGGGGTCGGTTCTAGGCTACTGAAACTCAAGCGATTTGAAACAAGATACCCCAGGGACAGCCCGGGTGCCTCTTTGCTAGGCCCTGTGCATTTGCAGAGGTGCCGACTACCCTTCTGCCCCAGCCCTCTTTCCGGTCCTATTCCTTCCTGGTGATTGTTGGTTCCATGGTGCCACCTGAAGCTGATCCAGATACCACCTTAAGATGCCAGGGATACGCGAAAAATCTATACCTGCAATTTAACTCTGAACCAAAAGGTGGAAACCTTCACTTTTCTGGCAGTTATCCCTGCACATCGAGCAGAAGAATGTCGTCTTTCTACCCCCAACACTATGCTATCTGTCTTCACCATCTCTCTCCTGCCCACCCCGCCTTTTCCTTCTGATTGAATAATCCTCATATATATATAATGTGTGTGCGCGCGTGTGTGTCTGTATATACTTATGTATACACACACATAAAATTTATCCAGCCTCTGGGCGGTGCCTGTGGCTCAATGAGTAGGGTGCTGGCCTCATATACCAAGGATGGAGGGATCAAACCTGGCCCTGGCCAAATTGCAACAACAACAACAAAAAATACCTGGGTGTTGTGGCGGGTGCCTGTAGTACCAGCTACTCGGGAGGCTGAGGCAAGAGAATCGTCTAAGCCCAAGAGCTGGAGGTTGCTGTGAGCTGTGACGCCATAGCACTCTACGTAGGGCGACAAAGTGAAACTCTGTCTCTTTTAGAAAAAAAAAATGTATCCAGCCTCTTTTTAGTGCTCACTTCTCACTTCTCATTTCTTTGAACTGTAAGTGGTGGCAGGTGCCTGTCATGGTAATCTGGGACCTTTTCTATCAAGAACAACTCCCATAGGTGGGGCTTCTGGTTTTGTGTACACCAGAGCATGTGTATTTGAAGACAGACCATTCACTGAAAGGGAGAAGGGGCTGGACCTCTCCTCCATTTTCTCACTTGCCCACAGTCTCCTCCTAAGAAATGCCAGAGGGAATGGTTATGGGTCTAAAGTTCTTTGGAATTGTTTCTCTTCCTTCCCATTTTAAAACCAAATGTCTTTCATATTTCACCCTTTCTACACCCATACATAAAAAGAGAAAACACGTACAATTACAGCCAGCAGAAAAAGAGCACTGGATCGAGACTTCAGAGGCCTGGCCTCCGCCCCTTCCAGTTTCTTCGTGCCTTGTTGTATAAGGTGGCGACCACTCTGCCTGTTTTCTCAGCCTTCAGATAATACCCACCTCTCAGGACTTGACAAATGCTGAGTATACTGAGAAAAAAAGAAAAGCCAAAAACTGAGAGTCTTAAAGGTGTGAGTGCTTTTTGATTGCTTAATGATGAGAGAAAATAAATTGGTATTATCCTTTTATAATGCCCAAACATATGCATTGAACCACTCAAATATTTGGAGCCTTAATTAAGATGAAGATACGGGATGAGGAGGAGGAGAAGAGTTTTGTACTCTTGACCTCACCTTACCTCATTCAGAAAAAGAGCAGACTTAAAAGCCAGAAGGAACAGGACATGTTGGTGGGTGGCCTCTTCTACCTTACACATATATGTGAACAGTTCTAAGTGCTTTGTCTGTAATGAAGTATGAAAACCAACAATAACACAACTTTCAAGGGCTCAGGATTCCCGTCTCAAAGAGTAGCTGGAAGACAATATATTTCATTTTAATTTGATAAAGTTCTCAGTAAGAATTGGGGATTTTTGTGTGTGTTGTTTTTTGGGTTTGTTTGTTTGTTTGTTTTTGAGACAGAGTCTCACTCTGTTGCCCTCAATAGAGTGCCATGGTGTCATAGCTCACAGCAACCTCAAACTCTTGGGCTCAAGCAATCCTCCTGCCTTAGCCTCCTAAGTAACTGGGACTACAGGCCATTGCCACAATGCCCAGCTAGTTTTTATATTTTTTTAGTAGAGACAAGGTCTCGCTCTTGCTCAGGCTATTCTCAAACTTCTGAGCTCAAGCAGTCCATCCTCCTCAGCCTCCCAGAGAGCTAAGATTATACTTACGAGCCACTGTGCCCACCTATGAGGTGGTTTTCAAATGAAAACAATGTCCAAGTCTATATGAACAGTTCCTTTTCTTTAAAGTATTCATGGATATTACTTTTTTCAACAAATACTGAAAGGTATCATGTGTCAGACACAGTTCTACATGCTGAGAATTTATGCATAAACAAAATAGATTAAAAAGCCCTGACCTCATGGAGCTTATGTTGTAGTCAGGGAGAGAGACATTTGAAAATAGATTAAAAAAAAAAAAACCATGGAGCTTACATTGTAGTCAGGGAGACAGACATTTGAAAAGCATAAAGTAAAGGCGATAAGTGGTGTGCTAGTTTGCTGTGGCTGCCATAATAAAGTACTACATACTTAGACCATAGAAATGTATTGTCTCAGAGTTCTGGCTGGAAGTTAGAGATCAAGGTGTCAGCAGGGTGTGTTCCTTCTGAGAATTGTAAGAGAGTATGTGCTCCATGCCTCTCTCCTAACTTCTGGTGTCTTGCAGCATTCCTTGTCTGCTGTTCCATCACCCCAATGTCTGCAGCTTCACATGGCATTCTCCCTGTGTGTGCATCCGTATCCAAATTTCCCCTTTTTATATGGACACAGTCAGATTAGGGTCCATCCTTACTGACCTCATCTTAACTCACTTGATCATGTGCTCAGATGGTATTTCCAAATAAAGTGACATCCAAAAGAACTGGGGATTAAAAACGTCAACCGTTTTTTGAGGGACATAAGTCAATCCATCACAGTATAAAATGGAGAAAAACTAAACAGAAGATAGAATAGAAGATAGTTGGAAAACCAGCAATTTGAAATATGGTGGTCATTGAGGAATTCAAAATGAAAACAATTTTTTATTGAGGACATATTATGTGCCTGCACTAAAGATAAAAAAGATACAGAGATGAATGAAATACGGTCCTTGGCCTGGGGGAGCTCACTGCAAGGAGTAGCTATAGGAGCAGGGGAAGGGGCAGTCCATGCTGCATGGTCAGATACAGTAGGAATTATAATTCTGTAAAATTGGCTCCATTCTAGAGGCAGAAGTAGAGAACTGCGTTACTGGGTATAGTATCTTAGTCGACATTGACATATCCTAATATTTAAATTCAGAGAACTAGGTACTGGACATTGATGACATGAGTGGGTGGAAAAGAATTGCAAATAGCTCAATGAGAGATCCAAATGGTGATATGACGGCAATCATTTACGATTGAAGGACATATAGAGATGCAGCTTGAGAAGACTAAGCTATGAAGCAGAAAAAGCAAAAGTCAAGAACAGGCTCGGCACCTGTAGCTCAAGCGGCTAAGGCACCAGCCACATACACCAGAGCTGGTGGGTTCAGGAGAAGAAAAAAATGGCCGGGCATTGTGGCGGGCGCCTGTGG
>NW_003852406.1:5310331-5311751 GCF_000181295.1 Otolemur garnettii
AAAAAAAAAAAAAGGTCAAGAACAGAGTAAAGCTGACCAAAAAGACTTTTGAAAGATGGATCGGAAAATATCAAAAACTTCTTAGATCGCCCCTCTTCACTGCCTCGACTCCAGCCAGCTTTCCCAGCTTTCCTCACTTGTGAGCTTAGGGGGATAAATTCACTACCAGATAAATAATATATGTGAGAATTTTACATGTAAGCTATGATAAATGTAAACTATTATCACTATGATTTTTATCCCCAGTGACTATTCCTCTAATTCAAGAGTCTAGTCTTGTGTGTTCTAAAATGTCTGTGTGCTCTCTGGTCCTTTGTTTATGCATCTTCCAGCCTGTTGTGTCCTGACCAGTTTTTCTCATTATCTGACCAGCTTCTGTATCGCTATGCTCTACAGCACCGGCTGCCTTTGATCCATTTTTCTGGATCTTGAAATACTTCCAGCACAACTCCATAGCACTTACCTGCTTGATGTTGTCTTGATCTTCCTGAATTACTTGATTTCATAATACTAGCCCCTCTCACCCTGTACCTCCAGTAACCACAGACACACACTTGCCTTCCATGTGACGATGTTTGTACACTGTGATGAGTAGAAATTCCTGAGTAGCCAAAATGACTTAGATTCAAATGACCTAGATTCCAGTCCCAGTTCTAACTTGGAGCAATTCAGGTGAGCCTTTTTTTTTTTTTTTTTTTAGTAAACTTTTTTTTTTTTTTTTTTTGAGACAGAGCCTCAATTTATTCACCCTGGGTAGAGGGCTGTGGCATCACAGCTCACAGCAACCTCCAACTCCTGGGCTCAAGCAATTCTCCTGCCTCCACCTCCCAAGTAGCTGGGATTACAAGCTCCCACCACTCTAATCAACTACCACCAATCTAATTAGTTCTAATCCAGCCGTGGTCACTCATCTGTGGCTCAGAATAAACTTCAAATTACAGAGTTTGGGTCTTCATCAGTCATTATGGTAAAGCTCTTTCAGTGGGGTCGGGTGTGCTGTGAGTGAGAACCACCCCTCCAGTCCCCTCTTGAAACCTCACTGCACTCAGGGGCTCATTCCAAACTTTCGAAGAGTTCATTCGACTCCATATCTGCATTTCCCAACTATGCTTTTGTTTCAACACAAATAAACCTGATTTGAGAACCCTCTCTGTTTCCGTCCTTGTCTTTCTTTTTCTGTTGAAGATTATGAAATGTTGAAGAGATCCATGATGCCCCCTGCCTGGCCCAGTAACCCTTTGGATGTCCTCACCTGCCTCTGAGTGCCCCAGGCACATCCTGGCGGGCTCTAGCTGCTCCTCCTCCCTGCTCATCCCGGTGGCTCACTCTTTGCTCCCTGCAGACTTTGGTCTTTATGTCCCTTTTTATTGGAATCTTTCCTGGCTTCCTAATTGAAACTCTCTGCCCTCTTTTCCTGACA
>NW_003852406.1:5312279-5318132 GCF_000181295.1 Otolemur garnettii
ACATACAAATTTAATCCACTCATTTTAAGATTGGTCTAGAATTCCATTGTATGAATATTTCATAATTTATTTATTATTTCCCCTCTACATGGATATCTAGGTTGTTTCCAGTTTTTTGCTATTACAAACAAAGCCACAGTGAACGCCCGGGGGCATGCCTTCTCTGCACACGTGTCAGAAGATTGCGTTCTTTTTAGATCTGAGGTGTGGAATTAGATCTGAGATGTGGAATTGCTCTGTCTTAGGGTACGTGCATGTTCAAATTTACTAGATGTTACTACATTTCTCTTCAAAGTAACTGTACCGATTTATGCTCCCGCCTGTCATGATTTCTGCCTGTCTGGTAGGTTGTGAGTTGATGTCTTATTATTGCTGATTGTTTATTTTCCCCTGATTCCTAGTGAGGCTGAGCTCCTTGCCACGTGTTTATTGGTCATTCATGTGAACTTGTCTGTGAATTGCGTTTTGATTGCCTTCATCCATCATCGTTCTGAGTTGTCTCTTTGTTACTGACTTGTAGAAATGCTTTGTATATTCTGGACACTAATCTTTTGTCAGTCACGTGCTTCAGAGACATCTCTAAGTCTGTGAGCTTTTAACTTGGTTTCTATGGGCTTTGTTATATGGACAGTATACATTTAAATGTCAGAGCATTTTCCATTACGGGAAATGGAAGGAATCAATGCTGGAATTTCACGCATCAGGTCAGCAGGTTATAGAGGGAGGACGATACAGTTTCTGGCGCTGGGAACTTCCCTGCAGTCCTTAGCAGTTTACTAGGGAGTCCCCAAAGTCTCCAGCCCCAGAAAATCTCTTTGACTCCCAAACCCCAATGTTTGTTAGTGAGGACAAGGCTGCTGTCCTGGGCTGCTTCTCTGTCTGAAAGGGGTCCCTGGGTTACTCTCCCCTACAAAGGCCAGCCAGCCCAGCGGCTATCTCTGCTGCAAAACCACCTTACCCAGTGCCAAAGTTAGCACTGAGCTGATTTGCAGAAATGAGCTGTTTTTTCCTTCTGATATGTGGTCATGAGAGACAGTAGGGGGAGGAATAGAAGCAAAACTGCCGATTTGTACTGGGTTGTCCAGGGTTGTGAGAGCAGCAGAACAGAATGGTCCTGCCACCTCTAGAGTGAGAGCAGCCTAGACAGGTCAGCTGTGGAAAAGTCCCTCAGGAGACCTGTGAGTACCCCATACCCACTGGGGGTGGAATCCTTCCACTGGCAGGCAGACACTGGCTCCAAAGGAACCTAGAACCATAACTATTCGGGATACTATATTTTATCATTAATTTTTTATTGCGTAGCTGGTTCCTTCAAAACCGAGTGACTTAATATGACAGTCTTTACTCCCTTGTGACCCTGCGGGTTGGCATTTTGGGCTGGGCTCCCTGGATGTTTAGACTCCTGGTCACACTTTTGTCTGGGGCCAGTGGTTGGTCCTCCGGGAAGCTCTGTTTCTAGGTTGGCTGGTTTTTTGCAGGTGGCTGGGCCACTACCTCTCCTCTCAGCCAGCTAACCCAGACGTGCCCATACTCGATGTCAAGTCCACAGGAGTTGTAAAAACAGAAACTGCAAAGCCGATTGAGACTTAGACTCAAGATTCAGACAGAGTCACTTCTGCCATATTCTATTGGCCAAAGCAAGACATAGGTCAGGCTAGATTCATGAGGTGAGAAATAACAGACTTCTCTTCTTGATGGGGGAAGCTGGAAAGCATGGCGGCCATTTTTTCAACCTACCATAGATACAGATTTCTGAGATGCAAACCTCAATTCAAGGTGATCGATCACCAGAACTTATGATCCATCCACTCCACTCACAGACTTAATTAACATCACAGAAATAGGTATGACTGGGCAAAAATTGTTAATGTATGCACAGTCCTGTCTACTTTCTCTCTGAACACTAAGGAAAAATCTAGCATTGTATGATGTAGGTTATTTTCTAGCCCTGGTGCATGCACACACACACACACACACACAGATTGTGTGGCCATCTGGAGAAAATGAAGGAGCTGGCCTGGGGAGATTTGGCTTGGTGGAGAGTGACTCCTGGGAGCAAAAAAGAAAATTAGTGGGGAAAGAGGCAGAAAATGGAGAGCCCTTCCTGGCAATTTTGGAAAGAGTCTTGAGGCAAAGTAGAGAATAAGGGATGGAGAGTGAGACTTCGGGGCCACTGCTGGGCACGAGAGAATTGTAGATGGGGAGGGATGAAGAATCAGAGTTGTAAGGTGTGTGGCCGTGTGTTAGGATTTGGGTCTTTTGCAATGTTCTTTGGAAGATTCAGATGTGTTGTGTAGATTGGAAATTCTTTTGACTACAGGGCTTACCGGAAAACCAGTCTAAGACCGGACTGTGTGACCTCTGGCATTTAATTGAGGTTATGTCATTTGTCACTTTGCTGAGGCATGATCCTGAGCTTTTTCTGCTTCCAGAGTGGTGTATGGGCACATGTCCCAGCCAGTAGCAGAACCTCCTACTGTTCACCCCCCACCCTCAGTTGGGCTATTCTCTCTCATCCCATCCCTGGAGATTAATATTTTTTATTTTTTTTGTGCCTGTCATGGCAGCATCAACCATTCAGCCAGAAATCTGCACGTTGCCCTATGCTGTGAGCTGAATGTTTGTGTTCCCCCTAAATGCAGGGGTTACAATTATAACCCTCAAGGTGATGGTATTAGGAATTGAAGCCTAGTTCAAGGTTACTAGGTGTTACTAAATTTCTCATCAAACTAGCTGTACTGATTTATTCTCCCACCTGTAATGAGGGCTGTGGGACTAGTGCCCCCTTCTCCCATGTGGGGTTATAGTGTGGAGGGTTGTCTATGAGGCTCGGCCTGCACCAGACACCAGTTCTGCCTAAGTCTTGATCTGAGACTCTCCAGGGTCTGGAGCCATCAGCAATAAGTGTCTGTTGTTTAAAAGCCACTTAGTTTATGCTGGTGTTACAGCCGCCCAACCAGACTGAGACGCTTCAGGCTTGCCCTTCCTTTTATGAAGAGGACATTCGGAGGGCTCAGGGGTACACAGGGTTGCATGGCAGAGATTGTTAGCATTCGGGCCATTTGAAGTATACAATGTCACAAAGATTTTCTGTCCAATTGGGCAACTGAATTTGTTGGGTGTGTGGAGGAAGGAGCTATACTATAATGGAATTTAAGGGGAATTATTTTCAATATTGAGAATTCCTCTACCACAGATAAGGAAACTGAGAATCCGAGGGGTTGTTTGCCACACATTATGTGGCTTGCAATTCTGAGAGCTGGTATTGAAGCCAGGTGTGCCTGGGCTCCAGTGTTCCCTAAAATGGTCTGTATGGGGCTTTTGGGGGCCCAGTGTCTGTGCGTACCATCCCTACGCTTGGGGAATTTCGTGTTATGGACCTCCACACCTCCCTAAGGCAGGGCCCAGGGACCTGTTCTCCTTGCCACCATTGCCCCGGCACATGACCTTGATGCTGATAACCAGAAGTGTCTGTGCCAAACCTGAAGTTTCAAGGGAGCGACGTGAAGAAACAGGGCCACACAGCATCTGCTTGGATGCACATGTGGTAGGGTCTCCGGCGTGGCTGAGTGTCTCTCTCTGTCTGGGGGGGCTGAGCCCTGCAGCGTCAGAGCCATGTGGCACTGGGAGTCTTTACTGCAGCAGGCCTGCTCTGTCACGTGTCTGCAGCTGTCCCTGGTACACAGCCGCTCAGAATGACTCCTGACCCACCTGAGACCTGTGGGTGCCCTGACAATTCCTTTTCTGCTAACAAGCGAGATGAAGCACTGTTCTTTATAACCCGAAAGCCTACTGGGAGTGGCTTCTTTTATTAGCTTTTTATATATATTTTTTTATTATGGTAAAATATACCTAACGTAAAATTTACCATTTTAAACCATTTTTCTAAGTGTATCATTCAGTGGCATTAAGTATATTCTCAATGTTGTGCAACTCTCACCTCTATGGTGCAGCTTTAACATATGTGTTTCATTAAATTCTCTCAACCGCTGTTTAAAAACGAAAATCATGAACCTTGTTTTTTAGATGAGAGGCCAGAGCTCAAGAGGAGTCCGGTGACTAGTCAATATGGTATCTCCAGTAATAAGGATAAGAAGTAATAGGCATGTGGCCAGTGCCTGTTCCATGCACATCTCTTTTAGAAAGACCCCAACACAGGCCTTATCAGGCTCTCATTTTTTTTTTTTTTTGAGACAGAGTTTCATTGTGTCACTCTTGGTAGAGTGCTGTGGTGTCAGCTCACAGCCACCTCCAACTCCTGGGCTTAGGCATTTCTCTTGCCTCAGCCTCCTAAGTAGCTGGGACTACAGGCGCCCACCACAATGCCTGGCTATTTTTTAGAGATGGGGTCTCACTCTGGCTCAGGCTGGTCTCGAACCTGTGAGCTCAGGCAATCCACCTGCCTCAGCCTCCCAGAGTGCTGGGATTACAGGCGTGAGCCACTGTGCCTGGCCCAGGAAATTTATTCTTGATCCCTTCTGGAGGCTGAAAGTCAGAAATCAGGGGAAGCAGGGTGTGCTCTAGCCTAAGTCTTTAAGGAGAGAGTCTGCTCCACATCTTTCTCGCGGCTTCTAGTGTTGCTGGGTACACTTAGCTTTCCTTGGTTGGTGGACGTATCACACCAGTTGCTGCCTCTGTCGTGAGATGGTGTCCCCCCGCCGTGTCTGGGTCTGTGCTGTGGTCCTCCCGGCGTGTCTGGGTCTGTGCCTCTTTCCCTTCTCTCGCTCCAGTCATGTTGCAGCCCCCTCTATCCCAGAATAACCTGCAAAGACCCTATGCCCAAGCAAGGTCACATTCACAGGTGCTGGAAGTTAGGACTTCAACATATGTTTGGGGGGAACATAATTCAACCTGCAACACAGACCAAAAAGTTGTAATAGCAGTGAAAGCAACATCTCCACAGCAGAGCCTGTGGTAACAGAGCAGCCACTGTGCTGCTGGGGAGGGAGTCTGGGAAGGGAGGCAGAGGGACAAGTCAGGCTGGGGCATGGAGAAACCTGCCTTGTCACCCTTCACCCTAACCCCACCAGAAGGTGTTTGTGTTATTGCCAACAAATCTACAATTTTTTTTTGCAGTTTTTGGCCAGGGCCAGATTTGAGCCCACCGCCTCCAGTATATGGGGTTGGTATTCTACTCCTTTGAGCCACAGGTCACCTGTGAATATGACCTTGCTTGGGCATAGGGTCTTTGCAGCTTATCTACAATGTCTTTCACCTTGGCTTCCTCCTTTTCCAGTGAGACTTTCAGAGTGGATGATGAGCTTTTGAATTCCCGTGGCTTCAAGAACATTCCACTCTATTGACCGTCAATTAGGATTATTTAACTGGTTGAGCAGGAGGCAGTACAGTTGATGCTATTCTTATTTCACCTAAAATTCTGCTCATGAATCAGTAAGAGCCGAGAGAAACACCATAATAAATAATAATAATTGGGGTTATTGATTAAGTCACAGACACTTTACCTTGTGCTTTGCCACTGTTAATTCACCTCTCCCTGCTGCCTGGTGAGAGATGAATTCCCCACGGACCCACCGGCCATCTCCAGGGGGCGCTCGCTGCTCACATGTTCTTTGAACTTGGGGCTCTCTGAAGTTATGCTGATGGTGGCCCTGTAAGCTTTACCAGCCCACCTGCTTAGAGATGGGAGCGGGGGTGGGGTGGGTGGGGAAGCAGCTGGGGAGGTTTGGTTTGGAGGCGGAAGAGAAACCAGACCTTAACTCATAGCCCAGGCCTTTGCAGGACACCAGGCTGCCATCTGTAGACCAGGACCATAGGCAACTTTGTCATGGAAGGGGATATGGGAGTGGGGTTAGGGAGGTCTGAGTTAGTGTCCCAGTTCTGTGACTATATACA
>NW_003852406.1:5318152-5328098 GCF_000181295.1 Otolemur garnettii
GGCTGGGGCATGGAGAAACCTGCCTTGTCACCCTGACCCCACCAGAAGGTGTTTGTGTTATCGCCAACAAATCTACAATGTTTTTTTTTTTTTTTTGCAGTTTTTGGCCAGGGCTGGATTTGAACCCACCACCTCTGGCATATGGGGTCGGCATCCTACTCCTTTGAGCCACAGGTCACCTGTGAATATGACCTTGCTTGGGCATAGGGTCTTCGCAGCTTATCTACAATGTCTTTCACCTTGGCTTCCTCCTTTTCCAGTGAGACTTTCAGACTGTAAGATGAGCCTTTGAATTCCCGTGGTTTCAAGAACATTCCACTCTATTGACGGTCAATTAGGATTATTTAACTGGTTGAGCAGGAGGCAGTACAGTTGATGCTATTCTTATTTCACCTAAAGCTCTGCTCATGAATATCAGTTAGAGCCGAGAGAAATACCATAATAAATAATAATAATTGGGACTATTGATTAAGTCACAGACACTTTACCTTGTGCTTTGCCACTGTTAATTCACCTCTCCCTGCTGCCTGGTGAGAGATGAATTCCCCATGGACCCACTGGCCATCTCCAGGGGGCGCTTGCTGCTCACATGTTCTTTGAACTTGGGGCTCCCTGGAGTTATGCAGGTTATACTGGTGGCCCCGTAAGCTTCACCAGTTGACCTGCTTAGAGATGGGGGTGGGGTGGGGGAGCAGCTTGGGGAGGTTTGGTTGCTTGCCTGACCACCTCCTCCCCATCACAGGCAGAAGAGAAACCAGAACTTAACTCATAGCCCAGGCCTTTGCAGGACACCAGGCTGCCATCTGTAGACCAGGACCATAGGCAACTCTGTCATGGAAGGGGATATGGGAGTGGGGTTAGGGAGGTCTGAGTTAGTGTCCCAGTTCCGTGACTATGTACAGGTCACCAAACTCCTCTCTGCCTCAGTTTCCCTGTCAGGACAATGGCGTCATTCTCATCCCCCTCATAGGCCTGAATCAAATGAGGAATGTATAAGGTGCCCTTGCAATGGCGTGGCTGGTGATGCACAAATGTCAGATGTCTTTCAGCACCGCAGAGAAGCAGCGCTGAGAACCCTTCCAGGGACCCTGCTCGCCCGATGGCAGGTGGCGGGGCTGGTGATCAGCACAGCCTTTTGAAGGGGATCGTCTTTTCCAACAGAACATGACACAGCCACAGGGCAAATTGTTTTAGTTCCACTTAGTTTGATTTATTATTGATAATGCTGAAGATAAATTAGAATCATTAAGAGGCTACAGTCTGCAGGCTGTTTTGAATTCCAGAGCTGTTTGCTTTGCGTTTACTGGGAACTGAGTGAACACACGTTCATGTTTAGAGGAAGAGAGCTGGGGAGAGAAGGAGGCCGCAAGCCCTGTCTGCCAAGCCGGGGTGAGGAGACAGGAGGCCCAGCATTAATTCACTTTATATCCTTGGCATCTAAAATAGTGCTAGGCATTTAGTGAGTGTCCCCAAAATATTTATTGAATGAATAAGACGGTTAAGAATAAGCTAAGGTCTAAACCTGAAAAGTACTTTATTACCAAAATTAATTACGGTCCCAACAGGACATTGAACCAATTGCTAAACATATAGAAGAAATGATACTAATTAAACATGAAAAAAAGAACTTCATTTAGAAAGCAAAATGGGCTCGGCGCCTATAGCTCAACCGGCTAAGGTGCCAGCCACGTACACCTAAGGTGGCGGGTTCGAATCCCCAGCCCGGACCCGCCAAACAACAATGACGGCTGCAACCAAAAAATGGCCAGGCGTTGTGGCGGGCGCCTGTAGTCCCAGCTACTTGGGAGGCTGAGGCAGGAGACTCGCTTCAGCCCAGGAGTTGGAGGTTGCTGTGAGCTGTAATGCCACGGCACTCTGCCCAGGGGGACAGCTTGAGGCTCTGTCTCAAAAAAAAAAAAAAAAAAGAAAGCAAAATGCAATCTTACCTGCATAAACGCAATTACCAGAAGCTCATCCTTGGAGCCTCATGTCTTATTTATCTCTGTCTCTTTTATTTTCTTCCATGTGTCCCTGTATCTTTTATTTAAAAAAATTAATTTAATATTAATTAAGGGGATAAAATGTTTTTGTTACACAGATACCTTGAGTAATGCTTTTCATGAGTGTGCTTTTGGTGTGCCTGTCATGAGCATAGTGCTTCTTATTCTCAATAGGTGAGTTGGTCATCCCAAGCCCCCACAACCTTCTCCTTTCTTAATTTCTCGTGTCCTTTATATCACTTTGTGCCCATGTGTACACAGGTCTAGCTCCCACTTTTTTTTTTTTTTTTTTTTTTGAGACAGAGCCTCAAGCTGTCCCCCTGGGCAGAGTGCCGTGGCATTACAGCTCACAGCAACCTCCAACTCCTGGGCTCAAGCGAGTCTCCTGCCTCCGCCTCCCAAGTAGCTGGGACCACAGGCGCCCGCCACAACGCCCGGCTATTTTTTGGTTGCAGCCGTCATTGTTGTTTGGCGGGTCCGGGCTGGGGATTCGAACCCGCCACCTTAGGTGTACGTGGCTGGCACCTTAGCCGGTTGAGCTATAGGCGCCGAGCCTAGCTCCCACTTTTTAATGAGAACACGAAGAGTTTGGTTTTCCATCCCTGAGAGTCTTTACTTAGGATAATGGTCTCCCACCCCATCCAAGTTGCTGCAAACAACGTTATTTTATTCCTTTTTTATGGCCGAGAAATACTCCCTGTTGTATACACAGCCATAATACTCCCTGTGGTACACAGATGTATCTGTCTCTATATGACTATACATCTATATCTCATTTTCTTTTTTCATTTGTGAATTGATGGGCACTTAGATGGGCCCATCAAAGATGGGACTCCACATCCTTGCAACTGTGAGTTATGCTGCAATTAATATTCAAGTGCAGGTGTCTTTTCGACACAATGAATTCTTTTCCTCTGGCTAGATCCCTAGCAGTGGGATTGCTGGATCAAATCGTAGGTCTGCATTTATTTCTCTGAGGATTCTCCATACTGTTTTCCATAGGCGTTATACTAATTTGGAGTCCCACCAGCCGCGTATAAACCTTCCTTTTTTCCCTGCATCCAAGCCGGCACATGTTATTTATTTATTTACTTTTAATTTTTTTTATTAGTTCATAATTATGTACATTAATTCTATCATAAGGGCCATTCTGATAGGAGTAAGGTCATATCTCGTGGTAGTTTTAATTTGCATTTCTCTGACGATTAGTGATGATGAACCTCTTTTGATATGCTGGTTGGTCATTTGTCTGTCTTGTTTCGAAAGCTTCTGTTCATGTCTTTTGCCCACTTTTTGATGGAGTTGTGTGTTTTTTGTTTCTGCTGATTTGTTTGAGCTCTTTTTAGATTCTGAATATTAGACCCTTGTCAGATGTACACATAGAGTTTGTGACTATTTTCTCCCATTCTGTAGATTGTCTATTCACTCTGTTGATTATTTCTTTTGCTGTGCAGAAGCTTTCTCGTTTAATACTTCCATTTATATATTTTTGTTGTAGCCATATTTGCTGTTGGGGTCTTAGGCTGATGTCTGTAAGAGTGTTTCCTATGTTTTCATTTTCTAGAACTTTTATGATTTGGCGCCTTACATGTCAGTCTTTTAGCCATCTCGTATATGGGGGAGAGATAGGGATTTCATTCTTTTTCTGTGTCTACTCAGTTTTTCCAACACCATTTATTGTACCTTGTTGTCTCCCTTGTGGAAGATCAGTTGGATGTAAGTAGATGATTTGATTTCTGGGCTCTCTATTCTGCCCCAGTGGTCTATGTTTCTACTGTTATACTAGTGAGTTCAGGTGGCCTGGCCCAGTCCCACTTGGTGCAGGTGTATGGGACATCAGCCAATGTGGACAGGGACTTACTTCATATTCAAGTGCCCTTCTAGGCCCCGAGGAAATAGGAGTCAGTGGTTCTCACTGTTTCATCCTCACTGGGCTCTGAGATGAGGGACATGTTATTTTCTGCATTTTGAAAAAAGAATCTCCAAGTGGATAAGTGACTTGCTCAATGTCACACAGGTCAGAAGGGGGTGAGCATGTGATACCAGTTACCCGTGAGCTTGACTTGGCCAAACTTTCTTCAGCCTTCCCCTGCCTACAGGCTCATCTCCAAGTTTAAGTAAGCACCAAGGTGCGGAACTGCTCCCTCCAGCAGGCTGACCACAAAGAGGGGCCCTGTAAAAATGCCCCCATGATACTATCTGCTCACCCTCCCAGCTTGCCAGCCTTCCCCAAAGCCCTGCTGGCCCTGCTCACCCGTCCTGCACAAGAACCCTTTTTTGTTTGAAGCTTCAAGATCCTGAAGTCAAAGTGTTCTCCCTGCTGCAATAGTCTTTTTGAAGAAAGTCTCTCTTATCCATTTAAAATAAGGAAGCTGGGATTTGGTTGCAGACTTCTCTGAACTCTTTAATTTATTCAGGGGTTAAGGTCCTCCGAAACATTTACTTCTGTATTGAATACGGTGACGCATAGATGTATTTTTTTTTCTATCAGTCAAATGAGAAACAATAGTACTGATAATATAGTCAGATTAAGATCTGACTATATTATTTGTATGTCGGTCTTTAAGCCTAAAAAATAATACATAAAGAATCTTAAAGACAGCTTAGTCACTTTTCTATAAAAAACATGTTTCTGTTTGTTCATTTGCTTGTCTTTTGCACACATAGACCAGCAGGTGTATGATATTTTAAAGAAAAATTATGGGAAACAAGCTTAAATATAAGAAGACTAATATGTTTTTTTCCTGTGAAATATGGTAGAACTACTTTATTTGAATTCAGCAGGTGCTGAATAAAGAAACTGGTCTCCTGAGCTCATTAAGCACAATTTCTGGGTTGGCAGAAAGGTTTGAGCAGTCAAGGGGATTCGAATTAGAACCGATGGGCCTGGCTTTGAGTCCAGGCTTTGCTGTTCATTGGCTGTGTGGCCTTGGTCAATTTGCTCAGTTTCTCAGACTATAAAATAAGGATTGAAATAGCAGCTTCCCACATTTTCCTGCTGTGACAGGTGAAGCATGATGCATAATGCTTGCTCAGTAGAGTTTAATAAATATAAGAGAAAGCAAATTCACCCTGGGGGAGATGCACTGTTGATCTTTAAAGAGAGTTTGCAGAGCAGAGGAGACATTCTGATAAGCTACGGTAACTCAGGGTTCAAGTTTACCAAATTGCACGAAAAATGTCTCTTTTTTTCCAGTTTGCCTCATGAGTTGACTTTCCCTGCCCCAGGTCTTAGCAAGTGTTTCCCAAGTTTGTTCTGTCAGCAGCTCCTGGGGGGCGGGGAGGGAGTGTTTCTGTAGCTCTGGAGTCTCGGTCCTTTTGGCTGTGTGCCACAATTGTCCCTCACTGGCTGTAGGTACCTAGGGGCCAGCTGGGGCTAAGCCCTTTCCTGCTGTTGGCTTCAGCTGAGTGCAGGCAAGCTCTTGACTGTGGTCAAGTACACCTGTTCTGGAGCAAGGGGCTCTAGAGACCCCCAAACAGGGGTTGCTGAGAAGCTAAAGGGTGGTACTCAGGGGGCTGCAACAGTAGCTTGTGGCAAACCACCTAGGTCAGGTGGGGGTTGAAGGAATGAATGAATGATTTAAATGGAGTCTTTAATAGGACTTTCAATTTTAGCACAGGCACATTGCAAGTAATACATCCATTTATATACTTGGTCTGACAGTGTCACTAAATTTATTTCCTGGGGCTGATATAACAAAGCATTGTAAATTGAATGGCTTACAACCACAGTCATTTATTCTCTCTAAGTTCCAGATGCTAATAGTCCAAAATCAAGGTGTTGGCAGGGCCCTGCTCTCACTGAAGTCTCTAGGGGAGGATGCTTCCTTGCTTCCATCAGCTTCTGATGGCTCTTTGCATTCCTTGGCTTGTGGCAGCATCACTCTAATTTTTACCTTCATATGCACATGACTGTCTTATGCCATGTGTCTCTCTTCTTCTCATGTGGACACTAGTCATACTGCAGTAAGGGCCACCCTATTCCCGTATGACTTCGTCTGAACTAATTGCACTTGCAAAGATCCTAATTACAAATAAGATTACAGTACATGTAATGGGGATTAGAACGCTAACATATCTTTGTTGGGGACACCATTAAACACATAGCAGTCACTGTTGGTGGCCAATCCAATTCCCATCCACAGCCTGCTCTTCCAGCTACTTAGGGACAGACATATGGCAGTTCTGAGACCTCAGTGCAGGTCTGTGGGGGTGAGACAGCCAGGCAAGCATCAGTTTTACTGATAACTGGGAAGAGACTTAAGGGCAAACTTCTTTTTCTCACTTTCCCACTTCCTGTTTGGGATATGCTCACTGTTAGAAGCACAGTGGTCATTTGGTGGCCAGGAGAGACATGTACAAGAAGGAAAGTCGGCACACTAGTGATGGTGAAGAGGAATTGAGGTCCTCAAGGCATTCCTGATCCTCCACTCCAGCCCTGTCATCCACTGGGCTCCTTGGGGCTATTGTTATTGGGTCCTGCTATTCTACAGCTAAATGAGAGCGTGATTGATACACATGATAATCTTTCCACGGCAATGAGCATGAAACATGACAAACACTACTGTTTGTTAAAACACACTCCTTGAAGACATTGTATTACACACTTTACATGGCTCATATAATTTAATATATTATCTCTATAAAGCAGTGATTTTCAACTGGTGTACCATGAGAGGATTTTAGGTGTTTCGTGAAAATATGTAATTATTTTTGAAAGAAGTTCAAATCATGGTATGTTCTTTTCTTTTACCCTTTTTTTGGATCAACATAATTTAAGTGTCCTGCAGAAGTGTAACTATAGGTTCAAGTTAAAAGATAACTTGAAGAGATAAAAAAAGGTCGAAAAACACAGCTATAAAGTTATCACTGCTATTATTCCCACTTAACAGATGAGGAAACTGAGTCTCAGAGAGGTTAAGCATAGGTTCATGGTCACACAGTAAGAAAGTGGTAGACCCAGGTTTCAAGCACAGGTTTGCTGGCTTCCAAGCCTGTGCTTGTACCACTGAACCATATAATCTTCCCAGGAAAATCCTGGGAAAAGAACACTAGTGATGATGACATTGCTTATCTATTGAGCACATACTATCCGTTCAGACATGTATTGATCAGACACTGTACTACTGCATTATCTACAGCCTGTCACGATTAGGTCTCTAAAGAGCAGGGCTCAGCACTCCCTCCACAGCCCTCAGCACAATTACCTCTGAGTCGCTGAGTGGCGCTGGGATCACTTGAGTGGGCTCTATGGGAAGAGTAGAAGTTTGATGGTGAAGAAGAAGAAGAAAAGACACATTTCAGAGAGATGGAGAAGTAGGATCAATAGTGCTTTGCCAGGATTTGGTTCTCAGAAAAGTTTGGGTGTGGCTGCTGCTGTTAACTGCTCCCTAGTTTCCATTCTTCTCTTCTTTTGCTAGAAAGAGTATGTCTCCAAGTTTTGTCTGAGCACGTGGCCACCCAGCTATAGCCGTTTCCCAATTTGTGTTGCTACCAGTTAGAGGCATCTGATTAAATTTTCTCCAGTGAAATATGTAACCTGCTTATAATTTTTTAAAAAAGAAACATCTTGCCTCCTACTTCAGGTGAACCAAAGCTGGGGCATGGTAGCAACCTAGCTTTGGTCATGGAGGTGAAGGCATAATATTGGGGGATGATGTAGCAAAAAGATAGAAACTGGGTGCCTGAATGACTCTGTGGAGCAGAGCTGCCCTGTCAGCTTACACTGCTCATCGTTGATTGCTAGGTGAGAAAGAAGTAAGCTGTCTTCTTATTTAAGCAGCTGAATTTGAGGGTTTCTTTATTATGACAGATTACTTTGTGCATTAACTGATCTGCTGGCTCTCCACCTGAGCCACATCTGGAGGAAGGGTCACTCAGTTAATTCAGTCCAACTCTCAGGAGAACAATGAAAATAGAGGAGTGGGAAGGAAGTATGACCTGGGGAGGAGGAGAAAGCTGAGGACACTTCATTTATTCATTCAATTGTTAATTTGTTAATTCAACACATATTGATTGAGCACAGACTGGGGCATCCACTGTTTCCCCCCTATTTTTTTGTTTTATTTTATTTTTAATTGGCATATAATGATTATACATATTTATAAAGTACATTGTGATGTTTTGATACATGTACACATTTTGTAATGGTGAAATCAGAGTAATTAACATGTCTGCCACCTGAAACTTTCATTTTTTTGTAGTGAAAACATTTAAAATCTCCTCTTCTTCTTTTTTTTTTTTCTTTTTTGAGACAGAGCCTCAAGCTGTTCCCCTGGGTAGAGTGCTATGGCTTCACTGCTCACAGCAACCTCTAACTCCTGGGTTCAAGAGAGTCTCCTGCCTCCACCTCCCAAGTAGCTGGGACCACAGGCACCCGCCACAACGCCGGGCTATTTTTTGGTTGCAGCCATTATTGTTGTTTGGCGGTCCGGGCTGGATTGGAACCCGCCACCTTAGGTGTATGTGGCTGGTGCCTTAGCTGCTTGAGCCACAGGCACCAAGCCAAAATCTCCTCCTCTTGCTATTTTCAAATACAATACAGTAGAACACCAGAGCTTTTTCATCTTTTTTTTTTTTTTGAGACAGAGCCTCAAGCTGTTGCCCTGGGTAGAGTGCTATGGCATCACAGCTCACAGCAACCTCCAACTCCTGGGCTCAAGCGATTCTCCTGCCTCAGCCTCCCAAGTAGCTGGGACCCGCCACAACGCCCGACTATTTTTTGGTTGCACCCGTCATTGTTGTTTGGTGGCCCAGGCTGGATTCGAACCCTCCAGCTCTGTTGTATGTGGCTGGCACCTTAGCCAGTTGAGCCGTAAGAGCCGGGCCAGCTTTTTCATCTTAACCATGACTTTGTACCTGTCGTCCACCTTCACTCCTTTCCCCTCCCACCCTTCTCACTCCTTCCTCCTCAGCCCCTGGCAACTACCATTCTGTTCTCTGTTATGAGTTTAGATTTTTCTAGCTCCATCCAAGAGTGAGATTATATAGTGTTTGTCTCTTTGTGCCTGGCTTACTTCACTTAACATAATGTCTTCTGAGTTCATCCATGATTTTTGCAAATGGCAGGATTTCCCGCTTTTTATAAATAGCTGAGTAATATTCCATTGTGTGTATATATTCCACATTTTCTTTGTCCATTCATCTGTTGATGGTCACTTAACTTATTCCCATATCTTGGCCATCATAAATAGCGCTGCAATAAACATAGAAGTATGAATATCTCTTTCACATACTGAATTCCTTTGAATAAATGCCCAATAGTGAGATTGTTGGATCATATGGTGGTTCAATTTTTAATTTTCTAAGGAATTTCTATGCTGTTTTTTATACTGGTTATTTTAATTTACATTCCCACCAATGGTATATAAATGTTCCCATTTCTTCATATCCATGCTAGTACTTTTTTTTGTCTTTTTTTTTTTCTTTTGATAGTTTTTGGCTGGGGCTGGGTTTGAACCTGCCACCTTCGGCATATGGGGCTGGCACCCTACTCCTTTGAGCCACAGGTGCCCCCCCCTTTTTTTGTCTTTTTGATAATAGCCATTCACTTGAGATTTTTCCATATGGTGAGAAATAAAGGTTTAATTTTATTCTGCATGAGGATATCCAGTTTTCCCAGCACCATTTATTGAAGAGACGGTCCTTTCTCCCAAAGCGCCTTTCTTGGCACTTTGTCAAGTCAATTGGCTGTAGATGCATAGATTTTTTGACTCTGTTTCACTGGTCTGTGTGTCTGTTTTGATGCCAGTACCATGCTGTTTTGGTTAGTGTAGCCTGGTAGCATGTTTTGGAATTGGGTAGTATGATGGTTCCAGCTTTGCTCTCTTTGCTCAAGAGTCATTTTTGGCTCCATCTATTTCTGTAAAGAATGAATTGCATTTGTATATTGCTTTGGGTAGTATGGACATTGAAGGGTCACTCAGTTAATTCAGTCCAATTCTCAG
>NW_003852406.1:5328278-5332121 GCF_000181295.1 Otolemur garnettii
GGGTCCGGGCTGGGGATTCGAACCCGCCACCTTAGGTGTACGTGGCTGGCGCCTTAGCCGGTTGAGCTATAGGCGCCGAGCCTGGACATTTTAATGATATTAATTCTTCTAACCTGTGAACATGGACTGTCTTTCCACTTATTTGTGTACTCTGCAGTATCTTTCTTTAATGTTATATAGTTTTCAGTGTAGAGATCAACATGAGTGAAATATATTATAGCTTTTGTAAATGGGATTGTTTTCTTGATTTTTTTCTTAGATAGTACACTATTCGTGTGTAGAAGTGCTTCAGATTTTTTGTATGTTGATATTGTTTCCTGCAACTTTATTGAATTTATTTATCGGTTCTAATGGTTTTTTTTAGTGGCGTCTGTAGGGTTTTCTATATGTAAGATTATGTTGTCTACCAACAAGACCCATTTAATTTCTTCCTTTTCAATCTGAACGCCTTTTGTTTCGTTCTCATGCCTAATTGCTCTGGCTAGGACTTCCAGTACTATGTTGAAAAGAACAAATAGACAAAAACAATATGATACTTTCAATAGCTGCAGAGAAAGCATTTGACAAAATGAAACATCCCTTCATGATAAAAACGCTCAGCAAATGAGGTGTAGAAATAATGCACCTCAAGATAATAATGGCAATATATGCAGAATCCATAGCTAACTTACTGAATGGAGAGAAGTTGAAGGATTTTCTTATAAGATCTGGGACAAGACAAAGATGTGCACTCTCACCACTTAGATTCAACAGCGTGCGGGAAGCCCTGCTCTGTTTTCTTCATCTCCTTTATCACGATTTAAAATTACATAATCTATCTTGAGTAGAGTAGTGTTTACTGGAAGATAAATTTATTGCGTTGGGGAAGGGAAAGTTATCAAGTTTTGCTAGAAGAAATAGTATGTGGGAAGTTCATGAATTCATGGGAACTGGTATAAATCATCATGACCCTGTGGAGAAATAGACAAAAAGTAAGGAGATTTTCGCCAAACCGAGGCCTGTTTTCTGATGAGCATAGGAGTGAAGTGAGTTAAGAACACAGCTGGGGGTTGATCAAATGGAGCAGAGGTTATGATGGATATTGAGGCTGATCTTCCACACCCAGTAGCTTAGGTATTGGGGCCCATATCTTTTTCTTTCTTTTTCTTTTTTTTTTTTGAGACTGAGTTTCACTACATCGGCCTGGGTAGAATGCCGTTGCATCACGGCTCACAGCAACCTCCAACTCTTGGGCTTAAGTGATTCTCTTGCCTTCACCTCCCGAGTAGCTGGGACTATAGGTGCCCACCACAACACCCAGCTAGTTTTTTGTTGTAGTAGTTGTCATTGTTGTTGGGCGGGCCCGGGCTGGATTCAAACATGCCAGCGCTGGTGTACATGGCTGGTGCCCTAGCCGCTGAGCTACAGGCACTGAGCCAGGGCCCATATCTTTTGTACCAACCCAGATGGATTTGGAGAACACTCTCCTAAATATCATAGGAATGGAATAACAAGCATCACCTGTGCTCAATTCTAAGTTGAAACTAGTAGATTAACAACTACATGCTCACCTGGGAGAAAAACTCAATTAAATTCAAGAAGAGGAGAGAGGAAGAGGGTTCAGCAAATTTCTACCCAAATGAAACAATGCACAGATACATGGCACACTTCTTGGGTGAAGGAAACAACTACAGCTCAGACTTTACAAATGTAAATAATGTCATTTAATCATGTGTATCCTCATGTTACTCTGAAATTTAAAACAATGAGAAAAGCCCTCCACATATGGGGTAAACATCATTGAAGATAGGATCACTTAAGGTTGGAGAAGGACTGACAGGGGCTTGGTAATTGATGGGGTTCAGCAGAACAAGGGTGAGACCACAAAGGGATGAAATTGAATGATGTGTAGAAGAGATTGACCAAGAGTTCCAGGATTTGCATGTACCTTTTATATCTCTTGCAATTTCGTGTGCAGCCAATTCTAGTAAGTGGGCAATTAAAGCCTCTGTGGTTGCCCTCATTGCCTTGACCAGACACCCCACAGAGACCAAAGCGTGTGAACCACAGTTTATACATTACCTTTTCATTGTCTGTATCCCCCACTAGCTGTGCACATGGTTGGGACTTGGTTTACCTTGTTCATTGTTATCTCCTCAGCACTTAGAACCATGCCTGAAACATATAAGAATTAGATAAGTAATATGTGAGTAAATGAATAAAGAAAGTAGACAAAATAGCAGTCAATTTCAATAATTCTAAGAAAGAGATAATTTGAGATCACTGGAGCCATCCCTCTATTCAGGGGGTGAGATACCCCCTTATCCCTTGAAGATAGTCAGGGAAATAAAGTTTAAAATGAGATCCAGGGAGAGAAAAAGTCAGCTATGCTAACAGCAGGAAGAAAAGCATTTCAGGTGTAGGGAAGATGTGTGGAGGGCTCAGTGTAAGAAGACAGTTTGGCATGTTTTGAGAAGTAAAAGAAGATTGGTCTGACTTCAGGAAGGTGTTAATGTGCAGAGCTGGAAGAGGTCAGCAGAGGCCGGAGACTTCAGGGACTGCAGGTGTCATAAAGGAGCTGGGATTTTATTTTAAGATTAATCCTGGGGCGGCCCCTGTGGCTCAAAGGAGTAGGGTACCGGCTCCATATGCCTGAGGTGGTGGGTTCAAACCCAGCCCTGGCCAAAAACTGAAAAGAAAAAAAAAAAAAGATCAATCCCCATTTGATGTCTAGGCAGACATAAAATAATTCAATTTTTCTTTTAAAAAAGAATCCTTCCTTCCGTATAGAGAATAGATTAGAGCCAGGCAAGAGTATAGGTGAGAGAGAACCAGTGGTCTACATGAGAAATGATGTTGGAACGGACGAGGCTTTTGGCTATGGAACTGGAAAAAAGTGGGTAGATTTGTTTGGAACTTGTTAATGGATTGGCTGTGGGAGGTTAGGGAGAGAGGAATCAAAGATGCTGTATCAGCTAGCTATTGCTGTATAACAAAATACCCTCCCAAATTCAGTGGCTTAAAATAACAGTCAATGATTATTACAGCTGATGCCTGCTGTGGACTGGTCATGGGTTGGCTGGTCTAAGGTAGGATCCCTACTTAACTCCGATGAACTGACTCTTGCTTTTGTGGGTCAGGAGGGATGGGATTTGGGCACACTGCTTCAGTCTGGGCTCAGCTGAGGCAGCTCTGACTCATGACTATCTTCCATACCCTGCTGGTATGAGCAGGCATGACCTTCTCTTGCTAATGGCACAGGCGTAAGAGATGGCAAGTCCATTACACAGAACATTTCAAGGCACTGTATCACATTTGCTAAGATTCCATTGGCCAAAGAAAGCCCCACAGGGGCAGGGAATTTGTGGAAGAGTATGGCCTCCAGAAACATGGCAATGGGCATGGATACCAACAGGGGCAAAGAATTGGACCATTAACACGTCCACCACAGATGCCACTCCGCTTCTGGCTGGTTTTCAATTATAATTTCCTCTTTGGTTCACTCCAAACAATTTTTCTCTCTCTCCACCCACATAGGACACCGCTCCTGTTTACTTATTCTTGGAGCTGCTGGGAAAGAATGAGACCACAGAGCTGGAGACCTGCTCCTGCGGTGTGGCCTTCCTGCCCAGGATGGAGGTACCTCCCCACCCCACCCCACCTGTGAGTCAAGGAGGAGCTTTGCACTCGGCTGTGAGTCTATGGAATTGAGAGCGGATGTAGAGTCTGGCCGCAGCACTGTGTGGGCTGATGCTGAATGTGGAGCACACAAGTGCAGGTTTACTAAAGCAATCGAGAAAGGCCTTGGCTGAAACGCAGAGAATATCTGCAGCTTAAATACTGGAGTGATTATATCATTTGTGG
>NW_003852406.1:5332728-5334797 GCF_000181295.1 Otolemur garnettii
TTTGCTGCCTTTTCAATTTGCCATTCAGTTTCCATGGTTTCACGGTTGGTCAGAGATGGAATATTTAAGCCCCATAGACAAAGCTTGAAGTTGCTGTGCTAAAATGGCTGTGGGATTGGTTTATAGTAGACTGGTGGAAAGACAGCTGTCCAGGGGATCGGGAGTGTGAACAGTTCCGGCTTTGCCACCTTCATGCCTTGTTCCTTCCGTGTGCCTTGATTTCCCCATCTGTGATGAGATATGAGCTCTCACGTGGCTTCTTCCAGTTTTCTATTAACAGCAACACTAATAAAAACAACAAAGATCATAAGCACAGTAGTTAATGCTTATTCAGTGATTGCAACGTGCCAGGCATGGTGTGATGTGTTTTATGTTCAGAATATCATGTAATTCTCATGTCAGCCACAGGGCTAGGAGAAGCTGTTACTATCTGCATTTCAAAGGGTGGTAGAACTCAGGTTTGCCTGATAGCACGTAGCTAATGGTGCCAAAGATGGGAAAGGAACCCAGATCTGTTTTATTTCAGATTCCAGGGACTTACGGCCTGTGTTTTCCCCTCTGTAGGGTTCTTTGGTCTTTAGTGTTCTCCAGTGACACTTTCTGTTGGAAATATTTCATGTGTGCTTTGTCCAGTACAGTTGCCACCTGCTACATGAGGCTCCTGAGCATTTTAAAGGTAGGTAGTTCAATGGAGGGACTGCCTTTTGAATTTTATTTAATTTTAAAAACTTGACTTTGAATTTACGTTTCTGTGGCTGCACGTGGCTGTCAGCTGCCATGCTGGACAGGGCAGGAGGGGCCATGGACAGGGCCATCCTCGGATGCAGCCCAAAGTGTTTTTTTTTTTTTTTGAGATGGAGCCTCAAGCTATCCCCCTGGGTAGAGTGGCATGGCATCACGCTCACAGCAACCTCGAACTCCTGGGCTCAAGCGAGTCTCCTGCCTCAGCCTCCCAAGTAGCTGGGACCACAGGCACCCGCCACAACGCCCGGCCATTTTTTAGTTGCAGCGTCATTGTTGTTTGGCGGGCCTGGGCTGGGGATTCAAACCCTCCACCTTTGGTGTATGTGGCTGGCGCCTTAGCCGCTTGAGCCACAGGCGCCGAGCCTGCCCAAAGTGTTTTAGGAGCAGAGGCTGTAGGGCTAGATTTTCTGGGCATAAACGTTCACTCTGCCACCTGCTGGCAGTGTGATGTTGGGCAAGTTACTTTCTCTCTTTGTGTCCAGTTTTCACATCTTGGGGTGAGAACGGAAGTGTGGGGCACTTAGAACGGTGCCTGGCCCGTAGTAAGAGATGCATAGTGGTTCTCAGCATTATTGTTATCAGAGGTGAGAAGTTTAAAAACAAATCAACCCTGACATACCTCAGTGCTGTGTAATTTGATTCCCGTAATTCCAGGTGGGATAGTGGTCAATGTCTGTGCCTGGCCCCTCCCCCTGCATCCCTGTAGGCCCCTCTGCACACCCAGACTAGTCCCTGGCTTGCTGTTGCCGCTGCCATCTGCACCTGCCACCTTAGAGGACTGTCCTTGGTGTTGGAGTCTCCTTGACCCCAGACAGAGCCCACATGCCTGGGCACAAAATGCCCAGTTCCTCTGCCTCCAGACAGACATAGTCAGAGTCCAAGGTGTTGCTTGTGCTCCAGAGTGTCCCAAGGGACCAGGCTAAGGCTGAGGCTCCTGAAATTGCCTCCTCGCCTGGCTCCTTCCACCCTGAGGTGCTTCCTTACTCACTGTTTTTTTTATTAAGTCATTCGTACATAGATCATAAAAACATTTATGCCATTGTAGGTTTCAATGTGTTGATTATGTGTACAAATCAGAATGCTTACATCCCAGTAAGCAACACAGCTTTCACCACTTTTACCCAATTACAGCATTAAGACATTTATGCTGGCTCGGCGCCTGTGGCTCAAGCGGCTAAGGCGCCAGCCACATACACCTAAGGTGGCGGGTTCGAATCCTCAGCCCGGACCCCAAACAAAAAAAAGGAAAGAAAAGAAAAACTGCATGTTAGAAGGATATGAGAAATAGAGGGAAATATTTGATTAGAAGACTGTGCTTAAAAGTT
>NW_003852406.1:5336164-5343479 GCF_000181295.1 Otolemur garnettii
CTAAGACTTGGCACTAGGCCACCTGGGCTGGGACAGAGTTGATGGAGGGGACCAGGGCTCCTCTGCCACACGTGTTTCCCAGCCTTTCCTCCAAATGCCACTGGGGCTCCTTCAGTGGCAGCCTTCACCTGTTCACACACCTACGGTTTATGGCTTGGAATGAGGGAGAAAAGGAGCAATTACACAGCTCCGTTTGTCCTTTAATCTGATGCTTCCTGGGAGCCACGTTCTGCAAACTCTTGTCCCAGCACTAGACACAGAGTGGGGGTGTCTATCCTGGTCCTTCCTTGTGGATTCTTCAGCAACAGACCCGAGCTCCCAGAGTTCACACAGCCCTTCATTCCTTCTTTAGGACAGCTCGGAAGCCCGGACCTCCCACCCCACCTGCCCCTTCTTCTCACACTGCCACATGTGAAGCCTGAGCCACAACTGTTGACTTTCTTTTGCCTCGATGTCCTATCTAGAAAATCTCCTATTTATGCTGATGTGACACCGTGCCCAGATCGCTACTGTATGCATCCTCATTTGTCATCTGGCTCCACAGAACCTTTGGTGGTTGTTTCATTTGTGGGTTGATGGTGCTGCAGAGATGACACTGGGCGTCAAAGCAGCTCTTTGGGATTCTGAGAGTACAAGGAGCTAATGGAGACGGGTGGAAGTAGAGAGTGTGTGGGCCATCATTCAATCAGAATGTAAATTAAAAAATAACTGAGGCCTTATTTGCTGGCCAACCTTTCAGGGGTTAATAAATAAATTAGGAGGAAAGTGATGATGAAAATGATGATAATGACTGTTATATAGTTAGTAACAGCAGCTACTATTCGTTCTGTTTTACAGACACGGATATTGGCTGTCTCATTTACTACATAGAATAACTCTGAAAGGGAGCAGGTTGGGAGTCAAGGCTCACACTCATGGCTGCCCAAGGGACTGATAAACCAGCACCCTAATCTATGATCCAGTTAAGGGAGGTTATTGTTAGCTTCATCTTTTAGGTAGGAAATCAAGGCAAAGCCAATAGTCATGGCTCGGGCCTCCCATGTGGCAGCTGGTGAGCCCAGGGCCACCGTGTAAGGCTGCATGTGGTTTTTACTGCTCGGTGACCCCTGGCCAAGGAATCTGAAATACATCTGGCACTCTGGTTAACGAGTCATAGGCGCGAGATGAGGCTTCATTTGCCAGGAGGAGCAAATTTTTATCCAAGTAATTAAAAGATAGGATCTTTTTTCTAAGCTGTGGGCCCACAGGGCCTGCATCTGCCTGGAGGGGTTGCCTTTTCTGATTTGCGTTGTGGCTTGGTATAGAAGAGTGGCTCCTTCAGAACCGGGATTCAAACCCTGCAGTCTGATTTCAGAGTTTGTTCTCTCAGTTCACAAAGCAAGAAAAAGCTGTGTTTTTATCCTGCCCCAGACCCCTTTTACTGATATTCTCTCCACCAAGTACACATTTTTATGTTTTGCTTGCAGTGAATGACAATATGTAAAAAAAGATTTCTGTGGCCTCAACAAATTAGGGATTTGTTTTTATCATATAATAAGAAGTCCAGGGTTAGGTGATGTAGAGTAAGTACAAAGTCATCAAGAACCCAAATTACATCTGGCTCCCTGATCTGTCTTTGTTAGGGTATGGCTTTCAGCCTCAAGGTTGCAAGGTGGCTGCTGCGCATCCAGACTTCACATATGAGTTCCATACAGGAAATATTAAGAAAAAGCAAAAGAAACAAAGGGGTGAGACAGGTTGGATATAAGGATAATTGTAGCTTTTTCAGAAGCTCCACTTTTAAATCTCTTTGTTTAGAACTGGGTCCCATGGTTGCTCCTAGCTGCAGAGGATTTGGGGAGATGAGTCTTTTTAACCAGGCACATGACTATATTAGACAAACCTGGGATTTCCTGAGTAAGGAGAAAGGGGGGACTTGATCTCATGGGCTCCTGGCAATGTCAGTCACACCCAAGTGTGTACAAAGTAATAATATTGAACACATTTCTCCACTTTTATAAGACAAACAAAACACAACTTCTAAGAAGAACATCATTTTTTTGTTTTTTTTGACAAGGAACATCTAAATCCATTTCTTTCTCACGAAAGCCTGTGCTGTTCTTACCTGGTGGTCTTCAGAATCACATATTCCAGCTTCTGCTTGGCCCACAGCTGCCTTCCTTCCCACACTCCTGACACGGGATTTAGGGGCCCAGTTATTATCTCCCTCCTTCCTCTTTGGGCTTTATAGCTTCTGGCTCCTCTGCACTCTCCCCTGCAAGGATGCTATGGACCTGGGCTAGAGCCAGTGGCCCTGCCCACAGCCCCACTGGCCATGGTGACCACTTGCCCCTAGCCACAGGGCCCTCTGTGTAGCCAGTGCTCCAGGTCCAAACTCAGGGCCAAGTTTTGGCTCACCCCCAGCCCACATATTTGATCCCTGGCAGTGTAGGGCACTAACCAGCGTTCTCCCAGCAGCCTATTATAGCTGTAGCTAAAAGCATCCCCCTGCGTGCTCTAGCTCACCTGGGCAGTTTCATTTCGAGTAAAAGTACAGTTTTCATTAGGCCTTGGGAATTCCTGGGAAAGAGCTCATGGTTTTCTGTAATCCTTTTGAGCTCAACAGAACTTTCTGTGGGGGTGAAAGGGCTTTATCTCTGTGCTGGCCAGTAAAGTAGTCATTAGCCTCACCAGGCTATTGAGTGGCTGGTACAACCGAGAAACTAAATTTCTAATTTTATTTCATTTTAATTCATTTAAATTTTAAATTAAGTGGCTACACAAGGCTAGTGGCCACTGTGTTGGATAGCATAGCTCTAGAGGTTTTTTTTAAGGGACTCAAGGGTACAGGTAGGAAATCACTAAGGTAGCTGGCTGCTTCCAGAAACAAAACAAAAACTCAAAACAACAGCAACAAAAACAAAAACCCCACATGTGAAATAGCCAATAAATAGACCGAAGGGCATCCATCGCCTGTAAGGCATGTTAGTGATTATTTGTTGACTATCTGCTCTGTTTGTGATCCTGTTTGAGCCTCTCAACAGCCAGGCAATACCTACCGTTATCCTCACTTAACAGATGAGAAGATTCCACCTTGGAAAGGGTAGGTGTCTTGCCCAGGTTACACGGTCCAGCCTAGATTCAAACAGAGGACTGTGAGCTGGAAGCTCATGCAACCTTTTTGTATTACTCATGCTTTTTGCATTGTTCTGCATCCTTTCAAGGACTTTCAACAACTCACCCCATCTTTACATGGGACCATCAACACTTTACCACTGACCTCTCTTCTGGGTTACAATAATATGGAACATTTAAGGCTCTGCTATTTTTAAGTCCAAACAATGGAAGTGTCATTGTCACAGAGGTTGTTTCAGTGTATGCACATACATGTGCACTTTCCACTGACTCACACATGCATACACATGCATGCACACAGGCAGAGACCCACACTGCCTAGACACAGATGCAGCTTGACTGTCCGCCTTCAACCATCCATCAGAGACTTATGCCTACCCTTTTCCCCAGTGACAGGTCTCCTGTAATAAGGGGAATATTTCAGTACCCAGAACCAGTGATAGAGCAGCAGCCCCTGCTCTATCCTCTAAAAGCTCAGTGACTTATATGATAGAATCTTTTCTACCCTTACACGATGTCTAATCAAAGGTAGGGCAGGGATGGGAATGGGCTTGGCTCCACACAGTCATCCAGGGACCCAAGCTGATGGCAGCTCTGCCATCTTCAACAGGTGGCTTCCAAGGTCAGGCACTGAGGTCCAGCCAGCAGATAGGGGATAGAGAAAATGCAGGTTCCCATAGGCAGTTTTTACAGGTCAGGCTTAAAAGGGGCTAACATCACCTCAGTCTGCATGCAACCCCTTGGCGATACAAGTCACATGGCCCCCACTAACTGCAGAGGAGGCTGGGAAATGTAGTCCAGCTGTGGACCCAGGGTGAAAGGAAAACAGATTTGCTGAACTGTTAGACTTCGCTGTAGACTTTAATCCCTCAGGTATCACACAACATTAAGAAAAGAGAGATGTGCTTTTGTCAATAATCCATTTCATGGCTGGGTAAGTTTTTTTTTGGTCAGAGCATTGCTTTATAGTCTGCTTAGGATGTAAATAAAGAAAGCAACAGGTGGGAGGGTCTAGGACCGTGAACCGGGAAAGCTCTGATTACTGATTGGGATCTGTGTATGCCAATGTCTGTTCAGCAAATGAACCCAAATGAACCAGAAGGTGGTGGTATCTATCAAGTGACAAATAATGTGTGTCCAGGTCATGGATTGCCGTTTCCTCAGTTTCCCCTCCAGGCACTGCCCCTCTCACACCGGGGTCCCAGGCATAGGGGGGCTTTGGTTTTCTGAATGCTCATTTCGCCTACACCTCAGTGCCTTTGCACGGCTGCTTCCGTTTCCTAAGATTCTCTAGACATCTGGATGCCCCCCTCGCCTCAAGCACGAGATGAGGGACAGTCCAGTTTCCTCACGTGCGCTCTTCCCCAGGACTCTCTTGATAGGGTGGATTTGGGTTCTATTAGTGGGAAATGCTGCCTTGGGCTAAGGTTTGGCTTTTTATATTGTGGGTAAAATGCTGTTTATGGCGACAGCCTACCTAATGTGCATGTTTTGTGATAATTTTAATATAGAAATGAAAGAGACAAAGTTAGCCAGCGTCGTGCTTTTATGATCCAACATTTCTAGGCATTGTTGCTTTTTCTTTGTTCATGCCATTTCCTTTCAGGGGGAAATCTGCTTAGTGCATTTATTTACTTCAGAGAATAATAGGGTTTGTTTCTGTGGTGTGGGCATGTTCGTGTTTGCCGCTTAAAAAACTGTGCCGGGGCCAGGTTGGTGCTTCTAGAGGTCTGAGATAAATCGTGCTTTGTTTTTGGCTAAATTCACCATTTACACTGGCAGGTTATTCTCATCTCAGACCACACACCTCCTGCTGCGGCTATTTTTCTATAAAGTTTCCCAGTGGTCTTTCTGGCCAGAGCTCTTTTTCGTGAAAGTAGAAAAATTTCAGAGTTTAACCAAAGCAAACAAATATTTATTGAATACCTACATTTTCTTCCTAAAGTCCCCTTTAAGCCCTGTGAGAAGGCATAATTTTTCCATTTTTTCTCCTGTTTTTGTTTGTTTGTTTATTGTGTGTGTGAGTTTGAAACAGGGTCTCACTCTGTTGCCCAGGTTGGAGTGCAATGGCATCATCATAGCTCACGGTAGCCTCCAATTCCTGAGCTCAAGCAATCCTTCTGCATCAGCCTCCCAAGGAGTTGACACTACTTAGGACTACTGGGACTACTCAGTATTCCATCTGTCCTAGATCCCTCTCCCCTGGGATTCTGGAATTTCTCCCTTAAGAGGCTGGGTCCCACTTGCTACCCATAGATGTGGGCACGGTCACGTGACTTGCATCAGCCAGTGGGGTGTGGGTGGGAATGACCAGGCCCCAGTTCTGAGCCTGAAGCTTGGGAAGCACTGTGTGTTTCTGGGAGAAGCTCTGAGAAGAGCTGGGACATGTGGGGAGCCCACCTTTGCAGGATGGTGACAGACATGCGCAAAACCACAACAGGCACCTTGTACGACTGAATCCTGAGGGCAGGGCTGCGCAGCTGGGCTGCAGACCTAGAGAGTAATGTTGCTTGTTATAAACCAAGTTCAGGGTGGTTTGTTGTGCACTGTTGCTGCAAGTGATAACTGATATAGGTTGTAAGGGCCTGAGTGAGCCGTGGACTTTGGCAGGGGCAGCGCTGCCTCACCACTCCAGGGATCATCTGGTAAAGACCAACATCCCCTGGCAAGGAACACACCCTTAATCAGATCAACCATCAAAGAAAGCTACGCAAACATGGTGCCAGCACCTGCTTCAATCAAGGCTGGAGGCGAAGGGGAAGCAGGTGGTGGGTCACATAGTGAGAGTGGGAGCTAGAGATGGAGGAGGCAGGGCTAGGCTCCTTTAAACATCCAGCCTTCTAAAATTTTGAACAATAAAGCCTGAACTCATTCATTACCTGGGGAGGGCCCAGAGCCATTCACGAGGGATCTGCCCCCAGGACCCAAATGTGCCTTTGTCAGGTCCTACCTCCAACACTGGCGATCAAGTTTCAACATGAGATTTAGAGGTACCAAACATCCGAACCATATCAACATGTAATATATACATAGATAGATAGATAGATAGATAGATAGATAGATAGATAGATAGATATTTTGTGAGACAGAGTCTCACTATGTCGCCCTCAGTAGAGTGCTGTGGCATCACAGCTCACAAGAACCTCAAACTCTTGGGCTTAAGTGATTCTCTTGCCTCAGCCTCCCAAGTAGCTGGGACCAGAGGTGCCCGCCACAACACTCAGCTATTTTTTTTTTTGCAGTTGCCATTGTTTCTTAGCTGGCCTGGGCCGGATTCGAATCCACCACTCTGGGTATATGTGGCTAGTACCCTACCCACTGAGCTACAGATGCTGCCAGCATCTAATAACACAATTATTGTGGATAGATAACCCTTGCATAGTGCTTAAGGCTTAAGCCATGCTGGCATGGGTCTAAGAGCTTTATATTTTTATGTGTCATTAAATCCTCATAAAACCCTCTGAAGTAAATATTATTACTACCCTCATTTTCTTGATGAGGAAATTGAGCTTTAGTAATATGCCAAAGATCTCACAGCTAGGAAGTGGCAGAATCAGGATTCGAACTTGGGAAGCCAGACATTTAGTCGCTGGACTGTATTACCTATGGTAATGGCTCTCGCTATCTCTGTTTTACGGATGAGCCACCTGAAGCTACCAAGTCCAGGATGCTTGTGTAAGCTCACACAGATGTGGCAAAGCTTCAACCAGAACTCAGGCATCACTCCCTTTTAAAGAGAAAATAGTTGGTTGAGATGTCCCGTTAAGTTGTTGACTTCCTCTCTTTCCGTTCCTTTGAGGAAGTCTTGCAATGCCATAAATTTCCCTCTTAGGACTGCCTTTGTGGTATCCCAGAGGTTCTAGTAATTTGTGTCTTCCTTATCATTTTGTTTCAAAAATTTGGTAATTTCCTTCTTAATCTCATTTATGACCCAGCACGAGGTTAGTTTCCATGTTTTTGTATGAGTCTGCAGATTCCTATTGTTAAACTCCAGTAAGAGTAGCCCACATCACAAAATCCCAAAACTACAGATGTTGGCGTGGATGTGGAGAAAAGGAAACACTTCTTTTTATTATTATTATTATTATTAAATGATAGCTGTATACATTAATGCAAACATGGGGTACAGTGTAGTGGGTTTTTTTTGTTTTGTTTTGTTTTTTGAGATGGAGCCTCAAGCTATCCCCCTGGGTAGAGTGCC
>NW_003852406.1:5343549-5345337 GCF_000181295.1 Otolemur garnettii
GCCTCCCAAGTAGCTGGGACTACAGGCGCCCGCCACAACGCCTGGCCATTTTTTGGTTGCAGCCATCATTGTTGTTTGGCGGGCACAGGCTGGGGATTCAAATCTGCCACCTTAGGTGTATGTGGCTGGCGCCTTAGCCGCTTGAGCCACAGGCGCCGAGCCGTGTAGTGTTTTCATATACAATTTGAAATATTTTCATCAACCTGGTTAACATAGACCTTGTGTCACTTACTTATTGTGTTAAAACATTTATAATCTAGTTCTAGAAAAGTTCACTTGTACCCTTGCTAGACAGACCATATAGGTAATCTTTCCAGTCACCCTCCCACCACCCGTCCGCCCTTCTCCCCTCCCCTCCCCCTGGATGGAACTGGAAAATGTTCTTCTTAGAAAAGAGAACACTTCTGTACTGCTGGTGGGAATGCAAACTAGTATGTTTCATTTGGAAAGAAGTTTGGAGAACTCTTAGGGATCTAAATGTAGACCCGCCGTTGGATCCTGCAATTCCTCTACTAGGTGTATCCAAAAGACCAAAAATCATTTGGCAACAAAGATATTTGCCCCATATTGTTCATGGCAGCTCAATTCATAATTGCCAAGTTATGGAAGAAGCCCAAGTGCCCATCACCCCATGAATTGATTAAAAAATTATGGTATATGTATACCATGGATACTATGCGGCATTAAAAAAGATGGAGACTTTTATATTTACATGGATGGAGCTGGAAAATGTTCTTCTTAGTAAAAGAAAGGAAAAAAAAATCCAATGTACTCAGTACTACTATGAAACAAATTTATAATCACTCATACATTCATATGAAAGATGAATCTGGGCGGTGTCTGTGGCTCAAAGGAGCAGGGCACTGGCCCCATATGCCCAGAAGTGGTGGGTTCAAACCCAGCCCCAGCCAAAAAAAAAAAAAGAAAGATGAATCACAACTATAGCCCAGGATGAAGGAGGGAAGGGGAGAGGGAAGGGAAGGGAGGGGAGTGGTTTGGTAGAGGGAGGGTTAATGGTGGGACCACACCTATGGAGCAAATTGCAAGGGTACAAGTCAAATCTATCAAGTACAGAACACAAATGTCTTAACACTGTGATTAAGTAAATGAGGTGAAAGCTATGTTAATTAGTAGGATGTAAACACTCCAATTTGTACAAATAATCAACACACTGATTCCTACAAAGGCATAAATGTATTCATGATCTATGTACATATGACTTAATAAAAGGAAAGAAAAAAGAGAGAGAAAACAGCCCTGGGGGTAAGTCAGTGGCTGGAATTAGTTGCCTGGGGTTGATTGCTTTTCTGCACCCCACTGAGGGTGGGTCTTATTAGGAAACTGGAATCCACGGGTGAGAGGTGGTTCTGCAAGGAGGACGGAGGGAAGGCAGTTCACTGCAGGGTCGGATTTGAGGCATGGGGGAGCTGATTGTAGGAAGACAGGCTGGCGAGAGGCCCAGAAAGGAAGGGGGTGAGCTCAGGGTAGCATCAGTCAGAGGCAAATCATCTGAGTGGGTGTGTGTGGGGAGGCTCGGGGTGTCATGCAAGCTCTCTCCCCTCCCTTCTAAGCAGGAACAGCACAACTGAATAATTCTGATGAAGAAGGCGGTTTTATCTTTCTCGGGAAGCTTGGAAACACTTAAAACCCATCTTGCATTAAAGACCTCTGAGGCTTATCCTATTCGAATTAGAAAAATGCATGGGGTCTCCAGCCTGTGAAATCCCAAAGGCGCCTGACTTCTGCTTCCCGGCTCCTCTCCTCACCGCTGTGATGCGAACTGCAATC
>NW_003852406.1:5345640-5350961 GCF_000181295.1 Otolemur garnettii
TGTTTGAAGTTCCTTCTACCTGCTGGATTCTAAGTGTGAAGACAGAACCTCTCCCTCTTGTTTACTGCTCTGTCCCAGTGTCTGGCATGTTGAGTTTGGTCAATAAATATTTGTCAAGTCTGAATAAACAGATGAATGGGGGAAGCCAGATGAAATCCACAGCTGGCGATGCTGGTGGAGTTCCTGCCTGCGTCATTTGCATTCTCTCTCTCTCTCTCTCTGTTTCCCTTCTGAGTCTCTGTGCCTGGTGCTTGCCATGATTAATAGAGCATTCCAGGAAGGAAAGTGCTTATTTGTGCTCAGGTGGGCTTGGAAATTAGCATGCCAGGGTCTTGGCAGCAGGTGTAGGACGCTGGGGCCAGGCAGGCAGTGGCTGGGGAAATGGGCCTGACCACAGAAGCTGGCTCCAGCAAGGACGGCTGGGAAGTCCAGGCATAGGGTGGACGGCCTGCATCCATCTCAGACCTGGTTTGGCAGTAGGGAGTGTTGATGGAGCCAAACAGATGGGCAGCAAAGAGCAGAAGTGGTAATAGGCTGAACTATACAGGCTTTGGCAGAAATCAGCAGTGAGTGTCCCACCGGAGTGGGAGATGCAGACAGGCCCAGAAAGGAGGAGACCTCCCACACACACACACACACACACACACACACACAAGGATGCCATGAGGATCCTATAAAGAGCCTGGGGTCTGTTGAGTCCCAGATTTTGAGACTGGAATGTGTAACTAGAACACAAGGCTCTCACCTACATCATGATTCCAGGTGCCCTCTGGCTGCAGGTTAATGCACCTGTGTCCACAAAAGGCAGTGACGGGGTGGGCTTGATGGGGCTTCAGGGTCCTGAGTTTGATGAAGAGAACTTAAATCTAAATTATAAAATTATTCAGAAAGAAGGGATTGGAGCTACGTGACCTCCTTCTTTTAGGAGTGGTCAAGGCCTGAGCTGGAAGATGAGAGCCATAGTTTTATTGAGGTAAAGGGAACCAGTTTCTGTTCATGATATTAGGCTGAGCTTGGAGGAGCCGTGATGTGGAAAAGGGATTCTAAGCCCTGGGCCAAGAAAAATGATGAGTGTGAATAAAAGAATAGCTTGGGGTGGCTGGGAAGACCCTCATGCAAGCTGGAGGGCACTTCAAAACTATTCAGGAGGACAGTGTTCAATGTGACGTCTAAGGCAGTAGTGCAGGGTTGGATACAGTAGAATGAGTGATGAGGACCAGCCTCAGGGAGAGCCTGGCTGGGAAAATGAAGGGACAGCAAGGAGTCTGTGGCCAAGTCCCTGCACCATTCGACAATAAGATTGCTGCTGCCTGCTGCTCATGGTTGGGGGTGGAAAATGGGGAGGGGAGGGTTCAGGAACCTTGCCTAGCTGGATAATGGGGAGATACTCAAGTAGGAAATAATGCTCTTCCTTGTGGGATATTCTAGTCCCGGATTCAACTGGAAGCCACTCTCCTTGTCCATGGTACACAGATGAATCTTCCACTCATTGCTTTCTGTGGACACAGATGCATTCACCTGCAGCCAGAGAGCACCAGATTTTACCTGGTACTTGGCTAGAACAAATGGGATGACCCCTGCTTGCCTTCCCCTCTTCCCCTGTCTCCAGGTAGGGCCTCATGGTCTCCCTGAAGCCTTTCTTGCCAAATACAGTCCTCATCAGGCAATCTCTACCCCTGCCCTGCTCACCTGTTATACAGCCCATGCAAACTTGAGATATGTTGACTCACATAAGTGCTCCACAACTTGTACAACAGAACCAATTCCTCCAGGTCTCAGAACATTCTGGGCCTGCCCTATCTCCCGAGCTTATTTCCCTCACCCCCTTGTCAAGCCCTCCATTGGATCCATCTTGGAAGCCACTTTGGATGCTGTCAGCCTCACCTGTGTACCTTTTTGCTCTGGCCCCACTGGTCCCCAAAGAGATCAGTTCTGGGGGCTGCTCTATGGCTCTGTGTCTGGCAGTTGGCCAGGACCCTATGCATTGAGGTGCTCCATAATTGGTTTAATGCTCTGCCATAGCCATTTTGAAATCTTTAATAATTCTTGAACGAGGGGCCTGCATTTTCATTTTGTCCTGGGTCCCCACTCATTCTGCTATATGGGTTTAACCAACTTTGAGCTTGCTTAGCCTGACCACATCTCACCTATATCCATCTGTGAGCCTCTGGCTCAGCCCCAGATGCTTCCTTGTTAAAGTCAAAGTAGCAGGCACCTTGGGACTTTGAGGAATTGCTTATGTCCACTTGGGGTGGACTCTTGGTCAATGGGAGGTAAGAGTTGAGTGGTACATTCTTCTCTTCTCCCCTCTTCCTGAAATAAAACGCACTTGACATGGCTTCATAGGGGATGGTCCTACAAGGACAGTTGTCCCTGGTGGTGGCCAGTGCAGTAACTGGGACCCCCACCTGGCTCACCCTCCTTCCCTGATGCCTTTTCTGGTCTCTCCTGCTTCTGGGTTATAGTCTCTAATAAGAAGGAAGGCTCACTGATGACAGCTGTGCTATTTTCCTGATGTTTTTTAGGTCAGATCACTGAAGGCACATCTTGAGGAGGAAGGCCCTGGCAATCCTCTCTGAATGCAGTTTTCCCCACGCCATGGTGCATGACGTCATAGACTGCCTTACGTGCTGTCTAGCAGCTGAGGTCCCCATCCAGGCCACTCTACCTGGGTTTGAGGCCTGTCTCCACCACTTGGTAGTCACCACCGTGTCACATTTGGCATGCCACTTGACCTCTTTAGTCTCAAGTTCCTCTACAGACTAGAGTGATAGCAGTACCTCCTCAAGGGGTTGTTGGAAATTAAGTAAATCTCATTACAATTAGCACAGTGACCGCCATTTGGGAGGTTTTTCACTTGCAGGTTAGCCATTATTACCATTCCTGCATGAGACTTCCCCTTCAAGGCTGTGGCACCTGCCAGGGGCCCCGAGGATGCCGAATGCAAGGTTCTCTGTCTAAGGAATGGAATGGGTGAGGTGCAATAAACACAGGCCTTGGGGGTGGACAGATGGGACCTCAAATGCCGTGTCTGCCATGTGCTGGCCAGTTGCCGATAGTCCCTGTGTCTCAGTCTCACATGGAGACCAGGGAGAGTTACATTTTAAGGTGTCTCTGGCTAAAAGTTCTCCTTGCCAGTCACCAAATTTATTCTTTTTGGAAGTCATTAAGAAAAGGGTTTGGAACAGCAAGAGACAGACATTTATTAGAAAGTGTTTTACTTAAAACAAAATCTTTGTTTTCCACTCATGAACATATTAAGGAAAAAAAGTGTAGTCGATTAGATTTGTGTACTTGATTAGATTGGTGGTAGTTGATTAGATTAGATTTGTTTGGCAGGCCCAGGCTGGATTCAAACCCTCCAGCTCAGGTGTATGTGGCTGGCACCTTAGCTGCTTGAGCCACAGGTGCTGAGCCAAACTTTTTATTTTAGAATGGTTTTAAACTTACAGAAAAATTGCAAAGATAATACAGAGAGATCACCCTGCAACCGGCTTTCTCTATCATTAACATTTTAGTATCATATATCTACTTGTTACAATTTAATCAACCAATCATGATCTATTAGCGCTAACTAAAATCCATACTTCTTTCACGTTTCCTTAGTTTTTCCCAATATCCTTTTTCTGTTTCAGGAACCTATTCAGGATACTGCATTGCATTTAATAATCATGTCTCATTAGGATCTTCATGGCTGACAGTTTTGATGACAATTTTGAGGACTACAGATCAGTTGTTTTGCAGAATGTGGCCCAATTGGGATTTGTGTTGACTATACTGGGGTTATAGGTTTTTGTGAGGAAGACCACAGATTATTTTCATCACATCATATCAAGGGTCATGACTTATGTCTATCGCTATTGACCTTGACCATCTGGTTCAGGTAGTATTTATCAGGTTTCTTCACTGTAAAGTTGTTCTCCCCCACCCCCAAATTCATATGTTGAAGTCCTAACTCTCAGTACTTTAGAATGTGACTGCACTCGGAGATAAGGTCTTTTAAAGAGGTAATTAAGTTAAAATGAGGTCAATGGACTTAATTTGATTGGTGTGCTTATAAAAAGAGAAGATTAGGACATGGATGTGTACAGAGGGAAGAATGTGTGAATACATAGGAGGTCTGACAATCAAGTAAGTGAACACAGAAAAAGTACCACACACCTCGTGGCTAAATAGCACTACATTTGCTTTCAAAGTACTCCCCTCCAAAGCGATTTTGGAACTCTTTTGCTGGAATTTGATGTCCTCAATGTCAGCAAAATGTCTTCCTCTCAATATTTCCTTTATCTTCAGGTAACAGTACAAGCTATTGGGGTTCCAGATCAGGTGAGTAGGGAAGATGTTTCGATACAGTTGTTTACTGGCTAACATTCCCTCACAGACAGTGCTAAGTGAGCTGATGCATTGTTGTGATACAAGAAACACACCTTTCTCAAGCCAAGATTTTCAGTGAAGAGTTTCCTATCCAGTCTATCAATGTTTACTTGGTCTGCTATACTTCTCACAGTCTGCCAACAATTTTAATGCACAATTCGGCAATTTTTTATCAGTTTTGCTCATTAATGGCCAGCCTGACCACTCTGGTCAACAGTGACGCTTTCTCTCCTCTCAGAAAAACATTTAGTCCTTTTGTATACTGCCATTTTCTTCACGGCATTATCCCCATTAATTTGGACTAACCTGTCTAAGGTTTCACTTCTACTTTTGCCATATTTAACAAGAAATTTAACATTTGTTCCTTGCTCTAATTTAAACTCTGACATCCTCACAACTGCACACAAAAACATGCAACAACAATAATGAACACACTCAGCAAGACCACCACAAAGTCACGCAAAGACAGCTATGAGACAATAAGGTACCAAGGTTATGAAACCTTACTGAGTTGTTTGTATGGTGCTGCCAATGTAAGCAGATAGGGGCAAGTTCGGGAACTTAATTATCAGACCTCATAGGGAGAAGACAACCATCTACAAGCCAGGGAGAGAGGCCTCAGAAAAACTAACTTTACCAACCCCTTGACTTTGGAATTCTAACCTCCAGAATTGTTAAGAAAATAAATGGCTGTTGGGCGGCACCTGTTGCTCAGTGAGTAGGGCACCAGCCCCATATACCGAGGGTAGTGGGTTCAAACCTGACCCCAGCCAAACTGCAACAACAACCAAAAAAAATAACTGGGTGTTGTGGCAGACACCAGTAGTCCCAGCTACTTGGGAGGCTGAGGCAAGAGAATCCCCTAAGCCCAAGAGCTGGAGGTTGCTGTAAGCTGTGAAGCCACAGCACTCTACTGAGAGTGACAAGGTGAGACTGTCTCTAAAAAA
>NW_003852406.1:5351666-5355569 GCF_000181295.1 Otolemur garnettii
CCCTTGACATAACCCCATCATTGTGTGTATTTCAGTTGGCCCTTGACATAACCCCATCATTGTGTGTATTTTGTTTTGGATTACTTCCTTACTTTCTAGCACTGTGAGATATTCTAGGCTCATTTTGTGTATTTCCTCACCTAGTCCTAGAATCAACAATTTTTCCAAAGAGGCTTTCATTAGAAAATAGTATTAGAAACCAATATTTGGGCCTCATTGCGACTGCAGTATTGTTGCTTTTAGGCCGTCTCAGCTACAGACCATGGAAATATGTGTATACCATCCTATGTATGTATAGATATCTACATGTAACCACTTTTGTCCATATTAAGCTAAAAATGAGTTCACAATGATGTTAATTCTCATTTATTACCACATGGATCATTCTAGCCTCTTCCCTTTGTTTTTACTTTCTGTAAACTCTCACTCCAACCGTAAAAAAACTAACCCTATTATTTATTTTATTTATTTCACAAGGTCTTGCTCTATTGCCTAGGCTGGAGTGCACTGGCATGATCACAGCTGACTGCACCCTCAATTCCCAAGCTCAAGTCATCCTCCCACCTCAGCTTCCCAAGTAGCTGAGACTATAGGCACATACCACCATGTCTGGCTAATATATTTTAAAGTTTATTTTAGAGGCTGAGCACAGTGGCTCACACCTATAATCCAGCACTCTAGAAGACTAAGGTGAGTGGATTGCCTTAGCAAGAGTGAGACCATATCTCTACTAAAAATAGAAAAACTAAGGCCAGGTGTGGTGGCTCGCGCCTGTAATCCTGGGAGGCTGAAGCAGGTGGATTGATTAGAGCTCACTGGTTAGAGACCTGTGAGAGCAGAGCCTGAGCAACATAGTGAGAAATCATGTCTTCAAAAAAATTAAAAAATTAGCCAGACATGTGGCACATACCTATAGTCCCAAATACTCAGGAAGCTAAAGCAGGGAGAGTACCTGAGCCCAGATGTTGGAGGTTGCAGTGAGGTATGACTCCACTGTACTCTACCCCAGGCAACAGAGAAGACCCTATCTTGGGAAAAAAAAAAAAACCAGGACTCAAATTCTCACCTTTTTTATGGCATGGATGCAGTCATGTGAACTAGCTTCTAATAATCATGTTCCTCTGTTTTGGCCTTAGGATTTGACCTTACATGGTGGCTCATGCCTGTAATCCTAGCACTCTGGGAGGCTGAAGCAGAAGGATTATTTGAGGTCAGGAGTTTGAGACCTGCCTGAGCAAGAGCATGACCCCATCTCTACTAAATATAGGAAAAATTAGGTGTGCATGATGGTGCATAACTGTAGTCTCAGCTACTTAGGAGGCCATGGTAGGAACAGGATCACTTGAGCCCGGGAGTTGGAGGTTGCAGTGAGCTATGACTACACCACTGCACTCTTATTGGGGTGACAGTGCAAGTCTGTCTCAAAAAAAAAGAAAAAGACTTAGGATTCAAATGTGAGCAAATAGGCTCTTCCCAGAACTTCCATTTGCCAACAAGCACAGCAGCAGAGATGGGTGTGTTTGGAGTACAACGGTGATTGCACTAAAGCAGGGCTCCTGGCTTTCAGTGTTGGGTGGTAGCAACAGCAAGCAGTAGCAGGTTCCATTATCAGACCTTTGCTGTAACATGTTTCTAGAGTTGCTGCTGGAATATCAACCAGCCTTTCCAACAACTTTGTAAGAGATCTGGTAACTTTTGATAAATCCCTTTTCTGCTTAAATGAGCCAGAATTATACATTTGTAAATAAGAACTCTGATCATTATAGAGTGGTATAGTAGGGATGAATGGGAATGACTACAATCTTAAGAATATAGTTTTTTTTCAGAAAATATTTATTGGCTACTTACTATGGCCAGGCACTGAGCTAAGTGCTAGGGCAAAATAAGAAGATACCTGTCTTATAAGGGAGGTTAAATGAATCAAATTACTTAAAATGCATTGTGATTAACTGTTAAAACAGTGCCATAAGGAAATGGTTATTATTTCATGGGATGAAACAATTAACATGATGGGGAGAATATTCACTTTTCACAAAGATAATGTGTAAGTTCTAAAATATAAGTAGTAGGATATAAACAGATATCACCAACTAAGACAAGTCACAGACTGGGGAAAAGACATTTATGCTACATATTACCATCAAATAATTTTTTTTTTACATCAACCAGTTCTACTTTTTTTTTTTTTTTTTTTAAGGAAGTGGCCTCAAGCTGTCCCCCTGGGTAGAGTGGCATTTCAGCTCACAGCAACCTCCAACTCCTGGGCTCAAGCGAGTCTCCTGCCTCAGCCTCCCAAGTAGCTGGGACCACAGGCACCCGCCACAATGCCGGGCTATTTTTTGGTTGCAGCCGTCATTGTTGTTTGGCGGGCCCAGGCTGGATTCGAACCTACCACCTTGGTTGTACATGGCTGGCGCTTTAGCCACTTGAGCCACAGGCGCCGAGCCAGTTCTACTTCTTCTAAGGAATCTTACCTAAGACCAAAAAACAATAGTGGCTCGGCACCTGTGGCTCAAGTGGCTAAGGCACCAGCCACATACACCTAAGGTGGTGAGTTTGAAGTACAAGGGAAAGTACAAGGGAAAGTACAAGGGAAAAAATACTTAGAATCACCAGGAAACACCAAAAGCTATATAAGTGTAATCATAGTATAAACTATGATCTTCAGTGAACTGTACCAACCAACAGATAAATTTGGGAGCATTACTAATACTCATAAAATAGAATGTAATCCACCTTGACAACGTAATTGTAAAAAACAGATGACAAAAATTGAAAGGAAGAGTGTCAAAGGAAATGAAGGTGTTAATATTGCCATCTTGCACAGCAAAGAGCCAAGAAAGACTGTCTACAACAAATGAAACGCACAATAAAGGTGAAACTGTATTATTGAACATTGTAAAGGAAGCTTATAAAAGAATCAAAAGCAGTTATATTATGATACTAGAGGGAGGGTGGGAAGAAAGGTGGGAAGGGTTGTGAGCTAAATCCTCACCTACCATTCGTTTATGTCTAAACTCAAATTAAGAAAACAAGAAACAGTGGTATAAAATGCTAGTGAGAGGTATGGAGGCAACTATCAGGAAAACACAAATAAATTCAGTATTCCAAGCAGTTTTGCCCATTGGGAGCTAAGCATGCTGGCAGAGAATATTTTGTGATTCTTGGCTTTTCTTGATGTCCTGTACTATTTTACTTGAGAATCACATGCAAGCTTAATTTTCACTAAAAAGATAAAAGGAACAAGGCTCAGTGCCTGTAGCTTAGTGGCTAGGGCGTCAGCCACATACACCTAAGGTGGCGGGTTCAAGCCCAGGCTGGGCCTGCCAAACAACAATGACAACTACAACCAAAAAATAGCGGGGTGTTGTGGCGGATGCCTGTAGCTCCAGCTACTTGGGAGGCTGAGGCAAGAGAATCGCTTTAGCCCAAGAGTTTGAGGTTGCTGTGAGCTGTGACGCCATGGCACTCTACCGAGGGCAAGAAAACGAGACTCTGTCTCAAAAGAAAAAAAAAAAAGATGAAAGGAACAAGAGAAGAAGTCTAATAGGAATTGGATTTTAGACCACATTGCAGTTCTGTCATTCTTTTCCATATTCTTTACTTTGTGGTTCAGCCCGCTGCTTGATGGCATTTGCTGCATTTCACTCTCTCTTAAAAATAGTTACGAATTTAAGCAATGATTGCAAAGAAACCACTTTGAAATTTTGAGATCCTTCTAGATCAGTTAACGTGCATATACATGCTTTCACGAAGTTGTAAGACTCTCTTGAACCATAAGGAGAGTCCTCTACCCCTAAGTCTCTACCCTTTTCCCCTCATATCCTTTTCGAAAATGATCTTACCAACCCTTCTCCTGTGGACAGGACTAAAGTCTGGTTGTTTGTTTTTTTTTGAGATAGA
>NW_003852406.1:5356320-5358887 GCF_000181295.1 Otolemur garnettii
GTGGCATCACAGCTCACAGCAACCTCCAACTCTTGGGCTTAAGTGATTTCTTGCCTCAGCCTCCCAAGTAGCTGGGACTATAGGCACCCCATCACAATGCCCAGTTATTTTGTGGTTGTAGTTGGCTGGGGCTGGATTTGAACCCGGCAACTCTAGTGTATGTGGGTGGCACCCTAGCCACTGAGTTACAGGCACCAAAACTATTTCTTTAAGTCTTCTTTTTTATATTGTTTGGGATTCATCCAGGGTACGACGAATTAGGTTACACTGATTGCATTTGTTAAAGACCCTTTTATAATTGTGTCCCACCCCCAGAGGTGTGCCATATACTACGATCCCCCATCCCCCACCCTACTCCCTTCTCCCCACTTGCTCATTCCTCTATCCCACCCCTTTTATTAGCTCATCTACTGCCTTCATGTTAGAATAGAGTACACTGGGGCTCAGCACCTGTAGTTCAGCAGCTAGGGCACCAGCCACATACACTGAAGCTGGTGGGTTTGAACCTGACCCAGGTTCGCCAAACAACAATGACAACTACAACCAAAAATACACCCAGCACTGTGGCAGACGCCTGTAGTCCCAGCTATTTGGGAGGCTGAGGCACAAGAATCGCTGAAGCCCAAGAGTTGGAGGTTGCTGTGAGCTGCGATGCCACAGTACTCTACTGAGGGTGACATAGTAAGACTCCGTCTCAAAAAAAAAGAATAGAGTACATTGGATTCTTGCTTCTCCATTCTTCTGATACTTTGCTAAGAAGAATACGTTCCACCTCCATCCATGTTAATACAAAAGATGTAAAGTCTCTATCTTTTTTAATGGCTGAATAGTATTCCATGGTATCCATATACCACAGCTTGTTAATCCATTCCTGGGTTAGTGGGCATGTAGGCTGGTTCCACATTATGGTGAGTGTAAATTGAGCTGTGATAAAGTCTAGTGCAGTAGTTCTCAACCTGTGGGTCTCAACCCCTTTGGGGGTCGAACAACCCTTTCATAGGGGTCGCTTAAATACATTCTGCATATCAGATATTTACATTACAATTCATAACAGTAGCAAAATTACAGTTATGAAGTAGCAATGAAAATAATTTTATGATTGCAGGTCACCACAACATGAGGAACTGTCTTAAATGGTCACGGCATTAGGAAGGTTGAGAACCACTGGTCTAGTGCAAATGTCCTTATGATAAAAGGATTCTTTTTCTTCTGGATAGATGCCCAATAATGGGATTGCAGGGTCAAATGGGAGGTCTAATTAAGTTCTTTGAGGATTCTCCATACTTCCTTCCAAAAGGTTGTATTAGTTTGCAGTCCCTCCGGCAGTGTAAAAGTGTTCCCTTCTCTCCACATTCACACCGGCACCTGCAGTTTTGAGATTTTGTGATGTGGGCCATTCTCACTGGGGTTAGGTGATATCTCAGGGAGGTTTTGATTTGCATTTCTCTGATAATTAGGGATGATGAGCATTTTTTCATATGTTTGTTACCCATTAGTCTAAAATATTTTTTCAAAATATTTTTAGTCTTTCATTTAGCAAGTACATTTATAGTGATTGCCACCTCTGGTAATATGTTATGAAAGTGGTTGAGAATTAAGGAAGATATGCAATATTATGTTCTGTAACTTATTGGCGTGCGTGGTCTGACCGAAAGCTGCCCACTGGTGTCTCTGCCTTGGGTCTTTAGCCCTAAATTAAAATAAAGCTGCTCTATAGTGGTCATTTCTGTAACTAAAACAACTAGTGACTTACATTTATAGACATGTTATTAGAAATATTTGCTTGTACAGATGCAGAAAAGAAAAAGCAGGGCCCTAAAGTACTCTAATCAGCCTAAATTACTAAGTTACTGGTAATGGGGCAGTAGGAAGTCTCAGAAATTATATGTAGAATGTGACTAAGGGGCGGCGCCTGTGGCTCAGTGAGTAGGGTGCCAGCCCCATATACTGAGAGTAGTGGGTTCAAACCTGGCCCCTGCCAAACTGCAACAAAAAAATAACCGAGCTGGGGCGGTGCCTGTGGCTCAAAGGAGTAGGGCCCCAGCCCCACATGCTGGAGATGGTGGGTTCAAACCTAGCCCTGGCCAAAAACTGCAAAATAAATAATAAAAAATAAAAAACTGTGCAAAAAAATAGCCAGGCGTTGTAGCAGGCACCTGTAGTCCCAGCTATTTGGGAGGCTGAGGCAAGAGAATCGCCTAATCCCAAGAGCTGGAGGTTGCTGTGAGCTGTCATGCCACAGCACTCTACCAAGGGCAACAAAATGAGACTCTGTCTCTAAAAATAAAAAGAATGTGATTAAGATCACAAACAAAAGCAGAGAAATGGTGAACAGTGAGTCACTATGATATAAAATCAGGCATACTATCTCAGTGACATGACATTTTGTCATTCACAGAAACATTGAATATAAAGGCAGGACCCAGAATCAAATCTCACTGCATCCAAGTCCTTAATCTGGTTTCCCATTTAATATTCCATTTCACTTTATTCAATCAACAAGTATTTAAGTATGCACAAACTGTTTCTAGGTGCTAGGGATGCAATAGAGTGCCAAAGAAGTTAAA
>NW_003852406.1:5359624-5361017 GCF_000181295.1 Otolemur garnettii
AAAAAAAAAAGAATAAAAAAGAGCTAGAAAAGATACCAACCAGGAGAAGGGCTTAACAGAGAACAAGTATAGTACACAGGCAGGAATGACCATGATGGGTTTCAGAGGTTATATATAATTTACATTTTAAAAGTCACTGTGGCTGGTATACTAAGAATGGGGGGAGGGTGTATGTATGCTATGGAATATTATACAGCCTTAAAGAAAGATGTTTACATGGATGGAGCTGGAACATATTCGTCCTGGCAAAGTATCTCAAGAATGGAGGAAAAAATATCCTATGTACTCAGCCCTACTATGAAACCAGTTTTTAACTTCTTATGAAAGCTATAACCCAATGATAGCCCAAGAAGGGAAAAGGGGAGAGGGAAGGGAGGGGATGGGGGAGGATGAATGGAGGGAGGGTAATGGACCACTCCTACGGTGCATCTTACCAGGGTACATGTGAAACTTACTAGGTGTAGAACATAAATGTCTTAACACAGTAACTAAGAAAATGCCGTGAAGGCTATGTTAACCAGTTTGATGAACATATTTCAAATTGTATATGAAACAGGAACAACCCTCCCCCCCCATGATTGCATTAATGTACACAGCTATGATTTAATTCAAAAAGAAAAAGAATGGAGGGGAGGGTTGTATAACATGGACAAGTGGGAGTAGAAAGTGTGATGTTAGGGGCTACAGCAGTTGTCCAGGTAGGGAGTATTAGTGGTTTTGAGTAGGAAGACTCAAGATTGGTTTCAGTATCTGAGTGGGTGAATACATGGTGGTATCACATCTACCCAGCTGAGGAGTGGAGGAACAAACAGGTTTAAGGGAGAAAAATCAAGTTCCTGTGTCATGACTCCTGTGTCAACCATGTTTCCAACCAAACTTCTTTTATATAAGTCTACCTTTTCCAACAATTTGCCTTTTTGAAAATAACGTTCCCTCTATCTAAAATGTTCTTCTTCCTCCCTTCCCCCATCCATCCCTATAGCAACCAATCCCAATCCCTCAGTCATCTCTAAAACTCATCCTATTTATCCTGCTCACTCATTCCTCTAGACTTCCTGGAAATTCCTATCTTCCTCTCTTAAAGAACGTAGTATTATCTACATTGCATTAAATTACATACATACAGTAAGTCTTGACTTAATGTTGTTCACAGGTTCTTGAAATCTGCCACCTTAGGAGAAATGATATATAACAAAACCAGTTTTACAGTATCGCTAACTGATGTTAAACAAGAGTTAAGTTCCTATGGCGTACTCCTGGTCCCTAAAACATCATCAAATTTCTAACTGGTCAAAACATTTCTAATATTAAACATTGAAATGTGAGCTATACATACATTCCAGATTAATAAAAACAAGATAATTACTCAATTTTTCCAGTTCAGGGGTGCAGG
>NW_003852406.1:5361769-5362562 GCF_000181295.1 Otolemur garnettii
AGGGTGGTCTTGAACCCATGAGCTAAGGCAATCCACCCACCTCGGGCCTCCCAGAGTACTAGGATCACAGGGTTTTCCTCATTGTTATAACCATGATGGACATAATAATAGTATTTGAGGACCTGCTGTACCAAGTTCACAAACATCCTGGAAAAAGTGCTACATACCTCACTGCTGAGTATCATTACAGCTATGTGCAGTCACCTTTAAAGTACTCCCCTTGGGGAGCTGTGCACCAACCCTCGTGCCTAGTCTACCCTTCAAAGCAATTTTGGCTCTTTTTCTAGAGTGGCCATCAGAGATGTTGTCATGTGAGTATATGTTTCATTTCTCAGACTATAAGCTGTTTGTCTCATCTTTCTATATCCAGTAATATTGTACTGTAGTGTTTCAAACAGGAGATGGATAAGACTCACAATTTACCAATGTTCAAGTACAAAGCCTTCACTAATAAAAAAGCTAAGACTGCTAGACTACCATTAACACATTATTCAAATTAAACAAAATCTAAGACTACAATCGTCAACTTCTTTCTGCATGTAGTAGGAGATGAAATCTAAAGGGATCAACTTCATAAAAAATATACTGAAAAATGTAACAAATAAGACAAAACTACAAATTAAATCCATAGAAATTAAGTAGATCATTTTATTTTTTTCTGTATTTCACAAGAATAATTTTGGAAGGGCTATTTGACAAATTTGAGCATTAACTGCCAACTGTATAGACATGTTTAACAAAAAAGGCATTTACTCTTGGCCCTTTTAATACAGGCGAAGTGCCCTATTGCATC
>NW_003852406.1:5366593-5373559 GCF_000181295.1 Otolemur garnettii
TCCTTTTCATCAGTGCACTGTTAAACTAATCAACACTCTACACGTGTAATATTCCCTTACAATAGCAGCACACACTACTGCTACCTGCAAAGCTTTCAGTCTCAAATGACTTAGTGAAAGGAAATAAAAAGAGGATAAGTAACATATTAAGGAGAAATAATGGGAATTAGAGGATTCATGCAGTTCAGCTCTTTTAATCAGCCAGCCAGTTTGCTAGCAACAAGGGATGGTTTCCGTTGAGGAAGGTCCTGTGGAGTGGGAATGTGGTCACCAGTGACCTCCGTCTTATCTGGGGCTGCAGCAGGAAGTTGCTTGTTCTTCATTTTTGCTTTTGCCATGTTGTAATCTCCAGAATCAAAATATTTTTGCTACAAATGAGAAAAAAGAAAGAATTCAGATTATAGTTGAAAAGCTTTCATATGCAACTACACTGATTTAACATAGAGATGTGACTCTAATACCAGCAGTTCTCAACCTGTGGGTCCCACAGGAACTGTATTAAAGGGCTGTGGTATTAGGAAGGTCGAGAACCACTGTTCTACTGTCAGCGTTAAGTTGGTCTAAAAAATTTAAATAGGATACTCTGGGAGGCTAAGGCAGGAGGACTGCTTGAGCTAAGACCCTGTCTCTACTAAAAATAGAAAAATTAGCCAGGGACAATGGTGTGTGCCAATATTCTGAGCTACCCAGGAGGCTGAGGCAGGAGTATCACAGGAGTTGGAGGGTACTGTGAGCTATGATGACACCACTGCATTCTACCCAGGCTAACAGAGCGAGATTCTGCCCCCTCCCAAAAAAATGTAAACAGAAATATTAATTAAAGGAAACAGCTGTGTCTCTATAGAGAGGTCTTGCATAAGTCAACTGAAGTCAAATAAGGCCCTCCTCTTCAGGCTTTCTTGAACCATTCTAGTACAAAATACAGAACTGTCAAGACTGATATCAGCTATTTGGAAATAAAAGGTCCTGGACTCAAAGTAAAATAAAAACCTTTGATTTACTAACAGAACCACCAAGTCAAACTCTTCTTAAATAAACTTATAAATAAAACACATAATTTATTGACTTACATTTAGGATATGCCACTCAACTCCAATCAACCTTACAGTTATTAAAACTATTATTTATAGTTTCTGGTACTATCACCTAGGGCAAGCTTTTCTCCAAGAATTTAAATCATATTTATTTAAACTACAGTCGTTCACTAAAATAAAAATGTAAAAATATAAATGTTAGAGTAATGGAAGAAAAATACTTGTGAATTTCAGTAGAAACTACTATCACTTAAGACACTGAGTAAGTACAATTATTGCTCTTTCCAGTTGGCCTAATCATTAAAATATAAATTATGAGTTCTACAGTTGAAAATAGATGAGTATGCCTGGGTTCTCATACCCATCACGCTGAGCCCACCTTTATTCAGTGGCTGCTACATGAGGCACTGTGTGAGAGCTGGACACAGATACAAAGATGGACAACAGTCAAGTAAAGCCACCACTCTACTACTATCTCAAGTAGACAAGGTGCTATAAATCTAAAGCAGGGGGATTAAGTTAACCTTAGTCTGGAGTAGCCAAAAAGACAAAAACCAAGTATGAAATGGGAGCCTAGGCAAAGGTAAAGGGGAAAAATATAAAATATTCTCTTAGAGACTTCAAAAGATACCTCCTATGATAAAAATAAATAGCTGGGAACTCACAGCTTAGTGAAAGATTGTTGAGTGGCCCAGAGAAAAAAAGATCTCTCAGCTGCCTCCTTTGGGGGACTATTCTTTGATAAGCCAGACCTGGCCTATGGCCAAAGGGTCTAAGTTAGAAATTGCTTTTCATGTGTCACTGTACACGTACCATAGAGGTTAGGAATAAGAAAACTTGGAACAGACTCTTCTCAACCTTGCTGTAGCTTCACTTCTACACGTTTTTAAATGAGCAGAGAGAAAGAAACTCAAAATTTTTGAAGCACTGTATCAAAGAACTGCTTCTGGCCAGGTGTGGTAGCTCACCTCTATAATCACAGCTCTTTCGGAGACCAAGGTAAGAGGACTGCCTGAAGCCAGGAGTTCAAAACCAACCTGGGCAACACAGTAAGACCCTATCTCTCTAAAAATAAAGTATCTGGGTATGGTGGTTGGAGCTACTCAGAAGGCTCAGGAGGATCATCTGAAACCAGTATGATTTTGAAGCTGCAGTGAGCTATGACCCTAAGGCATCACCTAAAGTGACAATGTTTAACTTTAAAGTCATGTTTCTTAAAATTGGCTCCTAATATTTCTTCAGACTCCTCAAATATGAAAATACATAGGTTAGACTCCTTCTTGATACAACCTCCCAGCTCTAACGGTCTACGTATTCACTGCTGAAAGCCTAATATTAACCTTGCAATAACAGAGAAAGGGACCTAAAAGAATAATGATGTCAAATCCAACCCTCTCAAATTAAGAAGAAACTGTTTAGAGATGTTAAGGTTACTTGCCAAGCTTGCTAGCTAGTAACAGAGAAAAACTAAGACCCAGAAGTCACTGAGCCAGACTTTAAAACAAAAAACCCTCACTTCCCTAATATTAAACAACTTATTCATTGATATTCTGGTACTACATATAATCCCTCAAAAGCTCACTTCTCACCAGCCTGAGCCAGAGCAAGACCTCATCTCTAAAGTAGCCAGATGTTGTCGCAGGGCCTATAGTCCCAGCTTGGGAGGCTGAGGCAAGAGAATTGCATTAAACCCAAGAGTCTGAGGCTGCTATAAGCTGTGACGCCACAGCACTTTACCAAGGACAACAAAGTAAGGCTCTATCTCAAAAAATTTTTAAAAATTCTATATAATCAATTCTTATTTCAATTGGTATGTTCTTCATTCTTTCTTTATGTATTGGAGACAGAGTCTCACTATGTTGCCCTCAGTAGAATGCCCTGGCATCACAGCAACCTCAAACTCTTGGGCTTAAGCAATTCTCTTACCTCAGCCTCCCAAGTAGCTGAGACTACAGGCACCTGCCACAACGCCCTACAGTTGTCATTGTTTAACTGGCCTGGGCCGGATTCAAACCCACCAGCCTCGGTGTATGTGGCTGGTGCTTTAACCACTGTGCCATGGGCACCGAGCTCATTCTCAATTATTTATATCTGTAACACCAACTTAAAAATATTACTGTATAAATTTAGACTTGAAGATACTTAAAAAGTCATAAATAGTTGAAAGCCAAAAGAAAATTAGAACAGCCTCAATGTGGAAAGAAAGCTTATTAGCCTAAATTATGCTAGAGATTAGCCAAAAAAAATTTCCTAAACATGTAATCAATCTAATCCTAAATCCAAATAAATAGTCAAAGATTATATAATAATGAAGATTATGTAATATTTTCATAACTAGAAACACGCCTGATGGGTTTGTTTTATAATGAGACTTGGTATGTGTACATCCCACATAGCTAGATGTATAATGAACACAGTTCTCATTACACTTTTCTATTCATCCTGTGTTATCATCTTAGTAATTATATTTTATAATAACCATCTTAATATTCCATTTTGTTGACTTACTATAATTTAACCATTTTCCTGCTTTGGAAAATGGTAATAGTTCTATTCATAGTTATTTATTTATTTATTTATTTATTTTGTGCAGTTTTTGGCCAGGCCTGGGTTTGAACCCACCACTTCCGGCATATGGGGCTGACGCCCTGCCTTTGAGCCACAGGTGCCACCCTTCTATTCATAGTTAAAGCAACAAGGAGTATCTTCAAACTCAAGGATTCTTTTTACTTATATTGCATTAAACACTTTAGATTAATTTATAAGAGTTTATTCATTCAAAGGACATAAACATTTTTATAAACCTTGATCCATACCTCTTTCCAAAACGGCAGTATTAATTTTAAGGTTTTAAATACAACAAAGAGCTTATTAGTTTCACCCAACTTCAACCTTACTTACAGGTATTACTTTAAATATTTTTTAATTTATTTGTATTTGTACTATAATATAATTTACATTTCACTTATCATCTGTCTGTTTCATAATTACATTTCCTCTATTTTATCCAGGGATACCTTAATGTTTTTTCTATTTTAAAGTTCCCTTTTATGTACTATAGATAGTAACTACCATTTATAATAGTTTCCCTACTTGATTATGTTTCATGATACAGGGGGTTTTATATTTATACATTTGGTATAATTTGTCCTCCTCACTCTATTATTTCAAAGCTGTGAATGTTATTTTTTCTTTTTGAGACAGTGTCTCAAACTGTCGCCCTGGGTAGAGTACCATGGAATTACAACTCACAGTAACCTCCAACTCTTAGGCTCAAGTGATCCTCTTACCTCAGTTTTTCTATTTTTTTTTCCCCTCCAGTAGAGATGGGGTCTCGCTCTTGCTCAGGCTGGTCTCAAACTTGTGAGCTCAGGCAATCCACCGGCCTCAGCCTCCCAGAGTGCTAGGATTACAGGCATGAGCCACTAGACCCAGCCTGGATGTTATTTTTTCATGTTTAAGAATAAACATATATTCTATTTTTGCCACTTTAAAATTTGTTAAGAAATTCTTTGGAATTTGATTCATTTGGGATAACATTCCATATGCAACTATAGCTAAAATACACACACATATAGCAACAGATTTTTGCAAGCAAACAGCAGGAATCAGCATATTTAAGTATTTAAGAAGAAACATGATTTGGCACCTCACAGTCAATAAATAATTCTCTTCCATAAATTATATTTCAACCTTCTCTTTATGGCAAATAATTTATGCTTAAGCTAAAGATGGATCTAATTTTTTACATAAATTATTCTGGAAGGGATTAGGAGGAAAAAAAGGAACAGGCAGCATTATTTCAATTCATATTTCATGATTGGGAAATAATGATTTTGAAAAAAACGTTTTCAGTAATTTGCACTATGTAGGAGAGTGGTGGGTCATGGTGTATCACATCCCTCTAGGGGATGAGTCACAAATTATAAGAGGGACTTTATCTAACAAATGCAATTCATTGTACCCTCAATGAATCCCCAACAACAACAAAAAAACTATAATGTATAAACTGTATCAGAGCCATCTGTGAAACATTACATAAAGGAGATTGTAAGCTGTGGTTTTATAAGCAATCATTTCATCTAATCCAAATAAAATATATTTTAGATCTTTTAATGTGTGAGAATAACCTTCAATATACATAAAAATTTGTACTTAAGAATACAACCTTCTGGACAGTGGTTGCTTTTGGAAAGATAGAAGGAAGGGGTTATATATATACACAGGGTAGGCTTAACCTGTATCTGCAACATTTTTTTTTTCATTTTTGGCTGGGGCTGGATTTGAACCCACCACCTCCAGTATATGGGGCTGGCACCCTACTCCTTTGAGCCACAGGCGCCGCCCTGCAACATTTTCTTTCTCACTAAGATAAAACTGAAGTAAACAAGGGAAAATGTTAACATTAAAATCTGGATATCGGGTACTGTTATACTATTATCTGTGCTGTTCTACATGCTTCAAATAGTTTATACTTAAAAATGTTAAAGAGTTATATTCTTATCACGCATATTTACAGAATAAAACTGTAAAATACTGGAAAAAAATCACACACACAAACCCCCGATAAGGCACAGAACTACAAATACACTCACAATCTTTGTTATTAGCACACTTGAGTTCATAGAGATTAGGCATTTGAAGATTATAAAAGAGAATTTACCCCTTTTTGCAATCGTTTCCTTAAGAAATCTGAACCTCCAGGCTTTTGTCCCAGATGAGGATATCTTGCTTTTAATTTTGCTTCTTCAGCTTTCTCCGGACTGGTCACTTTATCTTCCATTTCCTGAAATAATTTCAAATAAATTACTTTTCTATTAAAACTCAGCTATTTAAAATAATTCACCTTTTAATATCTGGATTCTGATCTGAATGCTAAGTAACACAGCATCTGACTAAGAAATCAAGCACAGAAGCCTTTAAAACATCTCTCTCTTGTTTTTCAGATGATCCATGTGATAGCACTATTATAGCTGTGATGCATATGTAACACCCCACACACTGGATAAAAATACCAAGATAGCTCAGCTCTGAAGTCTTGCTTGCCATTTTTTCCCAGTCATGTATAATACATTTATAGTTAGTCACCTTCTATGGAGCTTTTCAGTTCTTTGCCTATATTTAGAGAATTATCCTAATACTGCTAAAAGATAAAAGATCTTTTGATCTATTTATTCCAAAGTTACATGATTTGAAGCTCGTCAGATCCTTCACTAGAAATTAATAGCAGCCTACCTATCGGCACATTTTCCTTGAATAAATTAATATAGATGACTGATATTTGTAAAGGAGAAAAACATATTTATGTTCACACCTGCATATATTATTGCCTAATTTCCCGTGTTAGTATAAACTCTCTTCATGTGAAAGATCTCATTCATGCATATGTAAGAGTCTTGCTGTCACCCAGGCTGGAAGTACAGTGGTGTGATCATAGCTCACTGCAACCTTGAACTCTTGGGCTCAAGGTAAGATCCCATTTTGTAATGTATCAAAAACCTGCCTTCTAGATTCTTTATACTGTTCACTTTTAATAACTCTTTAGTTTACTTTCTTTCAAACTATAACACTATACAGAGAAGTGTTCATCACTTCCTAGCAAGTACAGGAAAAAAATGAATGAATCAAGAAAAACAAAGCTGCTCTGAAATGGGCAGCCTGGACAGCTGGCAAGGCTCACTTTCTGGCTAATCGTATTCATTTCTGCATACCAGATTGACAAAAATCATGTATCTCTGAGTTTATTGATTTTTCCAAGTACATATATGACTACAGTCAATAAGCATATATGACTACAGTCAATAAGCAGGATTATCAAATCCATAAATGTCCAATTTACTAATCTTGCATAGCAAGTAAATCATTTATCTTTCTAAGAATTGAAAAAACTTCATAAAATTTTTGAATATATTTTACTTGAAATTATAACTAT
>NW_003852406.1:5374002-5376766 GCF_000181295.1 Otolemur garnettii
CCTTTCTCTTTTATTCTGCAATTTCAAAACATCTATGTTGATTTTCAGTCTCCTTACAGTGATCACATCCATTTATTTATCCTATGCACACAAAATTCAACTACGTGTGCTCAGCCAGAAAAAAGAGAATTTAAATAGGAAGGGTGACTTGGCCAGTCATTCCAGACAAAAGGGATACACCTCAGAGAGAGATCAAATGTTGAGGTATGTGACGCAGTTCTGCCATTCCCACATTATTCCTATCCCTGTGTATCTTTCAGATTGTAAGCTTAAACTTTATCGTTGTAGTGTTTAAAAACCTCAGCCCTACAACACACACCTATTGCCTCAGCTGGCACCCAACTGAAGAATCACCAGAGCTATCTGTGCAAACGCTGGACATAGAAGTGACTTAAATGCCCTAATGAGAATTGATGGAGCAGTCTCCAATATGATTATGTCTTGTCTTCTTTAGGATGTTCTGTAATTTTAGTTATATGTGATTTTCTATCAGACTACCTTTACAATCTAACCCCATGTAAGATCTGACTACACTGTACTCATCACAAAAGCCTGAGAAATAATGTAAATTCAAGGTTCCAGTTTAATGCAGGAAGGTGGGCTAGGTCACTACATAACTTCTCTATGGCTCACCCTTCACGGCAGACATCTGTACTCCGTAGGTGTTCCAAAAGCTTGCTGCAACTTGTAGGTAGAATTGGAAGAAACTACTCTTGGGTTTCCCTGGATGATTGGTTTTAAATGATACTGGCTGAAAAGGACTTCAAACTGTTTGCTATCCATCAGGCCCAGCACCTTTAAAAGGGTGTTAATGGAGCCCTGTATTTCCACTGAAACAATTCAGCTTTCCACCGCCTTAGAAATCAGAGCTCTCTACCTCCTTTGTAGAAACACTTCTCTAAGGAGAGTCCTTAAAATTCTGGGAAGGTAGTAATTTTTCCCTAGTTTTCAGTGTTTCTGCTGGTTCTATCTGACATAAATGGAAAAAGTTGTACACAATTCTGGCACTCCCTTACTTTCTTAATATAGAATACACTTACAGGTACATTTATATATGATATTAAGCATGCTCAATCAAATTAACAGCTCACCGATTTGGACAAATAGCATTTAACATCTAAAAATGTCATTTAGCTTTAGAATGTATTTATAAATATATCCTACAAAAATAAAATTCTTGAGATTTCTTGCCAAATACATAGCACAATATAGCAAATCCCTGCTAGTTGCAATTTCCTAGCTAAATTCAGAATTTCAGTTGCATTTAACAATAAGATAATATGACCTAAGCTACATTTTTAAATGTGGTAAAGATTATCATCAAGACTTCCATGACACTCTTCATGAGCCCTGTAGAAACATTTTTAACCTTCCATAGATGTAGGTAGTTCTCAGGCCTTACATAAGCAAGTTCAAATGTTTGGATATTCAATAACATTCTGACACAGTGAGTTCTTATTAGGTTCTGCCAATGACATCAACACCACTGCAAGGCATGGGAAAAAAGAATCCACTCTGCTCCTGGTGATGGTGCCAACAAGAGTAGACAGAAGCAGTCCCTGTGAGCTCCTACAGAGGGACATCTAGCAGATAATCAGGGACTCTAATAGCACCTGTCTATCAGTGGGAACAGAAGATGGTGAGCTCAGGACAGTACTCCTGCAGGGTAAAGGCTTTCAGCAATCCTTCAGTTCTATATCATCTTATAATCCCCTTTGTTACACTATCCCTTTTAGTAATTTGCAACTTATTTCCCTAAATCATACTGCTTTCTATTTAAAACATTCAAAGTGGTTTCTGTTCCTATCTCCTGACAGGATACTGATAAAATTGGATAAAATATACAATTTATCTGTATCGTTATGTTCAATGCAAAACAGGGCATAGAATTCAACATGACTGCAAGTTTCAGGACATCAAAAGAATCCCTAGGTTGGATGTCCGTAGCTCAGTGGTTAGGGCACTGGCCACACATACCAGGGCTGGTGGGTTCAAACCTGGCCCCGGCCTGCTAAACAACAACAACAACAAAAAAAGCTGGGCGCTGTGGCAGGTGCCTGTAAGTCCCAGCTACTAGGGAGGCTGAGGCAAGAAGATCACTTAAGCCCAAGAGTATGTGGTTGCTATGACACTACAGCACTTTACCGAGGTTAACAAAGTTAGACTCTGTCTCAATAAAAAAAAATAATCCCTAATCATTTACTTCAGCAAGAATGAAAACAAATCCCAAAAAAGGTTTGAGATACAGAGGAAATAACAACAAAGAAATTGGTATATATGCAGATTTACTGACAAGCAAAATAGTCTAATTTTAATGTCTTTATTATGTGGGGTTAAAAAAAGAACAGAACAAAATACTATATAATAGCACAGAATTTTTAGTTTAAGTTTTCTATGGTCCTATATCATTTTTTAAAAAGGTTTATAACATTAATTATACATTTTGTTTAGTTTATGATGCATAATAAAATTTCAAGGGGAACAAATTAAATAATAGGAACAAAGCATACAACCTACAAACAGTGGGGATAAAATGGAAAAAGACACAATCCAAAAATGGGAGGAGAAATAAAAAAAGAAAGAAATTAAAAAGACCAAAAACTAAAGATAGGAGAAACTAATCCCAGTATGTTGATAACTCCAATAACCATAAATGAACTACTTTAAATAGACAGTCCATTTCTAATCCAACAGCTAGATTAAAAAAATAAGCTTTTTCATGTTATACTCTTGGAGGATTTTAAGAAAAAACTGCTGCTGGCTC
>NW_003852406.1:5376984-5378892 GCF_000181295.1 Otolemur garnettii
AAAAAAAAAAAAAAAAAGAAAATCAGTCACTTCCACCTGAGTTAAAAAATAATTCTAAAAACATAAGGACACAGGTTGAAAGTAAACATGTGTAGGGAGGAGAATGACAAACCAAGACAAATCCCAACCAAAATGGAGTTAATGCACCTACACTAATAACCAGTGACACAGACTAAAAGCATTTTAAGAGGCAGAGAATCTAAGTATTTATGCCTCTAACAAATAGCCTCCAAATACATTAAGCAAAACCTGGCAGAACTACAGGGAATAATCGACAGTCCACCACCATAGAATTCAACACACCTTCTTCAATTCTTCAATTATTGATAGCTGAACAAGATACAGTCAAGATACTAGACTTTCTATTTATGTATTTATATGTTTTAGAGACAGAGTCTCACTGCGTCACCCTCGGTAGTGTGCCGTGACATCACAGCTCACAGCAACCTCCAGCTCTTGGGCTCAGGCAATTCTCTTGCCTCAGCCTCCTGAGTAGCTGGGACTACAAGCGCCTGCCACAACGCCCGGCTATTTTTTGTTGCAGTTTGGCCGGGGCCAGGTAGAACCCGCCACCCTCAGTATATGGGGCCAGCGCCTTACTCACTGAGCCACAGGTGACGCCCTTTTATTTTTTTAATTTTTATTTATTTATTTTTTGAGACAGAGTCTCACTATGCCACCCTTGGTAGAGCGCCGTGGCATTACAGTAACCTCCAACTCTTGGGCTTAAGCGATTCTCTTGCCTCAGCCTCCCAACTAGCTGGGACTATAGGAGGCTGTTACAACTCTCAGCTATTTTCTTATTGCAGTTGTCACTGTTGCTTAGCTGGCCTGGGCCAAATTCGAACCTGCCAGCTTCAGTCCATGTGGCTGGCGCCGAGCTGATACTTGACTTCTTAATTCTGCACCCAACAATTTGGAAATGCCTATTTTTCTCAAGCACTATGAGAAAAACTGACTAAACTAGGTCACAAAGCAAGTCTTTTTTTTTTTTTTTGAGACAAGAGTCTCACTTTGTTGCCCTTCGTAGTGTGCTCTGGTGTCATAGCTCACAGCAACCTCAAATTCTTAGGCTCAAGCGATCCTCCTGCCTTAGTCTCCTGAGCATAAAGCAAATCGTTAACTATTTTTATCGAGACTACCATCTATGACTGCATTCATTAGGTTCAAGTAAATAACACAGTTTAAACAATCATATATCTCTAACATTTGAAAATTAAAGATACCCACAGTGGTGGGGAACCTGCGGCCTGAAGGTCACATGTAGCCTTCTAGGTCTGTTAAGTGTGGCTTCTGACTGAATAGAAATTTTATAGAACACATACTTTATTAAAAGGGGTGCAACAGAGGAAGATGAAGATTTTCTCGTCTCCACTGGTCCTTAAGAAAGAACAATGCTGAAATTTCCCCACCCTGAGATGGAGGAAATGACAAGCTTAATCTGCTTTTGGCTTTTAAAATTTTACTCTCACAAGCCTTTGTGTTATACAGTAACTTTATACTACATTTTAGAACTAGATGCTGGAATGTGAATTGATTTATTTAGCTAAGTGGTTTCTATGCTGATAACACAGGGAGGGAAGATAGAAGTATCATCTGAATTCTGAATTTTTGGCTATAGGCTCCAAACTGGGAAAGCATAAACTCAGGTTATTATAACAGAGATAGACCCTCATGATATATCTAAAACAAAACCCCCAAACCTTAAGAACAGTATTTTATTTTTGAGAAAGAGTCTCACTCTGTGGCTCTCCAGAGAGTGTCATGGTGTCATAGCTCACAGCAACCTCACACTCAGGCTTAAGAGATCCTTTTGTCTCAGCCTCTCAAGTAGCTGAGACTACAGGTGCCCAATACAAAGCCTGGCTATTTTTAGAGATAGGATCTTCCTCTTGCTCAGGCTGGTCT
>NW_003852406.1:5379988-5382337 GCF_000181295.1 Otolemur garnettii
CTATAGTCCTAGCTACTCAGGAGGCTGAGGCAAGAGAATCGCCTAAGCCCAGGAGCTGGAGGTTGCTGTGAGCTCTGATGCCACAGCACTCTACCGAGGGCAATAAAGTGAGACTCTGTCTCTAAAAAATAAATAAATAAAAATCTGACCACACTCTAAGCAAATTCTCTACCTGCTTGCTGATGCACTAATTGATGAGTAAGTAGAAAGGATTAATGAAAGCCAACAAATTCTTTGGGATATTGCCAGGCAGGTACCAATACTGTATCAATGAAAAATTACTATTACTGGGCAGTGCCTGTGGCTCACTGGGTAGGGCACCAGCCCCATATACTGAGGGTGGTGGGTTTGAAGCTGGCCCTGGCCAAACTGCAACAAAAAATAGCCAGGTGTTGTGGCAGGTGCCTGTAGGCCCAGTTACTAGGGAGGCTGAAGCAGGAGAATCGCCTAAGTCCAGGAGTTGGAGGTTGCTGTGAGCTGTGACTCAAGGACACTCTGCCAAAGGCGACAAAGTAAGACTCTGCCTCCAAAAAAAAAAATTACTATTATTTTACTAAGTTCTGCTTCCCCAGAGCATTGCATTTAGAGTGTTTAATAAACATTTACTGCATGAACAAATATCATGTACTTAAACTGTTTTCAGCTCAGAAACTTTCTACACACTTGATAGTTTTGCCATCAGCTTATCTCTGAAATGTTTTATGTCATGGGAGACAGAGATTGAAGAATAGAAGTTGCTAAGTACTAATATCTTGCACAAACAGAAAGAAATTTAAACTGTTGTATAACAAACTGCTAAAATAGCTAAGGCTTGGCTAAGCAGCTAAGGCACCAGCCACATACACCAGAGCTGGTGGGTTCGAATCCAGCCCAGGCCTGCCAAACAATGAAAACTACAACCAAAAAATAGCCAGGCATTGTAGCGAGTGCCTGTAATCCCAGCTACTTGGCAGGCTGAGGCAAGAGAATCACCTAAGCCCAGGAGTTGGAGGTTGCTGTGAGCTGTGACGCCACAGCACCTACCCAGGATGACAGCTTGAGGCTGTCTCAAAAATAAATAATACATAAATAATTGCTAAGAGACAGAACTTGTCTGAGGTTTACCTCTAGACTGTTAATAATCAATGGTTACACACAGATCAAAGAGCAAGCTATGCTCACTCTGAATAGAAAATAGTCTTAGGCCCAGCACCCGTGGCTCACACTGGTAATCCTATCACTCTGGGAGGCCAAGGTGGATGGATTGCCTAAGCTCAGGAGTTCAAGATGAGCCTCAGCAAGAGTGAAACCTCGTCTCTAAAAACAGCCGAGCGTTGTGGTGGGTGCCTGTAATCTCAGCTACTTGGGAGGCTGAGGTAAGAGAATTGCTTGAGCCCAAGAGTTTGAGGTTGCTCTGATCTATAGGGCACTCTACCCAGGGCAACAAAGTGAGACTCTATCTAAAAACAAACAAACAAAAAACCTCTTTAGCCTTTTAGTGACTAAAGATAGTGTCAAAACAGCTTCAGAAAAATACCAATAGTAAGTACTATTTTTAAGGTACAGAAAAAATAGGAAAGTATTTGATAGCCACTCTTTACTGATAATAAATGGAAAGATTTACTTTCCTCCCTCCACCACTCACGAAGGCACCAAGTATATCTTTTAACTGACAACAAATATTTTAGTTGAGAGTTTTATTTTATTTTTTTTTCGAGACAGGGTCTTGTTCTGTGGCCTAGGCTAGAGTGCAGTGGTGTCATCATAGTTCATTGCAACTTCAAACTCCTGGGCTCAAATAATCCTCCTGCCTCTGCCTGCCAAGTAGCTGGGACAGGTCCAAGCCACTATGCCTGGTTAATTACTCTATTTTTTATAGAGATGTGATCTCACTCTTATTCAGAGCAGTCTGAACTCCTGAGGCATGAGGATGATCCTGGCCTCAAGCGATCCTCCCATCTTGGCCTCCCAAAGCGTCGGGCATTACAGGCATGGTCACTGTACCCAGCCAAGTTATCTAAAATGTCTTAATTTGATGAAATTTATAACCTCTAAAAAAGCCTATCAATTGAGATTTGTTTTATAACAAAAATTTCAAAGCCACAACATATATGAAAAAAACATATATATACATCCCTCTAGTTTCATTTAGATTTCTTAAGTGCGTCTAAGGTAAGGTTTTTATATTACTAGGGTCTATCTCTCTCTCTCTCTTTTTTTTTTAAAGACAGAGTCTCACTTTATTACCCTCAGTAGAGTGCTGTAGCATCTCAGCTCACAGCAACCTCCAACTCCTGGGCTTAGGGAATTCTCTTGCCTCAGCCTCCCGAGTAGCTGGGACTACAGGGGCCTGCCACAACGCCCAGCTAT
>NW_003852406.1:5384200-5386080 GCF_000181295.1 Otolemur garnettii
TAGAGACAATAGGCAACCTACCATTAAACTATAAAGGTATTTTTAGTTGAATACTCTGGCTTTAATTGAAAGGTCAATAGACAATAATCCAATTTTTAGGTTATCTAACTGTTCTCCCAAATGGAAGAAACAGGTGACTTGGCCCAAAGGAACACAGAAGTGACTTTGCACATTTTTCTTATGTTTAGGGACAGTATCCATGCCACAGGCACTTAACATCTGCAGCCAATCCTGAATTCAAGAAGGGACATTATATTCCTAACACAGATGGTTGATATTAATGACAGCAGTAAAAGCCAAAGGACTGGAAGATTTCTTATATAGACACTCATTAAGATTAAATATTAATGTGATCCTCCATATTGTTAACAGACATTCTAGACTGTTCCAAGTAAAATATTTACACGCTAGGAATCATCACTTCATACTCTGACAACTTACTAACAAACCTTATCAAAGAAAATTAAATGGTATACTCTTGTGCACCAGAAGTAACTAATACTAGTAAGATTGTAATCCTTAAACTATATATAATTTTTTTGCCCCTGAAGTCTTTTTTTCTTGCAAAATGAGAAAAATATCCAATTGTTTCCTGTGGATATTAACAAATAGTATGGTTAGCTTGGCCTGTTATTTATACTACTGCTGTTTTATTTTTCTTCTTTACAAGTAATATCGTCAACAGAACTACCCATTTCAGGAAAAGTTAACATGGTTAAACACATATGGAATATGGAATGGGTTCAGCACAACTAATCCAATTTCCTACTGGATTAGAGGAATAAAGTGCAACGTTAATCAGGAAACTATACAAAGTCCAAGCATTAGACCAAATCCTATTTATGGTAACACAGTCTTTAAGAATTGTTGGTAACTATCCATAAAGAATTTAGGAAACAAGATACACCAACCTTTCTCATTTCTCAGCCACCGCCACCTACTCAGGAGGGCAGGGCAGCAGAAATAATTACCATAGAAAGGGCAAACAACTATCTAGATAAATAGAGAAGCCTTTATATTCGCAATTTAAACCATACTGACATTCCTGGTATATTCCCCTACCCCAAGAAGACACTACAAATGAGTTTACGAAATATTCCTATATTCTCAAGAAAAACCTGTTCAATTAAAGATTTTAAAATTCCAACCTTTTGGTTTTTAGTCAAGTGCCACACGCGAATCTCAAACAAGCAAAAAGCTAAATTTTTTTGCGCACACTAATGGGTCAAACACTCACCTCGTTTAGGCTTCAAAACACCCTAAGCAGTAAGGAGGAACTGACGCCTCAAAACTTTAACTGGCTATAGTTAGAAGGCGCACAAGATTTGGATCTGAAATCACAATCCAGGTCCACCTCACCGCACAAACACGAGACGCTGCCCTTGCAGTTGACTGCGCGCCTATAAGTAGTCGCAGAGTTCTTCAAAGACAAAACCACAACGTCCTAAGCAAAGTGAAGCTTATGGGTAAACTGAGGTCCCACGCTTCAGCGCGGAGTCCCGGGAGCTCACGTTTAGAGATTAGGGCCTTTAGAAAAGGCACGTTCCTGGAAAGACATGGAGAATGTTCTAACCCCCAACTCGTCGACGCTCCTCGCCAGAGTTACGCGGGAAGCCCATTCTGGAGTGTTCTGGCCGCAGGCCGCGGCAGAGGACATCCGCAGTTCCCACACCAGCCCCCAGGGGCCGGGTCCCGGGCGCGCCCCTCTCCGCGCGGCCGGGACGGGCCGGCGGCCAGGGCCGCAACAGCAGGCCCGCTCCCCGCGCACACTCACCTTCTGCTCCTCCGCCGAGGCCGCCTCGGGGACTTCCGCGGACATAGCGCTCCCTCTGCAGACCAGACGCCGGGAAAAGATGCGATTACTGGGTGGCCGAGGCCGC
>NW_003852406.1:5387165-5390944 GCF_000181295.1 Otolemur garnettii
CTCTTTTAATTCCAGAAACTGAGTGAAGACTCCTGAGTATTGTGTGTCTTTATCGAGCCTAGCGACCTGGGAGAGCATGGCGGAGGCCTGCAGTCACGGCATAACAGCCTCCTACATGGAACCCTGACTGTGAAGTCAGTCAGCCTGCCAGATAAGGGTTGAGATGGCCTGTCTGTGCAGGGGGCATGACTCAAAGGTTGATGTGAGTAAAGGAACACTCCATTGTAATGGGGAGGGGGACCTCCAAAGCCACAGGAAAACGGAGTCATTGAGCCTGTTTCTTGGAAACTTAATTGAGTACATGGAAGAAAAAAAGTTTTACTCCCCTATTTGTCCTGACTTTTAACTTTGACAATAGAAGTCAGACAATGTAGGGTTGTTTTAGGTCTTTTGAGAGGAATAGCTTGAGGCTGGTCTTAAGATGATTATCTTACTTTCCTGGACCTTCTGTCTTTTGCTTGAGGCTAGTCTTAAGATGGTTATTTTACTTTCTCTGACTTTCTGTCTTTTCTATAGTTTAAGATAAGAATAGAGGATGTTAGGATTATTGATCAATGTGGTGTACATGATTAGATTACTATAAAAAGATGTTGAGAATAAAGACATTTTGCTACTACCACCCATAGTAGTAGTCGTTTCTTGCTTTCATACAATTCCAGGAGTGAGCTTGCACCCATGGCCAAGCCATCCTTCTCTCCCCGCAAGAAATCACCACCCAACAATTGGTGTAGTCAACAAGAGTCTCTCTTTATCGCCTTCTGTAGAGTGCTGTAGCGTCACAGCTCACAGCAACCTCCAACTCCTGGGCTTAGGCGATTCTCTTCCCTCAGCCTCCCCAGTAGCTGGGACTACAGGCACCGCCACAATACCCAGCTATTTTTTTGTTGCAGTTTGGCGGGGCCGGATTTGAACCCACCACCTTTAGTATATAGGGTGGCCGCTCTACCAAGCCATAGGCGCTGCCTGGCTTTCTTTTTTTTAAGAGAAAAAAATTGATTTTTATATAAAATGCACTTATAAAATATCCACAGGAAGCATGTGATTTTTACTGCCATATAAATTTATTGCCACCTAAAACATACTGTAAATGATGAGGTAAAGTCTGTAACAAATGCATCACTGAGTTTCAGCAATCAATCATTTATTAATAATTTGTTTAAGATTATATAATCAGGGGCCAGGCATGGTGGTTGATGCCTATAATCCTAGCACTTTAAGAGGCCGAGGCAGGTGGATTGCCTGAGCTCACGGGTTTGAGACCAACCTGAGCAAGAGTGAGACCCCTGCTCTCTAAAATTAGCCAGGCATAGTGGTGAGTGCCTGTAGTCCCAGCTACTCTGAAGGCTGAGGCAAAAGGATCACTTGAGCCCAAGAGTTTGAGGTTGCTGTGAGCTATGACTCTGTGGTATTCTACCAAGGACAACAAAGAGAGCCTCTGTCTCAAAAATAAAGAAAAAGACTATATAATCAGGCAGTGCCTGTGGCTCAAAGGAGTAGGGCACTGGCCCCATATACCAAAGGTGGTGGGTTCAAACCCAGCCCCGGCCAAAAAAAAAAAAAAAAGACTAATCACATCTATATTCTGGAATGTCCATTTACTTTCTTTTCATGTACTATAGTGGAATTTAGGGTATACTTGCATATAGATGGTAAAGAAAACATTCGCTACTAAATTACTTTGTATATTCATGACAGTTAACATTCTTTCTGACTGAATACAACAGTTTCAGCTATGGTCTGTGTTAGAGGAGTTCAGTGGACTTGGTTGGGTTCACCCTGGAAAACTAGCAAGTTTGGCTGAGTCAAAGGGAGAGCAAGAAACTGGGGAAGTGGAAAATTAGGCAGCTGGGACTCCAATATAGCAAAGCAAGAAGTACAACTTTGTTTAAAGCAAAGCACAGATAAGCACAGACTTTTCCAGGAGAGTGGAAAAGGGTCTCCCTTGTGAGTGAGAGGAGACCCCACACAAAAGCAATACACCAATGTAAGTACTTTCATCCCAATTCCTCCTACATTTATAAAAATTCTCATTGGTTCCCCTGAGGCCTTCAGGCATGCTGTCTTGGTTTCAGTGGTTGTAGATTACCTTAGTTGTCACATAAATCTAATTTTCTTTTTTTGCAGTTTTTGGCTCGGGGCTGGGTTTGAACCTGCCACCTCCGGTATATGGAGCCGGTGCCTTACTCCTTTGAGGCACAGGAGCCGCCCAATCTAATTTTCTTTATTCTGTATCAATAATTATTAACTGTTATTTTACAAGTAATAGTAAGACAATGTTTGTTAGTGTTATGCTGTTTGTGGCAATTATGGTATGCATTGCCCTGTGACAGGGATCATTATTGTTTTACTTCAGTGGCTAGAGGTCATTTGTCACAGGCTAGAGTCTTATGTTACAGAAACAGCACATACTTGGTTAACTAGGTCACACTTACCCAAAATTCTTCCTTTTGCTTCAGGGCCCTGTCCAACTTTCTGGTCGAGAAAGTGGTGATTCTTTCCGACCTCTCTGTAGCCCCTTTGACCTTCTTTCAGCCCTAATCAGTCTGCAGCATAGCTCCAGGATTCTTCGGGCAATAATTCATATGTATGTGTGTCTATGTGTATACCCACAGAACAATATAAAGTGTATCATTAGTAAACAAATGCAGCATTATTGTTGATTACTTTACATGTTTATTATTTTTTTGAGATAGAGTCTCACTATGGTAGAGTGCTGTTGTGTCACAGCTCACAGCAACCTCAAACTCTTAGGCTTAAGCGATTCTCTTGCCTCAGCCTCCCAAGTAGTTGGGACTACAGGCACCTGCCACAACACCCAGCTACTTTTTGTTGCAGTTGTCCTTGTTGTTTAGCAGGCCCTGGCTAGGTTTGAACCGTGCCTTCCTCGGCGTATGTGGCTGGCGCCCTAACCACGGAGATATAGCCAGCAAGCCTACTTTGCATGTTTAAATTTTATAGTCTGATTATTTGTAAGTAGAACCCCCACACAAATACTCTGCCTTCTATTTTTAAAAATCGGTCAACCTGCCAAGCGTGTGGCTCACACTTGTAATCATAACACTTTGGGAGGCTGAGGCAGGCTGATTGCTTGAATTTAGGACTTTGAGACCAGCCTGAGCAAGAGTGAGACCCCATCCCTATTGAAAATAAAAAAAACTAGACGGGGTTATGGTAGGTGTCTAGAAGCCCAAGAGTTTGAGGTTGCTGTAAGCTACGCTGACACCATGGTACTCTATCCAGGGCAACAGAGTGAGACTGATGAAAGAAAGGCAAACGCTTGGAAAAAAAACTGTCAACCCATACATTGCCTTAGATAATAAGGTTTAGAAATGAGCGCTTTATACAATGAAATGTGCCCTTCTGATATTTGTTTTATGCAGTTATTAGCACAAGGTTTAGATTAAGAAATAAGAAATCCTGGATCCCCACACTTCATTTAGAAAATGCCTCAAAGCTATAGTTCTTTTTTTTTTTTTTTTTAAGACAGAGTCTCACTACAGTATGCTGCCATGGAGCTGGGACTACAGGTGCCCGCCACAATGCCTGGCTATTTTTATTTTGTTATTGTTGTTGTAGTTGTCATTCTTGTTTGGCAGGCCCAGGCTGGGTTCCAACATGCCAGCTTTGGTGTATGTGGCGGACACAGTAACCACTGTGTTACAGGGGCCAAGCCAAAGCTAGAGTACTTGTAGCAGGTTTAACAGATTAAACACAAAATGTTCTAACTCTGTCTATTTCAAGTTGTTTTTTTTTTTTTTTTTTGAGACAGAGCCTCAAGC
>NW_003852406.1:5391311-5396442 GCF_000181295.1 Otolemur garnettii
CTCCCAAGTAGCTGGGACCACAGGTGCCCGCCACAACACTTAGCTGTTTTTTAGTTGCAGCCATCATTGTTGTTTGGCGGGCTTGGGCTAGATTCGAACCTGCCACCTTAGGTGTATGTGGCTGGCGCCTTAGCCACTTAAGCCACAGGCACCGAGCCTATTTCAAGTATTAAAGGAATAAGAGGCTCAAAATCTCTCTAGGTTGTAACTGAAAATGCAAAACTTTAGAAAGCAGTTAAATGTGTTTAGAAATAAGATATTAATTAAGGCAAGCTCAGCGGCTAGGATGCCAGCCATATTGGAGCTGGTGGTTTCAAACCCAGCCCAGGCCTGCCAAACAACAATGACAACTACAATCAAAAATAGCTGAATGTTGTGGTGGGCGCCTGTAGTCCCCGATACTTGGGAGGCTGAGACAAGAGAATTGCTTAAACCCTAGAGTTGGAAGTTGCTGTGAGCTGTGATGCCACGGCGCTCTACTGGGCAACATAGTGAAACTGTCTCAAAAAAAAAAGATATTAACTGAAACAATATTGTTAAGATGTTTGCATTAAGCTGATAAGTACTACAACTTTATTTATTTATGTATTTATTTGAAATAGAGTCTTTATCACCCTCAGCAGATTGCTGTGGTGTCATAGCTCACAGCAACCTCCAAGTCTTGGGCTCAAGTGATTCTCTTGCCTCAGCTTCCCAAGTAGCTGGAACTATAGGCGCCCGCCACAACGCTGGCCTGGCTATGTTTAGAGGTGGAGTCTTGCTCTTGCTCAGGCTGGTCTCAAACTCCTGGGCTCAGGCAATCCACCCACCTTGGCCTCCCAGAGTGCTAGGATTATAGGTATGAGACACCGCACCCAGCCAGGAACAACTTTAAAACAATGTTATTTATTTATTTTATTTTATTTTTTGAGACAGAACCTCAAGCTGTCACCCTGAGTAGAGTGCTGTGGCATCACAGCTCACAGCAACCTCCAACTCCTGGGCTCAAGTGATTCTCCTGCCTCTGCCTCCCAAGTAGCTGAGACTACAGGTGCCCCGCCCCAAAGCCCAGCTGTTTTTAGAGACGAGGATCTCTCTAAAGAGAGAGATGGTCTTGAACTCCTGAGCTCAAGCGATACACCCTCTTTGGCCTCCCAGAGTGCTTGGATTACCCATGTGAGTCATCACACCCAGCCTCTGTATGTCTTCTTTTGAGAAATGTCTAGTTAGGACTTCAGCCCATTTCTTTTTCTTTTTTTTTTTTTGAGACAGAGTCTCAAGCTACCCTGGGTAGAGTGCTGTGGTGCCACAGCTCACAGCAACCTCCAACTCTTGGGCTGAAGTGATTCTCTTGCCTCAGCCTCCCAAGTAGCTGGGTTACAGGCACCCACCCTTGCTTGAGCACAAGAGGCTGAAGTTGCTGTGAGCTGTGATGATACCATGGCTTTCTACCCAGGGTGACAGCTAAAACTCTCTCTCTCTCTCAAAGAAAAAAGAAAGCTATTTTTTGGTTGTAGTTTTCATTGTTGTTTGGTGGGCCGGGCTGGATTCCAATCTGCTAGCCCCCATGTTCGTGGCTGGCGCCTTAGCACCTTGACTACAGGTGCTGAGCCATTCAGCCCATTTCTTAATTGGATTATTATTTTTTTAATTGCCATTAATTCCTTGGGTATTCTGGTCAGTTATTAATCCATTGTCGGATGGTAATTTGAAAATATTTTCTCCCATTATGTAGGCTTTCTCTTCACTTTGTTAATTTGTTTCCTTTGCTGTGCAGAAGCTTTTTAGCTTGATATAATCCTATTTGTCTATGTTTGTTGCCTAGGCTTCTGAGGTCTTATCAGAAAAATCTTTGCCCAGATCAATGTCCTACATTATTTCCCTGGTCTTTTAACAGTTTCATAGTTTCAGGTCTTCTATTTAAGTCTTTAATCCATTTTGAGTTGATTTTGGTATATGGCAAAAGATAAAGATTTAATTTTATTCCTCTGCATATAGATATCATTTTCCAGGCACCATTTATTAAAGACACAGTCCTTTCCCCAGTGTATCTTCTTGGTGCCATGTAGAAAATGAGTTGGCTGTATGTGTGTGGGTTTATATCTGGGTTATGTGTGTCTGTTTTTATGCCATAACCACACTATCTTGGTCACTATTGCTTTGTAGTATAATCTGGGTAGCAGACTTTTATTTTTGAGACATAGTCTCAAGCTGTCACCCTAGGCAGAGTGCCATGGCGTCATCATAACTCACAACAACCTCCAATTCTTGGGCTTAAGTGATTCTCTTGCCTCAGCCTCCCAAGTAGTTGAGACTACAGGCGCTCACCACAACGACCGGCTATTTTTTTCATTACAATTGTCATTGTTTTAGTTGGCCCAGGCTGGGCTCCAACCTGCCAGCTTCAGTGTATGTGGCTGGTGCCCTACCCACTAAGCTACAGGCGCCGCCTGGGTAGCAGACATTTTAACAATATTAATTCTAATCCATGAACACTGGATATCTTTCCAGTTTTGCTATCCTCTTCAATTTCTTTCATTAGTGTTTTATAGCTTTCCTCGCAGTTGAAATAGGCAAGTACCCAGCCTGTTTCCCAGGCCTCCTCCCTTGCCCCAGGGCCGACTCCGAGAACAGGCTTCCCAGCTCATTCCCAGGCACCCTCCTTCCCCCAGAGTTAATTCTGAGAACAGGCTTGAGAACAAGGAAGCACGAAAAGTCCCAAGTTCAGGTTCCCGGTGGACAAACAATGGTGGAAACTTACCCAAATTGTAACTCCCAAGCTGTATCCCTGCCCTGGGCTAACCGGCCACGTCTCACTTCTGTACTAGCGTGCTTGCTCAGCGTGCAAAAATGTAAAAGGACAGCCCGCTCCCTACTTGGGGGCTGACTGTCTTTCATAAGCAGCAGCCCTCTGCACAGGTGCAATAAATTTCTATTAATTATTGCAACAAGGGGGGCCCGAGTTTCTTTCTCAGCTGTGTGAGTCATAACAGCAGTGATCTTTTACTGTGGCTAATTCCTTCCTTTTTTTTTTTTGAGACAGTCTTGATCTGTAACCCTGGCTAGAGTACAGTGGCATCATTATAGCTCATTGCAACCTCAGACTCTTGGGCTCAAGCAATCGTCTTTCCTTGGCCTCCTGACTAGTTGGGACTACAGGTGCAGCCTACCACACCCAATTAAGGTTTCTGTTTTTTGTAAAGACAAGGTCTTGCTGTCACTGAGGTTGACCTCAAACTCCTGACTTCAAGCAATCCTCCAGCTTTGGCCTTCCATAGTACTACGATTATAGGCATGAGCCACCACAGCCAGCCTGAATTTATTTCCTTTTTTTTTGAGAGAGAGAGTTTTACTCTGTCACCTTGGGTAGAAAGCCATGGCATCATCACAGCTCACAGCAACTTCAATCTCTGGTGCTCAAGCAACCCTCTTGCCTCAGCCTCCAGAGCAGCTGGAACTATAGCTGCCACCATGCCTGGTTAGTTGTTTTTTTTTTTTTTTTTTTTTTTGAGACAGAGCCTCAAGCTGTCCCCCTGGGTAGAGTGCCATGGCTTCACTGCTCACAGCAATCTCCAACTCCTGGGCTCAAGCGAGTCTCCTGCCTCAGCCTCCCAAGTAGCTGGGACCACAGGCGCCTGCCACAATGCCAGGCTATTTTTTGGTTGCAGCCATTATTGTTGTTTGGCAGGCCTGGGCTGGATTCGAACCCGCCACCTTAGGTGTATGTGGCTGGCGCCTTAGCCACTTGAGCCACAGGCGCTGAGCCTAGTTGTGTTTTTTTGTTTGTTTGTTTGTTTGTTTTAGTAGAGACGAGATCTGGCTCTTGCTCATGCTGGTTTTGAACTCATGAGCTCAAGTAATCAACCTGCCTCAGCCTCCCAGAGTGTTAGGATTGCAAGTGTGAGCTATTGCACCTGGCCACTATTCCTAAATATTTTATTATTGTTTTTATAGCTACTGTAAATGGAATTGCTTTCTTGATTTCTTTTTCAGATTGGTTGCTGTAATAAAGTATTTAGAGTATTACATACACTTAGTTCATTAAGCAGCAACAGGATTTAAGAGGATTGACTCCAATTCTGAAACATGTTCTATTGTGGGCAAAATTCTATCAAACAATACTGCATGCTATAGAGAAAATCTTTTGTGAAAGGAACAGTCAATGGATGTGGCAAACTTCATTGTCTTATTTTTAAAAGGTTGCCATAGCCATACTAACCTTCAGAAATTACCATGCTGATCAGTCAGCATCAACATTGAGGCAAGATCCTCGACCAGCAAAAAGATTGACTCACTGAAGCCTCAGATTATCATTAGCATTTTTTGGCAGTAACCTGTTTTTTAAATTAGGGTATGCATTCTTTAGCCATAATGCTATTGTACACTTATAAACCACAATATAGGTGTAGCTCAGTGAGTAGGGCACTGGCCCTATATACTGAGGGTGGTAGGTTCAAACCCGGCCCCGGCCAAACTGCAAACAAACAAAAAAAAAGCCAGGGGTTGTGGCGGGTGCCTATAGTCCCAGCTACTCGGGAGGCTGAGGTAAGAGAATCACCTAAGCCCAAGAGCTGGAGGTTGCTGTGAGCTGTGATGATCACAGCACTCTACGGAGGATGACAAAGTGAGACACTGTCTAAAAAAAATAAATAAATAAAAATAAATCACAATATAGTGCACGCTTAACTTTTATGTGCACTGGGAAACCAATAAATTTGTAAGACTCATTTTATTCACTTTATTGTGGTGAATGAAACCAGCAATATCTCCAAGGTGTGCCTGTATTCTAGATTAGTGCTATATTATACCACTTTCTGTGATGAGAAGCCGCTTGCCATATATGACAATTGAGCATTTGAAATGTGAGGGAACTGAGGAACTGAATTTGCAATTTTAATTCAAAATTGCAAGGGATTTTGTGAGGGATTAGAATTGCTGACAAACCCCTTGACAGAGATTCTTACTAGGTTTGGAGCAAGGGCCAAGAACGGATGTTGAACCAAAGCTCCCCCTGGTGAACCAAATGCATATGTGCACAAAATTTTTTTTGGCTTGGAATTTGGTAGTTGTATACAAGCTTTAAAAAGAACAGGGGGGCTCGGCGCCTGTGGCTCAAGTGGCTAAGGCAATAGCCACATACACCTAAGGTGGC
>NW_003852406.1:5396659-5400691 GCF_000181295.1 Otolemur garnettii
GGCTCTGTCTCAAAAAAAAAAAAAAAAAAAGAACAGGGGTTGGCTAGGCACCTGTGGCTCAAGTGGCTAAGGTGCCAGCCACATACACTTAAGGTGGCGGGTTCGAATCCAGCACAGGCCCACCAAACAATAATGATGGCTGCAACCATCTCCTGTTTTCAAAAAAAGAACAGGAGTCTTTTGGGGGTTAGTGATCCTAGCTCGAGAGTATACAGGGAGGGAAAGGAGATAATGTCTCACCCCATTCATCCCTCAAGCAGCAGAGAGGAAGTCCACCTGTAGTATTTGGTGAGGCAGAGTCTGGTTACCCAGGCAAGGGTGCAGTAGTCTCACCATTGCTCACTGCAAACTGAACTCATGGGTTAAGCTATCCTCTTGACTGAGCCTCTGAGTAGCTGGGACTACAGGCACATGCTCTCATGCTCAGCTAAGGTTTTCTCTTTTTTTGTAGTGTTAAGATCTCACTGTGTTGCTTAGGCTAGTCTCAAACTCTTGGGCTCAAATGATCCTCTGCCCTCAGATTCCTAAAGTGCGGGGATTACAGGTACAAGCCACTTTCTGGGACACAATACCTTTTTAATGAAAGGAAGAGTCTGAAAAGATAAACTCAGGAAAACTAAGTAAGATACCAAACAGCAAAAATGCTGGGATGAGTGGTAATTTCTGTGAGCAAAACCTGGCATGTCATTAAATTGTATAAACAGGTCAGATAACTATCAACAGCAATTTCAATAACTTGAGTGTTGGAATTGGAACTTAAAAAGCAGATGATCCTGGCCAGATGTGTGGCTCAAACCTACAATCCTAGCACTCTGGGAGGCTAAGGTAGGTGGATTGCTTGAGCTCAGGAGATCAAGACCAGCCTGAGCAAGAGCCAGACCCTGTCTCTACTAAAAACAGAAAAAACTAGCCAGGTGTGGTAGGGGGTGGCCTATAGTCCCAGCTACTGAGAGGCTGAGGTAAGAGGATCTATTGAAACCAAGAGTTTGCGGCTTGGCGCCTGTGGCTCATATGGCTAAGGCACCAGCCACATATACCTAAGGTGGCGGGTTCAAATCCAGCCTGGGCCCGCCAAACAATGACGGCTGCCACCAAAAAATTGCCAGGCGTTGTGGAGGGCACCTGTAGTCCCAGCTACTTGAGAGGCTGAGGCAGGAGACTTGCTTGAGCTCAGGAGTTGGAGGTTGCTGTGAGCTGTGATGCCATGACACTCTACCCAGGGGGACAGCTTGAGGTTCTGTTTCAAAAAAAAAAAAAAAAAAGAAAGAAAGAAAGAAAAGAAAAAAGAAATCAAGAGTTTGAGGTTGCTGTGAACTATGATGATGCCAGGTCACTTAACCCAAGGCAACAGATTGAGACCATCTCAAAAAAAAAAAAAAAATGGGTAATCCTACTGCTTTAGGGACTTAGTGGCTGAAACAGGAAAATTTTGAATGAATTAAATGAAAGAACAGTATACACTGGGGTAGATGGGGGTCTGGAAGAGACTTTGGGACAATGTATTCCTAAAACTCCCCTCAACTGAATTTGCCTAGTATACTAAGTTGAATAGCCTCTGAGGTGCACTAGGATATTCATTCCCGAGGTTGTGGGTTTTTAAAGATCAAAGTCATGGCTTAGCACCTGTAGCTAAGTGGCTAGGGCGCCAGTCACATTACACTGAAGGTGGTGGGTTCAAACTTGCCCGGGGCCAGCCAAACAATGACAACTACAACCAAAAAATTGCTGGACATTGTGGCTGGTGCCTATGGTCCCAGTTACTTGAGAGGCTGAGGCAAGAGAATTGCTTAAGACCAAGAGTTTGAGGTTGCTGTGAGCTGTGACTCCATGGCATTCTTCTGAGGGTAACAGTGAGACTCTGTCTCAAAAATAAAACAAAAATCAAAGTCATTTCCCCACTAATGATTAGTAGGCATTGTCTTACTATATCTCACTTAACACAAATCATAAACATTTATGGTAGAATATACACTCTCTTGCTCTCTCTGAAGTATGATTTTAAAGATTAAATAACACATATTACCTATAAGGTCTAGCACATAGCAGGCATTCATATATTCTTTCTCCTACTGCGTCCACATTTTAGACATCTCTTTCACAGATGATGGAGTAGAATGGGCTGAATCTAACGTCATAGAGGTATATTCTAGGAAGTGAGAATGAATTCCTACCATTGTGAAAAGCCTAGCTCCATCTAGACCAGTGGTTCTCAATCTTCCTAATGGGGCAGCCCTTAAATACAGTTCCTGTGGGTTGCGACCCACAGGGTGAGAATTGCTGATCTAGACCGACCCTGTGTTCCTACGTTCATAAAAATCATATGGTGTGTCATAATACCAACTTTTTTCTGAAACACACACACATAAATCTAAAATTTATTCTCATTAACATCATTCACGTCTTAGAATTAGCATCCTTAAAATAACTTTTTAATTATTGACAAAATCCAGCTTTATTTTCTGAGTTAACAATGCGATAAAAAATTCTTGAGGACTTTCTCAGTGATTTCCAACACAGCAAATTTTTGTTTTGGTGTTGTTCGTCATTTAGAGCAGTGGTTCTCAACCTTCCTAATGCCGCGGTCCTTTAATACCGTTCCCGTGGGTCACGACCCACAGGTTGAGAACCGCTGATTTAGAGGATAGCATTCAACACTCATCTAGCATTCCTTCATGTCAGAAAAACTTCACTTCAAACACCTAGGTTATTTCCCTCCTTCCAAGCTCATTTTCTTCAAGACCCTAAGCTCCTGATAAATTCAGCTGCCATGTACATTTACTCACACCCTCAAGTTCCCTGAGCCTCATGTAGATGTCCGCTTTCTTTTTTCCAGCATCTACATCCCCTGCATAGATTTGATTCATGACTGCCTTTAATTAAACGTATGGTTTCATCACATGGGCACTTTGTCACAAAAATCATGCTTCATTCCTCTGGTTTTATTTCTTGACACCTAAATATCAAGACATTTGTTCCGCATGTATAATGTACCTGAATTTCCTTTCTCTGTCATTCTGCTTGCCATGTGTGGGAAGTCAGCATACTCAGATCCAACAGGAAAAGCATTATAACCACGTCCTCTGAAGTACAGAGCATCTGTTCCATCACAACTTCTACATTTCCCTTCTGCCTAAATGGAACTGTTTAATGGTCCTCAGATCAATATGCCTTAACCACGCAGGTTCTTGTGGCAAACTTTGTGAATTTCCTTAATCTGTTCTGGATTGCTACAATAAGATCCACGTGTTTAAAGATGAGCACACTGGAAGCTACTGTGGCCAAAAGTAGGACAAGGTCTTTCCTGTTTTTGCCTTAGATTGCCTTGGATTTTCACACAGATTCTCCAAATCTATAGTCATCAGCATGTGCTTGTGCATTTCTTCTTCTGAAACCAAAAAAAAAAATCTTATATTCTTCTACTTTTTTCTTGTTTACATTCAGAAAAAAATGTCAATGTTAGCACCCAGCAATATTTTTGTAATTTTTTAAGAATAAAGTTATTTGTAAGAGGTCTTTTCTACAAACTGTACCATGTAATGCAGCAGAAACTGTATTAAGACACAGACGTGGGCTTGACTGTTAGACTTCAATCTTTCCACTGCTTTGGCACCTACCTTTCTATCTTCAGAACTAGAAGCTTCAGGAAGTAACCTTATTTCTGGATTGGCAGGCCAATGTGAAATTCAGTTAACTCCAGCACTTAAAATCATTTTCAAACAAGCATAACATGGTTTTCTAGAGAAATAAAGATCATAGTTTTTCAACTTTGCCCCATGTTTAACAATAGCAATTTTGGGGTGGCGCCTGTGGCTCAGTGAGTAGGGCAAGGGACCCATATACTGAGGGTGGCTGGTTCGAACCTGGTCCCAGCCAGACTGCAACAAAAAAATAGCCAGGCGTTATGGCAGGAGCTTGTGTGGTCCCAGCTACTTGGGAGGCTGAGGCAAGAGAATCGCCTAAGCCCAAGAGCTGGAGGTTGCTATGAACTGTGATGCCACAGCATTCTACCAAGGGCACTCTGGAAAAAAAAAA
>NW_003852406.1:5400772-5401194 GCF_000181295.1 Otolemur garnettii
AGTCTGCAGCTCCCAGAAGACTGCATCTGCTTAGTGAATCACTGCTCTGGATCTTGATTTTTGCCTCACTATACCTACATCTTGGCATACTCTGGCCATGTCTTCACTATCTCCTAAGGATCCAAGCTTTCCCTCTTCATTTTTCTGAGACTTTTGCCTTTGGGCTTCCGTTGGGAAGAGTTCCATCCAGAGACTATACAGAGTGAAAAGGTTTGACTTTAGAAAATTTTGCTATCTGACCAATCCTGCCACCAGTGTAGGTGCTGACTAACTTCCTGGCCTCCATACTCTCCAGATTTTGCATCTACTCCTTTCAACCCAAGCCTGGCATCCTCTGCTGCCCAAGAAACCACTCCTTATCAGGTGTGATCTTGGTCCCAGGAGCTCCTCCTGTCACCTCATCCCAAGAATTGTCCACAGAC
>NW_003852406.1:5401322-5410040 GCF_000181295.1 Otolemur garnettii
GCTATATATATATTTGCAGTTTGGCTGGGGCTGGGTTCAAACCCGCCACCCTTGGTATATGGGGCTGGCGCCCTACTTACTGAGCCACAGGCACCACCCCATACACTAAATTTTCAACAGCAACCACCCCTGTAACGTGATAGCTGCAATAGCAAAATTGAGGGAGGGGACACTGTTTACACTGTTTCATTCACAAGATTAATTAGGCAAAAGTCAAAATTCCAAAGATAAAGTCTTTGAAGGAAAAATTTTCCCCTTCTTTAACCCTCAAGGAATGACAGAGATCTGGTTGGGGGGAAATAGAAAGAGGGAAGAACCTTCTGTTGGGCACCTTCCAGCAAATCTTCATCACTTATTTTTTCATTCTCATAACAGATTTTAGCATTCTCATCAGATAAAATTCCGAAGACTTTTTGTAGGTAATGACCTATAATTACTTATGAAAGAGAGTTAGCAGTTATGACACATTTTATTACTCTATAAACCTGCCAAGTAAGCCAGCAGTGAGATCTCTACTATGTATGATAGCTAAGAACGTTGGTGGTCTGCTGGTATTCTTCCTGCATGACAATACTCAACTGTTACATAATCTAGTGTCATAATCTTTGAATACAGAGATAGACAATATGGTGAAGTCTTGGCCTGTATCTGAAGAAGGGTAGAAAAAGAACCAGCATGACAGAGATAATGCCAGTGCAAGTGAGAGCAGATAGATGCAAAGTGACTATATCTCACAGAAGAAAAAACATAGGCAAAAAAGACTATGAAGTAGAGGGACAAAATGTCAGCACATGCTTTCTCTGCACAAACTTGCCAGGGAGGCATAAGATACACTCAGATGCTTTAGTAAAGTTCTTCAAATATCCTTTAAAAATGCTCCAGAAGTATTAGAAAGAATTCTGAAAATACTGTAGCATGGTATCCTTGCAAAATGATACTTGCACATAATATACACATAATTTGGGGCAAACTTTACTGGATAGGTCATAGAAACAATAACACTGTCTAATTAAAAAAATTTCTATTTTCCAAGTTTTATATAAAATTTTCAAAACTGACTTTTGCCAAATGTACTGGAATACTTATTGCAACCAAGGCTTGGGTCTTTGTCCCATGTTTTACACAGGGTCTAAAGAGTAACAATAAATCTTTTTGTTTGTTTGTTTTTGTTGCAATTGTTTAGCTGGCCCAGGCCAGGTTCGAACCAGCCACCCTAGGTATATGTGGCTGGGGCCGTAACCACTGTGCTATACGCACCGAGCCGACAATAAATCTTCATACATTTTTTTTTTTTTTAGACAGAGTCTCACAATGTCACCATCCCTAGAGTACTGTGACATCACAGTTCACAGCAACCTGTGTCGCCCTTAGTAGAATGCTGTGGCATCACAGCCACCTCCAACTCTTGGGCTTAAGCAATTCTCTTGCCTCAGCCTCCCAAGTAGCTGGGATTACAGGGGCCTGACACAATGCCCAGCTATTTTTTTGTTGCAGTTATCATTGTTGTTTAGCTGGCCAGGCCAGGTTTGAATCTGCCAGCCTTCGTGGCATGTGGCTGGCGCCATTAACCACTGTGCTACAGGCACTGAGCCAAATCTTTTAATTTATACCACTAGAAATTTTTTTTGTTTTACTTTTATGGAACATATATAACCTCTTTTTCCTCCTGTAATTGGTATTTTAAAGGAAATTTAGGGTTCTGCTTGCCACTCAACAGCCTGTAGCCACACAATTATCACCTAGCCAAATTCTCTTAAGCAGTCTATTCAATAGCTGGAACCCAGACTTGACCCTCTGCTGATACCAGACTATTTATGTGGATCTAGACTCGTAGGTCACCTAGGGCTAGCCTGCATGAGAGGTATTTTATAACCTGCAGTCACAGATTTCTACTGGGAGTCTGAGTATTTTTGCCTTGTTATCTAATCTGTTATTGCCTGTTGTCTCAACGTGAACATATAAAATCACCCTGTTCTTTTCAAGAGTTTTAGACAGATGATTTTTGATGCATTCACTCAAGCTCTCTTGCTTGGTAATGTTTCCATTTGCCACATGGTGTTCATCGCAACCCTGAACAAAGAAGTGGCAAATTGGGACAGGGTCAACATATCTTCCTCCTCCTCGGCAGCTGTAGAGTAATGAAATGGCCTAATGGTTAACTCCCCCAATCACATAAAAGTCTCATCTAAAAATAAAAGCCAAATACACTTTTTTTTTAGTTTTTTGCATGTATTTACAATATAAATACTAATTTGTTTTCAAAGTACATACTCTTTTAACAATTTGAGAAAGTTAACTAGCATAAGACAGCAATTTAATGTAAAGCCTCTATAGTCGTGATTAAGGAAAAATAGAACTGTTTTGGGGATAGGGAATCCTAGAAGGAATACAAATGGGCATGATGATCTGAACTTGCAAGCGGAATGTGAAGCAGTTTAGTCCACATTGCACTGCTAATACAACATATTAAAGGACTACTATGTGAGATAGCAACCTGGATGGGGTACTGTAAAAACTAATCTTGAGAGATATTAAAAAATATACATGCTTGCATAGTGCATTAATTTTAAAGAAGCTCAACATTTCATACTCATTTTCAATAACTTAAATGAACAGCACTTAAAACACATCACACAAAATTAAAGACTTGTGCATATATTTCAGATTTCAACATTAATGTCAAAAATACATAGTATGATTTTACATAGGATCTGTGCTACATTAGAACACTACAGACAAACATCACTTGAGTATTAAGGAAAACATTAAATATTAAATAACTGAGAAATAAAACATGTAAACACTAATCTAACTGGGGGTTTTGCTATTGCAACATGTCCAATGAAGTGGTTTCAACAGTATAAAAAGGATTAGGACATGAGTATTTCCAGTCTACTTGGAATATGTGGATCTCATTTCAGGAATCCTTTAATAAAAACTGGTCCAGCATAACAGGAGTAGATCCACTCTCCTGATTGTTAATTTGGTACATTCTCTTCTATGCTAAGTTTTACTTGCAAACTTGAGGACTGAGCAAACACTTTAAATTGTCACTCCTAAATGTCAACATCTTGGTGAAAACTGAGGGTTTGTTGGTGATTCAGTGTAAGATTTGAGTTCATATGCAGCACCGCTATCGACCTCCATGGACTTTCTAGAGAACAGGAGTCGTACATCTCTGTGGAGGTAGATCTTTCCAGATTTGGAACTCTGGAACCTAAACAAATAAAAAGATGAATCATCTCAGAGACTAAGTCTTTAAGCAAAACAAATGTGATTACTTAAAATTAGAAAACAAGAACAATTAATCTTGCTATGATATTAGGTTAACACTTAGTCTTTTTTTCTTTTTTTAAAAGGAAGTCAGTTTAGTGGGCTTTATTATTATTATTTTTTTGGCCGGGGCTGGGTTTGAACCCGCCACCTCTAGCATATGGGGCCGGCGCCCTACTCCTTTGAGCCACAGGTGCTGCCCAACACTTAGTCTTTAACATGATATTTTAGGTCTTAAATTGCCAAATCATGTGGCAATTTAACTACATCTCCCTTACTTTTCCCCAAACACTCTACCTTTCCCCTCTAACAAGGCCTGAGATGCTTCTTCCAGTCAATGTGAGTTTCAAATACAATCTTTCCTTTCTTCCTTGACTCCATAGCACATGGAAGTTGCTGTGAGCTATAATACCACAGCACTCTACTGAGGGCAACAGCTTGAGCCTCTGTCTCAAACAAAAAAAAAAAAAAAAGAAAAAAAGAAAATCAAGCTTGGGGGAGGGGAAGGAAAAGATGGGTAAATTCATAGCTATTTGGTACAATGTACACTAATTGGGTGAAGAACACACTTTACACATATAGCTTTGATTCAACCTGTACAAAAATGTATGTAAACAAAATGTATGCCTCCCAATATTCTGAAAAAATTAACTATAAAATAAAAAATAAATAAAATTAAAAAAAATTTTTAAACCTCCCTGCATATGAAACTGTTTCTATATCTTGCTAATATCTACAACACAGGGCAGATGGCTGGAGTATTTAATCTCATAAACCTACCCAGCACACTGACAAACACCCAGCAGTGCTAATTTCTCTTTGTTTTTCCCTCATGGTAGCATAAATACTATCTGGGTTGGTGGATTTTACTCCTAAACTAGTTGAAAGGTCTGGGAGTCAGTGCTAAATGTTAAAGCAGAACTCAGACTGACTCACTTTTCCCTTTCCTCTCTAGTTCTTCACCTTCTCAATTTGAAGGAAGACATTCTTTGTTAAATATACCATTTTCTCCAAATAGTTTTCTTTAAAGCATTTAAATTACCGAGTCATTTTGTGGGGACTGGATTATAAAAGCTGAGGTAGTTTACTTTTACTCTGGCCAACATTGGTCACATATGGCTATGGCTGTTAACTTCTAGAGGAATGGTACCAAATGGAGGTTTAACCAGAGAATAAGGAGTGAGATGTATACTCAAGTCCATACGTGAAAAAAATAAAGTTGAACATTTTTCTTAGTTGGGCTGGGAGGTATTCTTATAGTCTACTATTTCATATCATTTCTCTTTTTTTGAGACAGAGCCTCAAGCTGTAACCCTGGGTAGAGTACTCTGGCATCACAGCTCACAGCAATCTCCAACTCTTGGACTTGAGCGATTCTCTTGCCTCAGCCTCCCAAATAGCTAGGACTATAGGTGCCTGCCACAATGCCTGGCTATTTTTTGGTTGTAGTTGTCATTGTTGTTTGGCAGGCCCAGGCTGGATTCAAACCTGCCAGCTCCAATGTATGTGGCTGGCGCCCTAACTGCTTAAGCTATAAGCGCCAAGCCATCATTTCTCTTTTTAAAAGTTTTCTAAGCCTGTCTGTAGTATATTTTTCATTCCCACAATCTGTGTAAAATTTCCCATGAAGGCTCATGTCAGGCAGTGTCAAGTTGGGTTTAAATACACTGTGCTGGCTGAACATATGTTTCGGACGCAGAACAGTCAAGAGACCAAGATGAAGAGATCCAATAAGACAATGCTTTGAGGCAACAATTAACTTAATACATTTTTTCACACATGGACTTGACTATACAGTTCACTCCTTATCAGACTAGATTGTCACTATAAGACTAAAAGATAGGCCCCTGTAGCACAGTGCTATGGCGCTGGCCTCATGCACCAGGGCTGGCAGATTCAAACCCAGCCCGGGCCAGCTAAACAGCAATGACAACTACAGCAAAAAAAATAGCTGGACGTTGTGGCAGGGGCCTGTAGTCCCGGCTCCTTGGGAGGCTGAGGCAAGAGAATTAATTGCTTAAGCCCAAGAATTTGAAGTGGCTGTCAGCTGTAATGCCATTGCACTCTACTGAGGGTGACATAAAGACACTCTGTCTCAAGGGAAAAAAAAAGGCTGAAAGATAGCTGGTGTCTCCATCAATAACAGTTTAACAAAGTTCTCTGCTTGACTCTGGATGAAAGAGGACACCTAAAGAATGAAGAGCACTCCTTACTATACCAGTTAGTCAAAGATGAATATCACTGATGGCATTGAGGACTTTTTAATGTAAGGGATCAGAAAATGATTACAAAGAGAGTTATAGGCAAAAGGCTACTGAGCCTTCTATTAACCAATTAATTTGCTCATTGATCCAGAGAGCTAAACTAGGACTGCTGGGGTTCAAAATCTTACCCTGGGATGCTAGCAACTTGGACCATAAAGGCAAACAAATGCTTCTCCCAACCTAGAATTATAAGCTGGGATTAAAAGTTAGAAGAAAAGGTATTTCTGCTGGAAGCACTAGAATATAAGGTCCATGAGAAAAGAAATTTTGTCACTCTTGTTTCCTAGTGTATAGAAGCATGACTGGCACATAAATATTGGTTGAACAAATAAAATTTATGAACTTTCTCTTCTAATATAGTAGCTGCTAGCCACATGTGACTATTAAGTGCTTAAAATGTGGTTAGTTCTAATAAAGTTGTGCTATCTAAATGTAAAATACATACTTGATTTCAAAGATTCAGTATAAACAAGACTATCTCATTGATAATTTTTATACGGATTACATGTTCAAAATGATAACATTTGGATAGGCTGGGTTAAATAGATATTAATCTTAACTGCTTATTACTTTTTTAGTATGGCTACTGAAACATATAGAACTGTATATGGCTCATATTATATTTTTACTGAACAGCAATTGTTTGGAAAATGTGTCTCACTGCCCTAGATACATTGACAATTGTTTAGACATAAAAAAAGCAACATTTTTTCATACTCATTTGAAACGTTACCTCAGATGTATGAGGTAGCGTAATAACCGTTCTTCTGTATGTCGGATGTTCTCTTTATTAACACTTCTCTTCATTTCTTGTTTAACAGGTACAGAAAAAGTTCTCTGTCGTAGGAATGTCTGGTGATTGGCTGGCATATCTCGTAAGTCATATATCACAACAAACATCTTCACCACAGTCTTATTTGGATTAAATAAGGTCTGAAGAAACAATATAGAAATTATTCTTTAAAAATCACGATTTGTTGATATGATTCAAAATGATTATAGCAATAATTTAAAAGGCCATTTAATAAGGTAATCCCACTGGATATAATTTAGTTTCAGGGACTACAGCTAATCAAATTTCAGAAGCTTACAAAATAATACTCAGTATTTTTTAAAAGGTTCAACTTTATTTTTTGACAGTAACATAAAATCCTGTAATGAATCAAAATCTTTAGTCACAAATTTCATATTAATAGACATGTATCACTTTTACTTTTTGTTCAGATTTTAAGAAATAGTTCCACTAGCTTAAGAAAAATACACTCTTATTAGGTTAAAATGTTCCAGTTCAATTATTTTAAACATTAGCTTTGCTAATCATTGAAAAATTATCAAAACAGAATATTTTTTCTCACATTTTAATAGTAAATGAGCAGAATTTTTAAAATAAAAATACAAGCACAGCAAAACTGGAATTTTGGTGTTTTAGGTACATATAGTTATTGTAAGATTATAAATAGGTGTTCAAAAAAGAATTTTTCTATTTGAAAACTCTTCCAAGTTTAGAAAATAAAGCTTATTATTATTAGATCCAAAAAGTAGGTTAAATAATACTTCATTTTCTTACACTTGAAATCATTTCAAAATCTGTAGCAACAGTAGGCTTTTTAATCATTAACATCCTTATACCAGCAGTTCTCAACCTGTGGGTCGAGACCCCCAGGAACTGTATGAAAGGGCCACGGCATTAGGAAGATTGAGAACCACTGTTATAATACCAAAATAGATATTGTTATTGAAGACTGAATTGAATTCAATGGGTACTTGGCCATAAATAATTGTATTATTTTTAAAAGTACTAATTATTAAACAAGACCCCAAGGTGCTGATCTGACTTTAACCAAATTACCAACACATCAATAGGTAACTTGGTGCCCATGCTTTCAGAAGCTCATCCGTGGCACTGGACATCACTCACTGAATCAAAATGAGAAATATATCAATATTATGATCCAATTTTTGAAATTGAGTGAGTCTTAAGATTAAGGAAAATACATTCAACAACCACAACAATTAACAAGCCAGGTCAAACCATGTTTGTACAAAGTTAAATTACATAAGGAATGAAAGACATTTTAAAATTTCATATTTAAAATCAACCACTAAAAGCTGGCAGTCTTCAAACAACAGTTGAAGGTGCTGCCTCTGGGTTTGTGCCTCATTTTTTATGACAACTGACAGCCTACTTTCCAGTGGCCCACAGTATCTCATGAGCTACATAGCCAGGGGCAAAAGAATAGAACAATATCACTCCTTTAGTTTATGTAATCTGTTTGTCATGAAAATCATACCTTCATATGCAATAATTATTCCTTAGTAAAATTTATATCTACACAACATATTGCATAGTACTATGTTTTACTTCTGTTACGATATGAAATAAATGAATGTACAGACTTTGCAATATTGGAACAATAATGATGAGTACAAGTGATCTGACAAAGCACTAAAGACATTAAGGCCCAAAGCTCATAAAAAGGCTGATTAGATTAGACCAGATCCTAAAGGTGAGGAATAGACTCAGCTGGACTTTTTCAGCCTACAAACTCTATAGACTTGAGGGCTTGCAGGATTATCCTGGGTCACACTTGGAGATGAACCCAATTGCAAATTTTTTTTTTTTGAGACAGAGCCTCAAGCTGTTGTCCTGGGTAGAGTGTCAGGGCATTACAGCTCACAGCAACCTCCAACTCCTGGGCTCAAGCAATTCTCCTGCCTCTGCCTCCCAAGTAGCTGGGAATACAGGAGCCCGTCACAACGCCCAGCTATTTTTTGGTTGTAGCTGTCGTTGTTTGGCAGGCCCGGGCTGGATTTGAACCCGCAAGCTCAAGTGTATGTGGCTGGTGCCTTAGCCACTTGAGCCACAGGTGCCGAGCCCGCAAACTAATTTTGATATCAAATTATTCTTCTGTTAACCCTCGACCAGGGATGACAAAGCACTGCTATGGGTTAGAAGGGTTCTCCTGGCCAAAATGAGCAATGCCTAGAGACCAAAAGGATTGATCTCTTCTCTGCCCAGGCACTGGTCAGACTATCTATCTGCTTTATATAACTGTCTCATTAGATCAATTTTAGAAATTATTACAGTAGGGATAATATAATGTTGGTGCCCAAATTTTCCTACCAAAGCAATACTAACATTTGGGATCCCCTTTGAAAACAGTCAATCTCAATCTGGTTG
>NW_003852406.1:5410986-5417001 GCF_000181295.1 Otolemur garnettii
TTTTTTTTTTTTGTCACTTACTAAGGAATCCAAGAATTCAGATTGATTCCATATGAGAGCAAGATGGATTGAATGTCTAAGAGCTAAGATTTGAGTCAAGGTCAAAGCTAAATTATGGTTATTTCATTACAGAAGTCTAAAAGGGGATACCAGGAGTCCTCCAGTTAGGCTGTTACTCAAATGGTTCTCAGACTAGCAACATCAGCATTACTCATGAACTTGTTAGAAATACCATGTGTTCGGTTTCTCCCCAGACCTATCAAATCAAATCTGCATTTTTTTTTGCAGCCATCATTGTTGTTTGGTGGGCCTGGGCTGGATTTAAACCTGCCAGCTCAGGTGTATGTGGCTGGTGCCTTAGCCACTTGAGCCACAGGTGCCGAACCCAAATCAAATCTACATTTTTAACAAGATTCCCCAGATGGTATCATATGTACACTGAAGTTTGAGAAGCACTGCTCTAACATATGAAGTAGTCTTTCTGAGGATGCTCTAATCACTCCAGTATTCCAAACAATAGGGGAAAAGTACAAATTAAAATAAGTTCAAGTGAATCCTTGAAAGCTTCTTAATAAATAGGATGACCAAATGGCTATAAGTAGTGATTGTGATACTTGATTCTTAGTTTCAAAAAGTGAATGCTGATCTATTTAACTGGACTAATATTTTTGAGTAGTTAAGGTGGAATAATCAAGTAGAATAACTGCATGTTCTACATTTCATGATTCCATCATTATATGCTGTATCTGCCAAACTTATGTAGAAGTAAATAAACAATAGAACTGTCCCATCACATGACATCTCTGTTGGCTTTGTAAGTTGGGAGGTAAAAACAAGTGCACAAAGGTAAAAGAGAAGCCAGATATAACATATATGAATCCCTTAGCTCCAAGTAAATATCATTTTACATCAGGTCATCAAATAAACACATTAAAATTGGGAAACATTCATGGAAATGGGCGCTGAGAAGACATGTTTTGTTTTGTTTTTTTGAGACAGAATCTCACTTTGTCACCCTTAGCAGAGTGCCATGGCATCATAGCTCACAGCAATCTCCAACCCTTGGGCTTAAGCAATCCTTTTACCTCAGTGAGACAGGGTCTCACTCTTGCTCGGGGTGGTCTCAAACAATCCACCTACCTTGGCCTCCCAGAGTGCTAGGATTATAGTCGTGAGTCAACGCACCTGGCACGTATGTGGCTCTTGACAAATTTGATTTATTACATGGTCACTTGAAGACACCATATCAACAAACTGTGCCCCCAACCAAAACAGTAATGAAGGTTTAACACTTTTTTTTCTCACGATCTGTTCTACATGTCTAATGAGGTAGTAGGTATGCCAGTTTTTTTTTTAATATGAGCAGAGTGTCGATTTCTGACTAGAGATAAAGAGCCCATAAATTTGGGAGCCCATGGTTCCTGGATGGTAATTACCAATATTCCTGGGTGAATATTTACTCTAAATAAGCAGTTCTCAACCTGCGACCCATAGGAACTATATTAAGGGCTTGCAGCATTAGGAAGGTTGAGAACCACTGCCCTAAATGAATATTCTAAATGAAGCACTCTGGGAGGCCAAGGTCGATGGATTGCTTGAGCTGAGGAGTTTGAGAGCAGGCTGACTAAGAGCAAAACCCCTTCTCTATTAAAAATAGAAAAACTGAGGCAAGAAGATTGCTTGGGCCGGGCTTGAACTCGCCAGCCTTGGTGTATGGAGCCAGTGCCCTACTCACTGAGCTATGGGTACTGAGCCTTATGGCAATATTCTAAAACAATTCTAAACAATGTAAGATCAGTAGCATTGGCAAGATAGGAATTTTAGGAAAGAACTGGAAAATTATTTAAAATTTTATTAATATTATCAATTTTTGAATTTTACTATAATTAACATAAAGAAAAATACATTTTTCTTCTGGCATTTTAAAGTAGAATAGTAAGGTTAAGGTAAACTAAGTTTGATCAAAAGATTACACAGAAAATCCTCAAATTATTATGGTACAGAGAATATGCAAAAACAAGTGGAAAAGAAAAAAGTACATATATCTAAATATATTTTTTGCAGTTTTTTTTTTTTGGCTGGGGCTGGGTTTGAACCTGCCACTTCAGGTATATGGGGCCAGCGCCCTACTCCTTTGAGCCAAAGGCACCACCAGAAAAAAGTATATTTTGATCTGGTTAATTACAAATTGGTAGAAATCATACATGGCCTTGTTAATATGATAATAATGCAGTATTATTGTTTGTGTTTTTGAGACAGAGTCTCAAGCTGTTGCCCTGCTTATAGTGCCATGGCGTCACGGCTCACAACAACCTCAAATTCCTATGCTCAAGCAATTCTCCTGCCTCAGCCTCCTACGTAGCTGAGACTATAGGCACCGGCCAGAATGCTGGCTATTTTTTCTTATTGCTGCCATTGTTGTTTTTTGAGCTAGGCCCGGCCAGGTTTGAACCCCCCAGCCTTGGTGTATGTGGCCAGCACCCTACCCACTGAGCTATGGGCACCACTCGATAATAATGGAGTTTATACCATAAATTTACCTCTGGCACAAATGTTTTAGATATTTTTGCCTGATTTCAACATGCAATAGTTTCTGAACAGCTATATACTGTCAAAAACACTTGGGGAGCATTTTTACCATTGATTCCGAATTGGAGAGAGATATTTTATGGCTTTCAGTTAATCTTTAAGGAATTATCTCATGAAAAGTCCTGTACTACCCCTATACTACAAACCATTTTCTATGGTAAAATTTACCTTTGTGAGTCATTTGTATAATTTATGATGACAGGTCTCGAAGTTATTATTAGAGTAACAAGGTTACTATTAGAGTTAACAAAAAGAAGCTTAGTGTCTCAGTACTACTGGTCTTTAATATGTATTGTCAAAACATGACCAGTTCTTTCAAAACAGACTAAACTGCCAAAACATAAATAATATTCCTGAAGAACAAAATTAATTTTATTAATTTACAGTAGGAAAAATTTATGATCTAAGATTTAGAATGTGTTACTTGCTAAGAGAATCCATTCCTAAGAAGTAAACTTACTGACAAAAAAATTATGAGATAGTTGATTGAAGTATATTATTAGAGAACAGAAAGGATTCTTAAAAGGACAGATGAATAAACAACCCAGCAACCTGACTTATACCCTTTCCATTATCTGTTCAAATATCTAATCTATTCAAATTTATGATACATAAACCTGATATTCCAGTACTTTCTAGAGTGAATAAAATCTTTTATTTCCAAATCCTTCTTTTTTTTAATATGTCAACCAAGGTCAAAGATTGACGCTGTTTTGCATTTTGAATGCACAGTTCATATAGCCCCTGGCTCATGAATTTTACTCAAAGGTATTTATTTCAGCTGATTTTCATCTAGTTTCACCCTTTTCTCTCATTTCTGAGCTATCCTAATGGCCAAGAAGGATTATCTTTACTAATGAAAGATTGCAGTATTTTAGACCTTATCTTTCACATTCTCTATTTCTATGTTGCCATAGAATGTATGAAACTGATGACATTCTTGATGTCCTGGTAAAGCAAAATGGGCATCTTTACAGCTAAATTATAATATATGTTAGTATTCCACTATGCTATGAATTTATTCTGATATTAATCTCTCAGTTTTACTTTCCATTTTTTAACTGTTCAAAATTGGCAATTATTTTTTCAAAATTATTCTGGAGAAAATTCATTTTATGTTAAATGAAAAATAGGCAGGATATGTAGTAACTGGGAAGGTTTGAAAGGGAAGGACCTTTGCTTTTGATAATAACCAATGCTGTACCTCTTCATGATTAAGACCCACAAGTATAAATATTGCTGGGAAAAGAAAACTTTGAATGAATGAGGAGACACCACTGTACTTTTTCTATCAAAGTATAAAACAGCGAACAGGTTCCTGGCTACAAGCTTTACCCTTAGAATGGAATAAACCTAAATAACCTTCCTTGAGCAAACAGGGACAATAATGAGTAGGCCATATTTAGGTCCTTTAAAAAACATAACTTCCTTCCTTCTCTATTATTTCTCAATTATGCAGACATCCCTCTTCACAGGTTTTACTAATAACAAAGACACTGTTACTAATTCTTTAAAAACCTAGAAGGTAGGGGAGAGGGATGTTAGGAGAGAAAAGAATTAGGCCAGGTGGTAAGTTAGGAAATTCAAGTAGCAAGACTAGGCTGTACAGCTGACTACAGTAATTTGCATTTCTCCAAAGAAAGACCTAGCATGCAGACTCAGATTTGATTCCATATTTGATACCATCACAGTAAACATGTCTACAGAGAAGCTTTGGTAGCCACTTCGCCCTCTTTGTCTTTCAGAAAAAGGCTGATACAAATCATATATCAGGACTTAGTTAAAGGCTTACTTTATCTGCAATCCATTGGAATAAAAAAGGGAAAGGTGAAATTATAGGATCTTAAAGCTTGAGACTATGCTCTCTAACGTGCCTTTGCTTTTTCACTCTCCATTAAGACCTGAGCTCACTATTTCATACTTTACTCTGAAATAGCTATTATTCTAAAAACCCAAGAGTTAGAAAAGAATGGGTCCAAAACATACCTAAGGGCCTCACAAAAGGCTTTAAGCCACCAAATCCTTAAGCTCTAAGTAGAGGTAGGAATCATATGGGAAGACAAACCTTGTAGAGTGGAGTGCACAGTAAGAACACAGCAAGACAGCAAGATTAGTGCCACTAATCAATTTTTCTCATTTTTGAAAATCACACAGAAACAAGTAAATTTTCAGCACCATCCTTAAAAGCAAAAGAGGTTATCTGTTGCTTGAGCTGGCTCAGAAAGAAGTTGTGAGATAATATTTCAGTATATTAATTTGCATGCAATCTTCACTTAGGAAATGTTTTATATTTTTAAGCATTATACCATAGCATTTAAAGACAATTGTTATTAAACTGGTTGACTTTGCAGAAAAGGACAGTATAAAAAATACTTGCCATATAGGGAGAGGGAGCATTATCATCTGAAACACTGTAGAATGACACTTCAACTGGAAGAGTCAAATGAGTGGGGCAAAAAACACCACTTGCCCCTACCTCGGCAGTGAAACCATCAACAATGCCGAGAGGATCTAAACGATAGTTCAAGACAGATTCCTGGAAGACAAAATAATTTTTTAAAAAATCAATTAGAAAAATTAATGCTTTTATTTTTTCTATTTAAAGAAATATATCACTATGCTTTTAGGGACTAGAAAAGTGGCTATTACCATTGCCAGGTTCTCATTTCTGCCTTTGATCTGACTTGAAATCATCCTCACTATCAATTTTCTTATGTTTGGCCTCTTAACATATTCTATCCTATGTTGAACTCTCCCGGAACTTCACCATTATTTAGACCTAATTTTTCTTTCTTTCTTTTGTTTTTTCTTGGGAGGCAGGGCAAGGCCTATTACTTCAGAAAGACCTAATTGTTTGTTATTTACATATACACACATATATGTGTGTATATATATATTTTATATATATAAATATATATTTTGGAGACAGAGTGTCACAATGTTGCCCTTGATATAATGTTGTGGCAGCACAGGTCAGTGCAACCTCAAACTCTTGGGTTTAGGTGATCCTCTTGCCTCAGCCTCCCAAGCAGCTGAGAATACAGGCACTTGCCCCAAGACCTGGCCGTTTTTTTAGAGACGTGGTGTTGCCCCTGCAAGATGTTAATGTTTCTTATATATTCTAGCTATTAATTACTTCTCAGAAGAGTCCTTTGCAAATATTTTCTCTCATGAAAGATTTTATGTTCTTAAGATGTAAATTTTCCCTAAATTGAGCTGTATCAATGCAATCCAAACAAAAGCTTAAGAGGCTATTTTGTAGAAACAAGACAAATTAATTCTAAAATGTATATGAAATGACAAAGAACTAGAATAAAGTAATAAGAAAGAACAACAATGTTGAACAACCATATGCTTAAAAATGAACCTTAACTGCACACCTTCTATCACATACAAAAATTTTTTTTACTTTTTTTTTTTTTTTGA
>NW_003852406.1:5417151-5421197 GCF_000181295.1 Otolemur garnettii
TTGTTGTTTGGCAGGCCCGGGCTGGGGATTCGAACCCGCCACCTTAGGTGTATGTGGCTGGCGCCTTAGCCACTTGAGCCACAGGCACCGAGCCCACATACAAAATTAACTCAAAATAGATTGCAGAAATAAATGTAAGACCTAAATCAAACTTCTGGATGAAAATGTAGAAAAAGGTATTTGTGACCTTGGGTTGGGCCCGTGGTTTTCAACCAAGAGTCGCTAAAACAACATGGTGGATATTATTGTAATTAAGTGGGTAGAGGCCAGAAATTCTGCTAAACATCCTAAAATGCACAGCCTCTTAGGAGAAAGGATTATCTAGCTGAAATGTCAGTATCACCAATGTAAAGAAGCCATGGGGTAGGCAAAGATTTTTTTTTTTTTCAGCTACAGCACCTGAAGTAAGATCCATTAAAAAAAATTAATAAATTAGACACCAATAAAATTAAAATCCTTTGCTTTATAGAAGACACTGTAACATAAATGTAAAGCCAAATCTTAGACTTGGAGAAAATGTTTGGAAAACACATGTCCTTATCTAACAAATAAGCATGGAAAGAGAGACTCAAATGACCACTCATTAGGGAAATACAAATTAAAACCATAATAATTAAAATGAAAAAGATTAGTCATTGTAAACACTGGCAAGGACACGAAGAAACTAGAACTCATACACTGTTGATGATAATTAAACATGGTATAACCGACTTTGGAAAAGTAGTTTGGCAATTTCTTAAAGTTAAACATACCAGGCAGTGCCTGTGGCTCAATGGGTAGGGCGCTGGCCCATATACCAAGGGTGGCGGACTCAAACCTGACCCCAGCCAAATAGCAACAAAAAACTAGCTGGGCACTGTGGTGGGCACCTGTAGTCCCAGCTACTTGGGAGGCTGAGGCAAGAGAATCAACTAAGCCTAGTAGTTGGAGGTTGTTGTGAGCTGTGACGCTATGGCACTCTACTGAGGGTGATAAAGTGAGACTCTGTCTCTTAAAAAAAAAAAAAAAGTTAAACATACCACTGAAATTGAAAACAAGAAGTTAATGGAGAAAATGAACAAAATCAAAAGCTGGACTTCAGCTCGGCACCCGCAGCACAGTGCTTATGGTGCTGGCCACATGCACTGAGGCTAGCGAGTCTGAAACTGGCCCGGGCCAGCTAAACAACAATGACAACTGCAGCAAAAATAATAGCCAAGCACTGAGGTGGGCACCTGTAGTCCCAGCTACTTGGGAGGCTGAGGCAAGAGAATTGCTTAAGCCTAAGAGTTGGAGGTTGCTGTGAGCTGTGACGCCAGAGCACTCTACCAAGGGTGAAACAGTGAGACTCTGTCTTAAACAACAATAACAAAAAAACAAAGCTGGACTTCAGTTAATAATATTATATCATTACTGGTTCAATAATTGTGATATATGTACCACACTAATGTAAAGTGTTATTATTAGGAGAAACCAGATGTGGAACTCTCTGAACTCTTTGAATCATCTCTGGAATTTTTTTGTAAAACCAGAACTGTTAATTATATATATATATTTTTTGAGACAGAGTTTTAAGTTGTTGCCCCTTGGTAGAGTGCTGTGGTGTCATAGCTCACAGCAAACTCAGACTCTTGGGCATAAGCCATTCTCTTGCCTCAGCCTCCTAAGTAGCTGGGATTATAGGTGCACACCACAACATCCGGCTATTTTTTGGCTGTAGTTGTCATTGTTGTTTGGCAGGCCTGGGCTGGATTTGAACCCACTAGTTCCAGTATACATGGCTGGGGCCCTAGCTGCTAAGCTATAGGTGCTGATCCAAGAACAATTTTTTTAAACAATTAAAAAAAAGTTAAACATATCAGCAGGATATGGTGTGGTGGCTCACACCTGTAATTCTAGCACTCTGGAAGGCTGGGGTGGGAGGATTTGCCTGAGATCAGGAGTTTGAGACCAGCCTGAGCAAAGTGAAACCCTGTCTCTACTAAAAATAGAAAAATTAGCCAGGTGAGGTGGTGCATGCTGGCAGTACCAGTTAACTCTGAAGGCTGAGGCAGGAGGATTGCTTGAGTTCAGGAGCTCAAGGTTACAGTGAACAATGATTGTGCTACTGCACTTCAGCCTAGAGAACAGAGTAAGACTATGTCTCAAAATAAATAAATAAAATGATGTGAAATAAAATTCTAGAAGACAGAAGCTATTTTATAGTGACAGAAAGCACTGGCATTCTCACATGTGTGGAGAAAGTAGCCCATTTCCAATTGTTGTTGGTATTATGCTGAACTGAACTGACAGAAGAGAACACAGGGGTGGCACCTGTGGCTCAAAGGAGCAGGGCACCGCCTCCATATACTGGAGGTAGTGGGTTCAAACCTGGCCCCAGCCAAAAAAAAGAAGAGAACCATAGGACAGATGAATGGATGATGAGAAGGTTTTGCAGTAGAGATCTCCAAATGGTAGCAAAAAAACGGTAACTAACTGGCCACTGAAATCATATGGACAGACTTCTATTTGGGTGTTACCTTGGTTCAATGTGTTTCTAGACTCCACCTAAAGCTCCCCAAATGTCCAAAATCTCAATTATAGGGATCACACTTTGCTCTGTTTTCATGAAACAAGACCAATGTGTCAGTTTAGCAATTCAAGTTATTCCTCTCTGTTCATTGTCATAGATTATCAAATTCACTAAATATCTTCTGTAGTTTACTGGAGAGAACACCAAGTTCCAAATTCATTATAAAGAGAATTTATGGGTTGGATAGTCTCAGCAAATCTCTATATTTTTTCCTTAAGTCATTTGAAAAGTGTATGCGTATCTGTACAAATAGGATCCTCTAAAACAAACAGTACACCAATCATTAACTATGGTTAAAACTTTCCTAGGGTTCATATATCAGACTGATTTTTCCCATATAAATTTTCTTGTAGTACAAAGGTTGCAAAGTACCTGATCCTCACAATGGTCTATGCAATTTTAATGTAATGATGACAAAGAATAGCAAGTTCAACATCTCTGAACTCATACTTTGAAAGGGACATGGAAAAGACTTATTTCAAATGTCTTTTCATTTCCACTAAAACATTGAAAGATATCCTGAATAACAAAAGTTGTAAATAAAGCATACTGCTGGCTGAGCATAGTGGCTCATGGCTATAAGCCTAGAACTCTGGAAGGTTGAGGTGGGTGGATTGCTTAAGCTCAGGAGTTTGAGACCAGCCTGAGCAAGAGCAACACCCCATCTTTCCTAAAAATAGAAAAACTAGCTGTGCATTGTGGTGGGAGCCTGTAGTCCCAGCCACTAGGGAGGCTGAGGCAGGAGGATTTCTTTTTCAGGAGGTTGAGGTTGCTGTGAGCTACGGTGACACCACAGCACTCTACCTCAGGGGACAGGTTAAGACTGTCTCCAAAATAAATAAATAGTATACTGCTGATATACCAAACCACAACTCCTGCAAAGTTATTCAACTTAATTAAAAGTACAATTTATTTCTTGAGACAGAAACTTGCTCTATTACCTGGGCTAGAGTGCCATGGCCTCAGCCTACCTAATAGCAACCTCGAACTCTTGGGCTCAAGCAATCCTCCTACCCTAGCCTAAGTAGCTGTGACTACAGGTGTATGTCACTACGCCCAGTTTTCTATTTTTAGTAGGAACTGAGTCTCACTTTGTTCAGGCTAGTCTTGAACTCCTGACCTCACGCGATCTTCCAGCCTCAGCCTCTCAGAATGCTAAGATTATAGCCATGAGTCACCATGCTCTGTCAAAATACAATTATAATTATTTTCCTCTAAATATCCTTGGCTGGACTTGGGAGATTGAGATAGGGGGATCACCCATAAGTTTGAGGTTACAGTGAGCTATCATCAGGCCATTGCCTTCCAGTCTGGGCAGAATACTAAGACCCTGTCTTTAATTAAAAACAAAACAGAAATGAATAATAACCTTATTACTTTAGAATAGACTTAGATTTATAAAGATGTTTCAAATAAAGAACATTTGATTCGGTCTACCTGATTTTAGAGAGCCATCTCATTTTGCAAAACAACCACCTTAATCATGAAAGGGAGG
>NW_003852406.1:5421498-5424211 GCF_000181295.1 Otolemur garnettii
AGGTGTATGTGGCTGGCACCTTAGCTGCTTGAGCCACAGGCACCGAGCCCAGACCCAGTTTTAACAAGAAGATGTGGACAAATCTATCCTCTCAGCTAAAGTAACATGCCCTGATCCAAACTCATTTCACCAAAGTCCTTCATTCTCTTCTACTGGCTACCAAATTCTAGGATGTCACTGCTAATAATTCTCCCAAATTGCTTTCTCATGAAAATAACATAAAATAAAAAGGTAATTTTCAAGGCTTTCAAAAAGGACAGTCAACTAATTTCCCTTCACAATCAAAGTTAAAGACATAAATGACACCCCAAACCTAAGTTAAGAAATTTCAATTCTTAAAAGTTTTAAAATACATTACCTCAAAATTTCCTAGAAGACTAAGACTTGTTATGGGTGGAGCACTAGAACTCAAAAACGGTTTTTCATGAATATCTGGATCATCTTCAATGGTTAAACATGGTCGAGGACTATTAAAAAAACAAATCAGCAAAGGAACACATTAACAATATTTTCTTATTTATGTTTACATAAAATTAAGTTAGGAAAATTCAAGCAATTTTACTGAAATGCCATAATATAATTAATGTCATCAAATTTTAACATATAAAACTTATAAAAATTCTGATTTTATAATCCTTGTTATAATCTTTGGTAAAGTGTATATACAAGTATATCACTCTAGGAAGTTTCAAAGTAGAATTTGTAACATATCACAAAAGCAAAATTAATAACATATCACATAGTGGCATCTAGTGGAAATACATAATAATTCAAACTTCTGTATCAATCTTAATTTTAAGCTAAAAATGAGAATATAGAGCTGGGCTTGGTGGCTCATGCCTGTAAACCTATAATTCTGGAAGAGTGAAGTGGGAGAACTGGTGAGGTTGCAGTAACCTGTATTGATGCCACTGCACACCAGCCTGGGTGAGAGAGGAACAATCTGTCTCAAAAATAAAGAGAGAGCAAGAGAGGGCGGGAGGGAGAGAGAGAGAGAGAAAGAAAACATAAAGGCAAAATTGCCTAGCTTTTTGGGAAGAAGGTGTTGGGGGAAAAGGAGTAAAAGGTAGAGGCTGGCTCAGTGCCTGTGGCTCAAGTGGCTAAGGCGCCAGCCACATACACCTAAGGTGGTGGGTTCGAATCCAGCCCAGGCCCACCAAACAACAATGACGGCAGCAACCAAATAAAAAACAAATAGCCAGGCACTGTGGCAGGCACCTGTGGTCCCAGCTGCTTGGGACACTGAGGCAGGAGACTCACTTGAGCCCAGGAATTGGAGGTTGCTGTGAGCTGTGATGCCACATCACTCTACCCAGGGGGATAGCTTGAGGCTCTGTCTCAAAAAAAAAAAAAGGTAGAGGCTAATGAAGAGAAATATTCAAATCCACTTAAATGTTAAAACAATGTGGCTCTTTATTATGATGAAAGTTGCTACTCACTGCCATAATGTCTTCTTCACTCACCCTTTAGAGCTATGTGTGTGCATGAGATCATATTGAAAATAAGATTCCTGCTACAATTTTTGTCTTTATTTTATCTATTTATTTTGAGACAGAGTCTTACCATGCTGTGAGTGCCATAGCGTAACAGCTCACAGCAACCTCCAACTCTTGGGCTTAAGCAATTCTCTTCCCTCAGCCTCTCAAGTAGCTGGGACTACAGGTGCCTGCCACAATACCCGGTTATTTTTTTGTTGTTGCTGTAGTTGTCATCGTTGTTTATCAGGCCCTGGCTGGGTTTGAACCTGCTTGCCTTGTTGTATGTGGCTGGTGTCCTAACCACTGAGTAACGGGCACCAAGCCACAATTTTGATTTTTAGAGTCAATGTTATTTATTGTAAAAGACAGGGATTTTGTAAAATTCTGTTTCATATACACAAATAAACTTTGAGATTAAATACCTTCTAGATGATAAGCTTTTCAGATGCAGTAATGAAGAATCCAGATCAAAGCAACCTGATTGTGTTTTTCTGTGAGGAACCTAAAGTAAAAATGATCATCTGTGATATTTAATAAGACTAATTTTTTCTTAAATTTATAATACTTTCCAAAAGAAATGTTAAGCTTATCTTTACAATAATAAAAAATGAAAAAGAAAAAACCCCAAAAAACTATAAGACTTCTATAACAACTTACTTAAAATCATTCTGTTTATTAAATATTATTCTTATGTTCTCACTAAATGTGAAAAATATGATTAAGACTTTTACAGGGTAGAATCCCCATATATAATATAAATAAGGTACCTGAGACTTAGTAAATTTTATATACATAAAAATAATATAAATAGGATTTTTACTTTTTTACTTTATATAATACTGTACTGGTTTTTGGAGGAAAAAGCATTTCTTGCTTTAAAAGAAAAAAGAAAAAAGAATTAATAGAGACAGGAGTCTGAAGTTGTGTCAGCACTGTACCTCCTTTGGCTATTCTACATATTGCAACATTCTCAGGAACCCTGAGGCTTTACAGCGAATAGGTCTAAAAAATACTATCATCCTGGATTGTCAGCAGCCATTGTATACCAGATTACATTAAGGCAAACCACCAATAAGATCACAGTGACCTAAAAATTAAAGGACTCAATGTAACTTAAAGCTAAAATCATATACAACATGCAAATTAGGTTTGTTTCTAGAATTAATATTATAAATATGTATAAAGTTATCTAACTCACTGGTTTAACTGGTGGCATAAGAAATGGATAATGCTGA
>NW_003852406.1:5425042-5439192 GCF_000181295.1 Otolemur garnettii
ACCACAATGCCCAGCTATTTTTTGTTGCAGTTGTTATTGCTGTTTAGCTGGCCTGGGTCACATTCAAACCCACCAGCCTAGGTGTATATGGCCATTGCCATAACCACTGTGCTATGGGCGCCGCTCTTTTAAGATGCTTTCTAATATTTTTCCTCTGAGATCATCTTGAAGAGATATTTTCTATAAAAATAAATCCTTGGTGCCCTGGGTTATAAATGTGGGATAGTTTAATCTTTTTTCTGCTAGTCTTGAATGGATTTCACCAGTTGCAGTTTAGTTATGTTTTTTCTGTTTGTTTCAAGACAGAGTCTCAAGCTGTAGGCATGGGTAGAGTGCTGTGGTGTTGTAGTTCACAGCAACCTCCAACTCTTAGGCTCAAGTGATCCTCTTGCCTCAATTTTTTTACTTCTAGTAGTCATGGGGTCTCACTTTTTGCTCGGCTGGTCTCAAACTCATGAACTCAGGCAATCCATCCACCTCGGCCTCCCAGAGCACTAGGATTACAGGTGTGAGCCACTGTGCCAGACATTTTTTTTTCCCCTCTGTTTAGCAGGTCTGGGCCAGGTTTGAACCTACCAGCCCCAGAGCATGTGGCTGGAGCACTAAACCACTGAGATACAGACGCCCAGCCTGTTATAGTTATTTCTTAGCTAGACTTCTCTGAACCTCAGAGGTAGCATAAGTTTAGAACTCCTACTACATTATAGGTAGCTTAGATTTAGGTACAATTTCTTTGGGGGATTTTTTCTTCTACTCCACACCTCCCTGACACGTCCTTGAGTAAACAGGTGCTTTTGTTTTGCCATCCCATTTATGGAAGTCCAGTCTTCCTGCTTTTGGCTTTATAAAGAATTTGGTCTTAGGCCTCTGCTATGACTGCTGCTGACATGTAGCCTTGATTTCTATCCCTGGGGCGGGACATTAAACCCTAGCATTGTATTAAGTTCAGATATCCTGGAGGGCCATAATTTGCCCCAAGTTACTACTTGGGGACTTATTTTGCTTATTCTTTTACTATATTATATATTTAGACATTTTTTTACTTCATTTAGAATTTCTGTGTCTATAAAGGGAGAAGTGTCTCCCTGTATTAACTCAGACCACAATACTGACAAGAAGAATGCACTGCTTTTTACACCAGCATGATGCTGATAATATTTTTCCTGATCACTTGGCATTTTGAAAACAACTCACAGGTAGGTCAAATACTTGGAGTTTTAAAAAATTCTTTAGACTCCAACTTCTCTTAAATAAATACCAGAGGTCCAAGTTATACACTTAAAGTCTACAACCCTTACTTGATAATAATAATTTTTTTTTTTTTGGAGACAGAGTCTTAACTGTGTCATCCTCAGTTGAGTGCTGCGGCATCACAGCCTCACAGCAACCTCCAACTCTTTGGCTTAAGTGATTCTCTTGTCTCAGCCTCCCGAGTAGCTGGGACTACAGGTGCCTGCCACAACGCCTGGATATTTTTTGCTTGCAGTTGTCATTGTTGTTTAGCTGACCCAGGGTGGGTTTGAACCCGCCAGCCTAGGTGTATGTGGCTGGCACCCCACCCACTGAGCTATGGGTACTGCCCTTGATAATTATTTTTGTAACACATGCCAGACTTTGTGTTCAAGTTGCGAAAAAACACACATACAGTAAAAATTTTGCATTAGTAGCAAATTATACAGACTTTTAGTTCTGCTACAAAATTTACTACTTAGGTGTAACTCAACAGTTCTCAACATGTGGGTTGCAACCCACAGGAACTGTATTCAAGGGTCATGGCATTAGGAAGGTTGAGAACCACTGGTTTAACTGAAGTGACAGCCATACCAATTAACTACTGAGTGCTCAACATGTGCCAGTAATGATATGAATCATTTTCACAATAATCATTGTCACAACCCCATTTATAGATGAGGAAACTGAGGTTCTAACAGATGTTATCTATCTAATGTCATACAAGTAGGGGGTAGAATCAATGTGACTCTGAAGTGCATTTAGCCATTCCCCTCTGATGTATAAATGTATTAATAAATGAGGAGCGAGGAGATTATATATGTCTTAAAATAACATGATTAAATTAAGTGAAAGGATTCTAAGTAAAAAGCTGTCCCCAGGTGACACAGTTGGTGATGTCAGTAAGATACAAATTCACTTGACATCAAGATTTATTTTTGACGGTTAGTAAAAATTTTAGGCAAAAGAATTTCGAGAAATTTTATAATCCTATTATAGTAAATTTCATTCATATTCATTTTATAGTTTCTTTCCATATCATCAGTAAACTGTTAAATGTTATCAAAATAAGACATTTTCCAACTAAAAATTTATTTTAATTTTACTCAATTAAAATTTGAACAAAATTATTTGTAATCATTTCAGATGTCTGCAAATTCTAACGTGAGATAAGGGAAAGAACACTTACGGGACTAGAAAGAAGCGGCAATCCAGTTTGAGGATGAAAGGCTCTAGTTGAGGTTCCATCCAAAGAGTGAAAATTATGTTTTCGCCAGACATTTGAATGTTTCAGTGTAGTCCTCTGTTAGGAAAATAATTATACTTTGATGGAAATATACCATTTAAAGGACTTGTACAGCTTTTTAGTTTCTAAGACTCATTCCCAATACATTCTGAGGTAGTTTGTCATGATGCTGATAATAAACACATTGATTATCCTTTATCTAAAATGCCTGAGCCCAGAAGAGTGTTGGATTTTGGATTTTCCTGGATTTTGGAATATGTACAATATACCGTGTTTCCCTGAAAATAAGACCTACCCAAAAACTAAGCCCTTGCAGGATTTCTATGCATTTGTTAAATATAAGCCCTACAAGACCTAGTGACGGGCAGAGGAGTGATGAGCCACGCCAGGAATTTTGCATTTCGGCATGGAGCAGTAAGGAAGACTGGAATACCTTTTATCTGCCACAGTTCCTTTCTCCAAGCTGTTCACACTTCCGGAAACCGGGGTCACAGGCATCCTATTGTGCACGTGTGAAGAGCTAGGGGAAAGGAGTTCACCATCACTAGTGCCAGCCCCACCACCAAGGTCAGCTCTCCCTGTCAGGTTCCAGAAGAAGATGACTTAACTGTATTTGAACAAATGTAGATTGTTGGCTCAGCACCTGTGGCTCAAGTGGCTAAGGTGCCAGCCACATACACCTAAAGTGGCGGGTTCGAATCCAGCCCGGGCTAGCCAAGCAACAATAATGGCTGCAACCAAAAAATAGCCAGGTGTTGTGGCGGGCACCTGTGGTCCCAGCTACTTGGGAGGCAGAGGCAGGAGACATGCTTGAGCCCAGGAGTTGGAGGCTGCTGTGAGCTGTGATGCCACAGCATTCTACCCAGAGTGACAGCTTGAGGCTCTGTCTCAAAAAAAAAAAGTAGACTATTGTATTATACTTAATAAAAATAAGACATCCCCTGAAAATAAGCCCTAGTGTATCTTCTTGAGAAAAAATAAATATAAGACAGTGTCTTATTTTCGGGGAAACACGGTATATACTTACTGCCTGAGCATCCCAATTACAAAAATTCAATATTTAAAATACTCTAATAAGCATTTCCTTTGAATATCACATTAGCATTTGGAAAGTTTCAGATTTTGGAGCCTATCAAATTTCAGATTTGGGATGCTCAATATGTATATCAATATATATTATGTCTATATACACATATACTAATTGGAAAGCAATATCTAAGTTTTTTTTATAATAAGCTGAATAAATGCTAATGTTCTAAATAAATTATGATTGCGATATCAATGTATGGTCATGTTTGCTCAGACTCCAACATTTAATAAGCTAATATTTGATTATTTCAATTAAAAAAGCTACTATGATAGCCCCTTCTTATTCACAGGAGGTATGATCCAAGAACCTAGGTAGATGCCTGAAATTATGAATAGTATGAAACACTGTACATATCAAGGCTGTTTTTCCTACGTGTACTTTATTTTTTTATTTTTTGAATCAGATTCTATGTCACCCTTGGTATAGTGCCGTGGTGTCACAGCTCTCACCAACCTCAAACTCTTGGGCTTAGGTGATTCTCTTGCCTCAGCCTCCCAAGTATCTGGGACTACAGGTGCCCATCATAATGCCCAGCTATTTTTTCGATGCAGTTGTCATTGCTGTTTGGCAGGCCAGGCTGGGTTCAAACCTGCGAACTTTGGTATATATGGGTGGCACCCTAGCCACTCAGCTATAGGTGCTGAGCCTACACATACACTTTATGATAAAGTTTATTTTATTTATTTATTTTTTGAGACAGAGTCTTACTCTGTTGCTCTTGGTAGAGTGCCGTGGCATCACAACTCACAGCAACCTCCAATTCCTGAGCTTAGGTGATTCTCTTGCTTCAGCCTCCCAAGTAAGCTGGGATTACAGGTGCCCACCACAATGCCTGGCTATTTTTTGTTGCAGTTTGGCCCAGGCTGGGTTCAAACCCGCCACTGATATATGGGGCCCGTGCCCTACCTAGTAAGCCACAGGCACTGCCCATGACAAAGTTTATTTTATACATTAGTTATAGTAAGAGATTTAATAACTAATAGTAAAATACAATTATAACAATATAATGTTAAAAAAGTTAAATATCTTATTGAACTGTACTCAGCTATTTTCTGTTCACAGTTGACCACAGATAACTAAAACCATAGAACGCAAAACTGTGGGTAAGGAGGAACTACTGTGCCCACAGGTAGAAAAAATTAATATATATGTTCTAAAACAAAACTATGTCAATACCAAGAGTCGTTATCTCGGGCAGCACCTGTGGCTCAGTGAGTAGGGTGCCGGCCCCATATACTGAGGATAGTGGGTTCAAACCTGGCCCTGGCCAAACTGCAAAAAAAGATAGCCAGGCATTGTGGCACACACCTGTAGTCCCAGCTACTTGGGAGGGTGTGGCAAGAGAATCATCTAAGCCTAAGAGCTGGAGCTACTGTGAGCTGTGATGCCACAGCACTCTATCGAGTGTGTGTGGGGGGGAAGAGTCATTTTCTGGAAAATATAATTTGGTAAGTGTCATATAGAAATATAAGAAACATTGTGAATTTAAAAATATAAATAATGTAGTCATAGCACAATGTTTTTGATGTAAAACATGTATAAGATATAGGCTAATTCTTTAAGGTTGGTTAAGTTTATAGCCAAAGATCAGAAATCTGTAACAAACATATGAATAAAAATTAGAAAAGACTATATTGGGTTCTGGCTCTGTCATTTATAATACTAGCTTTGTGACCTATCCCTCTAGTCTAGGTCCTCATTTATAAACTGGAGTTAATAAAAGCTTCTCACAGGATAGTGAGAGGATTAAGTAAGTTGAAATGTGTAAAATACTGAAAATACTAAGTCTGGGCACTTAGTATAGTTAAGTAGTGTATGGTTATATTAAAAAACAAAAGTTAGTGGCTTGAAAAAGTACCATCCAGGCTTTAAGCCTCCTACCTACTCTTAGGTATCAAAAAGGATCATAAAAAGTTAGTATTCTTAAGGCAACAGAGGTTTTTGTGACATTTACAGTTTTAGGAAAGTAGAATCTACCATCTGATTAAATCCTATGTTGAAGAGCTTCTGTAGGAAAATATAAACTGAAAACATGGAATAATTTAAAAACTAATGTTAAGAGGGACTTTACCAAACAAATGCAATCAGTGTAACCTGGTTTCTTGTACCCTCAATGAATCTCCAACAATTAAAAACAAAAACAAACAAACAAACAAAAAACAAACTCTAATGTCTGGTAAAACTAATTTGAGTGATAAAGATGAACCGAGGCCATGGAGATGTGAATCAAGGTAGTCAAGAAGTATTTTCCCATATAATCAAGATAAAAATTTATAATAATGCTTAGGGAAATAAATTTGAGCCTGATGAGTTTGGGAAGTTAAAAAGTGGTTTGGTGGGAAGTCAAATAAAATGGAATTAACTAAATATTCTTCATTTATTTAGTGCATTAAAGCTTTACAAAATATTTTAAAATCTATCATCTGATTGTCACAACTCTAACATAGGCAAAAAAAGATTTATCAATCTTACTGTAAAATTCAGGAGACTACAGTTTTTAGAGATTATATGACTTATTACTCAGTGTCATTCCAGAACAAAACTGAAGCCAAAACTGGAACTCAAGTGTTTTTGAATCAACAGCTTAGTTGATTTCCCTATAGATATTTCTAAAATCATTAATTGAACAATGGCATTACATCAGGGGCATACTTCTTCTAGTGGGCCTGGGCTGCTAATAAACAACACCTTAAACTAATGTAAGTTTCATTTCTGACTGTTTATACTCTCCACCAATTGTTTATAAGCATAGAAAAACACAAAAAAGGCACCAAGAAGAATTCAAATGAACCAGGGACTTCTATAATCTACAAATTTGTTCTTCATTATTATGAGGTAGTAGAAAAAGCCCTAGATTACAAGAGACTACAGTGGGAGATGCCAGTGGAGCCACAAAAGATTTGTATAACTACTTGTCTATGTCAGTTATTCTTTTTTGAGTCTGAATGTCCTCAAAACTGTCCTATCTGTCCTGTGAAGTACTAAAAAGAATCATGTCTTCTATAACCATATAGAATGAAATATGTTGTATTTCATTTGAAATATATTTCATTTGAAATATATTTGAAAGCCACATACCAATATAAAATCAAAGGAATATTTATATACATATAATATAGTGTTCTTTCTCTTGAATCCACAGACCAAGTATTTAAAAGCTAGGTTCTTCTGAATAAAAGAAAGATAGACCTTTGAGATGGGCATGGGGGAAGAGAAGAACAAAGCTGAAAGACCTAAATAACAGACCTAATAGATCATGAAAAAAATTACTGCTGTATTATTTAAAAACCAAAGAAGAAAGAAAAACAGGTACTGCTCCCTAATTTTTAAACCCACATGGTCTTGGGCAGTGCCTGTGGCTCAAAGGAGTAGGACGCCAGCCCCATATACTAGAGGTAGCGGGTTCAAACCCAGCCCTGGCTAAAAACTGCCAAAAAAAAAAAAAAAGAGAGAGAATAGGTTATTTACAAGGCCGTTAATACTAGTTCTGTAGAAGGTCTACTATATCCGACTATGGGTTCTACAGATGATGGACACCTTAGACCTTTATAATGAGATCTCCTACAAGCAAAATTTAAATCATAAAAAAGTGTTAAGAATTATATTTGAAATATGAGATGTAACCTACCAACACCTCTGTATTTTTTAGATGTTCACATGTAGATAAACAGTCTTTTATATTTCTTCTCTGAGAAGAGTTTTGAGATTTTTCACCAGGTGGATCTTCTTTCTTATCCTGTTCAGTTTTTAATTGTATTGGCTTTTTGCATTTAAAAGCTTCATTACCTTTATTGAGATAGTTTTCTATGCTGTTAAGTTGAGTATTTTGCTCACACGTCTTAGGCTTTTTTGAGTCTTTATCTGAGTAGTTATTTTCACATTTGTTCAAATATTCAGACATCTCTGACAAAGTAACTTTCACTTTTGAGTCAATATTTTTTGAATTATCAAACTGGAGATTGTCAAAGAATTCTGGGTTACAATTCTCATTTTTTATTATTTTTTCCTTATACTTATTTGTGAAAATCTGTTTGTCAATACTATTACAATTTGAATATTGTTTATCAATTCCATCGCTAATTTCTTGTTCCTTAAATCTGCCTGTCAAATCTATGTTATGTTCTTTGCAATGAGACACATTTAAAGAAGTCAATAAACTAGTAGCTTTGTTCTGTGTTTCCCGACATGTACTTTGGATGATTTCACTAGAATTGTTCTGACAATGATTTCTTATTTGAGGTCTCAAAGAACATTTTTCTTTACAACTACATTTAAATGAACTAAAAGATTTATTAGGTATTAAGTTTTCCCCATCAGTGCGGTCTCCTAACAAAGAAAATTTTGTATGAGAAATGGAGACAGGAGAATCACCCTTATTTTTCTTCAACAAATTTTTGTCTTCATATGAACTCCTAAACACTTTAGAAGGGGCTGAAGTGGTATCATGCATGTTGAATGACTGCCGGGGGACATATGATGCCGTTGGATCAATGTGTTCCAAGTGTTGAGCAATCCTTGCAATAACATCTTGCCGTTCCTGGAGTAAAGAACCTATCAAAGGATTAGTCTCTCCAACAGACTGATGAGAATAAAGACCATTAGAAACACAAGTTTCACTTCGAGGAGTATCTGGTTTTAGTCGAATTTTTCCCTCATTGATGTCTTCCTGGGAAGTGATCTCTGAAGTACCGAAAGAAATGGAGAATGTTTCTTTACATTTTCTCACATTTTCATTTTCTTGTGAAACTCGGAAAAGTTTTGAATGAAGTGAACTAGACTCTTGAGTATTACATGGATGTCCAGAAACATGTGAAGTGCTTGGATCACAATGAATCAAATGTTGGGCGATTCTTGCAATAACTTCCTGTCGGTCCTGAATTAAAGAACCTATTAAAGGGTTAGTTTCACCAACTGACTGCCAGGAAGTCTGGCGGCTAGAAACACTGGAATCAATCATTGAAAATGATTTTAAAGTTCTTGCTGATGTTTCGTGTGACTTTGTATCTCCTACACTACTAAAGCTGAGAATATTGGTTTGGGATGTTCCATATTCAGATTTACTGCCAGTGCCCGCATAAAGTTTGACATTTTTGATGGCGGTAGTATATTCTGTAGTTGTGCCATTTTTTGCACGTAATACACTTTCGGGTGCCATGGTCCAAGCTTGTTTGCTACACAAATGCTGTGAACTGTTGGTACTACATTGTTCTTCTTCATTAGAATTGAGGTCCTGAGGGGTTTGATGTTCATGTTCTTGAATTTTTTTCTCATAAAGGCCAATATTAGTGTGAATACTACAGGTCAAAATTGGGTAATTAGATTGTCTGGGCAAGGACTGGACGCTGACTTTCAAGGCCACGTTGTGAGAAACATTGGGAACAGGAAAGACATGCTCAATTGGAGTTTGTGAAAAATTCCACCGTAGGTCTACATCAGCAGCACTGATTCTAGAATCACACAGAAAGGTATGGAATCAATAGATTATAAAAATGATATCCTTATTATTGTATGTTATTTTTAAAACGTAAAGCAGTCGGATACTTACCTTTTCTGCATTACCACTGAGGTGTACTTTTAGCTACTTTACCACACATCATTCTGTTAAACCAATATAAGTGGTACAACAGATTATGCTTAGAAGAGATGACCTTTTTAAGAGCATGTGACCACTTAAGCTTTAAAGCTCAAGAATGTTATGATAGGCTGGGTGTGGTGGCTCACATCTGTAATCATAGCTGAGGCAGGTGGATTGCCCTGAGCTCACAGGTTTGAGACCAGCCTGAGCAAGAGCCAGGCATTGTGGCAGGTGCTTATACTCCCAGCTACTCGGGAGGCCGAGGCAAGAGAAATGCCTGAGCCCAAGAGTTGGAGGTTGCTGGGAACTATGATGCCACGACACTCTACCAAGGGCAACAAAATGAAACTCTGTCTCAAAAAATAAAAAAATAATGTTATAATAAAAAATATTGGCAAAAATAGAAAAGAAGGACTTTGTATTTACTAGTAAATAAATGGATTCAGCTAATTTTACTGTGTAAAGTAATTAGGAGCTACTATCTCATGGTCATCTGCCTAAGAGAACAATTATTTCATTAGCAGCCCCTATGTTTCTATTGTCCAAGATGACAAAAATTCAGGCTGTAATTACAGAAATTTAACAGCCTTGAAAACTTTTCCACTTTACGAGCATCATCAAGTCCACTGGTTCCTGAAAGTAAGCTGAAAAGTCCTCTAAATACTACTCTGTGTCAAATTTAATGCAACAAGGAAAATCCATACTAATTCAATGTAGATTTATCTAACTTGTTCTAAGAAAGACCTCAGTAAATTTTATCTACTTATATTTAGAAATGAAGGAAATAATCAATACCTGTAGAGAATATTTCGTGGAATAGCACCATGAGATACACTCAGCCAAGCACTTAACTGAGAAAAAAACACAAATGAGCGGACAGCCAACAGAAGAGTCTTCTCTTCAATAAATCGATCACCATTCCTAAGGAAATTAACAAAGCATAATCTAAATGTCAGCAAGTAAAAAATAATTACAGTTTAGAAAGGTAGAATGTATGCTTTGAAGAGCATAGGAGTATACTTACTAATGTCACCTGAAGTCACAAATACTAAACATAAGAACTAAATATTTCAATTCTATTGCATAAAAGAATTCAAAGACAGAATACATTAAAATAATTTAGAGAAGTAATGAAAGGCTTGATTTACCAGGAACAACATCAAACTAAGTTCAATGACTTACTGTCGAGGAACTGGCTCCAAGGTCCATCTTTCTAATAATAATGCATCTTGATTAATTGCAGGATCATTTAGATCAATTCCATCTGTGGTGGGCCCATCATCACTATAGCAGCAGTCTGGTAGTAGCATCACCTCCACCATGATAGGAAGGTTATTCTTCCACAACAACGTGACCTCAGACCTGGTTCGTCTGGCTTGGCGACACTTAGAGAAAATAAATACAAACAAAATGTCTCTCCACTTAATTTTGCATTTAAATTTGAAAATTTGTAAAGTAGATATCTGTATGAAAAATGAGTCATTTATTATAGAGCTTTGTTCAGACTTGGCTATGTAGGTTTCATACTAGAAAGCTCCAGAATGTAGGGATTAGTACTGAACATTCATGATATAAATTTTCTTGGGAAGGATATCTTTGTTTATCTTGTGGAAAAAGAACAGCCATATACAATGTCTGATAGGCCTCTGAGATGGTCTGGCCTTGCTTAGTTTGTTAATTTCATCACTTGCCATGAAAGATAAATTCTTAAATCTGAAGATCAAAGTATCAAAAATTTTATTTTCATTAAATACTCAAACCAGACAAGATATTTTAATGTTAAATTTCAAGCTGGGGTGTAGTGGCTTACACCTATAGTCTCAGCTACTTGGGAGGCTGGGGTGGGAGGACTGCTTGAGCCCAGGAGTTTGAGGTTACTATGAGCCACTTACATTCCAGCCTGGGGAACAGAGTGAAACCTGCTCTCTTAAAAAAAAAAATCAGGGTGGCACCTGTGGCTCAAAAGGGTAGAGTGCTGGCCCCATATGCCGGAGGTGTGGGTTCAAACCCAGCCCTGGCCAAAAAATGAGAAAAAGTTAATAAATAATTTAATTAATTAAAAAAATTAGACTACATTTGAGAAATAAGCAGAAGAAAAAATTCTTAAATTATACATTACCTACCCAAATATTTTAATGGTATTATATAAAAACATAAAAATGCTAACAAAAGTATCCTCACAATAAATAAAAGGAGGAATCCAAGAGAGAAATTGGTTAATGTGGGGGAAATAATCATAACATCAATTTATTAAATGAATGAACACAAAGTAGACGAGCCTAGGCTGAGACTTTAAAAACAAAAAAAGATAAATCCCAACAACAAAGATAGTCCTAAATGTTATTATATGAAAGGACAGGCTACCTACCTCCCTGCTGATCAGCAAAGTTACTTGCTGTGCCTTCAAGAGTCTATTTAAGAGCCAAGGTTATTAGCCATGGTCTAGGATTAGGATTTTTTTTTCTTTATGGTTACTATCAATTTGTAACCACATACAATATGAAGCTTATGATTATAATGTAATAAAGATGATAACAGAACTTAAACTTGTATAAAAGGTAAATAAAAAGTATTTAACACAAGAGTCTCACCTGGGCCAGCTTATCATTACATTCATGTTTGGTAGTTACTGGGTAACAAGACTGTGCTGGAGGGCAATGGAAACTTTCGGTTCGACCTTTTATAGAACATTCAGGTGTTCGTCCTTCTGTTATTAGCAAGGCCAAAGAGACCAAGAACTCCTCTGCATCATATTCAAAATATTCATCGAGAGTATCTGGTATAAAAAAAAAGGGAAGAAAAGTCCACACTATAATGTGCTCTTAATAAGATCTTTTCTCTTATACTTAAAATAACTAATGTCACATTCCATTCTATATTCAAATATATACCAATGAAAAGTGGAAAAAAGAAAAATGAGAATCAAAATACAGTAAACTCTTGATTCACAAACTATGCAGAAATGAGATGATGGATAATTCCAAATTCCAGCTGAACAGGACTGAAAAATTATGACATAAAATTGTTTTTTTTATATTGGGTGGGCACCCATCGCTCAGTGATTAGAGGGCCAGCAACATGGTCTGGGGCTGGTGTGTTTCAACCTGGCCTCGGCCTGCTAAACAAAAAAAACAGCTGGGTGTTCTGGTGGGTGCCTGTGGTCCCAGCTACTCAGGAGGCTGAGAATCACTTGAGCCCAACAGTTGGAGGTTGCTATGAGCTATGACATCATGGCACTCTACGGAGGGTGACAAAGTGAGACTCTGTCTCAATACAAAAAAAAAGGTTTTTATTTAAACTTCAGTTAATTTACATTTATCATGCTTTACGTAATTACATTTGGGAATGTCAGATACAATATTTGTTTCACACAAATCAACACTAACAGCAAAAGGTTAATACGTTTTATGTCATTTTTAGCTACTTTATTGCTATTAATAGATCAAACTGCATGCTTCTCTCTTTCTCTGCCTTCTCCCTCCTTTAGCTAGTCTCTTACTCTCACAGCACTAATTTGGTGAGCAATCACAGCCAAGAGGTCCTCGCTCTCTGCCTTTGCTATACAGTAACAATAGTTTCAGAGGAAGAAATGCTATAATTATCCAGAAGAAGAATGAGGGCTATTTTTCAACATACGGAGTGTGATATCTTGCCTATCATACAGTTCCAAAAAATCTAATCTGTAAGATTTTTCATGTAATTTAGAAATTTCTCCTGAGTGCTTTAATTTTTTAACAGTTAATTTTAAAAACTGTTAACTTGCTATACAAGCTGAACATTCACGCACAGATGTGCACACAATATTCAATTTGTTACACAACATTGAAAAAAAAAATTTTTTTTTTTTGAAACAGAGTCTTAACACTGTGTTGCCCTCGGTATAGTGCTATGGCATCATAGCTCACAACAACCTCAAACTCTTGGGCTTAACCAATTCTCCTACCTCAGCCGCCCAACTGGGATTACAGGCACCTACCATGACACCCGGCTATTTTTTTGTTGCAGTTGTCGTTGTTTATTTTAGCTGGACCAGGCCAGGTTCAAACCTGCCAGGCTTGTTTCATGTGGCCAATGCCATAACCACTGTGATATGGGCACTGAACCAGAAAAATTGCTCTTATCTCTGCCCATTAAGCAATAAATACTTTATATGCCTACCCTTGTGAGGTAACATGGGACAGAGTTGTAATGCACATAGCTCCTACTTTCTAAGCCTTTATGGTTTAGAGATAATTTTATAAAAAGAACAGTGCAGCACAGTGCAGCATGGAATGGATCAAAAGAAAATGCAACTTGAACAGAGAATTTATATAGAAACTGCACAAAAGGAAAGACTAGAACTACATTATGGACAGCCTTTAAGGGAATAATAAAGAGGTCTATTTCTAGCATCAGGAAGGCTTAGCAGAAAAGGAAAAAGCCTTGAGAGTAAGTTTTGTTGAACTGATATATTAAGACTGTTTGGAAAAGTTTCTCTAAAGCAGTTGTTCTCAACCTTCCTAATGCTGTGGCCCTTTAATACAGTTCCTGTGGGTCATGACCCACAGGTTGAGAACCGCTGCTCTAAAGTGACTACAGCCACACATGAAAAGCATAGCCAACACAGTATCTTATCAACGCCAGGTACTGTCAGTTCTAAGTATATTCTATTTTATCAACTCATTTGCTCCTTAGAGCAGATCTAGATTATGTCTATTTTACAGACAACTGAAGCATGGAGATATTAAGTAACTTGCACAAGATCATCCAGCTAAAAAGCAGCAATGTTGAATTTTTAAACTGAATAATCTAGCTCCAGAATTTGGTTTTTAGTTCTAGTCTCAGTCAATTCATCCATTTCATCATACAACCTCAACTACATTAATAACACATGGATCCTACATTTGAAAAATTCTCAGACTAGGGCGGTGCCTGTTGCTCAGTGAGTAGGGCGCCAGCTCCATATATCAAGGGTGGTGGCGTCCAACCTGGCCCCGGCCAACCTGCAACAAAAAAATAGCTGGGTGTTG
>NW_003852406.1:5439708-5440737 GCF_000181295.1 Otolemur garnettii
AAAAAAAAAGAAAAATTGTCAGACTAGGCTTGGTGCCCATAGCTCAGCGGTTATGGCACCAGCCACATACACCAGGGCTGGCAGGTTCACGCTCAGCCTGGGCCTGCTAAACAACAATGACAACTACAATTTAAAAAAATATAGCCAGGCATTGTGGCAGTCCTAGGTCCTTGGGAGGCTGAGGCAAGAGAACTGCTTAAGCCCAAGAGTTTGAGGTTGCTGTGAGCTGTGACGCCATGGTACTCTACTGAGGGTGACACAGTGAGATTTTGCCTCAAAAAAAAAAAAAAACAAAAAAACCAACAACAACAAACTCAGACCAATAAACAATTAAATACAAATTACAAAGTACTGTGATGACTACTGAGTACAGAGGTCAGGAGTCTGTGCTTTAAGAACCATAGCTGGGTGGGATACATAGTGGAGGATGGTGGTGAGGAAAGCTTCCATAGTAGTGACCTGTTACTTAGGGCAAGTTACTTAAATTCATTTTTTTTTTCCTATAGAATGAAAGTAACGCCTGCCTAGTTACCTGAAAGGTAATTGAAGATTTCAACTATCTCAAGTAACAAGAGGGAACACTGGCAGCCTTCTTTAAATTGTATGACCATATTTCCCTACTACACCAAAGCCAAACCAGATACCAGACCCACATAGGGTCAAAATGTATTTCTCAGGACACTGTAATTAGGATTCACTGTGTTAGGTGGTCCCTGCATGCTAGGACTAGAATTGAGGTAATATGCAATCAGGGGTTACACAGTGGCCTAGGGTTGCCACTAGAATGGAATAACAAAAAGGAGAATGAAACAAGCTAGGATAGTGAATGAGAGAGACAAAAAGTCAGAACAATAGCTGCACAATTCCAAACATAGTTTCAGTTCCTCATCAGGCTTAATAAATGAGAACTCTTGTTTTTCCCAATAGTTTCTTTAAGTTTCTTAAGTGGATTATTTGTAATGGAAAGCACCCTTGACTAATAGCTAAAATGTAATCTTTTTTTTTTTTTTTTTTTGAGACAGAGTTTCA
>NW_003852406.1:5440837-5445071 GCF_000181295.1 Otolemur garnettii
TTTTTTTTTTTTTTTTTTGAGACAGAGTTTCACTCTGTCACACTGGGTAGAGTACCATGGCATCATAGCTCACAGCAACCTCAAATTCTTGGGCTCAAATAATCCTCTTGCTTCAATTCAGCCTTCTGAGTAGCTGGGACTATAGGTGACCACCACAACTCCTGGCTAATTTCTCTATTTTTAATACCGAGGGAGTCTTGCTTTGCTCAGACTGGTCTCAAACTCCTAAGCTCAAGCAATCCATTTGCCTTGGCTCCCAGGGAGCTAGGATTACAGATGTGATCCACTGTACCAATGTATTGTTTTGAAATTGAAGATAGTTCTCAAAAATAAAAAAACACTGGGGTGGTGCCTATGGCTCAGTGAGTAGGGCGCCAGCCCCAAATACCAAGGGTGGTGGGTTCAAGCCTGGCCCCGGCTAAACTGCAACAACAACAACAACAACAAAATAATAATAATAAATAAATAAACACTTGTAAGTCAATGAATAAAAATCATTGTGTGCTTTGGGCTTTATTCTATCCCACCTAATTCATAATACATATTTAAGTCTTACCTCCAATGTGACTATTTGGAGATAAGGCTCTTACCTAGGATATACTTAGGGTTAAATGAGATCATAAAAGTGAGGCCTTAATCTAACTGAACTGGTACTTTAAAAGAAGAGGAAGAACAAAAATAAATGAGAAACTGAAAAGCTTCTGTAGGAGAGAACAGCCACAGCAAATAGATAATCTTCAGAATGGGAAAAGATATTTTCACATTATGAATCAGACAAAGCCTTAAGAACTAGGATCTATACAGAACTCAAATTAAGCGACAAGAAAAAGCTAACAATCCCATAGATTACTAGGTGAGTGACATGAATAAAACATTCTCTAAGATGAATGGCTAACAAACATATGAAAAAAATGCTCATCAAACTTAATCATCAGAAAAATGCAAATCAAAACCACCCTGAGACATCACCTAACCCCAGTAAGATTAGCCCACATCACAAAGTCCCAAAGCTGCAGATGCTGGTACGGATGTGGAGAGAGGGGAACATTTTTACACTGTTGGTGGGACTACAAACTAATATAGCCTCTATAGAGGAAATAAGTATGGAGAATCCTCAAAGATTTCCAATTAGATCTCTCATTCGACTGTGCAATCCCACTACTAGACATCTACATCAAAGAAGAAAAAATTCATTTTATCATAAGGACATTTGCAGTAGATTGTTTATTGCAGCTCAATTTATAGTCACCAACTCATGAAAACAACCTAAATGCCCATCAACTCAGGAATGGATTAACAATTGTGGTATATGCATACCATGGAATACTATTCAGTCATTAAAAAGATGGTGATTTCATATCTTTTGTAATATCCTAGATGGAGTTGAAACGCCTTCTTCTTAGTAAAGTATCACAAAAATGGAAAAGCAATTATCCAATGTACTTAATACTAATATGAAGCCAGGAGATAATCTGGTGCATGCCCACATAGGAAAAACCTCATTTCAACTCAAGTTGGGGAGTGGGGTAAGGAGGGGGGTGCTCTCACTAAATGGGCACGCAGCGGGGTATTTGACACACCCTTTGTGTGTGGGACTCTCTTATAATAGGGAGTCTACCTATTAAACCAAATATTTTGACCTGGTTGTTCATACCCTCACATTAACCTGAAATAAATTTACTTTTCAAAAAAATAAATAAATAAAAGAAGAGGAAGATACTTCTTCCACTTGCTCCCCTCCCCGCCTTTCCCTTCTCCTCTAAGAAAAGCCACATGAGCACACAGAGAAGGCAGCTGTTTATAAACCAGGAAGAGAGCCCTAACCAGGACTCTGATACCCAATGTGTGGACTTCCAGCCTTCAAAACTGTGAGAAAATAAATTTCTGTTGTTTAAGCCACCAAAATCGATGGTATTTTATGGTAGCCCAAGCAGATTAACACATGGCAAAAAAAAACCAAAACAAACAAAAAAAAAACCCAAACTTTCCAAAACTGGGATTCTTTTGAAAAATTTTTTATTATTTATTTTGAGACAGTCTCACTTTGTTGTCCTCTGTAAAGTGCTGTGGCATTATCATTGTTCACAGCAACCTCAAACTCTTTGGCTTAAGCAATTTCTTGCCTCAGCCTCCCCAGTAGCTGGGACTTTATAGGTGCCCACCACAATGTTTGGATGTTTCTTCTATTTTAGTAGAGACGGGATCCTGCTCTTGCTCAGGCTCATTTTGAACTCAAGCAATCAACCTACCTTGTCCTTCCAGAGTGCTAGGATTACAGGATGAGCCACTGATCACCCAAAGCCTGGCTATAAACTCATTTCCTTCATCAAATTTTCTTCACTCTTTAACAAGGGGATCTCTAAAAACTACTTTTTAAAATGCTATCATTACCCCCTGAACATCTAAAAGAGCATCTGAGACTTTCTGCTGCTGAGAGAAATATACCTGAGGATTATACCTAGAAAGCTACCAGGTGAAATTAGAAAAGGACATACAAAATGGGGCTGGGGGTGGGGGTGGGGACTGTGCTATGAGAGAGACAGACAGATAGTACCAGGACTCCATGATTTGTTACTTTTATGCCTGCAAAACTATAATATATCTCCAAAGCCCCTAGTGGCTTACATACTAGAAATCATCAAGTTTAAAGTGGTAAAAACTAAACTGTTGGCCAGACTTGGTGGCATACATGCTGGGAGGAGTGGATGGCTTGAGCTCAGGAGTTTAAGACCAGCCTGAGCATGCACAGGACATCAGCTCTACTAAAAACCAGGGGTAAAAAAAAATAGCTGGACGTAGTAGTGCGTGCCTGGCGTTCCAGCCCCTTGAGAGGTTGAGGCAAGAGGATCTCTTGAGCCCCAGAGTTTGAGGTTGCTGTGAGCTATGATCTACAATGCCATGGCACTCAACCCAGGGAGAAGGAGTGAGACTCTGTCTCAAACAAACAAAAAAACCTAAACTTCTATGAAAAGCACTTTTATATTAGGCATGGTGGCTTACAACTATTATTCAGAACTCTGGGGGCAGAGGCAACAGGACGATCACTTGAAGATTGCTTGGGACTAAGAGTCTGAGACCAGCCTGGGCACTGTAGTGAGACCCCTATCAGTTCAAAAAATAAAAAATTTAGCCAGGTGTTTTGGTGAGTACCTGTAGTCTCACCTAATTGGAAGGCTGAGGAGTGAGGACTGCTTAGGTTCAGGAAGTTGAATTTATAACAAGCTATGATTGTTACAATGCATTTTAGTTGTGGCAATAGAGCAAGACCACATCTCTAAATGAATAAATATTTATTTTAAAAAAGAAAAATCAGGCTCAGCACCTGTAGCACAATAGTTATGGCGCCAGCCACATGCACTGAGGCTGGAGGGTTAAAGCCTGGGCTGGGCGAGCTAAACAACAATGACAACTGCAACAACAAAAAAATAGCCAGGTGTTGTGGCAGGTGCCTGTAGTCCCAGCTACTTGGGAGGTGGAGGCCAGAAAATCGCTTAAGCCCAAAAGTTTGAGGTTGCTGTGAGCTGTGATGTCACAGCACTTTACCAAGGGCAACACAGTGAGACTCTGTCTCAAATAGAAAAAAGAAAGAAAGAAAGAAAGAAAGAAAGATCAATTTTGAACAAATTTTTGACTAAAATTTGGTTGCCTTGTCATTATCTCTTTGGACAGTGTAAACTAAATAAACTCCAAAACCATGATTAGAGTTAGCAAACCCTTGGATGATTTATTGAATTTAGCCAGAGTCTCTCCTCTTTTTTTTTTTTTTAAGAGATAGGATCTTGCCATCAGACTTGCCAGGGTGGTCTCAAACTCCTGCACTGCTCAAGCAATCCACCTGCCTCAGTTTCTCAGAGTACTAGGATTATAGGCATGAGCCACCATGCCTGGCCTTTTAGCCAGAGTCTTAATTACCTGACTGGCAAATTAGAAACAAGAATTAGAGATAATATTTATCTATTAATCATAACACCTATGTAACTATTACATAAGTATTATAAAGAATACTATGGATTACACAATGGTATTATGAAACACAGAATACTACCTAAATGCAAGTGACTAGATGATAACAACTTTTAGAAATTTATCAGGAAAAATGTTTCAATTTCAACAAAAGAGAACATCAAATTGTGGTCATTAGAAAATTACACAGTTGGCTCAGTGCCTGTGGCTCAAGTGGCTAAGGCGCCGGCCACATACACCTAAGGTGGTGGGTTCGAATCCAGCCCGGACC
>NW_003852406.1:5446338-5447788 GCF_000181295.1 Otolemur garnettii
GGGTTTAAACCCAGCCCTGGCCAAACTAAAAAGAAAAAAAGAAAAAAGAAAGAAAACAGTCTTTCCCATCACTGTGTTGCTATATATGCTGTTTATTTCTCAAGCCTGTCAAGGTAGTAGAAAGATTCCAGACCTCTCACCCCATGGATTAAAATGGAAAAAGAGGTTTGGCAACAATCTGAGTGACTGCTAATAAGAAAAGATTATCTAAAGGCTGAGCAGAGTGGCTTAAGCACTGTATTCCTAGCACCCTGAGAAGCTGAGGTAGGAGAACTCGCTTCAACTCAGGAGTTCAATACCAGCTTGAGCAAAGTGAGATCTTGTTTGTACTAAAAACTGAAAAAGTAGCCAGGCATAGAGGTGGACGCTTGTAGTAGTAGCTACTCAGGAGGCTGAGGCAGGATGATCACTTGAATCTAAGAGTTATGGCTGCTGTGAGCTGGAATGACACCACTGTACTCTAGCCTGGGACAACAGAGTGAGACTCTGTCTCAAAAAAAAAAAAAAAAAAAAAAAAGTCCTTGTAACCCAATGAAGGACAATCTAGTAATATGAATTCTATGAATTTATCCTTTGGAAACAATAGAACAAGTACTCCAAGCCAAATGTTCAAAGATATTTATAAAGATGTTTATGCTAGTTAAAAAATATTAGAATCAAGTGTTCAGCAGTAAGACACTAGTTAAATATACTGTGGTACGGTTTATCTAAAATAATGACATATATACAGAAAACACTATTATAGTCCAATAAAGCAAACAAACAAAAATATATGCTAAATTATAAATGAATCATTATTATCTTACTGGCATTAGAAAAACGATTCCTACTAACTGAAAAATAAGTATAATAAAAGCATTACCCACTGTCATGTATTTTTAATTAATTAGTGGTATTACTTTTTGTAACTCCTACTCTCTCTTAAAGTCAGTTATACTTCGGTTACTTAATATTGCCTTTTGTAAAGACACATAAAGATCAAAGCATGCTGGTTCTGGTATTGACACGTTGGAACTGAGCAATTGGAAACATTTTTTTCTTTCTTTTTAAAAACAAAGTTAAGGCCAGGCAGGCATGGTAGTTCATGCCTATAGTCCCAGTGCTCTGGGAGGCTGAAGCAGGTGGATGGCCTAAACTCAGAGATTTGAGCTGGAGTAAGCCAGAGTGAAACCCTGTCTCTACCAAAAAATGCTGGGCATTGTGGCAGGGACCTGCATTCACAGCTACTTGGGAGGCTAAGGGCAAGAGAATTGCTAAAAGAAGAAAAAAAAAAATCAAACTTCAAACTAAGATGAGTGAAAGCCAGTTGAAAGCAAAATTCAAAACAAGCAAACAAAAATAACAACAAAGTTAAAAAAAAATTAAGAACTAGAATCTCATACTGATAATATGAGAAACATATGGATATGAGTTGAGGTACCTGAGAATAGATATTAAGATTTAGTAGAAG
>NW_003852406.1:5448512-5456365 GCF_000181295.1 Otolemur garnettii
GATGGATTCGAACCCGCCACCTTGGGTGTACGTGGCTAGCGCCTTAGCCACTTGAGCCACAGGCGCCGAGCCGAGTAGACAACATTTAAGCTAAGATTTGAATGACAATGAGCTCGCCACTCAAACTAGGGGAACGAGCATGCTAGACAGTGTCTAAGGTAGAAATTAATAGCTAGAAACCTCCAGTGATTGTCCTATATGAACACCTAGTTTCAACAACGATCCATCTTCATAAGAACCAAAAATCAGGTAAGTGGTCCTATTACCTAATTTTAACATTACATTTAGGAATAAGGCACTAAAAGAAAAACAGTCCTTTGAGTGGAAAGAGAATCTGTATGCCTAGGGGAAAAGAGAGTGAAGTGATTATGCACTTTGAAATGAAACTCCAGGCCAAGGAGGGAACATTCCACTGGGTAGAATTCTGCCCGTGCCCACAGAGGGAGGGAACATTTTGGTGAGCCATCCCAAAACTCCATCCTCCATCCCGAAACTTCAGTTCCAGCTAGCTCCAACATTGGCAGACATAGAGCAGCCTGGCGCTGGAATTAAATTCATAAAACAGTTGTGCCACAAGGCCTGCAATCCCAGGCAGAACTAGATTGGAGCCAGTGCCTTTCTCATCCCCACTACCCCAATTCCATCCAGGCAGTGTGACTCATGTAGAGTCTTCTTCCACTTGGGGAAAGGAAAAGGAAGAGTTCAGAATACTTTTTTTTTTTTTTTTGCACACTGGGTACCAGCTCAGCCACAGTAAAATAAAACTAAACAGACAGACTGAGAGCCTTGAGTCCAAGCCTTAGTTCCTGGACCTAGAAGCTAGAAGGAAACACACTGCCCCGAAGGGAAGGATCTGGTCTGGCAGGATTCACCACCTTCTAACTAAAGAGTCCACTGAGGGTACTGAATAAACGTCAGAGGTAGCCAGCAATAGTCACCACAGGCTTTGGGTAAGACTGAGCTGCCTTCAGGTGTGACATGGAGCTAGTGGCCACAAGACAATACCCACATCACTTACCTCCTAACTCTAGAATTCAACCGACAAACTGAGAAATGCATCTGTCTCTCAACAGCAGAATTAACCAGAATTCTGAAGAAAGAATTAGTGAGCTTGAGACAGGCTATTTGAAAATACATAGCCAAAAGATAAAAAGGAAAAACAGTTAAAAAAGTATAAAAGGATAAAAAGAATGAAATATACCTTCAATAACTAAAAAATGGCCTCAAAAGAGCAAATTGCCCTTAAATAGGAGGTGAAGAGAGAGAGAGAGAAGAATAAAGAGGGAGAGACACAGAGAATGGGGTAGAAAGTTTATTCAAAGAAGTAACAGAGAACTTTCCACATCTAGAGAAATATATCAATATTAAGACACACGAAGAGCTGGGCAGTGCCTGTGGCTCAGTGGGGTAGGGCGCCGGCCCATATACTGAGAGTGGCAAGTTCAAAGCCGGCCCTGGTCAAACTGCAAAACAAACAAAAAAGGCCCGGCTTTATGGTGGGCGCCTGTAGTCCCAGCAACTCAGGAGGCTGAGGCAAGAGATTTGCCTAAGCCCAGGAGTTGGAAGTTGCTGTGAGCTGTGTTGCTATGGCACTCTACCAAGGGTGATAAAGTGAGACTCTGTCACTTAAAAAAAAAAAAAAAGATACACGAAGGTTACAGAATACCAAGCAAATTTAACCCATGTAAGGTTTCCTAAGAAAAAGAAAAAAAAAACAAAATAACATACAAAGGAGCTCCAATACATCTGGCAGACTTTATATCCTGCAAAAATATCTTTCAAACATGAAGGAGAAATACTTTTCCAGACAAACAAAAACTGAAGGATTTCATTAGCACCAGACCTGTGTTATAAGAAATGTGAAAAGGAGTTGTTCAATCTGAAAGAAAAGAACATTAATGAATAACGAGAAATCTTCTAAAGGTATACAAATCGCCTGTAAGCGTCAGGAAATAAATACAGAATAATCTATACTTATGCTCTGTATCTACAATATATAACCACCAAAATCCATTTGAAAAAGCACCACAATATCATGAGCTGCCATCTAAAAAACTAAGTTGTATGCTTTTACTACAAAAATCTAGCTCTTTGAAAAGTGGCTATAATTTTTTTGTCACATAATCCACACATTCCATTAAACAGAGACGATCCCCTTCAACCTGAGCTGTAAAGTGTTTTATCAAGTGCTACCTCATTTTAATGCTCTTGAAGTATAGGGTGACCAGATTTTAACATCGGTAAGGCGGGACAACATGGCTGGGGGCGGGGCAGGGCAGGACCTGACAACAATGCAAACTTTGATAAGCAGTTCTCGATAATCACTTCTCAGCAATTATTTGTTATTATTACAGTTTAACATTATAAAATTAACAAAAATAATATAAAACTCATATTCTGGCGAAATAGCCACATGGCAGCCGAAAACTGTATATTCCCTTACTGTTCTCCTACCCGTTAGTGCATTCTTTCCAAAAATCGGGACTTTTTTAAAATGCCGCGGGACACAGGACAAATTTTTCTTTTTTTTTTGAGACAGAGCCTCAAGCTATCCCCCTGGGTGGCACTCTACCCAGGAGCAACCTCCAACTCCTGGGCTCAAGGGAGTCTCCTGCCTCAGCCTCCCAAGTAGCTGGGACTACAGGCGCCCGCCACACTGCCGGCCATTTTTTGGTTGCAGCCATCATTGTTGTTTGGCGGGCCCAGGCTGGGGATTCGAACCTGCCACCTTAGGTGTATGTGGCTGGCGCCTTAGCTGATTGAGCCACAGGCACTGAGCCGACAAATTTTTCAAAAGCAGGACGTCTGGTCACCCTATTGAAGTAGCATAGAGTAGTCCTTAAGAGCTGAACTCTGCAGGGAGGCAACCAGTTCTGCTGTTGGCTAGCTATTTGGCCTTGTACAAGTTATACAACATCTCTCTGTCTCTGTTTTTTCAGCTGATTAAAATAGGGATAATAATAGTATCAACTTTCAGAGGGCAGTTATAAGGATTGAACTATTTCTAAAATTCTTAAAATACTGCCTGCCACGTAGTAAGCACTATATAAATGCTTGTTTTAAAATAAAAATAAATGCTTTGACACAGGTCTTCCCCCATTTTACAAATGAAAACACTAAATTTTAAAATCATTTTCCCGAAGGTCAAAAACATTATTAATAACTGGAGAATCACAATGAAGCTCATTTTCAAATACCAATAGTTCTTTTTTTTTTGAGACAGAGTTTTACTATGTTGCCCTCAGTAGAGTGCTGTAGTATCACAGCTCACAGCAACCTCAAACTCTTGGGCTTAAGAGATTCTCTTGCCTCAGCCTTCCGAGTAGCTAGGACTATAGGCACCCACCACAACGCCTGGCTACAATACCCAAAAGTTATTATTATTATTTTTTTATTGAATGGTAACTACCCAATAGTTCTTAACAGTCCTCAGTTACAGAAGCTCATATTTCAGATAAAAGTGACTCGAAGGGTACCATTCCACTTTAGGGTATAGATTCTAGATAAATATATTTTCAAGTATTCCTGGCACTAAAAGAACTTGAATATTTACTCCTTTTTATCTTATATCTCCCCTCTTTAAAGCTCTCAATTTAGATATTATAAGAAAAGCTTAGATCATGTGGTTCCAGAAAGAATAAGAGTATATTCTACATAGTAATATTATGCTCACAATGCTTATCAAAACTGTACATTTCTGCTTATAAATAAAATTTTTAAATGTCCTGTTTTGTACATTCAAAAATATGTAGCATCAATTAAAATCAAGCTTGGAGGCCAGGCACAGTGGCTCACACCTGTAATCCTAGCACTCAGAGAGGCTGAGGCAAGTGCATTACCTGAGCTCTCAGGAATTCGAGAACAGCCTAAGCCAGAGTGAGACCTCCATCTCTACCAAGAAATGGAAAAACTGAGGCAAGAGGATCGCTTGAGCCTGAGTTGGAGGTTGCTGTGAACTATGACAGCACAGCACTCTACCCAGGGCAATAGCTTGAGACTCTGCCTCAAAAAAAAAAAAAAAAAAAAAACCAAAAAAAAAACAAATCAAGCTTGGACCTTTGGCCATCGAAGAAAAATAAGCAGCTTCTGTGGGCAAAAAGAGAAAGGAAAAGTTTAAGAGAAAAATAAAGCCCAAGTGTTTGGTTTTGTGTAGAATTTAGGAATTAAAGGAACCTTCAACAGCATGTATTTTCATTAATTTATAGGTAAGGAAACTGAACTTCCAATAAAGTGACTTGCTCAGACATACTAAGTACAATAAGAGTAAAGAGAGGGCTTGGAAACTAGGTCTCCTGTGTATGTAAAGTGTCAGAAATTTGGGTCCTTTTCTCTAAGAGTCATCCAGTGTGCCAAAATCTACCCATGCCACCTGCCTAATTACAATTCTGGCTCAGGGAAGAATCATGATGGAGACTGTGGAGAACATGAAGCTTTTAGGTATCTGTTGGTTTAGCGTCATGATCATTCTTACTGCTCATTCTGTTTCAGCTGTTCAGCATCTGAACAATGATTCTGGTCCTTCCTATAAAGTATTTTGGGCTCTAATATTCCAGTCCTATAAACTGGACTTTCCAGTTCACTATTCTGCTTTCCTGCCAGAATACTCTTCTTTCTCTGTTGACAAAACTCCAATGAGATAGAGGGCATTTACCCATCCTACATGAAATATTAGTTGTGATTCCTCAATGTCTGCATCTGATATAGACTCCTACCTGTTATGGCCACCCAAGTTATAAATCTGACACTTTGAAAGCTATGAAAGAAGAATTGTTAAAAACTTATAGAATACCCAAGAAAGAAGGGAAGGGAAGGGAGTAAACAGCTTACCTAAACAGTAGGTAGAGGGTGGCACCTGTGGCTCAGTGGGTAGGGCACCAACCCCATATACTGAGGGTGGCAGATTCAAACCCGGCCCCAACCAGCTAAAACAGCAATGACAACTAAAACAACAACTACAACAACAACAACAACAACAACAACAACAAAAGCTGGGTGTTGTGTTGGGCACCCATAGTCCCAGTTACTTGGGAGGCTGAGGCAAGAGAATTGCTTAAGCCTAGGAGTTGGAGGCTGCTGTGAGCTGTGACGCCACAGCACTGTACCAAGGGTGACAAAGTAAGACTCTGTCTCAAGAAGAAAAGAGAGTAGGTATCCTGTTACAATAAAAAAAAATTTTTGTTTTTGAGACAGAGTCTAATTATGTCTCCCTCAGTAGAGTATCATGGTATCATAGCTCACAGCAACCTCAAACTCTTAGGCTTAAGCAATTCTTTTGCCTCAGCTTCCTGAGTAACTGGGACTACAGGCACCTGCCACAACACCTGGTTATTTTTTTGTTGTAGTTGTTATTGTTGTTTGGCAGGCCAGGGCTGGGTTCAAACCTGCCAGCCCTGGTGTATGTGGCCAGAGCCCTAGCCACTGAGCTATAGGCGCTGAGCCTCTATTTTTATTTTTAAATGGAGAAATTAAGAATCTGCCAAATTCTATTGCCTGATTTCAGTGAAATTCCAAGTCAGATAGAAAGCAAATACAGAGAGAGCCTTTTGTAAGCTTCATGTTTTCCCACTGCAATCATTACACTATTTTAATGGTCTGGTTGCGTCTAACTCACCATAAACTATTAGTGCGGGAACTAATATTCATTATATTCATTATTCTATAACCAGTGCCTTGCAAATAGAATATGTTCAATATTGGGTGGTGCCTGTGCTCCATGAGTAGGGCACAGACCCCATGTACCAAGGGTGGAGGGTTCAAACCCGGCCCCAGCCAGACTGCAACAAAAAAATAGCCCGGCGCTGTGGCAGGTGCCTGTAGTCCAAACTACTCGGGAGGTTGAGGCAAGAGACTTGCCTAAACCCAAGAGCTGGAGCTTACTGTGAGCTGTGATGCCACAGCACTCTACCAAGGGTGACAAAGTGAGACTCTAAAAAAAAGAATGTGTTCAATAAATACGTAAGCAAAATGAAAGCAGGCAAAAAGTGCAGTGATTTACCTTACTGAAGGCATTGGCACAATGTAGATCAACTTCAGATCTATGATAATGACCAACTGTGAAGAATCTGATATTACAGGGCATGCAAACTTAGATTATTGGCCCTACAGTAATAGGGGAACTATGACAAGTTGAAGGTGGTCAGATGAGCAGTCAGTACTCAAATTATTTTTAGCTTTAATTTAGCATTTTCCTTTTTTTGGAGGCAGAGTCTCCCTCTGTTTCAGACTAGAGTGGCATGGCGTCCACCTAGCTCACAGCAACCTCACATCCCTGGGTTCAGGCTATCCTCCTGCCTCAGACTCCCAAGTAGCTGCGACTACAGGCACCAAACACAATGCCTGACTAATTTTTTTGTTTTTAGTAGAGACAGTGTCTCATTCTTGGTTGGGCTGGTCTCAAATCACCGAGTTCATGCACTTGTCTGGACTTGGCCTCTGAGAGTGCTATGATTATAGGTGTAGCCACCATGCCTAGCCCAGAATTTAGCTCATTCACACTGATTTTTAATAAAGAGTTGATACACACATACACACACAAAATACTGAAATGTTCACATTCTTATGAGTTTCTGGGCCTCAGCCAACACTATCAAATGAATTTATTTCCTTAATTTTATGTTATGTTTCCTTAATTTTATCAGATGGCCAATTCTGCCATCTGATAGTGTCATCTATAAAACGCTGAAAAGCATGTCCCTTTCAACCTAAAGGAATTTTGAGAGGTAGACTCACAAATTTCATTGAGCTAAGTATGGCAGAAGCCAAAGGAAAAGCTTAGGCTAATTCTCTAATCATTAATTCTCCTTTGCTAATCTTAGGACCAACTACTATCACCGATGGAAATGAAAAAAAGGCAGGAGTCTGAGACCAGTTTGAGCAAGAGTGAGACCTTAACTCTACTACAAATAGAAAAACTGGCTGGGTATGGTGGCATGTACCTGTAGTCCCACTTACTTGGGAAGCTGAGACAGGAGGATTGCTTGAGGTTGCTATAAGCTATGATGATGCCATGGCATTCTACCTAGGGCAACAGAGTGAAGCTATGTCTCAAAAAAAGAAAGGCACTGGCCAGGTGTGGTGGCTCATGCCTATAATCCTAGAACTCTGGGAGGCTGAGATAGGTGTTTTACCTGAGCTCATGAGTTCAAGACCAGCCTGAGCTGAAGTGAGACTCTGTCTCTAAAACTAGCTGGGTGTTGTGGCAGGTGTCTGTAGTCCTAACTACTCGGGAGGCTGAGGCAAGAGAATTGGTTGAGCCTAGGAGTTTGAGGTTGCTGTGAGCTATGATGCCACAGCATTCTACCAAGGGTGACAAAGTGAGACTCTGTCTCAAAAAACAAAAAAATACATACAAAGGAAATTATTGGCAGGTTAAAAATGTATAAAATCTATATACATATTTCTGAAAGATAAAAAATAGAAGGGGTATTATTTCTATTGTATGATCAACAAAATGTTCCTATTTCTATTATATCATCTAATAGGCTATTTTAAACTACTTCAAAAGGTAAATAAAGAAAAAATTAATTCACAATTGCATAATATGAAATAAGTAAACACAATGAGGAATGTCTAACCTCTCTAATAATCAAAAGAACAAAAATTAAAACCATATTGCTGGGTGTGGTGGCTCATGCCCATAAACCCAGCACTCTGAGAGGCCAAGGTAGGTGAATTGCTTGAGCTCAGGAGATCCAGATCAGCCTGAGTCAAGAGTGAGACCTTGTCTTTCCAAAAAAAAAAAAAAACACACAATGAAAAACTGAGGCAAGAGGCTAGTTTGAACCCAAGGGTTTGAGGCTGCTGTGAGCTATGATGCCACAACCCTTTACCAAGGATCACAAAGTGAGACTCTG
>NW_003852406.1:5456878-5460589 GCF_000181295.1 Otolemur garnettii
TAAAAATTAAAGTAAGTTCCTAAAATTGCAAGGTAAAGGAGCTCTCCTACTGAAAAATTTTAATATATCACTTAAATAAAAGCAAAATTAAAAGAAAGTACCACTTATCAACATTTTATATTCATCTTCAACATCACTTCATAAAAAGCCATTTAATAATTTAATAATACAAAGTTGGAAGGCATGATCACAAATAAAAAACAGTCCCTTGCCCACCTTTGCCATGGAAAAGAAAAAACCTGCTGTTAGAATAGCATGAGTTTAAGTATTAGCCTTTGGAAAATGCTACCAAAAGGTACTAAGCTAAAAGCTATTTGACATCAGTCTCTGTGTGAATAGTAACCAAGAGCCCACCTGCAACACTATGGCATCCTTCCTATCCCTCCCCACTGTCCTACCTGGATTAGCCCAAATTGATCTTAAGCTTATCTATCATTTCAAAGAGCAATGATTGAGAGGGTAGAGAACATATCCCACAAAAACAGAGAACTGCCAATTCAAAAAAGGCAATGGACCAGAAGACTACGAAAATGACAGTTTGCCAGAAAGAAAATGATGAGTACCAAGAAAGAATACCCACCAGTTCTTTCAATGGAATCAGTTGAAGAAGGCAGACAATGCCACCCTTGTAACAATGTTTTTTGTAAATGTAGGGACATCAATTATTTAGGAAGGAAAATTAAGGTTTAATTGTAAATGGCTGTTATGAAGATACTACCTTGCTATAAGAGGATAACAGAAACAATACTTTTTCTTTCCTTACAAAGGCAGTTCCATAATGCCCTATTTCTCCTTTAAAATGGTAACTCTGCCAAAGGCAGTATCCTTTGATAATAGTCAAGCAATGGGATTTAATGTTAAAGTTAATGTTTTTAATTAATATTTTATTGGATGACAACGTGGTCATTATCATCAACTTCAGGAAGCCAAGTATAGAATATTTCCTAGAGCCAGATTAAATGGTTTTAGTTCAGCCAATTCACACACAATTAGGATTGTAGTTAATTGAGCATAGCAATTATGATCAAGCAGTTATTGTTATAATATTCCAAAGTTATCTATCTGAAGGACAGATGTGCCAAGCTGCTTAAACTCAATACTTAAATTAGATCTTTTCCCTAGATTTTAACAGCTAAATCCATTAGATCTTAAGATCAGCAGTTATGGCTGGGCACTGGGAGGCTGAGGCAGGTGTACTGCTTGAACTCAGGAGTTTAAGACTAGCCTGAGGAAGAGTGAGACCCCCATTTCTACTAAAAATAGAAAAACTAGCTGGGCATTGTGGTGGGTGCCTGTCGTCCCGAATACTCAGGAGCCTGAGGGTGAGAGGATTACTTGCGCCCAAAAGTTAGAGGTTACTATGATCTAGGATGCCAGGGCACTCTACTCAGGGCAACAGACTGTCTCAACTAAAAATAAAAAAATATCAACAATATTGGAGCAGTACCATAATGCATCATGGAGCAGTAACATGATGCACCCATATTGTAGCAATATCATAATGCATCATTGGAGCAGTACCATGATGTACCCATATTGGAGCAATACCATAATGCATTATTGGAGCAGTACCATGATGCACCCATAAATGCATCAATGTACAAAGTTATCATTTAATAAAAAACAATTTAAAAATATCAGCAGTTACAGTTCTATTAGATCTTGAAATTCATGGATTTCTCAATAACATAAAAATCAAATGAATATCATGTTAAGCAACTTGCAAAAGCTAGAAGACCTGGATTCTAATTTCAGCTTTGTAATAAAATTGGCCCTGAGACCTTGTGAAGGGTCAATTGAACTCCTTGCCCCTCAGTAAACTCATTTGTAAAAATGAGAGTGTGAAGCTAGATGGCCCCTTCCAATTACCTGATTCTACTTACACCAATTTTTAAAGTTATAAAATAGACCATTTCATTTACTGCACAGACTGACCCTGTTACGTATAGCTTACCACAAACTAAAAATAACCAAGGGGGCGTTGGTCAGAACATAAAACTTGTCCCAACCACAGCTGTTTTGCTTTTTGTGACTTGAAACCTTAGAATCATTTGCCTCTTCCCATTCTCTTACCCCAATAAGCCATCAGTCTGACTGCTTCTATTTCAGCAACCTCCCTTATACAACCCTTCATTATTCCCGGATTGGCCAGATATGGCATGCATAAAGGGAAATAACCATAGAGGGATGAAAAAGACCTTATTTTTTTTAAACTTTATCTTTGATTACTTCTCTTCATGTGCTCAACTGCCAAACTCTTCTCCCAAGGCTGCTTCAAGATGCCTCACTCTCTACTTTCCACAGAATCACTAATATTCCTATAGTTTCCAGCACTCCCTTTCTGCAGCCTTTATAAAGCTGCACCATGGAAAAACTTTGTGGTTAGAAGGTGATTCATCCTTCTGTGCATCTGGAGAGCACTCCAACTCTTCAAATATTCTTACTGATGGCTCAGCACCTGTAGTGGCTAGGGTGACAGCCACATACACCAGAGCTGGTGGGTTTGAAGCCAACCTGGGCCTGCCCAACAACAATAACAACTACATAAAAAGGGCGACATAGTGAGACTGTCTCAAAAAAAAAAAAAATTCTTAATGATTTTCTAATCTTCAGATATCTCACAAATTTATCAGCGGTTTCCAAAAATTACAGCTAGATTAAAAGAACACTAGTACTTTTAAAAAACTGTATTTTTAAGGTTTATATCTCACCATTTACACAAATCTTTAAAATATGCTTTGGTAGAGTTTTAATATCTTCATAGAGTTCCTGAATATACATTAAGTTTATTTAAAATTAGACTTACATTTGCTGTTTTTGTGAAAGAAATTTTTTTCATTACAATTGCTAAAATAATCTCTACTCTTTAGGAAAATATTTAACTATACCACTCAATCAAATGCTATAGAATGAGTATAAAGCAATCAGATCTCTATTTCAACTTATATATGTAATTCTTTCTTAGGTATTATCCAGTTTCTTCTGATCCCTATTACTCTCTTCCATGACTCTGTATTAGAAGAGTTTATTGTACCTATGCTTTTCCTTCCCCAAACTTAACACAAATAAAATTAAATCAAAGACCAACTCTCTTACTATTGCACAGTGCTTGGCAGGAATGGCAGGCCTCAAATGAATGTTCAGTATCTTATCACATTTTGTTTGCTTATTTTCAGCTTATTTCTGGTTAAAGGGTTAAAGGGACAAAAGCTTGCTGTTACTTCTTCCAGATAACTATTACTTTATCCTTGTCTTAGATTTTATAATTTAATTACTGTTTTTCTCTCTTACCAATGGCATACAAATCTGAAAACACTTGTTTTAAAAGAATGAAACTGTTTGGGCAATTACTCACCAAGTTTCTACCCAAGGGTAAAAGCATTTAAATTTTAAAAAATGGGAAGGGCTCTGTGGTTCCCACCTATAATCTTAACACTATAGGAGGCTTGGGGGGGGTGAATTGCTTGAAATCAGGAGTTCAACACCAGTCTGAACAAGAGAGAGATCCCATACCTACTAAAAATAGAAAAACTGAGGCAGGAAAATCTCTTGAATCCAAGAGTTCAAGGTTGCTGTGAGCTATGATGATGCCATGGCCTCCTTTCAGGGTGACAGAGTGAGACTCTGTAGCAAATAAAAGAAAAAAGAAAAATAGAGTAGGTACAGTGGCTTATGCCTGTAAACCCAGGATTTATGGAGACCAAGATGAAA
>NW_003852406.1:5460879-5462395 GCF_000181295.1 Otolemur garnettii
AAAAAAAAAAAAATTAGCTGGGACATGGTGGTGTGCACCTGTAATCATACTATTTGGGAGGGAGAAGCAAGAGGACTGCTTCAAGCCAGAGTTCAAGGTTCAGCGAGTTATGAGTTATAATCGGGCCACTGCACACCAGCCTGGGTGACAGAGCTAGACACTTGAGAAAAAAAGACAGAAAGGAACAGAACACTCAGAGTTCTAATTTCCACATCAATTATTGTAATTTCTAGACCTCAACAGTTATGCAAGTAATTATAGATCAAATTTATCATGGCAACCTACTACTAAAAACTTAAGTAAGAAGTTAAGGGTGGGGGGGCACTCAAGGTTTAAAAGAAAACTAAAATCTAAGTAATTTGAAAGACTGGCTAGTAGCTAAGAGTGGAAAAAGAGAAGTATCTGATATGTCAAAAACTGTTAGTGGGGCAGCACCTGTGGCTCAAAGGAGTAGGGCGCTGGTCCCATATGCCAGAGGAGGCAGGTTCAAACCCAACCCTGGCCAAAAACTGAAAAAAAAAACAAAACAAACAAACAAAAAAACTGTCAGTGAAATTCAGCTCTTCTTGAGAGGAAATGAGAAAATAAGCTATGTTATTGCCTTCAAGTAGAAGATAGTCATATTATGGTGATGTGATAAATGAAATAGGGATACACTGAAGTGCTAGGGGAATATGTACATGGAAACTCAATCTTGGACAGCAGAGAAAGCTCCCAGAGGACATAATATTTAAAATGTAAGAATTAGAACCAGTCAGTGTTATTGGGGAAAATTACTGCTTCCCCCCCTCCTTAAAGTTCAGGCTGCCAGAATTTTCAGCCACTCATCACCCATGCATGGGCACGATCTTAGAGCCAAATAGATTTTTATTCATTTCCTTCTTATCTGCACAAACCTATTTTAATTTCATTTCCCTATGCTCTGTGTAAACCATCAGACCTAACTCACCAGTTTTAGGACCTAAAAGCTCTCAAACAGAAAATATTGTCCTTTTCACTGTCACTTGTGGGAATACTCTTGATTATATGGTTTTACCATAAGACAAGATCTGAGAAATATTGTCACGAAAGGAAACAAAGTTATCTCTCAAAACCACAAATTCTAGATTTATTTATATACTTAGAAAACTACTCTGTGCTAAAAAGGCAACAATCTACTAGCCCAGTGCTGTTTTGTTTTGTTCCAGCATTACTAATCCCAGATAACTGACACATACTTTCCAAAATTATCCTTAAACTTGACCTAATTTCGTCTTACATTTTTACTTTATGGGAATATGGGTACAACATAGGCCAGTCCTAAGAAATAGTTTGTCCCGTCAACCTCCTTCCCTCTACCACATGAATGACTCCACCTGCTAAGTACTTTCAACATTTATGTTTTCCACTCAATGTGTGTACATGTAAAATGCAAAACTCCTGGAGAAATAAAAAAAATAGGTACCATGTTTCCCTGAAAATAAGACACTGTCTTATATTTATTTTTTCTCAAAAAGACACACTAGGCTCGGCGCCT
>NW_003852406.1:5462601-5463638 GCF_000181295.1 Otolemur garnettii
AAAAAAAAAAAAAAAAAGAGAAGACACACTAAGGCTTATTTTCAGGGGATGTCTTATTTTTATAAAGTATAATACAACAATCTACATTCATTCAAATACAGTTAAGTCTTCTTCTTCTGGAACCTGACAGGGGGAGCTGACCTTGTTGGTGGGGCTGGCACTGCGTGAACTCCTTTCCCCTAGCCATTCGCACATGCACAATAGGATGCTTGTGACCCCGGTTACCACAAGCGCACCTGCACAAGTGCAAATGGCTAGGAGAAAGGAACTGTGGCAGATAAAAAGTATTCCAGTCTTCCTTACTGCTCTGCGCGGAAATGCATGCCCATCACTAGGTCTTATTATCAGGGTAGAGTTTATATTTAACAAATGCATAGAAAACCTGCTAGGACTTATTTTTTGGGTAGATCTCATTTTGGGGGAACATGGTAGAAGACAGAGTCGTTTTTAAATTAAGAGTTAAGAAGCTTCAGCACACATATTAAGATCAATTCTGCTTGATTCACTTGAATAAAGATGAATCTAGGTGACATTCAAACAGTGGACCTTGTCATTTCTTGTGCAGAAGTATTTCTGCAAGCAATTCCAGGTGGCAGCCTAAGGGCAAAAGAGGTATCTTCTATGTCTCCTCTAATCTCAATCTACAACTCCGAGGGGGCACAAAGGTTCTAAGAACCTGAGCATTGCATTCCAGACCGGTCCTTTTGTGCTAAGTTCTCTAACATAAGTCCATTCAAAATACAAGAGTCAGTGGAGGAAAAATGAGTACACTCTAATCTATTTTAAGCATCAACTTTTTTGTTGTTGTTATTGCAGTTTGGCTGGGGCTGGGTTTGAACCCACTGCCCTCGGTACCTGGGGCCGGCGCCCTACTCACTAGGCCCCAGGCACTGCCCATTTAAGCCTCAATTTTTAAGTATTAATACTTTTATACTCAGAATAAAACTAAATTGTATTTAACAAAATCCTCCTCTGGCTCGGCGCCTGTGGCTCAAGTGGCTAAGGCGCCAGCCACATACACCTAAGGTGGCGGGTTC
>NW_003852406.1:5465062-5467108 GCF_000181295.1 Otolemur garnettii
TACCCAGGGTGACAGCTTGAGGCTCTGTCTCAAAAAGACTGGTCACTTAAAAAGGGATGGAGGGGGGGCAGCGCCTGTGGCTTGAAGGAGTGGGGCACCGGCCCCATATGCTGGAGATAGCGGGTTCAAACCCAGCCCCAGCCAAAAAAAAAAAAAGGATGGAGAGGAAAGAGAAGTGGGAAAAGGGAGAGGGAGAAGGAAGGGAAAGGGAACAGAGGGAGAGGAAAAAGGAAAAGGATGGAACGTGCTTGCTTAAACCTCCTGCCAAAATAATGTAAAATTATGTCATCTCAAAGTGAGAAAGTACTGCGGCCACTTGAAAGGAACCTAAAATTTTGTGTACTTGTAAAAATGTAATCCTAACATTCTGGAAGGCTAAGGCAGGATAATTGCTTGAGGTAAGGAGTTTGAGACCAGCCTGAGCACAGAGATATCCCATCTCTACTAAAAATAGAAAAATTAGGCAGCATCGTGGCAGGTACATATAGTTACCAGCTACTGGGGAGGCTGAGGCAGGAAGACTGCTTGAACCCTAGAGTCTGAGCTAGGCTGAGGCCAGAGCACTCTAGCCCATTACAGAATGAGACTCTGTCTCAAAAAAATAAAAGAGAAGAAAAGAAAAAGGGGAAGAAGAAGAGAAAAGAGAAAGAGTTTTATGGAAAGGGGAAAAGAAAGGGAAAGGTAGCTGAAAGATAGGGGAAGGGAAGGGGGAAGGAAAAGAAGATGGGGAAGAAGAATGGGAATGGGAAAGGTAAAGAGACGGGGAATGGGGAGAGAAGGCAAATAAAGATCCAAGATGGAACCCCCAACCAAAATAACATAAAATCATGTCATCTCAAAATGACGAACATACCTGGTCACTTGAACCTGAAATTTTGTGTACTTATGAAAATGACAAGTAAAGAACCCTTCCAAACATTTTAGCTTTGAAGTTTGAGTTTTCAAAATTAAGCACTGTATGACCAGATTTTTAAAGCGTTTATATTTCAAGATAGTGACACTCATCATATCTACAATGACATTTAATTTCTGGCTCCTAGGACAGTGGCTTATTCATATCAACAAGGGTTGGAATTACAAGGTTACCTGTAGTGCAATACTCACTGAGGAATTCACAAGAACAGTCAGAAACAAGTTTCTTCCCAATAAGTAAATCACCAGGAGATTTAGCAACTTAAGTCAAACAGCTCAGCAATTTCAGGGGAAGGATGGGGGGGGGGGGTGGTGGCTGGCACACAAGTGAGTGTACACACACACAACAAAAATAACGATGACACTACAATAATCCAACTATATTAATATATATTTTACTGAACACTAGTCAAAGAGATGTTTCTTTTGCCTTCACTATTTCTCTTCCCATTTTTCTTAATAGAGACAGTCTCATTTTATTGCCATTGGTAGAGTGCCGTGGTGTCACACAGCTCACAGCAATCTCCAGCTCCTGGGCCCAGGCGATTCTCTTGCCTCAGCCTCCTGAGCAACTGAGACCACAGGTGCACACCAGAACACCCAGCTATTTTTTTGTTGCAGTTTGGCAGGGGCCTGATCTGAACCTGCCACCCTCGGTACATGGGGCCAGCGCCCTACCCACTGAACCACAGGCAGTGCCCTCTCTTCCCATTTTATTCATTCTTTATTTCCTTACTATTATTGATGATTATCTTTCTTCAGATATTTAGGCATGCACTTCCCCACCAGCCCTGCCTTCTCTTTCTGTCTCAACTTCTCTCTTTCCATGGCTTTACAGATCAAGAAATATCTTAGAAAACTAAGAAATCTGGAAGTATATCTGTAAATGTGAAGCTAAGGGGGAAAGTCTTAGGAAAAAAAACTATACTTAAAATTTTCAAAATACTTAGAAAACTCAACATGTTAACATTGTTTAGTATAGAATAATGAAAAGGAACATTCATTATAATAAAACCTTACATTTTATTGAGTGCTAACAATGAGTCATTAATCTGTGTAGATTTACACATTCTTTCATTTAAATCCCACAATCAGGCTCAGCGCCTATAGCTCAACCGGCTAAGGCGCCAGCCA
>NW_003852406.1:5467304-5476690 GCF_000181295.1 Otolemur garnettii
AAAAAAAAAAAAAAAAATCCCACAATCACCCTAAAATATCAAGATAATGTTGGGGAAACTCTAAAGCCCAAAAGGTGAAAACATGTCCAATATTATACAGCTAAATAATAAATCATTTAGGCAAGCCACCCCCAAATCATTTTTTTCCTTTTTAAAACTGCTTTATTAGTATATCATAGTTGTTCGTATTTGGGGGGTATACTTGTTATTTTGATACATGTACACAATGTGTAATGATCAAATGTGGGTAATTGAGATGTCCATTACTTCAAACATTTGCCTTCATTTTGTGATGGGAATGTTACAATTCTATTTTGAAATATACAATAATTAACTATAATTTCACTACTGTACCATTGAATAACTTATTTACACTATGTAACTATTTTTGTACTGACTAGCTAAAATCTAAACCTCAAAAAACAACCTCATGAAAATATTGACAGAAACCAACTTAAATATTTAATGGAAGTATTTAGCAATACAATGCTAAATAACAGGGACATACATAACTGATTAGCATAGTTTTCTGCCATATGAAAGGAAGCTTATACCAAAATCTGAGGCTCATGTACGTATTAGGCTTAGGGTCTGATTGTGTTTTATAACCTATCTTAACTACTTCCTGTAATTTATAATTTTACTGTCCTTGTGCCTATCACAAACATTTTCATTCAAGTCCTTTGATGTTCAGAAGACTTTGAAAGATTAAAATTGAGGACACCAGTGAAGGTAATTTCATTTTCTCAATTAACAGTCCTCATGCTGCCACTTTTCTGAGCGCTTCATCACAAAAGATTATATAATCAGTTCCATGTAATACTGTAAAAACCCTTTGATTTTACTTAGACCTTAGAAACTTAGGTCTTTGATTTTAGATACTATGATAGCTGAAGATAATAAAAAAAGGATTTACTAAAATATACTTGCAAAATCAATATAGTTTATGCATTAGCACTGTTAATACGTGAAAATGGTTTAAGAAAAGTATCAAGACCAAATTTCCTTGTTCAGTTGAGGACTATGAATAAATACTGGAATTTCTGCAAAGAAACATCTTGTCATACAGCATTTAAAGCATACATATGGAAATCAAACACTTGTGATAATACTTGAAGTAAGAATGACTTTAAAAAATTTCACAGAAGTCACAGATATATAATTATTATATTTAGAAGGCATCCTTAAATTTTAAAATACTACCTTAACCATTTGTGGTATACTGCTGTACAGAATAAGCAAAACCTCACATTATTACCCTTTCCTACCCTGAGATTTTAAATTGTAAAAATTTAAGAACTGTACATGAATATCATGTATTCAAAATATATAAAAATAATTTATTTCAATTTACCTAAAATATAATTAGTTACAGCAATCACTACATCTAATAAATACAAGCCCCTAGATTTGCTATTTTTTACCAAAAGGTCAAGGCAAAAAGGGAAATTACTGTTTTTGAGAACAGAAATATTTTTCCACAAGTACCAAAAAAGTATAGCTAATAATTTGGCATAAAAAAAGATGACAAAAATTCTATTGTCAAATAATAGATAAATTCAAAGGGTTGAAATAGGCTAGCATTGTTACTATTACTGACTAGATTACAAACTTCAATTCCGTGAAGTTCTGACACTGTACTGGAAATTTCAGAAGCTCCAGTATATAAAACATAGGTGCTGGGCTCAAGGAATAAAGTCTGGGATTCTGCCAATAATATTCGTCTTGAACACAATGGCAAAGGCTTTGTGTGACAAAACAGTACACTCAACTTTCTTATTCAATTTCATGCTCCTCCATCCTTTGCAGCAAATGAATGAAAATAGCCTTCTCTTGGATATTCTATTAATTCTTATGAAATAAACCAAGAGTAAAGGGTAGCAAACCAACTTAAGCAAAACTTTGGTTGTTGTAGTTCTATAATAAGAAATTAAAATTAGTAATAGACAAGAATGATAGCTCAAAAAATGAAAATGACTAGATTGACTTTCATGTGGTTAAGAGTCATTATTTAATAAACCTGGGGCCTCTCTGCAGATCTCTGCCTCCCACTCCTACCTTCCTCTCATGTCTCTAGCCCTAACACATACAGCTTCTCTCCTGGAAATGTTCGCTTTACATTGTAGAGGCCACCAAGTCCAAAGAATGTAACTTTATTTTGTTACACGTTCTATGATAACTCCTACCAAGTTCTAGTTTTTGGCTGCACCTAACAAACTAGAAAAACTAAGAAATGTCAGAGTCTTTGAAAGTTTAGCAACATGTAGGTCCACATAAAACACTTCTATTATGTTTAAGAACAACTTATTTTGTAAATTTGTACCTATTATTCGAAATCTATTTTTTTTTTTTAGAGACAGAGTCTCACTTTGTCACCCTCAGTAGAGTGCCGTAGTGCCACAGCTCAAAGCAACCTCCAGCCCTGGGACTTAAGCAATTCTCTTGCCTCAGCTTCCCAGTAGCTGGGCCCATAGGCGCCGGCCAAAACGCCCAGCTCTTTTTGTTGCAGTTTGGCTGGGGCTGGGTTTAAACCCTCCTCCCTCGGTAGATGGGGCCAGTGCCCTACTCACTTAGCCACAGGCGAGGCCTATTCAAAATCTATCATTTATATAGTATTACTAAAAAGGATCAGTAAAAGACTCAAAAGCATGGTATATATTTTTACTTCTTTTCAAGGAAAAGAAATATCTACATCTTTCCTCATCTACCAAATATGCTAACATTGATTGCTGAAACTTTCTAATGACAGACGCTTTTTTGACAAAAACAACAAAACCTATCCTACTCCAAAATATAGTGGAACCTTTAAGTTGACCACCCAAGGGACTGAAACTGGTCACCAAAGGTGGTCAACATAAGGAATTAGGCCTAATGTACTGATATATATATGGTACATGTCCTGTCTATGAAAATTAGGTCAACTTAAAGAGGTGGTCAATGCAGGGAGGGGGTCCACTATGGAGGTTCTACTGTATATCATTTTTAAGGATAACAAATAAAGCTCTAACACTGATTTTGAACTTACACTAACTTTATTCATCAGACATAAATCACCAAGTTAATTAAAACAGGCTACTGAGACAACCAAGTGAAACTGCAAAAGCAAAAGAAAAACTGGTTATTAGCTCAACAGGGATTGTTCACAAAATGGGCCATATGCAAATTAGTCTGCTCTGCTTTTAATTAAAAGAAACAATGGCTAAATCAAATATGTAAACTCTAATATCACAGTATTTGAGAAAAATGCAAAATACTTTTTTTAATTTAAAATATTTTAAAACTTTACCATAATCAGTTGGACAGACCAATTTTTCCAGATCCTATGTAAATGTTAACTTGAATTCTGTTCAATTATCACAAATATTAGATTAGTGTAGTTAAATTAAGATTTTACTACTTATGCTATATTAACAAAGTCAGATATGGAATTATTAAAGAGGCCTATTATTTAAGAGGCCTACTTTAACTTTAAAATACTACTTTAACTATTTGTGGTATATTGCCTTCAATACCCTTTATTCTTCTAATTTTCTAAATGGATGTTTAAATCAACACTACATCAAATTTGCTGTTGAATATTACTATCCTTTCTTCAAACTCTACAGAACTGGTCAACAGATCAAATAATTAAGAGATTGCACAATTGAGGGTAACATCTTCAGAAATGCATTATAAAAAGACAGCACACCAATTTCTTAAACTACGCCAAAAATGACACTTAGCTTAATGCTTATAATCTTTACCAAATTCAGAAAAAATAAATTAAATTAGAAATAAGTAACTTATTAAATACATTCTCCTTAATAGCTTTTATTTTTAAAATACCTCTTGTTCCCATATGCAGTTAATGTTACTGGCTAACTTGCATCCTCTTCCCTGTAGTCTTATTTTTATCACATTTTTCCCTCATTAAATTGAGCTCATTGTATTTGGTTTCTGTCCTTCCTATTCATTGTTCAGATCAGCATTTTAATAATCTTTTAAGCAATGTTATTCAAAGAAAACAAGCTATATGAAGCTAAAGAAAATTCTCTTAAGTTCAATGTTTTTCAACTTGAGATCATTTTCCTAGACTATTTATTAAAAATCCATGCAAAGCAAGTACCACAACTGGTAAACAGCTACAGAAAATTGGAAGCTTAAAAATAAAGCCGTTAAAAACACTTCATTACACACCTTCTCTGTGAAGCTCTTTGTTTCCACTGAAAACCATACTGGAACCCTTGGATAAAAGAAGTTGCCTTCTGGCTGTCAATAGCTATACTGTCAGTAACTGAAAGATCCAGATGTCTGCAGCGGTTAAAACAAATGTTCAGCGTTGGGTGCTGATTGCACTTCCCTCCGTGCAAGGTTTTCACAAAGGCAGCAGAGTAAGAGTGCACATAGCAACAGCACTCACAGCTGATTGGATAGAGGGTGTGCTCAACCTCCCCCGCTTGCTAGGTCCACTACAGCTTCCTGTCTACTTGGCAGCACTGTTATGTTTTCTTTGCTCCTCTTATGAACTCAGCTGTGTTTAGGCAACTTGAAAGGAAAGAACAGTAGACCAACAATGACAAAGTATTCTAGCAGGAGCCCCTACAATATGTTTCTCTTGTTCCTTTTAGAATAGAGATAAATTTATAAGACCAAGATGTATTTCAGTTAGTATTTCACATGAAACTGAAGATAGAGAAGGATATGGAGGGAATCAGTTTATTACTTGGCATTTCAAATACGTCAGGTTCTACCAAATAAAGCCCACTGAAAATGTGGAAATATAGTAAGTTTCAACAAGCAGAATAAAGCATCACCTTCCATCTATCTAGAACTATAAATTCTAAGAGATTTCACAAATTCCTAAATTGTAAAAAGCACAACCTGTTAGATACTTAAAGTAGAATAAAGCCTGAGAGAACACTCCTCAAATGTATGTAGTGCTTTTAAGAGGGCTACAACAGGTTAACAGGTTGATCAGAAAGATTCAAAAGGGAAAAATAATCAGTTACTCTGACGACAAGATTTAACTAGGTATTCAAAGGAAAACATCTCATTACATAAAACAATGACATTTAAATTCATTTATTTTATATAAAATTACCTATACATATTAAAGTATAATTTTTTTTTCAGATTTCAAGTACTGGGTTTCAGTGTACCACTCCATGCTATATCCACAAACTTCAACAATATCAATAATCCCTTTCCAATTTACAAAGTCACTGCAGATACTAGGGGATGAACAGATAAGAAGTCTCAAAAAAAACTTCTCATTTCAGAAGTATTTCCCCGGATCATCACATCAACTAAGGTGGTGGTTTTCAAACGTTTAAAGCAATCGAAGTCTTCTTACTTGTATTCTTCTAATAAAATGCATCATCAGTAATGTCTTCAGGATTTCTATACAGGGGTGGTTTGTGGGAGTAGGTGGAGGCAGTAGCAGAAGCACACTATTTATTACTCAGATCTTTGTTTATCCTGAGTATCTTGGGGGTAGGGAGTGGAGGCTGTCGGAAACATTGGCATTACTCATGTGCCCTAAGAGCAACATGAGGCTATTTTTAAATGAGAGGCCACAAATAGCACTGAAATTTTAGGTTAGGCCCAGAATGCACAAGATTCCATTCTCTGAAAAAAGCTTCTAGGATCCCATGGGGTCCTCAGAATACAAAAAAATACAACCTGGAGGTTTTTAATTTTCTTTAAAGAAATCTCACTATTACTTTAAGGAAAGAATCTAATCAATAGCCCCACAATTAGCCAGAGGGAGAGCTGTTAAGCTCCAAGAAAATTAACAAGGAAAATAATAATAGGAATCACAATAAGCCTGTGAGGTTGGTGACTCAGAAAGAATAGCATAGTAGAGAAATCAAAGATTATAGAGTTAGGCGAACCTGGGTTCAAAACATGAAGTTACTAACAGCAAGACCACATATAAAATTACAAAACCGCTATCAGCTTGTTTCCTCATCTGTAAAAATTTTCCTAATCAAAACTAGTCTCAGGCCTTTTGTACTTATTCTTTAGCTCACAGAATGTTGAATAATGCTTTACAAAATGACTGCTTTAGTGACAGTTTCTTCCATCACATTGTAAGTGCTTTTATTTATTTAAGACATAGTCTCACTATGTCACCCTTGGTTGACTGCTGTAATGCCAGAGCTCACAACCACCTCAAACTCTTGGGCTTAAGCGATTCTCTTGCCTCAGCCTCCCATGTAGCTGATACTACAGGCACCCACCACAACGCCTGCCTATTTTTTTTGTTGTAGTTGTCACTGTTGTTTGGCAGGCCCAGGCCAGATTCGAACCCAACAGCCCTGGTGTGTGTGGTGGGCACCCGAGCCGCTGAGTTACAGGTGCCAAGCCCACACTGTCAGTGCTTTAAAGGAAAGTACAATGTCTACTTAATTGCCTATCTAGCACACCTGCCTAATTCATATCTTAGACAATACTTGCTATTGATTTTACAACCATTTTTTTTTGAGATAAGGTGTCACTCTGTCACCCTCGGTGTCATAGCTGATAGCAACCTCAACTCTTGGGCTCAAAGCAATTCTCTTGCCTAAGCCTCCCTGGGAGCTCAGAGTACAGGTGCCCACCACAATGCCCTGCTATTTTTTTTTTTTTTATAGAGACAGGGTCTCGCTCTTGCTCAGGCTGGTCTGGAACTCCTGAGCTCAGGCAATCCACCCGCCTCAGCCTTCCAGAGTGCCATTACACCTGGCTAGAGTTTTTAACACTACATATTTCAAACATTAAAATAGAAAAAAATCAAATATCAACTATTTTAGATCATGTTATTAGCAGAAATAATGGGGAACTACCTACTGATAGGAAAGTAAGATCTTCACAAATAATTATGCTATCACTGACACTTCCTAAACAAATATGTGTGTGTGTACATAGAATTTTTTTTGTGCTGGTAGAAAAAAGAACCTTTCAAAGTTAATGATTAAATAGCTATTACTTATATACATATATTAAATAACTACTACATATACATGTATATTAAATAACTACTACACATTGGCCCATATGCCAGGCATGATGCCAATTCTTTCTGACCTTCATGTTTTTATCCTCCAAAATAAATTACTTGCCTGACTAACCAGAACCAAGTTGGCAAAGCCAGAATTTCAATTTAGATATTCCTGAATCTAACATATGTACTCTTAACCATGGCTATCCTTTCCCTAAGCTGGGCACGGTGGCTCATACCTGTAATCCTAGCACTCTGGGAGGCTGAGGCAGATGGATTGCCTGAGCTCAGGAGTTAATTTTCTTGGAGACCAGCCTGAACAAGATCAAAACCCCATCTCTAAAAATAGCCCAGTGTTGTGGCAAGCACTGGTAGCTCCAGCTAGCTACTTGGGAGGCTGAGGCAAGAGAATCAAATCACTTTAGCCCAAGAGTTGGAGGTTGTTGCGAACTATCACTCCATGGCACTCTACCAAGAACAACAAAGACTGTCTTAAAAGAAAAAATAATCTTTTCTTATATACATTTCCATAAAGCAAAAATAACATTATACAGAAATAAAGTTTAAATATAAAAATCTCACATAAACATTTTCCATTTATCACTCAGCCTCATTACACCCCAAAACTGTCATTAGTACCCTACTTATATAACACAGGAAAACAAGATTTCATTGTTAAACAGAGCTGAGTTGTAGCTGTTAGTGTGATCCTGATGACAATAAAAGGTTCAATCTATAAATTCACTACTTAATGATCCAGAGAAAGTGAAAGGATATAGAAATTAACTGAACCAGAAACTACAAATGTGGATTCTGGTCCCCAAACTACCTCTAACCAACTTTGAGGTCTTAAGCACTTCTTTTAAATTTCTCATTCTTTTTTGTCTGCAATGCCAGTATGTTGTAAGGATTAAATAGGACAGGATAAAATTATTCTGAAAGCACCAATTTGCTACACAAATAGGATACGGTCACCCCCTGATGGCTCTGAGGGTTGGGGAGAAAATGTTCAGATGCGGCAGCATAAACACGTTTGTACAAAATCCAACTTCTTTATTAGAAAGCTCTCTCCGGCCAGGTGTGGTGGCTCATGCCTGTTATCCCAGCGCTGTGGGAGGCTGAGGCGGGTGGATCACCTGTGTTCAGAGGTTCGAGACCAGCACGAGCCAGAGTGAGAGCCAGAGTGAGACCCCATCTCTACCAAAAATTGCTGGGCATTCTGGCAGGGGCCTGTAATCCCAGCTACTTGGGAGGCTGAGCCTAGAGAGTCACTTAAACCCAGGGACACAGGGATTGGCAGAGGTTGCTGTGAGCTGTGATTCTACAGTACTCTACTGAAGGACACAAAGTGAGACTCTGTCTCCATAAAAAAAAAAAATAGAAAGGTCTCTCCAAAATAGCAAGACCTAAGTTCTTTTCATTGAGAAGCTGTGCTATAAAATTAACCTATCTGGGCCTACTTCTTCATTTGTAAAGTGACATAGATAATTCTAAGTACATCATCTAGCCTAGTACTTGCTTGCAAACAATTTATAATTCCTTTTTTCTTTGCAGATATTCAGTCTGTGTGATGTTAACAAAGGGTATGCACCTACACACAAATAATGTGTAACACATTAATTATACATTATTAATAGGCCTTGATTACTAGTAATTAAATCTTGATTAACAATGTTTTCTATGACACTGATATTTTAAAAATTTTTTTAAATAATGTCACATTTAACAGATCAATAACTAATTTGCAAAGAAAAGTAAACAATAGCTAAAATTTAACAATGGTAACAATTGTAGACAACAGAAAAATTTATGATCTAATAAAATCAAAGTTTTCATTAAAAAATAAAAAGTTTTATGCTATTAGGTCCAAATGGGGCTAAATTAAATCATAAATTATATTAATTTCCACTCATATGAAGAGTCCTAGCAATCATATTGAAAGATTACCCAGTGATTTATATTATGACAAAGTACAAATAAACCAAGTGGCCAAAGAACAATCCAAAAATAGTGTTTTTAAGAGACAAAATACATTCTTAAAATTAAAATATTAACAAGTACCTAGAGACTTAATTGGGATTTTCATCCTTCAAAGATTTTGGGTTATGATGACCTAGATCAGTTCCAAGTCAAGAGTTTTGTTTACAAAATTGAAGATCTTGGAGAGAAGAAAATGTTCTAGCCTGTTTTTTGGCATCATACATACTACATTGTTTAAAATGAGCTAGAACAGAAGTTATTTATAATCTAAGCCACTGCACAAACTTTTTCTATTAATATCTTGTACAGACATTAGTCAGATTAAATAAGTATCAAGATCAGGTATAAGAATTCATCTAAAAATTCTATAACAGCCTTCATAAATTAATATAACCATTATTACATTAAATGTGTACCAAGATGTACATGGATTCCCCTTTATACT
>NW_003852406.1:5477067-5478519 GCF_000181295.1 Otolemur garnettii
AAGTTTTTCCATGGAAAAAATGGATCCTGTATCTACTTGTTCCTTTGACAGTCACAATTTTGGGAAACAGTATTTTGTGGATGAAGAAACTGAATCACAGAAATTAAGGAAGCTGGTAGGTTACCTAGTTAGAATCACCTATCTTAGGTTTAATTCCAAGTCCTATGATTTTTTTCCCATAACTACCTATCATTACCTGTACTAACAGAGACAAATAGACATACAAATGACAGATTCTGCATTTAAAAATTTGGAGAATGTGAGTAAAAATCTAGCAGAGTGAAACTGTTGTATGTATAGATTTAGTCAATCTCATACAGATTTAAGAAGGATCAACCATTAAGTCCCCAAAGCTTGAGACTGTTCTATACAGACGTGTTTCCAAGTGGTATGACTAAACTCTTCTAGCTACATATAATACCTCAGTCTCTGACATGTCTAAAACTGAATTAATTTTCCTCTGAATAAGTTTCACCATTATTATCAATGGCATTCCCTCAATTCCCTAAGCAAACAAATTATGGAAAAATACCCACTGATTGTGTGCTTAGTAAGTATAACCTCTTCACACAGGTTATGTCATTGCAACAAATCTGTAAAATGAATACATTATTTTAACCAATGAAATGGAAATTCAGAAAAATCAGGTAACTTAATCAAGATCACACAAAGCAAGTGAGAAAAATAAGGGGTTGAATCCAGGTCTTTCTATTTCTAAATGATAAACCAACCTGGAGAATCAATGTGCGACAAAATTAATATCAAGGGTTAGGACTATCATTTTCTTAAATAAAGTAGGAAGAAAAAGATCAGCCACTATTGCCTCACACTAATATTAATTACCTTTGTTTTAGGGGGTAGGGATGGGGTGTTATCATGGGATAGCAAGCAATGTTAAATGTGTTCTAAGTAAAGATTGCAGTCAAAAAGAATATTAAAACCATTGCTCCATCTCACACTGTCTCTCAGTTCCTACCAACCCCTATCAAGGGTGTCCAACTTTTCCTTTTTCCTGCCTCAACTGGAAGAAGAGTTGTCTTCGGCCACACAAACATTAAGGAAAGCTGATGAGCAAAATAAGGTGTGTGCATAATTCCTGAAATATCCAACACTACAGATAAGCAAAACAGGCCGCAAACAATCGACACGTGGACCGTGGGCCGCAAGTTGGACACCCGTGCCACTGTCCCCAAATAGGTATTTGGTTCTACCATTGTGTATTCAACCAACATTGACACTGAAAGCACATATTAAAGGCTGAAATTACATTTTATTTTACTAAATAGAGTTTGAAAAAATAGTTGCTAGGGATTTATAGCCCAAGTTCTCACTTCTCACAGGCTGTCACAACTCTGTTCTACAAACCCTCTTTTATTAGAGGTAACAATACCTTCTAGAGACAAAAGATATTTAGAGATCCCTAAGGATTCAGAATGTACAAATCCTCTAACT
>NW_003852406.1:5478725-5480150 GCF_000181295.1 Otolemur garnettii
ACAGGATTCTTTTTTTTTGAGACAGAGTCTTACCATATCACCCTCTGTAGAGTGCCACGGAGTTATAGCTCACAACAACCTCAAACTCTTGGGCTCAAGCGATTCTCTTGCCTCAGCCTCCCAAGCAGCTGGGACCACAGGCACCTGCCATAACACCCAGCTATTTTTTGTTACGGTTTCCACTGTTGGTTAGCTGGCCTGGGGTGGGATTGAACCCACCACCTTCACTGTATGTGGCCAGCACCATAACCACTGTGGTACAGGTGCCAAGCCAGGATTCTCAAAGATCAAAAAAGACATACAGACAAAAGACATCAAAAAGACATCCTATTTTGAAGATTGGATCTTACTTGAATCTTTGAACAAAATAATTTTATAAAATGCCTTCTGGGAAAATAGCCAGGTGTTATGGCAGGCGCCTGTAGTTCCAGCTACTCAGGAGGCTGAGACAAGAGAATCGCCTAAGCCCAAGAGCTGAGAGTTGCAGTGAACTGTGACGCCATAGCACTCTACTGAAGGTAACAAAATGAGACTGTCTCTTAAAAAAAAAAAAAGCAAAGGAAAAAAATCCCTTCTGGGAATAACTAGACTGAATATGGTGTGGGAATTTGACATGAGGAAATTATCAGTTTGTGTTTCGTGTATTCATAATACTGTGGTTACGTAGGAAAATGATCTCGTTTTTCTAAGATTACAAATTTAAGTGAAGAAATATATCTGCAAATTACTTTACAATATTTAATACAAATATATTAAAAAGATATGGCAAAATGTTTTATTTTCTTGAACTTGAAAATTTTCTTAATACAAATTTGGAAAATCTATTACCTTAAAAGTATCCTAATCACTTTATCTAATCATTCCATCATAATCACATGACTTTCTCCATGGCGTGAATCAAGATTTGTGAAATATTTTACATATTGAGGATTCTGTCATCTACCACTAAAATGTTACTTAATCACTGCAATAACAATTTAAGTAGGTACTATTGCTAGCTTCATTTTTCACGTGACAAAATTATTTCTCTATATTTCTAATTAGTTAACATTACCTTTATTTTTAACAGTTTATGCAAAATCTCTAATTTATTTTCATATCTCTTTGTTAACATCCTAGTTTCAAGAATGAAATATGGCTTATTTACTTTGAGTCTATTTATTGCCATTTGGCTTCTAAAAGCATATATATGAATTACTTTGAGAATAGTGTTAAAATATAATCACCTGGCCTTTTGAGCTCTCCAAAAAAAAAAAAAAAGACCATTTTTTCATTTCTAGTGCCAGTACATAAAGGTAATTAGGCTTTAGATAGAGGCTACAGGTAGCACGGTATAGAAAATACTTGATTGATTGGTAGGAAATTTAAGTTTAACTTTTCTATTTGGACAGGTTACTTTTCTCTGGGCCTTATATTTTCTTAAGT
>NW_003852406.1:5481870-5483610 GCF_000181295.1 Otolemur garnettii
AAGAAATAGGTGTGAAGATATTGGTCCTATACCCTCAGCTTGGCAACATTTTTCACAGAAAGCTGGTGCTTACATCATGCCCAAGCAATGAGCTAGACTCTATTATGTACTATTTCCCTTAACCCTCATAGAAACCTTTGAGAAAATAATTGTCATCCCCATTTTTACAGATTTTAGGTCAGTTAAGGCTAAGAGAGTTCAACTCTCCTAAATTCACCCATCTTGTAAGTAATGGTGTTGATATTTAAATAATGAGTTATACAACTCCAAACCCATGTTCCTTCACTGTACTAGCTGCTATACACCCATTTCTGGAAGTCAACACAACAAAACCAGCTAAAAACTGAGTACAAAATCTAATGCTATAAAAAGTAGGATAAATAAACTATTATTTTCACATACTCTTGGTGGGACAATAAATTGGCAAGAACTTTTTGAAAAGTGATTTTACAATAATCAACCTTAATTTTGCATATATACTTTGGTCAAGTAATTCTTCTTTTAGACCTTTATCTAGAAAAAAATAAGGACACACAGACGTCCAAGGCAAGAAGATCCCTTCAGCTAAGGAGGTGGAAATCAGCCTGAGCAAGACATTGTCTCTACTAAAAACAGAAAAATTAGCCGGGTGTATGGCAGCCACCTGTAGTTTCAGCTGCTCTGCAGGCTGAGGCAGGAGGATCACTTGAGCCCATGAGTTTGAGATTGCTGTGAGCGAGGCTAACGCCACCGCACTCTAGCCTGGGCAAGAGAGTTAGACGCTGTTTTTTTTTTTTTAGAGACAGAGTCTTACGTTGTCACCCTTGGTAGACTGACGTAGTGTCACAGCTCACAGCAACCTCCAGCTCTTGGAGGTTAAGTGATTCTCTTGCCTCAGCCTCCTGAGTACCTGGGGCTGCAGGTGCCTGCCACAATGCCGGGCTATTTTTTTGCTGCAGTTTGGCCAGGGCCAGGTTTGAACTCGCCACCCTTGGTATATGGGGCAGGCACCCTACTCACTGAGCCACAGGTGCCACACAAGACTCTGTTCTTTGAAACAAAAGATATACACAAGATTAAGTTATAGAAATGTTCATAGTAGTGCTATTTATACTAGCCAAAAATTTGAAACAACTTAAATATGCAACAAAAAGACTGTCCACTTAAAAAGTTAAGATGAAAAATCTCACATTATGTACATTTTGCCACAATTAAAAATTAAAACATTAAAAACTAGGTTGATTAAATAATAATGCATCAAAAATTAGCTACATAATCATTAAAGATATTATGGAAGAATAATGACATGAAAATATATACAATATATTAAGTAAAAAAATTATTTTGCTAAATAGTATGTATGGTTTAATTAAAAATGTGTATGTTTATACAAATATAGAGGGATACATACCAAAAAATGTGATCTAATCACTGCACAGAAGAATCATTATTTTCCTCTTATCTTTTGGCCTATCTGAATTTTGAACTTGACAGACTTAAATGGTTTCTAAGAGGACAGCATAAAAATTCCTACCAGTTCATAGAAATTTGAGGGATATTTATGTCCTTGTTTAAGGTACAAAGTCTATCTGAGGCCATGGTTCTTCAAACCACAAATGCTATAGTGACAAGATGCATTTTCAGAGGATTCGAGAATTTTTTGTATCCTTCAAAACTGAAATTATTGGCTCGGCGCCTGTGGCTCAAGTGGCTAAGGCGTCAGCCACATACACCTAAGGTGGCGGGTTCGAATCCAGCCCA
>NW_003852406.1:5484087-5484686 GCF_000181295.1 Otolemur garnettii
TATTTATATAGCACTTTTTTTTTTTTTAAGAAACAGAATCTTGTCTCTTTCCTCTCCTCTTCCCCCTGATCTTCTCGTCTCTACTCTCTCTCTCTTCTCTTCCCCACTCTCTCCTTATCTCTCTCCCCTCTTTTCTCTCCTTCTTAGTGCTACTCTACAGCCTCCCTCCCCCCACCAATAAAGACCTTTCCTACCAAAAAAAAAAAAAAAGAAAGAAACAGAATCTCACTTTGTCACCCTTGGTAGAGTACCATAGCACCACAGCTCACAGCAACCTCCAGCTCTTGGGCTTAGGCGATTCTCCTGCCTCAGCCTCCCGAGTAGCTCGGACTGCAGGTGCCCACCACAAGGCCCAGCTATTTATTTGTTGCAGTTTGGCCGGGGCCGGGTTCGAAACTGCCACTGTTGGTATCTGGGGCTGGCGCCCTACTCACTAGCCACAGGTGCTACACAGCACTCTATCTTTTATAGAAGAAGTTTATATAAATCATTTAATTTGATGCTCCAATAACCTAGTCAAGTTGGCATAAATATCCCCATTTAGAAGCAATAAAACCCCTGATCTTGGGGTCACAAATCTAACAAAGCACAAAAAAAAA
>NW_003852406.1:5484708-5486497 GCF_000181295.1 Otolemur garnettii
TTATACCACAAAGATATTAAAATGCATCAAGCATTAATTTCACACTAAATGCATACAAACATTTATTCAACACTGGTATTTAGAAGCCCTTAGCAGCCACTAAATGTCAGGCACCAGTCGCTGAACGAGGAAATGCAGCAGTGAATAAATGCCAGTATGTCCCTGACATTAAGATGCTTACATTCCTACTGGAGAGAAAAAAAAAGAAAAAGAAATGTGGGACACCAGGTCAAACAACAATAAGGACTATGAAGAAAAGTAATATAAAGAATAAAAAAGCTATGCTCTTTTTGAAGGATAGTCACGGGGAAGGCTTCTTTGAGTAGGTAACAACTGAGCAGAAAGCCAAATGAAGTTAAAAAAAAAAAAAAGCCACGAGGCTTATCTTCCAAATGGAGACATCAAATATAATAAGGGGCCCAAAATGTCAAATGTGCTTGTAGCAACTAAAGAAAAACAGCAAGGCCAATGTGGCTAGACTGCAGGGAACCTTAGAGAGTACTAGGAAATGAGGTCAGACAGGCAGCCTGAGACTTTAGGTTTAAAAATATAATTCTATATATTACCAATTGAATAAGTCTTAGAATTTCAACAATACTAACTTTTTACTTAAATCCATTTTGGATAAGCAATATTTTTTTAAAAGCTAAAGATAAGGAATGATCTGCCAAAATATTATTGTCATATTTACACTACTATTTTTCTCATCATGTTCTTATGGTGTACTCTGAAGCCTTTATAAATGCTGTCTATCACCAGGGGCCAACTTCCTTTCTGTAACAGGAAGCATCTTACTATTTTAAAAGCCAATGTAACTAATGATATTATTTGAGACAACTAGGAAATATTAAAATAAATTGTGTATTAGATATTGGTGTTGTATTAGATGTCTTGAGTGTTATAACTGCATTGCAGGTATATAGAAAAATGTTCTTATTTTGGGCGGTGCCTGTGGCTCAAAGAGTACGGCGCCGGCCGCATATACCGGGGGTGGTGGGTTCAAACCCAGCCCTGGCCAAAACTGCAAAAAAAAAAAGTTCTAATTTTTTAGAAAACACATGCAGTGGTATGACAGTAAACGTTTCACAAATAGCTAATGGGGGGGGTCCTCTAGTTTGTAACATTGACAATTTTTGTGCTGTAAATACTGCCACCATGGCTGATTTCAAGCAATCAACTAGATGCAGAGTTAGAAATGTATACTCTGGCTCAGTGCCTGTGGATCAAGCAGCTAAGGCGTCAGCCACATACACCTGAGCTGGTGGGTTTGAATCCAGCCCAGGCCCGCCAAACAACAATAACAGCTACAACCAAAAAATAGCCAGGCATTGTGGTGGGCGCCTGTACTCCCACCGACTTGGGAGGCAGAGGCAGGAGAATTGTTTGAGCCCAGGAGTTGGAGGTTACTATGAGCTGTGATGCCAGGGCACTCTACCTACGATGACAGCTCGAGGCTGTCTCAGAAAAAAAAAAAAAAAAATAAAAAGAAATGTACACTCTCTGCTTTTTACAACCTGGTATCAGCCAGCTCCAGCTTAACAAACTGGATACATGTTGAAATATGCAGGGTTGAAATGCCATGTCTATAACTTATACAAATGCTCTACCTCACTAATTACCAAGGAAATGCAAATCAAAACCACATGAGGTACCACCTCACTCTAATTAGAATGGATATTATGAACAAAAGAAAATATGGGTTGGTGAGGATGGAAGGAAAGGGAACACTTACTCACTGTTGGGACTGTAAACTAGTACAGCCATTATGGAATCTTCAAAATATAAAATA
>NW_003852406.1:5487422-5491036 GCF_000181295.1 Otolemur garnettii
CCAGCCATATACATCGAGGGTGGTGGGAGGGTGGTGGATTCGATCTGGCCTGGGCCAGCTAAACAACAATGACAACTGCAACAAAAAAAAAGCTAGGCTTTGGGCTGGGTACCTGTAGTCCCAGCTACTTGGGAGGCTGAGGCAAGAGAATTGCTTAAGCCTAAGAGTTTGAGGTTGCTGTCAGCTGTGACCCACAGTACTCTACCAAGGGCGACATAGTGAGACTCTCTCAAAGAAAAGAAAAAAAAGAAAGAAAAACTGACACAAAGAGGATCACTTGAGCCTGAGTTAGAGGTTGCTGTGAGCTATGATACCCCAACATTTTACCCAGCGACAGCTTGAGACTCCGTCTCAAAAAAATAAAAAGAATAAAATCTTGTCATTAGCACTGCATAGATGAACCTGGAGAACATCATGTTAAGTCAAATTAAGCAAATACCACATGATTTCATTCATATGTGTAATATTAAAGTTAGTATCATAGAAGCAGAGAGTACAATAGTGGTTTACAGATACTGTGGAGCAGAAGGGGCTGGGAGAAAGATGGATATGAAGTTACAATTAGATACAAGGAATATGTTCTGATGTCACACTGTACAGTAGTGAGACTAAGATTAAGAATAATGTACTGTGTATTACAAAATAGCTAGAAGAGAGACTTTTGAATGTTCTCATCACAAAGAACTGACAGTGACAGATATGCTAACTAGCCTGGTTTCATTATTATACAACATATACATGTATCAAAACGTCATACTGTACCCCATAAATATGTACGATTATAATGTGTCAATATTTAATGTAACAGGAAAAAAATAAAATTTTGTATTAAAAACAAAAATAGCACTCTGGGAGGCCGAGGCAAGCGGATTGCTTGAGCTCACAGGTTCAACACCAGCCTGAGCAAGAGCCAAACCTCATCTCTAAAAATAGAAGGGCACTGTGGCGGGTGCCTGTACTGCCAGCTACTCGGAGGCTGAGGCAAGAGAATTGCTTGATCCCAAAAGTTTGAAGTTGCTATCAGCTATGATGCCATGGCTCTCTACTGAGGGGACAATGTAAGACTTGTCTCAAAAAAAAAGAAAAGAAAAGAAAAAAATAGACAAAACCCCTATGTTTATCCATCCCACCTACCAAGCCAGCCATCCCACTCAACCACCTATCCCACTTAGCTATTTGGAGATAAAACAAAAGCTGCTGGGCGGTGCCTATGGCTCAGTGAGTAGGGTGCCGGCCCCATATACTGAAGGTGGCAGGTTTGAACCGTCTGTAGCCCCAGCTACTGCCAGCTACTCGGGAGGCTGAGGCCAAAGAATAGCCTAAGCCCAAGAGCTGGAGGTTGCAGTGAGCTGTGATGCCATTGGTACTCGACTGAGGGCAATAAAATGAGACTCTGTCTCAAAAAAAAAAAAAAGCTGCAAAATGTTCACAATCCATCTACATGGATATTAATTGTATTATTCTAACTTTTTGGTGGGTTTGAAATTTTTTAACTTACTAGATATAAATCAAATTATAAAGCAAGCAAAGTTGGGATGTTTAAAGAAATCCTAAAGCCAATTCTTTTGTAAAGTGAGTAATTTTCTGTTTATCAGTATCCTTTTGTCAAGTATACCAAGTATGAGACAGAGGTTCAATCTAACATTATTTTAAGACAAAAACCTAGGGCTATGCATGTGGCTCAGTGAGTAGGGCGCCAGCCCCATATACTGAGGGAGGCAGGTTCGAACTCGGCCCCGACCAACCAAAACATAGCCGGGTATTGTGGCAGGTGCCTGTAAGTCCCAGCTACTTGGGAGGCTGAGGCAAGAGGATTGCTTAAGCTCAGAAGTTTGAAGTTGCTGTGAGATATGATACCACAGCATTCTACCAAGGATGACAAATTGAGACTCTGTCTCAAAAAAAAAGAATATATGTTTATTAAGGGGGAAAATAAAATATGGAAACATCCTATTAATTTAAAATGTTCATTACCAAATATAAATTGGTAATGTTACCAAAAGGGATATGTTTTTAAGTCCAAACAATGTCAAACTTGTAATGGCTATTACTGGTAAATAACATGATTATCAGGCTAGCCCAAAGGTTTCTTCACCTATAATGGCCATTACTTGCAGTACTGTGGACATGTCTAAATTTTGGGCCACAGAAGAAAAACTATGCTCCAAGTACTAAATCAATCCTAGATAATATTCAGAAATAAAGAAAAAAGCAGCATGACAGTGGCCAATAGCTGTGGAAGTTTGAATCCACTAAAAAATATATTAACAACTCACTTGTTAGAAAAATTTTTTTAAAAAAAGAAGAAAAAGGGGTGGTGCCTGTGGCTTAGTGAGTAGGACGCCGGCTCCATATACCAAGGGTGGTGGGTTCAAAGCCGGCACCAGCCAAACTGCCAAAAAAAGGAAAGAAGAAGAAAAAGAAAAAGCAGGGCACCCGTTGCTTAGTGGTTATGGCACCAGCCAAATGCTCTGGGGCTGGTGGGTTCAAAGCCGGCCCAGGCCTGCAAAACAAAACAAAACAAAAAAATAGCCAGGTGTTGTGGTGGGAACCTGTAGTCCTAGCTACTAGGGAGGCTGAGGCAAAAGAATCACTCTAGCCCTAAGAGTTTTAGGTTGCTGTGAGCTATGACACCACCGCACTCTAACCTAGGGTGACAAAGTGACACTCTGTCTCAATAAAAAAAATTTAAAAAAAAGAAGTTTGGGCTCCCTCAACATTCTGTATTTTCTATCAACCCCCTACTATCTACTCTTAACCCACTCTTTGCCTTCACTTTGCTCTAAACTATTCATTATGGTCTACTATCACCCAGGAATAGTTGTCTGTGCTCCAAATTACCTACTTACCCACTCTCATTGCATTCCCATTAAAGATTGGGTAGGCCAAGGCTGGTCTTAATTTTCTTCTATGTCATTGTAAATTTCAGAAAACAAGGTTGACAGTGACACAGTAAGTGTCTACTGATCTTTTATGCTTGTTACAAATAAATTTCACAACAGAATGCTGAAACATTCATCTCTTCAATGTAGCTCTTCCAAGCTGTGTCTCCTAGTTAGCAAAGAAAACCACTAACCAATCACTACCCTCTTCTAAGAATATGCTAAGTGCTGAACCTTATGTCCTCAGTTCTCCTTTCCCACAAAGCTTAAGGTTGATGATATTAAAACACAAAAAAACCCTGTTGTTTGCTAGACACCCATAGCACAGCAGATACAGCGCCAGCCACAAATACCAAGGGTGGTAGGGTCGAACTTGGCCCAGGCCAGCTAAACAACTGCAACAAAAAAATAGCCAGGCATTGTGGCAAGTGCCTGGAGTCCCAGCTCCTTGGGAGGCTGAGGCAAGAGAATCACTTAAGCCCAAGAGTTGGAGTTGCTGTGAGCTGTGACACAAAGGACTATACTAAGAGTGACACAGAGAACAACCAAAAAAAAAATACCCTGTTGTTCACAAAGGCTTGTAATATTCTCAATGTCATTTGGTTGGTAAAAGGTGAAGTGAGAATTTCAGTTGAAGTTCCATCCTAAAGCCTTAAGGGTTTTTTTTGTTTTTTTGCCTTGGGGTCTTAACTCTTGTTGCATTATAACATGCTGCTAAAAAGGAACCATGTG
>NW_003852406.1:5491469-5495915 GCF_000181295.1 Otolemur garnettii
CCTGGGATTACAGGTGCCTGCCACAATGCCCGGTTATCATTATTTTTTTGGTTGCAGCCATCATTGTTGTTTGGTGGGCCCAGGCTGGATTAGAACCCGCCACCTCAGGTGTATGTGGCTAGTGCCTTAGCGGCTTGAGCCATAGGCACTGAGCCATGATTGCTATTTTTAGACAGATTGTCCCCCACTAAGATGCAGATGGCTGTGCTTGGGAACGAACACCTGGCTCATCTATATAAATAATCTTGCCCATAAGGTAAATCAGTCAACATTTGTATAGCATTTCATAGCTTACAAAATTCTTTGCCCTGTTATTCCAATGGAAACTCAGAAGGAACACTCTGAGCCAAGTACATTTTACAGATGAGAAAACAGGTTAGGGACTTGACCTAAGTCATAACATCTGTAAGTGACAGAATGGATTCCAAATCTAAATTCTAAATCCTTTGTGTTTTTTTTTTCCTATTACTGTTATTCCTATCACTGCATTCATATACTTATAAACCTGAGGTTTACCAATTTAAATACACACAACAGAATGCTGAAACAGACACAAGAACAAATTCTGCATGATAGATGGAGGTCAAGGAACCTCTAGCAAATGTCTGTGTATCGATTATTTGTTAATCAGATGTATATAATCTGGAGACCATTGACACCAAATAGCTTTTGCCTACTTTATTTTATTTTATCTCAATTCAATGTGATTTAATCAATTAAAAAATAACCTTGAGTTATGGGGAAATATCTTTAAATGTATTTTTTAAAGAATTGAGAATCAAGATGTGATAATAGACTAATAGTCATTAATTCAAACAAATCCCTAAATTGGCAGAATTTCAGATGGTGTCAGTAAAACAGTCAGTCAATGATTGCTAGCCCTCTGCTCCTACTCCTATTTGCTCCATTAACATTGAGACATATTAGTCTTTCATTCAACAAATATGTATTAATCAACTCCTATGTACTTACAGTGAACAAAACTATCTGCTAGCTGATAGGAATACAGTTATGAACAACAGACAAGGTTTCTGGACTCACAGAACCTAAACTCCAGGCTGGTCACAGTGACTGAATGCTAGTGCCTGTAAACCTAGCATTCTAGGAGGTTGAGGTGGGAGGAGTGCTTCAGGCCAGGAGTTCAAGACAAGCCTGGGCAATAGTGAGATTCCCATCTCTACAAAAACATAAAAATTAGCCAAGTGTGGTGATGTACACCTATAATCTCCATTACTCAGGAAGCTGAGGTAGGAAGATCACTTGAGTCCAGGAATCCAAGATTGCAGTGAGCTATGATCTGCACCACTGCACGTTAGCCTGGGTGACAAGAGCAAGACCCAGCCTCTTAAACAAAAAACAAAAACAGGGCAGCGCCTATGGCTCAAGGAGTAGGGTGCTGGCCCCATATACCGAGGGTGATGGGTTCACACCCAACCCCAGCCAAACTGCAACAAAAAATAGCTGGGCATTGTGGTGTAGCCTGCAGTCCCAAGGCTGAGGCAAGAGAATCACCCACGCCCAAGAGTTGAAGATTGCTGTGAGCTGTGATGCCACAGCACTCTATCAAGGTTAATAAAGTGAGACTCTGTCTCTGAAAAAAAAAAAAAAAGCAAAAAACAAAAACAGGCTCGGTACCCATAGCATAGAGGTTACTGCACCAGTCACATACACCCAGGCTGGTGGGTTCAAAGCTGGCAAAGCCAGCTAAGCAACAATGACAACTGCAACAACAACAAAAAAATCCAGGTGTTGTGGTGGGTGCCTATAGTCCCAGCTACTTGGGAGGCTGAGGAAAGAGAATTGCTTAATCCCAAGAATTTGAGATCACTGAGAGCTGTGATGCCAAGGCACTCTACTTAGGGTAACATAGTGAGACTGTCTCAAAGAAAAGAAAAAAATAGTAAAAAGAAAAAAGATAAGTAATTAGAAAATGTAAATGCTACAAAGGAAACACAGGCTGCTGAGACGCAGAATAACAAGAGGACATCTAAATTAATAAATAATTACAGCAGTTAACATTGAGCACTTCAAACTACAGATGTTGGTGTGGATGTGGAGAAAAGGAAACACTTCTGCACTGCTGGTGGGACTGCATGCTAGCACGTTCCTTTTGGAAAGAAGTTTGGCAAACACTCTAAAAATTGACCTGCAGTTGGATCCTATAATTCCTCTACTAGGAGTATATCCAAAAGACTAAGAATCACTTAGCAAAAAAGATATTTGCACCAGATTATTCATTGCAGCTCAATTCATAATAGCCAAGTCATGGAAGAAGCCCAAGTGCCCCTCAATCCACAAATAGATTAATAAATTGTGGTACATGTATACCATGGAATACTATGTAGCCTTAAAAAAGGATGAAGCCTGGTTTGGAGCCTGTGGCTCAAGTGGCTAAGGCACCAGCCACATACACCTAAGGCGGCAGGTTCAAATCCAGCCCGGGCCCACCAAACAATGATGGCTGCAACCAAAAAAAATAGCCAGGTGTTGTGTTGGGTGCCTGTGCTCCCGGCTACTTGGGAGGCGGAGGCAGGAGACTTACTTGAGCCCAGGAGTTGGAGGTTGCTGTGAGCTGTGATGCCACAGCACTCTACCCAGGGGGACAGCTTGAGGCTCTGTCTCAAAAAAAAAAAAAGATGAAGCCTTTATCTCTTTTATGTTTACATGGAGGGATCTGGAACACATCTTCCTGAGTAAAGTTTCTCAAGAATGAAGGAAAAAGTATCCAATGTACTCAGTACTTTTATAAAACCTACTTATATTTACTCACACTTTCTTGTAAAAAATAGAACACAACTATAGTCCAGGATGATGGAGAGATATGGAGTGGGAGGGGAGGGGTGGGGAGAGGTTCGACAGAGGGAGGGTAAAAGGTGGGATCACACCTATGTAACATATGACAAGGGTACAAGTCAAATCTGTGAAATGTAGAACACAGATGTTTTGGCACAATAATCAAGTTAATGAGGTGAAAGCTATGTTGATTGGCTTAATGTAACCACATTAGATTGTATTTAAAAAATGAGCACATTGTACCCCACATATGCATGAATGTATTCATGATCTTTGTGTATCTGACTTAATTAAAAAAAAAAAGCATTGAGCACTTCAGATATAGTCAAAGAAAACTTCTCTGAAAAGTGACATTTAAGCCTACAATAGAATGACAAGGAGCCACCAATGTTATTACTGGGGAGAAAAGCTTTTTAGGCAGAAGGAATAGTGCATACAAAACCCTGAATGGTAATCAAAAACCAAAAAGGCAGCCAATGGGGCTGGGCCTAGTAAAGAAGGGGAAGAGATAAGATGAGTAGATTTGATATGGAAAGAAAGAAAGCTCAACTCAGATTATTGCTAAGAATTTTGGTATTACACATGGAACCCTAGTCTAATATTTTGATTAGTTACAAAAATTTTTACTCAGTCCATCTTGTTTCAGTTTAATAAATCTGGCATAAGGAACTATTCTGATTTTTCACCTATCTGAACAAAGACAGAACTACTGACAAGTGAACTTTGGTTTACCTACTAAGAAAGAAGTACTGTTTGCAGGTACTGAAATTTTACTTTGTCATTATACTTTTTAAAAGTTAGCATTAAGTTATTCTAAGTCTAATCTTCCCAGTTTTAAAATCCCTAGCCTCAAAAGGGAAGAAAACATTATCATAATGAGATGCAAAGTTGAGAAGGGCAAAAGAATAAATATAAATGTTCTTTGTCTAGCAACTAAATTTGTCTACTTGTGCTCAATGCAGAATGCTTGGTTCCCATGGATTTCTTCAAGTTTTGAAAAGGAAATCGATTTTTAAGTCTCTCTCTCTCTCTATATATATATATGTATATCTATGTTTATATTTGCCTCTAACTCTGCTTCTCCACGATCTTTTGTCACATCCTTCAAAGAAATGACAGCGTTCAGTCCATTAAATCATTTCTTTCCTATTAGATGACAGGCAAAAAAATAGAGTACCTGTCAACCCCTTTAGTATCTGAACCTGAGAAGTTATACCAAGGCAGTGATTATTTGACAACTACTGATGTGTCAAGACTCATCAACATAAATGGAGAAAAGACCAATAGTACCCAGCTTTTCAGCTGAGATCACACTGAGTATACAAAACTTGCAGCTGAATTAGTCCCTTTCTTTTGTCCTCCTCAGCTTTCACTAAATGATTAGCTGCTTCTTAGAAAATGTCCAAAGTTAACAATAGCAGTTCACATTTGAATGCCTGAAAAGTGCCAGCCACTATTCTAAGCACATTACATACATTAACTCATTTAATCCTCAAAATAACCCCAAGCCAAGGTACTATTGCTTCCTTACTTCACCCATGGTAAAGATAAAGAAGCTGAGGCAGACTGGATAAGCAGCTTTCTAAGATCACAGTACTTATTAAATGATCTGTTTTGAATTTTCCTCAATTCTATTTTTATTTTTATTTATTT
>NW_003852406.1:5496286-5497579 GCF_000181295.1 Otolemur garnettii
CACCACCCTCGGTATATGGGGCCGGTGCTCAACCCACTGAGCCACAGGCACCACCTCTATTTTTATTTTTATTAATTTATTTTTTGAGACTGAGTCTCATTTGGTCACCCCTGGTAGAGTGCTGTGCCACCTTAGTTCACAGCAACCTCAAACTCTTGGGTTCAAGTGATCCTCTTGTCTTACTCTACCAAGTAGCTGGTACCACAGGTGGTCCCCACAAGGCCCTGCTATTTTTAGAGACAGGATGTCACTCTGGCTCAGGCTGGTCTCAGACCTGTGAGCTCAGGCAATCCACCCACCTCCCCCTCCCAAATGTTGGGATTACAGGCATGAGCCACTGAGCCTGGCCTCTCCATCCCATTTTTAAACCAATTTGTTCCTACTATTTTATATATATATATATGTATTTTTTTTTTTGGTAGAGTCAGTCTTACTTTACTGCCCTCAGTAGAGTGCTGTGGCATCATAGCTCACAGCAACCTCCAACTCTTGGGCTTAGGCAATTCTCCAGCCTCCCGTGTAGCTGGGACTACAGGCGTCTGCCACAACGCCCAGCTATTTTGTTGTTGTTGTTGCAGTTTGGCCAGGGCCGGGTTTGAATCTGCCACTCTCGGTATATGGGGCTGGCGCCTCACTCACAGAGCCACAGGCACCATCCTTTAGTATCTTACATTTTAATATCATATACTGCTATCAGTCAGAGGGTTAAGAGCATATACTCAAGTTCAATTTGCACTTGGGCTTGACTTTTTATTAGCTGTGTAGCATTGGGTAAGTTACCAAACTCCTCTGACTCAATGTCATTTATCTATAAAATGGAGATGACAATAGCCATCTATGTCCTTGAGTAATCATGAGCATTAAATGAGTTATACGTAAAGTACTTAGAACAGTGTTTGGCACATAGTATGCACAAGTATTAGCTGTTGTTATTCATGCTATCACCACAGCCCACCTGGGCATTTGGCAAAAGCCTGCTGTATTTATTTTTTTGCAGTTTTTGGCCAGGGTCAAATTTGAACCCACCACCTCTGGTATATAGGGTTGGCGCCCTACTCCTTTGAGCCACAGACACCACCCTAAAAGCCTGCGTTATTTAATCTAGTCAACAGTTCTTTTCTTTTCCTCGAACATCTGTCATTTCTGTTGTTTGTTTGTTTGGGGTTTTTTTGGTTTTTTGAGACAGACCCTTAAGCTGTCCCGCTGGGTGAGTGCCATGGCATCACAGCTCACAGCAACTTCCAACTCCTGGGCTCAAGTGAGTCTCCTGCCTCTGCCTCCCAAGTAGCTGGG
>NW_003852406.1:5499620-5501022 GCF_000181295.1 Otolemur garnettii
AAAAAAAAAAGAAAGACAAACATATTAACAACAAAGAATACTGATGGAGAGGCAAAGTAAAAATCAGATCTGGGGAAAAAAAGATAAATATCCAATGCCAGAGATTTAAAAAACAAATTTTAAAAAGCAAAAAAGAAAAAAGATAAACTTACGGTTTAACCTAGAGAACAAAACTCAAACTATCTCCTTAGGGCATTTCTAGATTAGGACAGAGGACAAAATTGAAACTCCTAACAATGATCCTTTATCATCAACTGAAGGTTAAATTACACTGACTCTGTCCATTCTTTTTTTTTTTTTTCCTATTTTGTTCTTACAGTGCTAGTAAGAATTTTTGTTCTCTCTACTACTCCATCAGAGAGAGAGTTCAATTCTTAAAATCATCCCCAAGTGTACGTTCTTTTTTTAAATGGGAAAGCATTAATAAAATCTCCCTATGTATCATTACGGCTGAAAACTTTTTTTACATTAAAGAGTTAAGTTTTAATTATCCAGAAAAATGCTGTACCATTAGTATTTTTGTACTAGTGTACTAAGTAAAAGATATCATTTACTTAAGATCTTGGTTTTAAAAAAAAGAAATCCATGGGTCTAAAAGCTCGTGTTATTAATATGATCATGGCTTAGCACCCGTACCACAGTGATTTCAGCATCAGCCACATTCAGCGAGGCTGGCAGTTCGATCCAAGTCTGGGCCAGCTAACCAACAGTAACAACTATAACAAAAAAATAGCCAGGCACTGCGGAGGTCCCCTGTGGTCCCAGCTACTTGGGATGCTGAGGCAAGAGAATCACTTAAGCCCAAGGGTTTGAGGTTGCTGTGAGCTATAACACCACAGCACCAAGGGCGACATTGTGAGACTCTGTCTCACAAAAAAAAACAACAACAATATAATCATAATACTACACTTGTGATCCCATCATTATTACCTAAGGATGCTAAAGAAAGCTAAAAGGGAATCTTTATTTTTCTTTTTTTTTTTGGAGACAGAGTCTCATTATATTGCCCTTGGCAGAGGGCTGTAGCATCACAGCTCACAGCAATCTCTAACTCTCGGGCTTAACCAATTCTCTTGCCGCAGTCTCCCAAGTAGCTGGGACTACAGGCGTCCGCCACAACACCCAGCTATTTTTTTGTTGTTGTTGCAGTTGTCATTGTTTAGCAGGCTGGGGCTGGCTTTGGACGTGCCTGAATTGGTGTATGGTGGCTGGTGTCCTACACACTGAGCAACATATGCCACCCTAAAAGGGCATCTTGACAAATAAAATTTATTTATTTTCCCTAGTAATCTGTATTAGTATATAACTAAACACTTACACATCAATATAGAAATAAAGTATTGGCTCGGCGCCTGTGGCTCAAGTGGCTAAGGTGTCAGCCACATACACCTGAGCTGGCGGG
>NW_003852406.1:5502547-5510425 GCF_000181295.1 Otolemur garnettii
GAGGTTGCTGTGAGCTGTGATCCCACAGCACTCTACCAAGGGTGACAAAGTGAGACTCTGTCTCTAAAATAAATACATAAATAAATAAAAATATAAAATAGAACAAAGATGAAAAGACTACCTTGCACAAAGAGCCAAGTATATTTGTAAAAAAGCTTATTTTCTCTAGTAATTTGTATTAGTATATAACTAAACATTTAAATCTATTTAGCACGAGTTTTGACTAAAAGAAAGTGTACAAATACTGTTTTTTTTTTTGAGACAAGAGTCTTACTATGTTGCCCGTGGTACAGTGCTTTTAAGTCACAGCTCACAGCAACCTCAAACTCTTGGGCTTAAGGGATTCTTTTGCCTCAGCCTCCCAAGTAGCTGGGACTACAGGCACCCTCCACAGCGCCTATTTTATTTTTTGCTTTTTTGTTTAGCAGGTCCTACCTGGTTCAAACCCACCAGCCCATGTGTCTGTGGCCGGCCCCTAACTACTAAGCTACAGGTGCTGAGCCTGCAAATATGATTTTTTAAACTGCTTGTGACTCTAAAGCACCTTTTAACAACAATCCAAAACAAATAGTGACTTTCACTTCATTTTTTTATTCTGAGATGCAATTACTGACCTTGGTGCCATTTTCCCTAAGTCACTGATGTACTCCAAAAATCTAAACTTGATCGATACTCAATATAATCCATAGGTGGAAAAAAAGCTGAACTTGGCATTCTACACAATCAACCTGCTCAGTAGCAATGTATTTCCTAACACTTAATATATGCTCAGACATACAGCTGTTACTTGAGTTTAAGTAACAGTCAAACACTTCTTTAATGCATTTCAATAGACACTATTATGAAAGGCATATTTTACGTAGAAAATTTGTCTTTCTAATCACTTTGAATATATGGGAAACAGCCAGCTTAATACACATATAGTTTAAAATAAGGATCTAGTTCACAGGATAAACTAGTATGTACTTCCTATCCTAAAGTCTCATGGTTGGAAGGAACTGTGATCTAGTTCAACCCCTTACCAAATACAATAATTCCTTCCTTCCAATATACCTTGGAATCAAACCCATACCTGGTTGAAAAGCCCTCACTGATAGTACTAAAATCTTCTAAAACTGGGTCCTTGCTATTAATCAGATTACTAACACAATTTCTCTATAGTCCTTGAAAGGCATAGTTTATACATTATTCTCATTAGGCTTGAAAACACAGGTTTAGAAAAGAAGTGACATTTTCTTATCACTGGAGATTTCAGTAGCCCAAACTGTCCAAATATACTGATACATTGAATGACAGAGTACTTGGCAAGCTTCTGGAATTTGCTTAAAGCACCAAAATCAGCTAATCAAAGCAGTAGTAATAATAGCTGTCAACTCAAACTAAGTTTTCAATTTATCAAGTTCACACTCTGAACATAAAAAAGTCTTGTTAACATCTTTAAAGCTGAAGTTAGACTGACTTTACCTAAAAATCACTCACTGCAACTCTACAATGATACTATGTATTGGGGCAATAGATACGTGTACATATAATTCTTTACTCTTTCATTTTGAGATACATTAGCTCCTCTCTCTTTTTTTTAATTTTTAGCTCACGCATCTGGAAACCGACACTAGCTTCTCCACTCGTAAAACGTCTAACCCTCACTTCCATATGCCTTTCTGTACCTCACCAGCTGGAATCTGTCACAAAAACAGATAATCACATATGATACAGAAATAGTTGGTCCTGAGGCAGAATTAGGTTAACAGTTCTAAAATGAGGCATACGAAAAGACCGGGGGAAAAAAAAGATTCAAGCCCTACTTAAATAAATCATTTACCTCGATCTGGCTTCATCTTCACATCCAATTTCCACCCAGAATGCTGTGAAATACACGTGTGGGTTCCTTCAACAGACTCGCCGCTGATTCTAAGTCTGCTTCTTCGTTTTCAAAATGCTAAAAGAAATCACAATAAAATTAATCAGGTCCTGCCCTAAAACCTGGACCTCGTAAGAAAACTGTTGAGTTAGGCCTCTTCCTGGCACTAACTGCGGTGACAGTACCATTGGCTAATCTGGGGGGGAGGGGGCGGAGAACCAAAAGTCTCTCAGCACCTTGGGACCGAGCACCCTCCTCCCTGCCTCTGTGCTCTTCAGGCCAATGTGTCCTTCTCTGAACCAAAGCAAGATCTATTTATAACCTGGACGTACAGGGAAGAAGATAGAGTCAAGCAACACAAGCTAACTAATCCCTTCAGGGGGGAAAAAAAAACCCAAACCAAAAACGCCTCTGGGCACGGTGGCCCGGCGGCGACGGCATAGAAATTCCTCCACCTGTGAGCCGGGGCGCAGGAAACTCCTCCAGCCTCCCCAGCGCTCCACCCGCCCCTCAGGGCCTCACCTGTGTGATTAGCCTCTGGCTAGCCTTCCTGCGGCAACCGCGGCCAAGTTTACTCAGAAACCCGAGTCACCTCGGGCCCTGCCCCCATCCCCAAACGAACTCTCCGGGGCTGTCCCGGGTCGACCCTACCAACTAACTCCCAGCGCTACGGGCCCGGCCCGAGTCGGGCCCCGAGGAAGGTGTTCAGCGCAGGGGACTCGGCCCCGCTCTGTGCAGCCGGCCCGCGGAGCGCCCCTTCCGTCCCGCCGCGGCCCCGGATTTCCTTCAGCCCCGCCGCCCCGAGCGCCGCGCCTGCCCCTCTCCCCTCCGGAGAGTTGTTTTCATGGCTCCCTCGGCCGACCTCTGCTGACTAACTCGCTTTCCTCTCCGGTCCCAATCCCTCCTCCTCCTGGCACTTCGCTCGGCCGCTCGCCCAGCTGCTCACATCACACTCCCACCTCAGACCCGAGGCTCCGATAGGCGGAAGGCCGGCCAGAGCCGAGTGTGGCGCGCAGCGGCCCCCGGGGCTGCGTTAGGGGACCATGGGGGCCCGACACGACAAGCCCGACGCGGCTCCCCGGCGCCCCTGTGGCCATCCACCCCCGCCTCGCTCTGCTCCCGGAGCTCAGCCCTGGGCCCTGCCCGACTCGCACCCGAGCCCCGCGGCCCCCGGGCTCCGCCCGCCAGTCGCCCCGGCCGGCCCGCTTGCCCCGCGCCTCTGCCAGCTCCTCGCCCGCCCGCTGTCTCTAGCTCTGGCGCCCCAGCTCCCGTTCCCCCTAGCTCGCCCAGTTCTTTCTCTGCAGTTTGCCCTGTCAAAACACTGCCTGGGTCACGTGTCCCAACAACAGCCAACCCACCGCTCGTCACTTCCTCCTCTGCTGCCGGACCGACCCGGGCGCCGGGTTGTTATGGCAACGCCGCCGCGCGTCCCGGGGCACTAGTTTGGAGCCGAGTTTTCAGTGCAGGTGCCCGGCGGCGCGATCGCGCGGGAGACGGCCGCGGGGAGGAGTTGGCGGGGCCCCGGGGGTCCGGAGGGCGCCGGGGGCTTGGTCAACGCTCTCGCAGCCGGCCGAGGCGCGCTTCTCAGACCGGGAATCGGAGTTGGGCTGTTAGAACACCTGGAACTGGGAGATGTCGTCCGAGGGCCTGCCCTAGACGTGGAGGGTAATTATAGTCTCCTCCTCCACGCGGGATGCCGGCGCTGGAATGTGCTCCAGTCCCAAGTGGATTGTAGCGCTTGGCGGGTTGCCGGTGACCGGGAAAGAAAGGGGGGCAGCCACACGCGTCAGGGAGTCGGACGTTTAAGAACTGGAAACCCTCCTCACCCTAGATTTCCCCCAATCACTAGGGATTTGGGTAGGATTCGGAACTCAAGCTAACAAGGCACTGGCTGTGCTAAAAATAACTTTTATAACTTCTAAAACACTGACTCATGGGCAGGAGGACACTTTGGACAACATGTTATTGTTAGGGAGGTGTAATTTTTTTGTTGTGTTATACAATGTGACATGACGACATTTCGTGTTGTGATGTTATCATTACTTTTACAGATGACAAGAATCTGTTGTTCAAAAAAAAAAAAAAAGGCTAACAAGAGCTGCAGTTATTAGCTACTCAGTATATGGACAAAGTACTTATGGGTACGAGCCCAAGTGGATATAAAGAGAAGTACAAAATTTGCAAAGTTCTATGGTTTCATTAGAAAAAGTATTTTTTTAGAAATAATTTTGCATACAAGAATCACAACAGGAAAGAAAGCACTAAGCCAAGTCAAAAAGACATTACTCCGGCTCGGCGCCTGTAGCACAGTGATTACAGTGCCAGCCACATACAGTGAGAGTGGCGGGTTCGAACCTGCCCAGGCCAGCTAAACAACAATGACAACTGCAACAAAAAAATAGCCGGGTGTTCTGGCAGGCGCCTGTAGTCCCTGCTATTTCGGAGGCTGAGGCAAGAGAATTGCCTAAGCCAAAAAAAAAAAAAAAAAGAAAGAAAGAAAAGAAAGAAAGAAAAAAAAATTTGTACGAAAGTGCAAGATTGGCTAGGTGCTTGTAATTCAGCGGTTAGGACGTCTGCCAGCCACATCCACTGGAGCTGGCGGGTTCAAACCGGCTGGGCCTGCCAAACAACAATGACAACTACAACCAAAAAATAGCCAGGCGTTGTGGCAGGCGCCTGTAGTCCCAGATACTTGGGAGGCTTGAACTCAAGAGTTTGAGCTTGCTGTGAGCTAAGATGCCACAGCAATCTACCCAGAGTGACCAAATGAGACTGTCTCAAAAAAAAATCAGAATGAGTGTTGTATTTGTGGTTCTACCTTTAACTTTTTCGTTCTTTTTCTTCTTCTTCTTCTTTTTTTTTTTTTTTTTTTGATACATAGTCTCACTTAGTCGCCCCTGGTAGAGCGCCCTAGCTGCTGAGCTACAGGCACCTAGCAGCTTTTATTAGAAACAATCTTACTGGCTCGGCGCCAGCCACATTCACCAGAACTTGTTGCGGGTTCGAATTCAGCCCGGGCTCTACCGAGGATAACATAGTGACACTCTGTCTCCAAAAAAAAAAATGTGCAAGATTGGGGGCCAGAGGCGTGGCTCACGCCTGTACTCCTAGCACTCTGGGAGGCAGAGTTGAGCCGACTGCCTGAGCTCGCAGGTTCAGACTAAAAATAGCCGCGCATCGTGGCGTGCACCTGTGGTCCTGGCGTCTCTGCAGGCTGAAGCAAGAGAATCGCTTGAGCCCAAGACTTAGAAGTTGCTGTGAGCTGTGACATTACAGCTCTTTACTGAGAGCGACAAAGTGAGACTTTGTCTCAAACAAACAAAAACAACAGAAACGTGCAAGATTGGCAATTGCATTTTTTGGCCTCAGATAAAGTTTTTTATTTTTATTTTTTGTAGAGACAGTCTCACTTTATCGCCCTCTGTAGTGGCGTCACAGCTCATAGCAACCTCCAACTCCTGGGCTTAGACGATTTTCTTGCCTCAGCCTCCCGAGTAGCTGGGACTACCTACAGTTGCCGGCCACAACACCCGGCTATTTTTTTGTTGCAGTTTGGCCGGAGCCGGATGTGAACCCGCCACCCTCTTATATAGGGCTGGCGCCTGACCCACTGAGCCACAGGCACCACCCAAAATTTTGTTTTTTTTTTTTTTTTTTTTTTTTTTTGAGACAAGCGTCTCACTATGTCACCCTCAGTAGAGGGCTGTGGCATCACAGCTCACAGCAACCTCAAACTCTTGGGCTTAATTGATTCTTTTGCCTCAGCCTCCTAAGCAGCTGGGACTACAGGCGCCTGCCACAATGCCCGCCTATTTTTTTTGTTGTTGTAGTTGTCTTTGTCGTTTAGCAGGCCCCGGTTCGAACACACCAGCCTCGGTGTATGTGGCCTGCGTCCCAACCACTTAGCTACCAGCGCCAAGCCTCAGATAAAATTCTTATGAAAAAAGACTAATATGGCCAGGTCAGGTGGTTTATGCCTGTAATCGGAGCATTCCGGGTGGTAGAGGTGGAAGGATCCCTTGAGCTCAGGAGTTTAAGACCAGCCTCAGCAAGAGTCAGAACCACCTCTCTACTACAAATAGAAAAATTCTTAGAAAAGATGTCCCCAAGGCCAGCATCTTGCTGCACGACTGTAGTCCTAGCTACTTAGGATGCTGAGGGAGGAGGATTGCTTGAACCCAGGAATTTGAAGCTGCTGTGATATGAACTAAGCTGACGCCATGGCACTCTAGCCTGGGGCAACAGAGGGAGACTCTCGTCTCAAAAAAAAAAAAAAAGTATTGGGCGGCGCCTATGGCTTAATGGGTCTTAATGGGTAGGGCGCCTGCCCCATATAACGAGGGTAGTGGGTTCAAACCTGCCCGGGCCGAACTGCCGCAAAAAAATAGCCGGATGTGGCGGGCGCCTATAGTCCCAGCTTCTCCAGAGGCTGAGGCAGGAGAATCGCCCAAGCCCAGGAGTTGGAGGTTGCTGTGAGCTGTAATGCCACATCACTCTACTGAGGGCGATAAAGTGAGACTGTTTCTAAATAAATGAAGCAATATTTTTTCCGTTTTGGATATGTACATTAAAATAGCATGCATAAATGCAATAATTAACTCCAGGATTGTGTCTAATCAGAACAGGGCCGAACATTCAGGAGGGTAACATTTCATTTCTACTGCAGTGTTTGAGCATCATAAAGATGAAACTTGTGACAAATGCCAACAGGTCTGTAATCTATAAAATGGCTACAAATGTTAACTCCAGGTGGTTTGACTTTCATGTTATTGAATACTGTATTATGTAGTTGTTTTTTTCTTTTTAATGAACAGAAATTTTACTCTACAATCACTTCTCAATTAACCTTGGCAATGGGAGACAGAACAGCCACAGATAATCCAAAATGCTAAATTTAGCACAACAGCTGGGACCAAATAACAGCTATTGTAAAAGGATTCCTTGGTGAATAAGCAGCAGGATCTGTGGTTTAACTCCTCTCCTTCCACCTCATTTGCAAGAAGTGTAAAGACCAGAAAAATACTGGGAGCAGAAGCTAAGAATTTTGAATAATCTAGGGCATAAACTATTCTCTTTAACATAATTATGTTTTAACAGCACATTGGGTAAATGTTGATGTCTGGATATTTGTTAGACTAACCTGAAACTTTGTATTGGGATTCTTAAAACTTAAAACATTTGAAATTACGGCAGCGGAAAAGTATTTTTAAGTAGTGTGTTTCTCACTCACTCAAACTGTACTATTCACGAAACACGCAACTACTCCCTGCTAGGTATATACATACTCTGAGATCATGAAGGTCATCAAAACCAGAGGTTCACTACTCTCCTGGAGCCTACCATACCATTATAGTTGGATGGTCATGATCAATTCACATTTTACAGCATTAGTTTCACCTATAAAAACGACATATTTAGACTCTGACTAGATTATCTCATTCCTAATTCTAAAAATCCCTTTAGTGGGTGCCTGGGGCTCAGTGGGTGAGACACCAGCCCTATATACTGAGGGTGGCGGGTTCGAACCCAGCCCCAGCCAAACTGCACAACAACAAAAATCTCTTTATTGTATAAGACATGTTCACAGTGGTCAGAAATAGGGACCTAAAATGGCAACTGAGAGGGCATATAATCCTAGCACTTGGGAGGCTGAGTCTATAGGCTCGGGTCTATAATCCTAGCACTTTGGGAGGCTGAGGTAGGAGGATTATTTGAGACCAAGAGTTAAAGATCAGCCTGAGCAAGAGCAAGACCCTGTCTCTAAAACAAACAAACAAACAAAAAAGTAGTCCCAGTCGAAGGGTTGAGCCTAGGAGTTTGAGGTTGCATTGAGCTATGATTATGCCACTGCACTCTAGCCCAGAAGACAGACTAAGACCCTGTCTCAAAAATAAAATAGGCTCGGCGCCTGTGGCTCAAGTGGCTAAGGCTCCAGCCACATACACCTAAGGTGGCGGGTTCGAATCCCCAGCCCGGGCCCGCCAAACAACAATGATGGCTGCAACCAAAAAATGGCC
>NW_003852406.1:5510526-5511893 GCF_000181295.1 Otolemur garnettii
AGGAGACTCACTTGAGCCCAGGAGTTGGAGGTTGCTGTGAGCTGTGATGCTATAGCACTCTACCCAGGGGGATAGCTTGAGGCTCTGTCTCAAAAAAATAAAAATAAATCAAAAATAAAATAACACTGGCTTGGCGCCTGTAGCACAGTGGTTACAGCACCAGCCACATAGACCAAGGGTGGTGGGTTTGAACCCAGCCTAGGCCAGCTAAACAACAATGACAACTGCAACAAAAAATAGGGCGTTATTTTTTGGGAGGCTAAGGCAAGAGAATTACTTAAGCCCAGGAGTTTGAGGTTGCTGTGAGCTGTGATGCTACAGCACTCTACTGAAGACAACATAGCGAGACTCTGTCTCAAAAGTAAATAAATAAATAAAATTAAATGGCAACTCACTCTAAGTGTACCTCAGGGTACCCAAGCAGACCAAGTATCTTTCTCCCTACTTGGTATGGGTAGGTGAAGCAAAAAGCCAAGATACCTGGCAGCAACTGTACCCTTTTTTTTTTTCCATTTTCTCCTGCTTTCCCCTAGTGTTTTAAAGCTTGTAAGTAATTAACTGCAAAAAGTTAACTCCTCTTCAGCGAAGAAATCATCCTTTCAACTTTTATAGGTTTTGTTGAAATGGGATGTATGTACTAAAACTGTATGTAATTAATGTCTCTAAGTTATTTTACTCACTAACGTGATAAGGGAAACTTGTTTGCTCACTTTATATTAATAAATAAGGCTGCTACTGTGACCAAAGCCATAGAAGCAGTCCAGGCTATCAGAATATGTCCCACCAGAGCTGAGATTGGTAGCCTTTTCCTTTTTGTAGCCCTAGGACCTAGCAAAAAACCTGACACAAAGTAGGGGCTCAATAAATGTCAACTTTGTATTGACTAATAAGCTTTTCTTGTGCATACCTATTATCTGTACCCCTAATATTGGCTGGTATTTTCTCCCTTGTAGGATAAAGCTGGAGAGTTGGGAAGTTGGGAGGTGGCAAAGACTTCATTTGTGAAGGATACATTTTCATTACACTCTATACTTTTAGTGTGGGTTGAATTGTGACCCCCAGAAAGATATAGTGAAGCCCTATACCCCTTACCTGTGAACATGACCTTATTTGGAAATAGGACCTTTGCAGATATAATCAAGTTAAGATGAGGTCCGGGCTGGGTACCTGTGGCTCAAGCAGCTAAAGCTCCACATACACCTCAGCTGGTGGGTTTGAATCCACCCCGGGCCCACCAAACAACAATGACAGCTGCAACCAAAAAATAGCTGGGTGTTGTGGCAGGCACCTGTAGTCCCAGCTACTTGGAAGGCGCAGGCAGGAGAATCACTTGAGCCCAGGAGTTGGAGGTTGCTGTGAGCTGTGAT
>NW_003852406.1:5512734-5514069 GCF_000181295.1 Otolemur garnettii
AGTCTCCTGCCTCTGCCTCCCAAGTAGCTGGGACCACAGGCGCCCACCACAACGCCCAGCTATTTTTTGGTTGCAGTCGTCATTGTTGTTTGGTGGGCCCGGGCTGGATTCAAACCTGCCAGCTCAGGTATATGTGGCTGATGCCTTAGCCACTTGAGCCACAGGTGCCCAGCCATTTTTTGTTTTTCGAGATAGAGTCTCACTTTGTTGCCCTGGGTAGAGTGCTGTGGCATTATCACAGCTCATAGCAACCACAAACTCTTGGACTCAAGCGATCCTCTTGCTTCAACCACCCTAGTAGCTGGGACTACAGGCATCAGCCAAAACTACTACCGAGCTAATTTTTCTTTTCTTTTCTTTTCTTTTCTTTTCTTTTCTTTTTTTTGAGACAGAGTCTCATTTGGTCACCCTTGATAGAGTGCCAGGGTGTCTTAGCTCACAGCAACTTTAAACTCTTGGGTTCAAGTGATCCTCTTGCCTCAGCCTCCCAACTAGCTGGGACTACAGGTGCCCACCACAATGCTCAGCTATTTTTTAGAGATGAGGAATCACTCTGGCTCAGGCCACTCTGGCTCAGGCTGGTCTCAAACTGGTGAGCTCAGGCAACCCACCTGCCTCAGCCCCCCAAGTGCTGGGATTACAGGCATGAACCACTGCGCCCAACTAATTTTTCTATTTTTAGTAGAGATGGGGTCTTGCTTTTGTTCAGGCTGGTCTCAAACTCCTGAGCTCAAGAAATCCACTGCCTCTGCCTCCCAAAGTGCTAGGATTATAGGTATGCGCCACCACTGGCAGCCTCTTTTTTTTTTTTGAGATGGAGTCTCACTTTGTCACCCTCTGTAGAGTGCCCTGGCATTATCATAGCTCACAGCAACTTCAAGTTTTTAGAGACAGGGTCTTGCTCTTGCTCAGGCTGGTCTGGAACTCCTGAGTCAAAGAAATCTACCCACCTCAGCCTCCCTGCATGCTAGGATTACAGTTGGGACCCACCACACCTGGCAACACTATTCTAAATATGACAATCAGTAGATCCTTTTCACCATAAAGTATTGTGGAAAGAAAGACTTAGAAAATCAAGTCTTGGGTGGTGCCTGTAGCTCAAGTGGCTAAGGCGCCAGCCACATACACCAGAGCTAGAGGGTTAGAATCTGGCCCAGGCCCGCCTAACAATGACAACTATAAACCAAAAAATAGCTGGGTATTGTGGCAGGCACTGTAGTCCCAGCTACTTGGGAGGCTGAGGCAAGAGAATCGCTTAAGCCCAAGAGTTCGAGGTTGCTGTGAACTGTGACACCAAGGTACTCTACCCTGGGCGATAGCTTGAGGTTCTGTCTC
>NW_003852406.1:5515152-5519899 GCF_000181295.1 Otolemur garnettii
CCAGGAGTTGGAGGTTGCTGTGAGCTGTGAAGCCACGGCACTCTACCCAGGGGGATAGCTTGAGGCTCTGTCTCAAAAAAAAAAAGAATCACTAGGGCCCAAGAGTTTAAGGTTGCTGTGAGCTGTGATGCCATAGCACTCTACCCAGAGCCACAAAGTGAAACTGTGTCTCAAAACAAACAAAAATAATAATAATTTGAAGTAGATCAGATAATTCAAAAAAATTCAAATTAGGAAAGTGAAGTTCAGAAACACTGAGAAATAGTTACACATTTAAAAGTTAAATTGGTCCATATAAACTTAAGTTCAATGCTTTAAGATATACGTTCTAAATAGAATAGCTCTGGTTTGTTATATGTAACCTCCAAAAAGCAAATAGTCACATTCAGATGATAAAAGCAGTGAAAATTTTAGTACTTAAGTAGTAAACACTATCCTGTTTCCTTTTTGTTTTTGTTTTGTTTGGAGATAGGGCCTCTCTCTACTATCCAGGCTAAAGTGTAGTGGCATCATCATAGCTCACTATAACCTCGAACTCCCTGGATTATGTGATCCTCCTGCCTCAGCCTCCCAAGTAGCTGAGACTACAGGCGTGCATGCCACACATGGCTTATATTTTGAAGAGATGGGATCTTGCTATTGCAAAAGCTGGTCTCAAACTCCTGGCCTCAGGTGATCCTCCTACCTCAGCCTCCTAAAGTGCTAGGATTGTAGGTGTGAGTCCTCACACGCAACCAATCCTAAATGCTTTTTATGTATGAGTACATTTAATACAGCATATCTATCCCTATTTTATAACCAAGTAAACAGGAAAAGAGAGATTAAATTACTTGCCTAAGGTCAAGCAATAAGGCAGTAGTTGAGCCAGGATTCACACCAAAGAACATGACTTTATCAATTCTTTTTTTTTTTTTTTCACTTTATCGCCCTTGGTAGAGTGCCACAGCATCACACTGCTCACAGCAACCTCCAACTCATGGGCTTATTAGGCAATTCTCTTGCCTCAGCCTCCCAACTAGCTGGGACCACAGGTGCCCACCACAATACCTGGCTATTTTTTTGTTGCAGTTTGGCCAGGGCTGGGCCTGAACCTGCCACCCTTGGTATATGGGGCCGGTGCCCTACCCATTGAGCCACAGGTGCCACCCCTGAAGCATCAATTCTTAACCACAACCTGGTAGTGGTCTCTTTTAGTTTGACTTTCCACCCAAATCCTGCACCTTCCTGCCACTGAGCTTCTGCCCTTCACTTTACATGGGATCCCTCCCCAACTCCAATGTTAACCCTTCTGGGCTTTCAGGGTCCAAACTCTCACCTCATGGATATCTTCTAGAACCCACAATCACATACACCAAAAGACAGGTAGTCTCACTTTGTCACCCTGGCTAGAGTACAGTGGCATCATCATACTCAAATGCCTAAGCTTGTGTGATCCTGCTGCCTCAACCTCCCAAGTAGGTGGGACTATAGGTACATGCCACCATGCTAATTCTTTTAATTTTTTGTGGAGATGGGTGGCTCACTATTTTCTTCTTTTTTTGAGACAGAGCCTCAAGCTATTCCCCTAGGTAGAGTGCTGTGACATCACAGCTCACAGCAACCTCCAACTCCTGGGCTCAAGCGAGTCTCCTGTCTCTGCCTCCCAAGTAGCTGGGACCACAGGCGCCCACCACAACACCTGGCTATTGTTTAGTTGCAGCCATCATTGTTGTTTGGTGGGCCCAGGCTGGATTCGAAGCCACCACCTTAGGTGTATGTGGCTGGCGCCTTAGCCACTTGAGCCGCTGGCGCCTTAGCCACTTGAGCCACAGGCACTGAGCCAAGGCTCACTATTGTTCTTAGGCTGGTCTTGAACTTATGGTCTCTTCCAGAAGCAGTGCTAACATCTGTCTTTTCTAACTGCATGTTATACTTATGATTTAATGCCACAAATTCCTTCTGTCTTTTTTTTTTTTAGAGACAGAGTCTCACTTTATTGCCCTCGGTAGAGTGCCATGGCATCACACATCTCACAGCAACCTCAAACTCTTGGGTTTAAGCAATTCTCTTGCCTCAGCCTCCCAAGTAGCTGGGACTACAGGTGCCTGCTACAGCATCCAGCTATTTTTTTGTTGCAGTTTGGCCAGGGCCAGGTTTGAACCCGCCACCCTCGGTATATGGACGCCCTACCCATTGAGCCACAGGTGCCACCCCTCCTTCTGTCTTTTTAAGGGAAGAAATGGACTGTGACTCCAAGTCCTTTGTATTTCCTGTGTTGAGTGGCACCAGCCTGGACACAAAGACTGAAGTGATTACTGAAGATCTGAGGTGTTCGTTATTTTCTGGATCTGCTCCAGCCAATATAGTAGCTACTAGTCACCTGTGGCTACTGAGTACTTGAAATGTACAGAAAAACTGACTTTTTAATTTTAAATAATTTAAATATAATGTTCTTTTTCTTTCTTTTTTTTTTTAGAGACAGAGTCTCACTATGTGGCTCTCGGTAGAGTGCCATCGCCTCACTACTGACAACAACCTCAAACTCTTGGGCTTAAGTGATTCTTTTGCCTCAGCCTCCCAAGTAGCTGGGATTACAGGCACCTGCCACAATGCCCAGCTATTTTTTGTTGCAGTTGTCACTGTTGTTTAGCTGGCCCTGGCTGTGTTCGAACCCTCCAGCCTCGGTGTATGTGGCTGGCACCATAACCACTGGGCTCTGGGCGCTGAGCCTAAATATAATTTTCTAATAACAAAATCGAATTCATTTTAAAAACTGAGCATATTTGGAACAACTTGGGTATGTGAATCTAATTTTTCAAAATACAGCCTCCAAATTGAAATGTGCTACTTAGTGTGAAATATATAACAAATTTCAAAGACTTAGTATAAAAAAGTACAATATCTCTATTAATATCTTTATTTAATTTTTATTTTTGAAGATAGGATCTTGTTCTGTTGGCCAGGCTAGAGGAGAGTACAGTGGCATCGTCATAGCTCACTGGCTCAAAGGTCTTCCTACGTCAGCCTCCCCAGTACAGCTAGGACTACAGGCTTTTAGCCATGCCCAGCTAAGTTTTCTAAGTTGCTCAGGCTGCTCTACAACTCTAGTCCTCAAAAGATCCTCCTACCTCAGCCTCCCCAAGTGCTAGACTTACAGCTGTGAGCCACTGCGCCCAGCCTATTACTACTATTAAAATATTGATCATGTGTTGAAATGATAGTATTTTAGATATACTGGGTTTAATTTTTGAAATGTGATTGCTGGAAAATTTAAGTTACATATGTAGCTCACATGATATTTCTATTAGATAGCATGCTGGAGGACTCAACAGCTGACTCAACATCACAAAAGGTATCTGAAAATTAGCTGTGTTCCCCAACCAAGTGATGCCTTCAAGCAATGCAAATTTTCGTCTAAGAGAATTTGTGCTTCCCCTAACCTTGCCAAGGGTTCACCCTTATCAGATTGAAATGCATCACAAAGTGGTTAGAGCACAAATCTAGATATATACTGGGAACAATAAACAACCCTTTTAAAGAGCACAAATCTAGATATATACTGGGAACAATAAACAACCCTTTTAAAAATAAGTTATTGGGTGTGGGGTGGTGGCTCATGCCTGTAATCTTAGCACTCTGAGAGGCTCAGGTGGGTGGATTGCATGAGCTCAGGAGTTCAAGATCAGCCTGAGCAAAAGCGAGAACCCCATCTCTATTAAAAATACAAAAACTGAGGCAAGAGGATTGCTTGAGCCCAAGTTGGAGGTTGCTGTGAGCTATGATGCCATGGCACTCTACCCAGGGTAACCTCTTGAGACTCTGTCTCAAAAACAAAAGAAAAAGACCCCCATCTCTAAAAATGATCATTTAAAAAATTAGCAGGATAGGGCGGTGCCTGTGGCTCAAGGAGTAGGGTACTGGCCCCATATACCAGAGGTGGTGGGTTGAAACCCAGCCCTGGTCAAAAACTGTAAAAAAAAAAAAAAAATTAGCAGGGTGTGGTGGTGCGCATCTGTAGTCCCAGCTACTCTGGAGGCTGACACAGAAGCATGTTCTATCAGAACCCCAAAGCTTAATTCAACATAGAGAATTCCAGAAGTTATTCTTTTATTTTACTGCTATATATATCTCAATAGTTTCACACTGCCATGCTTCAGATAGAAAGGAACATTAGCTGCCTTGTTATTTCAAATTGTGCAGGCAAAATTCTATACCTACAATGCAAAGTACAAAAAAAACTTTATTTTCAGAACATCATTTCTGTCGAACATAAGTTGAATTCAATTCTTTTTTTTTTTTTTTTTGAGACAGACCCTCAAGCTATCCCCCTGGGTAGAGGTACTATGGCATCACAGCTCACAACAACCTCTAACTCCTGGGCTCAAGCGAGTCTTCTGCCTCCGCCTCCCAAGTAGCTGGGACCACAGGCGCCCACCACAACACTCGGCTATTTTTTGGTTGCAGCTGTCATTATTGTTTGGTGGGCCCAGGCTGGACTCGAACCCGCCACCTTAGGTGTATGTGGCTGGCGCCTTAGCCACTTTAGCCACAGGCGCCAAGCCAAATTCAATTCTATATTCATAGAACTTTGGATGCCAAATACTTTGCTGGGTCCTAGAGATACAGAGACTAGAAAGGCAAGTACTTCCCCTCAAAAAGCTTTATTAATTGAGAAGGGACTCAGTCATGTAAAAATAGTAACTGCAGGCTCGGTGCCTGTGGCTCAAGTGGCTAAGGCGCCAGCCACATACACCTAAGGTGGCGGGTT
>NW_003852406.1:5520438-5525258 GCF_000181295.1 Otolemur garnettii
CAGCAACCTCAAACTCCTGGGCCCAAGCAATTCTCTTGCCTCAGCCTCCCAAGTAGCTGGGACTACAGGCGCCTGCCACAACACCCAGCTATTTTCTGGTTGTAGTTGTCATTGTTGTTTGGCAGGCCCAGGTTGGATTTGAACAAGGTAGCTCCAGTGTATGTGGCTGGCGCCCTAGCCATGGAGCTACAGGCACCAAGCCTGTTTTATTTATTTATTTAATTTATTTTTTTGAGACAGAACCTCAAGCTATTGCCCTGGGTAGACTGCCCTGGCATCACAGCTCACAGCAACCTCCAACTCCTGGGCTGAAGCAATTCTTCTGCCTCTACCTCCCAAGTAGCTGGGCCTACAGGCCCCCTACCACAATGTCTGGCTATTTTTGTTGTTGTTGTTTTTCTAGCCATCATTGTTGTTTGGTGGGCCCCAGGCTGGATTCAAACCCATCTGCTCAAGTGTATGTGGCTGGCACCTTAGCTGCTTAAACCACAGGTGCCAAGTTGTTGTTTTATTTTTTTTAAGACAAGGTCTTTCTCCACTGCCTGGGCTAGAGTATAATGACATCATCATAGCTCAGTGCAACCTCAAACTCCTGTGTTCAAGTGATCCTCCCACCTGAGCTTCCCTGAGTAGCTGAGATTACTGATACATGTCACCACACCAGGCTTTTTCTTTTCTTTTTTCTTTTTTTTTTTTTTTGAGACAGATGGGGTCTCACTATTGCCCAGGCTGGTTCCGAGCTCTTGGCCCCAAGCATTCCTTCCTGGCCTCCGCCTCCTAAAGTGCCAGGATTAGAGGCATGAGCCACTGCACATGGCTAGTATTTAGTCTTAGACATCTTGTGTTTAGAAAACCTGTAGACAGATGTGTTGAAGGTAGGAAAACATTCTACTTTAAAGCTTGGGGATGAAGTCTTTTTTTTTTTTTTTTTTTTTGAGACAGAGTCTCACTATGTTGCTCTGGGTACAGTGCTGTGGTTTCCCAGCTCACAACAACCTCAAACTCTTGGGCTTAAGTGGTTCTCTTGCCTTAGCCTCCCAAGTAGCTGGGACTACAGGCACCCAGTTGTCATTGTTGTTTAGCTGGCCCAGGCCAGGTTCGAACCTGCCAGCCTCGGTGCATGTGGCTGGTGCTGTAACCACTGTGCTATGGGCACCAAGCCACGGATGAAGGCTTATTTGGATATATATTACTCAGAAACCATCAGCATAGAAATGGTGCCCACTCCATGGGGAATAGATGAAGATACTGATGTAATAGGATATCAAGAAAGAAAGGGTGTTCAGCCATGTCAGCTGTTGTGGAGAAGTCAAATAAGGTAAGAATTGAGAAATATCCTTTTGATTTGGCAATCACATTACCCATAAGAGAAGGAACAATTTTGAAACTCTTTACAGATGGAGAGAGATAGGCTGGGTACAACTGAATTCACTGTGTATTGAGAAAATAACTCACAATGGGGAAATTCACAGTGCCATTGCTTTGAATCAAATCACTACTTCATACCGGGCATAATTCTGAGAATAGTTGGTAGAAGTATCCTGAGCACATATGTTGGGACTTCAACATCATTTGTACTTTATCCCATGAAATATATCAACAAAATCCAACATGCAGAGATTTTGCAGAAACTGTTTATCTCTGAGTTATGTACTTCAGAGATGTCTGATTTATAGGAAGTTGCATAAAAGCTAAAAAATTCCCCAGCTCTTGTTCATAAATATCCATGTATTGAATTTCTTTGCAGTATGCTATAAAGATGGCATTTCCCTCTCAGTAAATTATGGCTCATTTCTGCCTCTTGATCAGTATACGCCAGGATGAGTCTAGGAAACATGAGTGGATATTGACATCTTGTCTAGCAAATGAAATCTACATAGCAAAGATGTTCTGTGAAGATGTAGTCACATGAATATAAAACAAAGTCAGTATGGCTATTTAGATTGTTAGATATTGACACAAGGCTGTCCCTGGTTATTGCCTTTAAAAAATAGTAAGAGAACTAGGTCATGCAAAGTGCTTCAGAGTACTTGTCTCATCTGTGACTCCCTTTTTTCCATGTGGCTTTAAGTTGCTGGTCACAAGTGACTGAACCAGCAATCAATACTTGACCTAAAGGCAACTGTCTATAGACTGGCAAGTGGCCTACAAAGTAGCTCAGTGCTCTATCCACAGGAGTGCACTATAATGGTTAGTGATTGGCTAATCATATTCTTTATGATGGTGGTGGTGGGAGGGTGGTGATGTGATGTGCAGAGTTACTAACAGCTGGAGCAGACACAAAGGCCTCTCTTATGGTGGGCAATGGAAAAAGGAGCAACAGACACTCAGCTCTGGAAGAATACCAAGTGTTCTCAAGCCAAGAGCTGCAATTAGGCTGTTGGAGGTGCTGCCAGTCCCAAATAATGGGAATGATAGACCATTTTTCTGTGAAGCTTGACTGTACACCTGTTGAGATTTGTCTTCCATTTAAGGCTCCATGAGTCTTTCCAATAAACTCCTTGAAAAAGGCAACCTAAATATTTCTGACACTTGAAACTCAAAACCATCTAATGCAGGACAGCTCCTGTGGCTCAGTGGGTAGGGCATTGGCCCCATATCCTGAGGGTGGTGGGTTCGAACCCGGCCCCGGCCAGACTGCAACAAAAAAATAGCCAGGCATTGTGGCAGGTGCCTGTAGTCACAGCTACTTGGGAGGTGGAGGCAAGAAAATCATCTAAACTCAGGAGGTGGAGGTTGCCGTGAGCTGTGACGGCACAGCACTCTACCAAGGGCAATAAAGTAAGACTCTGTCTCTAAAAAAATAGAAAAAACAGAAAAAAATCTAATGCAATTTTATGTCACTTTTATATCATGAGTAAGAACATTAAAATACATTATTGAATTAGATTCCCTACATATGTCAATTAATTATTCAATTAATAGTGTTACTGCTTACCTGCTATGTGCCAGCCATGTACTGGCATTAGGAATTTAGTAGTGAGCAAGATTGACATGACTCCTGCCTGGATTGTACTATGGTGTAATCTGGAATATTTATACTACTTGCATCTTAATATGGACCATATGGACAAACCTAAATTTTTTCTTTTTTTTTTTTGGAGATAGAGTCTCAACTTTGACACCCTCAGTAGAGTGCCATAGCATGAGAGCTCACAGCAACTTCAAACTCTCAGGCTTATCCAACTCTCTTGCCTCAGCCTCCCAAGTAGCTGGGACTACAGGCACCGACTACAATGCCTGGCAATTTTTTTGTTGCTGTTATTGTTGTTTAGCAGACCCAGACCAGGTTTGACCCTACCAGCCCTGGTACATGTGGCCGGAGCCCTAACCACGGAGCTATAGGCGTCAAGCCAACAAACCTAAATTTAATATATCTCAACTTGGAATCTACATTTGTTTGTTTTTAATATTCATGGTTTTCCAAATATATTACATTGATAAGGATATAGTACTAAAACCCATGTATTAACTTTTTTTTTTTTTTTTTTGCATTTTTTGGCCAGGTCTAGGTTTGAACACACCACCTCCAGCATATGGGGCCGGCGCCCCACCCTTTTGAGCCACAGGCACCACCCCCATGTATTAACATTTTAATCTAAGAATACTTATGTTTGTCAGAATAGAGCTTAGTTCAGAGCTTTCTAAAATTTTACCCATCTGAAACAAAGGAAACAAGAAGAACAACAACAAAGCAAAACTACAAACTATTAACTGGAATATGGTCCCTAAATAGAGCCAAAAGTATAGTACTGTGTGTAACAAGATGAAATTTGCACAATCCAACAGACGAGAATAAAGCGATGATATTTATATGCCAGCATTTTGCAATAGTGGTGATATACTACCTATAAATGAAAGTGAGTCCTGAAAGTAAAGAGGTTTAACATTTTTCTTCATCCTAAGTAAAAGATAAACTAAAAATTAATGATATGGATTACCCAAGATAACAGGCTGAAAATAAAGATATAGGTGATTCATTAAACTAGAATTGAAATAAATGGAGAAGATAGAATCTGATGCTTGGTGAAATTGAAATGTCAAGAAACTGACATTGATACATTCTGTGATGTTCCTGCTGATAATTCAATAGGCAAGCAAAAGATTTTAATGCTATATTTCTTAGACCACCAAAAAGTAAGAATGAATATCTTTCCCAGTGGAGATAAGATGGCCTAGGGAGAGTGAAGAGATGAGCCCTGTTAAGCTCTTCAGAGTTTCTAACACTCTTTAGCTATTATTTTAGTCGGGACATGAAGGGACTGAAAGTGCTCTGAGTTACATCCTACCATTCAAAATTTTTTACAGGCTTTCTTTCCAAAATATCCAAATCTCTAAATACCCGGACTTCTATTATAATTGCTGTGTGAGACTTTGTCTGGTTGCTGTAGGTTGTGCCGTGGAAATTTTCCTGGTTGTCGTTAATTAAATAGATTGCAGTTTAAATGTCTGTAGCTCTCTAAGAAGAGAACACAGACAGTATGGGAAATCAGAAAGGTAATATAACTATAACTACAGAAGATAACATTAGTTACCAGAAAAAGTTACAAAGTCATACAAATTTGAAAATTAAAGTGAATGGATATCTTGAGGAAACTATAAACAATAAAATGGAATCAAGAATAGGCAGAGGGGCGGAACCTGTGGCTCACCCCCATATACTGAGGGTTCAAACCCAGCCCCAGCCAAACTGCAACAAAAAAATACCCGGGTGTTGTGGCAGGTGCCTGTAGTCCCAGCTACTAGGGAGGCTGAGGCAAGAGAATTGCCTAAGCCCAAAAGCTAGAGGTTGCTGTGAGCTGTGAGCTGTGATGCTACAG
>NW_003852406.1:5525628-5527732 GCF_000181295.1 Otolemur garnettii
GAATTTGAAAAGTGAGTAGGTCTACTCCAAAAGAGCCAGAAGTTTGCAAAAGTTCTACCAAACCATCAAAGAACAGTTAATTCCTTTGTTATAAGTTGTCCAGAACAAAGGAAAGGGGCAAAAATCTTCCCATTTCATTCTGAGACCAAAGTAATCCTGATAAATCCAAATGAGAAGGACTTCTCCATCCCTCCCCAAAACACACACACACACACACAAAATCTCACTTATGAATATAGAAGCAGAAATCCCAAATATAATAGGTAGCACAGAATCCATCATGTATTAAACTAATATTATCCTAGGAATATAGGACTTTAACCCTATGAAGTTCATTAATACAAATCACCATACTATCTGATTAAAGGAAATAGAAGCCAAATGATCATCCTATGCTGAATGTGTACTTGGCAAAATTTAATATTCATTCCTATTAAAATGTATTTGAGAACTAAAAAAGGAATTCTTTTTTTTTTTTCTTTTTTTCAAGACAGAGTCTCACTTTGTCACCCTTGGTAGAATGCCATGGCATCATAGCTCATAGCACCCTCAAACTCTTGGGCTCAAACAATCCTCTTGCCTCAGCCTCCCAAGTAGCTGGGACTATAGGCGACTGCCACAACACCTGGCTATTTTTAGAGATAGGGTCTTTTGCTCAGGTTGGTCTCAGACTCCTGAGCTCAAGCAACCCACTCACCTTGGCCTCCCAGAGTTCTAGGATTACAGGTGTGAGCCACAATGCCCAGCCAAAGGGAATTCTTATAGAGCATTTACCAAACTTTATAGTGAGCATGGGCCGGGTGCCGTGCTCATGCCTGTAATCCCAGCACTTTTTCTTTGAAAAATTCAAAGAAAGCATTCCTCTGAAGGAACAAGAATACCTATCTCTACAACTACCATTCACTATCACCTTTGTAGCTTTAGTCCATATGCTAAAATGTGAAAAGAGACATAAAATCCAAGTAAATGGCAATGTTGAGACAAAACCTATTCCAGAAGATACAGTTAAACTAATAGAACTAATAGGATTTATTATGATGGTTAAATACATGATCAATATTTTAAAAAATTAATAGCTTCATGTACACTAACACCAGACAAAAAAATGGTAAGGGAAAGGGATCTATTTCTCTCACCCACTTCTAGCCACTTCCCCACTCATCCCAATGCACACACCTGGATTCTATTTCTACATACTAGCCACTGTCCTCTACCTGCTACCATGGACTCCATTCAGGCTTATCTGGACCACTGAAATGACCTCCTAACTAGCCACTCTGCCTCCAGCTTATCTTTTTGTCTAGTCTAGCTTATTGGCTAGTGAATCCTTCTAATTATAGGGGATCTTAACTTGGGATACACGCATAGAATTCATTGGGTCTGTAGCCGTGGAAAGTCAAGTTTATTTATTTAATTAATTAGTATTATTTTTGAGACAAAGTCTCACTCTGTTGCCCAGGCTAGAGTGCAGTGGTGTCAGCCTAGCTCATAGCAGCCTCAAACTCCTAGGCTCAAGCTATCTTCCTGCCTCAGCCTATCAAGTAGGTAGGACTACTGGTGCCTGCTACAACGCCCTGTTTGTGTAGTAGAAACGGGGTCTTGCTCAGGCTGGTCTCCAACTCCTGAGATCAAGGGATCTCCCCCTTCTGCCTCCCAGAGTGCTAGGGTTATAGGCATGAGCCAAGAACCCAGCCAGAAAAGTTTATTTTTATTTATAGCTAACTGAAATTTAGCATTTCCTTTAATTATGAATGTAAGCACCAAACCACAATGTTAGCAGTAACTGACTGTTACCAATAGAAATTACAGATATTTTCATAACATAATTAAAGTTGATTCATGCGGGGCACGATGGGTCACACCTGCAATCCTAATACTCTGGGAGGCAGAGGCAGGTGGATTGCCTGAGATAAGGAGTTTGAGACTAGCAAGAGCAGACCTTGTCTCTACTAAAAATAGAAAAACTAGGTTTGGCGCCCATAGCTCAGTGAGTGTGGTGCCAGCTACATACACCAAAGGTGGCAGGTTTGAGCTGGGCCAGGCCTGCTAAACAATAACAACAACTGCAACCAAAAAATGGCCGGGCGTTGTGGCAGGCGCCTGT
>NW_003852406.1:5528533-5537094 GCF_000181295.1 Otolemur garnettii
CTTAAGCCCAAGAATGTGAGGTTGCTGTGAGCTATGATGTCACAGCACTCTACCGAGGGCAACAAAATGAGACTCTGTCTCAATAAATAAATTACTTAATTAATAAAATAAAATAAAATTGAGGAATTAATGGGCTTTAAACCAGACTGCCAAAGGGGTTCAATGCCAGAAAAGATTAAAACCCTGTTCTAATATCTATTCAGACCTGATCTTATTACTTCTGTAATTTTAAATCCTTGGGTGGCTGGCCAGAATACAGTCCCAAGTTCTAACAGTGCTAACTAGGTTCCCCCAGTCCTCAGTGAGCTAATCATTCCTCCCTTCTCCCATCCTACATTCTGACCACCCCAAACCATGCTGCTCCTTGGCACACAGCCCTTTTCTTCCTCAGAAGCATTTGTTTCTCATGTTCTCTTTTCCTGCAATGGCTTACTCAACCATGGAAAACTACTGCTCAATTCTTCAAGACTTATCCTCTTCTAACCCTGCCTTCTCTGGGGCTAAATTAGCTGTTTCTTCACCTTTCCCCCTCCAGCACATTACACACCAGACAGCAGCCTGGGGGAAGCCCCCTGCCTCCTTGGGAGACACTATCTTACGTACTTGGAATCCTTCGGGCACGTCAACAGATGCTGCCTAAGTGGCTAGTTGAATTGAACGAAATTAATACCTTTTAAAATTGTCTGAGAATATGATTCATTTCTTTAATTCATAAGAATATGATGAAATATGCCTCAGAACTTTTCCCTAATCTTCTTTAAACCTTTAGGTTAAAAATACGAGATGACACTTGCTTACAAATAAACATTTGTAAATCATGAACTAGAAAATATTTGTAGGATCGACAAAATCCTTCTGGCAAAGGATTCAGAACCATCATTTAAAAAAAATTCCTAAAAATCATTAAGAAAAATACAACCATTAAGAAATCATTAAGAAAAATACAAAAATCATTAAGAAAAATACAACCAGGCGGCACCTGTGGCTCAGTGGGTAGGGTGCCGGCCCCATATACGAAAGGTGGCGGGTTCAAACTTGGCCCCAGCCAAACTGCAACAAAAAAAAAAAAAGAAAAAAAAGAAAAATACAACCAGTCCAATAAAAAATTGAGCAAAAGAACAGAAATTTGGAAAAAGAAGATATAGAAATGGACAACAAATGTGAGATAAGGCTAAAGAGGGCTTTATGATTCATCAGGGAAATGCAAATTAAAATCACAATAACAAGGCGGTGCCTGTGGCTCAAAGAAGTAGGGCACCCACCCCATATACCAGAGGTGGCGGGTTCAAACCCAGCCTTGGCCAAACACTGCAAAAAAAAAAAAAAAAAAAAAAAAGTAAATAAATAAAAATAAAATCACAATAACAATAACAAATTAAGGGCGGTGCCTGAGGCTCAGTGGGTAGGGTGCCAGCTCCATATACGGAGGCTGATGGGTTTGAACCCAGCCCCACCTAAACTGCAACAAGAACAAAAGAAAAACAGCTGAGCAGTGTGGAGGGCACCTGTAGTCCCAGCTACTCAGGAGGCTGAAGCAAGAGAATTGCCTAAGCCCAGGAGCTGGAGGTTGCTGTGAGCTTTGATGCTACGGCACTCTACTGAGGGCAATAAAGTGAGACTCTGTCTCTTAAGAAAAAAATAAAAATAAAAAATAAATAACAAATTACGTCCACCCCAGAAAGGCTAAAATTTAAGACAATATCAAGTGTCTAGGGATGTACGGCATTGCTGGTGAGTGTACAAAATGATATAATCTCTTTAGAAAACCACTTGTTACTTTCTACTAGAGTTAACATGCACCGGCTTTATGACCTAATGTATGCCATTCTCTTACCCAAGAGAAATGAGTACACATTTCTCTCATTTGCACAATATTATATTCATAAGAGTTTTTTCATAATATTCTAAAGATGAAACCACTCAAATGCTCCACTAGTATTTGCATTTACATAAAAAGCTGGGCTAGGTGCCATGGCTCACACCTGTAATCCTAGCACTCTGGGAGACCAAGGCGGGTGGATTGCCCTGAGCTCACAGGTTTGAGACCAGCCTGAGCAAAAGCTAGACCTCATTTCTAAAAATAGCTGGGCAAGAGCTACTCAGGAGGCTGAGGGCAAGAGAACTGCTTGCGCCCAAGAGTTTGAGGTTGCTGTGAGCTATGATTCCGCAGCTCTCTCTCAAGGGTGACAAAGTAAAACTCTGTCTCAAGAAAAAAAAAAAAAATGAAGAAAAAAAAGGTCCAGCAACAAGGTGGAGAATTCTCAGATAATGCAAGAAGTCAAAGAAACCAGACACAAACAAGGTCTCCTATAGGATTCCATTTATAAAAGTTTAAGAATTAACAGGCAGCACCTGTGCTCAGTGGGTAGGGTGCTGGCCCCATATACCAAGGGTGACAGGTTCAAATCCAGCCCTAGACAAACTGCAATGACAAAAAAAAAAATAGCTGAGCATTGTGGCAGGCGCCTGTAGTCCCAGCTACTCAGGAGGCTGAGGCAAAAGAATCACCTAAGCCCAGGAGTTGGAGGTTGCTGTGAGCTGTGACGTCATAGCACTCTACCCAGGGTGACAAAGGGAGACTGTCTCTTAAAAGAAAAAAAAAAGTTTAAGAATAAGTACAACTAAAAGATGTTTATAGAAGTCAGAATTGCGATTAACATTTCAGGGAATAGACTGAATAGTACACAAGAAAACCACCTAGGGTACAGAAAACTTTCTATACGTGTATCCAGATGTGTACATAAGTAAAAATTCAGATTCAAAAACTTAATATTTTTATATTAAAAATTTAATAAAGTGTTATTCACCTTACTGTTTGTATAACTCACTAAACAAACTTGGTCAAATCTACAGAAGTAGTAGTGACTTTGAATGTCTCCAGCCTCTAGAAGTCTAATGCGCTGTCTATCGCACAATGGAGCCCAAAGTGGTAGTGATTTTGGAAGCTCAGGCCATGGTAAAACTTTGGAAAACATTTTTAATATAGTCCAAAGAAAACTATCAGTTGACCCAGTGGAAAGAATTAGAAAGTTATTCTTGGGTGAGTATAAAGAAGAACGAAAATAGAACATATTTTGAAAGTAGAAGCACTACATATATGCACTGTGTTAACATAAGTCTACCCCAGCCTTGGGCCAGTAAGGACCTGGGTTAAGCCATAGATAGTTCAGAGATCACTGAGCACTGTGAGTATGCTAGCCTCCTAACATCAGTACATGCTTTGTTCCTTACTGGCTACTACCTGTCCTCTTTGTGTCTTCACACTGGTAACACTTAGGACCAAAGAACATTTTATTTCTGTTGTAGTCAGGAAGAAGACGGAAAAATGACTTTGAGGGAGATCATTTGGCTAGGGAGAAAGGGATTCACCGGGAGTGATCTCTGAGGTCCAGCACTCCCACAACCTTGTTGAGTGAATATGGTCATCTTTGAAGGGTCCTCTGCCTACTTTAACCCCCAAATCCCTTTAGCCCTATCTTATCCCTGCCACTGCCTTTTAAGGTTTTCATTGTTGCTCTAATACAGCCTCCCAAATGGTTGTGTTGCCTCAGAAGGCCACTACTCCCTCAAATTTCATTCCCTAACAACCTTTGTTGTGGAATAAAACCCAAACTCTATTATGGAAAAAAGGTCTTTTATGATCTGTCCACACATATCACCCTCTCCAGCCTTATCTCCCCAGCAGGCATCTTGTGCAAGTCCTTAACATGTGATATCAAGTGGTAATGTGTCCAGGTCAGCCTGCAGGGACTCATTGTTCCCCAGAATTCTGGGGGCATCCTTCTGTCATCCCTTATTATAGCATTTGGATTGTGTACTTGTCAGAATCTGAAAGATACCAGTGGTCTTCTGCCTGCTTGCCTTTGTTTGTTAAAACCGTCAACTGTAGAGTGAGATTTCCAAAAGTGAAGGAGATTAAAGACTAGACACGGAGGAACATCCCAAAAGATAGCTTCCTCTTCCTTAATGCTCAGAGTATGAATGGGAATGGCATTAACTACTTTATTCGAATCTAAAATTTAGATTATTAACATGGAATTAATGGACAGATTGACCATCAATGGAGGAAGAAGGTACATACTTATTTTCTTTCTCATCCCCTCCCCCATTCATTTATTTATTCATTTACTTTAAGACAAGGTCTCACTCTATCACTTGTTGAATGCTATTGAATGCAATGGCATCATCATAGCTCACTGCAACCTCAGATTCCTGGGCTCAAGTGATCCTCCTGCCTCAGCCTCCTAAGTAGCTGGGACTACCAGCATGCACTACTATATCCAGCTAATTTTTTTTTTTTTTTTTTTTGGTGGAGATGGGGTCCTGCTATATTACCCAGCCTACTCTCAACTCCTGGGCAAGCCTCCAAAAGTGCTATGCTTACAGACATGAGCCACGACCTGCCTCAGCCTCAGCCTCCTGCCTCAGCCTCCAAAAGTGCTGGGCTTACAGACATGAGCCACGACCAGGCTTTTTCTTTTTTCTACTACTTTTATAGGGACAACTATGTGATTCTCTTAGTGAAAACCTGAATGTCCTCTTGGTGTGAACTTGAAGCCAAATTGAAATTTACTTAGAACCAAATTAAGTTATACCTCCTTCAGAAGGAATAGAGAAGTATGAATAATAAGTATTACTGTGACGGTGTAAAATGCCCAAACCCAGGTATCACCTACTCACCTCTAGGTTTGTAATCCTGTAATATACGACCCATGGTGCAGGTTTCAAAGCTTGTATCTAAGTGTTGGCTTCAAAGAGTTTCTGCCCCTCTTCTTGCCTATAAAAAAACATTCTAAGCTTATGTACTTTGAGGGAAAGAAAATCCATACCTTTCAGATTCTCAACAAGACCCAAGACTCCTTCAAGAAAACAAAATAAAGCCTTATCGTGACTAGTTTTTTTCTTTCTTTCTTTTTTTTTTTGAGACAGAGTCTCACTTTGTCACCCTCGGTAGAGTGCTATGCCATCACAGCTCACAGCAACCTCCAACTCCTGGACTTAGGTGATTCTCTTGCCTCAGCCTCCCAAGTAGCTGGGACTATAGGTGCCCACCACAATGCCTGGATATTTTTTGTTGCAGTTTGGCCGGGGCCAGGTTTGAACCTGCCGCCCTTGGTATATGGGGCCAGCGCCCTACCCACTGAGCCACAGGCGCAGCCTATAGTTTTTTCTTTCAACTCCCACACTTCATTTGGACAGAAGAGGCAGACCATCACCACAGGCCCATGCACCAGGGATGTCAGGCTTCAGCACTGAGAGATGCGCCAGTACATCACTAATACAGGCAACTGGGATGGAAGAGGAGTGGGGAAGATTCCATACACAGGAAGGAGCCTAGAGGCCCTCATATGCTTAGGAGGCCAAGGCATCTACTGTACTGAGACAGTTCACTTATGCATGAAGAAAGAGGAGGACTAGACTTCTGTGTTGTAGATAGGAAGGAAGATGTTCCTTATACAGGTAGGGAAAAGGAAAGGAATTACATAGAAGGGCATTCCAGATTTCACCTTACAGATGGGCACGGTAGGGAAGAAGTAAAGTTTATTTTAAATATTGGCAGGGGTCTCTCCTGTATACTGCAGTCCCATAATGGCAAAGTCCCCACCCAGGAAGAGGGAAGCCCTCTATGCCCCCAGAGGCTTGGACCTGCGAGGTCTGGGTCAGCTGCCTCCACCAGCTACCTGGTGTGGGAGGTCTTGGTGGCAGGAGGTGTTGAGGGGTTTAGAGCAGTCTCCCTGGAAGCCACCAAAGACTGTGGCCCAGCACCCCCTCTACTCCCCACTCAGCGTAGCATGGCTTGCAAAAGCTAGAGGTGGGCCTAAAGGGGCAGCCACCTTAGGCAGGCCCAGGGGCAGGTGGTGGTGGTGCTCCAAGAGGAGGTCCAGGTGGAAGGTGAACGTTGACGATGGCTGCAGCAGGAGCAGCAGTTCTATGGACAGGGAGGGACAGCCACCCCAGGCCAGCAAGAAGAATCCTATGGGCAAGTACAGGAGGGACAGCAGGCCTGGATCTTCCTAGAAACTGGAAAATCACAACTCCACCCGCTTAGTGTTGAGGAAGACCAAGATAAAGGCATGGAAGAGGCTCCAGCCGCTCCTTAACACAGCCAGACAGCAGACCTGGCTGGAGAGACCTCTGAGGGAGCGTGTGCTGGAGCCTCCTGAACCAAGTTCCTGGCGCCCTGAAGGGCCAGATGATATTATCTACTGAGGCACTGATGACTATCAGATCTCTTTTTCTGTTCCTGTAGCTGCTTAGTCCCACTCTGGGTCTCTGCCATCCACATCCCCTGAGTCCAGAGGACATGGGCAAATGACAAGGAACTATGTACTACAGGGTTGAGGAAGTCCCGGAGCAGGACCACCACATGGTGACTAGGCTGTTTTTACACCTAGAAACAACTCCCCTTCATATTCACCTAGAACACAATTAAGGGAGTGATATCTAGCAAAGTTGAATGCTGCAGACCAGGATACTTATAATTCCTGAACACAATTAAAGATAATTATGTTATTAAGTTGCTGCTTTCCTTTATTAGACAGATTTTTTTTTTGAGACAGAGCCTCAAGCTGTCCCCCTGGGTAGAGTGGCATCACAGCTTACAGCAACCTCCAACTCCTGGGCTCAAGGGAGTCTCCTGCCTCAGCCTCCCAAGTAGCTGGGACCACAGGCGCCCGCCAAAACGCCCAGCTATTTTTTGGTTGCAGCCGTCATTATTGTTTTTGGCGGGCCAGGGCTGGATTCGAACCCTCCACCTTAGGTGTATGTGGCTGGCACCTTAGCCACTTGAGCCACAGGTGCCAAGCCAGACTTTTTTTTTTTTGAGAGAGAGAGAGAGTCCCACTCTGTTGCCCCAGACAAGGGTGAGGTGGAATCAGCCTAACTCACAGCAACCTCAAGCTCCTGGGCTCAAGTGATCCTGCTGCCTCCATCTCTCAAGTAGCTAGGACTACAGGCACCTGCCACTACCCAGCTAATTTTTCTATTTTCAGTAGAGACAGGTTTTTGTTCTTGATCAGGCTTGTCTGAAACTCCTGAGCTTAAGGGATCCTCCCGCCTTGGCCTCCCAGAGTGAGCCACAGCAACCAGTTACAGATCTTTTGTTTGTTTTTGAGACAGAGTCGCACTTGTCATGTCACCCACACACACACACACCCTCCACTGCACCCCTCCCCCCAGCATAGAGTGCCATGGTGTCACAAGTTCACTTGGGCTTAAGTGATTCTCTTGCCTTAGCCTCCCAAGTAGCTGGGACTATAGGCACCTGCCACACGCCTGGCTATTTTTAGAGATTAGGTCTTGCTCTGACTCAGGCTGGTCTAGAACTTGTGAGCTCAGGCAATGCACCCTCCTTGGCCTCTCAGAGTGCTAGGATTACAGGCATGAGCCACTTCACCTGGCCTAGATTTTTTTTTTTTAAACTCTCTTTTATGGAACAAATCTGTAGTTCAGTTTTTGGATTTATTTATTTATTTATTTTTGGTAGAGTGCTGTGGCAACCTCAAACTCTTGGGCTCAAATGATCCTCTTGCTCAGCTTCCCAAGTAGCTGGGCCTATGGCCACCACCAGAAAGCCTGGCTATTTTTAGAGACAGGGTCTGGCTCTCGCTCAGGCTAGTCTAGAACTCTTGAGCTTAATCCATCCCCCTCAGCCTTGCAGAGTGCTAGTATTACAGGTGTGAAGTAAATACCTCAACATTTTATTTAACAAAAGACTTTAGGCCAAGTGGTAAATTAGGTTAACACCAAGGCACTCTAGCTTAGGCAACAGAGACAATATCCTTTGCTCTTAGAATATCTAATCATCAAAATGTGAGTTCTCCCTAACTTATAAATTTAATATGATATCATTAACAAATACCAATAAGCTTTGTGTTTTCTGGAGCTGAAAAGGATGATACAAAAGTTCACATAGAGAAATGAACAGACAAGAAGAATAGCTAGAAAGTGTGAAAAGGAAAATTGGGAGGGAAGAAGAGGACTAGTCCTATCACGTGATTGAAACATACAACAAAGCCTCTATACTTAAAACAAGGTGCTACTAGCAGATGCGTGGAACCAGTGGAAAAAGTACATACCGAAACACATGATAGAATGATAGACGTGATTTCTCCAATCACTGGGGGGAGAAAGAGGAGGGGACTTTTTTTTTTTTTTGGAGACAGAGTTTCTCTCTGTTATCTAGGCTAAGGTACCCTGTCCTCAGCCTGGCTCACAGCAACTTTCAAATCCTGGGCTGAAGAGAACCTCTGCCTCAGCCTCCTGAGTAGATGGGACTATAGGTTGGTATCACCAGGCCCCACTACTTTTTCTATTTTTGGTAGAAACAAGGTCTTGCTTTCTTCAGGCTGGTCTCAAACTCCTGACCTCAAGGGATTCTCCTGCCGCCACCTCCTAGAGTGCTAGGACTATAGGTGTGAGCCACCTCACATGCCAAAACGAACTTTTAAGATCTCAATACAATTAAATAGCAAGAGAATCACTTAAGGCCAAGAGTTTGAGGTTGCTGTGAGCTCTGACACCACAGCACTCTATTGAGGGCGACATAGTGAGACTGTCTC
>NW_003852406.1:5538196-5540973 GCF_000181295.1 Otolemur garnettii
AAAAAAAAAAAAAAGGTGATGGGGACATGTTAAGAGGAAACAAAAACCAGTTTGAAAGCACCACATACGGGCAAGTCGAGCATTAAAATAAATAAGTACAATAATGATTATAATCTGCTGAATAAACACAGGAATTCATATGTCCATACAGATAATAATAATTCAAAAAAAAGGAATGAAGCACTGATACAGGCTACGACATAGATGAATACTGAAAACATTAAGCAAAGTAATGAAGCCAGTAACTAAAGGTCACATACTATATGACCCTATTAATATGGAACCTCCAGAACAGGCAAGCCTAAAGAAAGAGATTAGTGATTCCCTACAGCTGGAGACATGGAAGATGACTCCTAAGGGCAGGGGGTTGGAGGGTGGAGTGATAAATGTTCTAAAATTGATAGTGGGCTCGGTGCCTGTGGCTCAAGCGGCTAAGGCGCCAGCCACATACACCTAAGGTGGCGAGTTCGAATCCCCAGCCCAGGCCCGCCAAACAACAATGATGGCTGCAACCAAAAAATGGCCAGGCGTTGTGGCGGGTGCCTGTAGTTCCAGCTACTTGGGAGGCTGAAGCAGGAGACTCACTTGAGTCCAGGAGTTGGAGGTTGCTGTGAGCGTGATGCCATGGCACTCTACCCAGGGGATAGCTTGAGGCTCCGTCTCAAAAAAAAATAAAATAAAATAAAAAAATAAAATTGATAGTGGTGTTGGCTACATAACTCTGACTATACTGAACATATACATTGAAAGGGGGAACAGTAGGGTATATGAATTATATCAACAAACCTTGACAAAAACAAATGGTAGAGAAGGGAAGACTCTTCCTTACAAAAGAATGTCTTTTTTTTTTTTAAGAAGTAGGGTCTTGCGACATTGCCCAGGTGAGTCTCAAACTTCTCGGCTCAAGTGATCCTCTCACCTGAGCCTACCAAGTAGCTGGGACCACAGATGTGCACCACCACACCCGGTAACAAAATGTCATTTGGTAAATGTAGATGCAATGGTGGTATAATTAGAAAATTACCATTTTACAACCATCATGGTAAAAAAGATCAGTCTGAACAAAAATGGATGCTAAATCTAGGAGAAAAAGTTTGAGGAGTAACAGGATGTTTGCATGGTCTCAGTGTCTTTCCATAGATTGTTTATTGGTTACAAAGGGACAGGTAGTAAATATACAGTGAAAAAAATAGACAGTGACTAGGTAATTAAAATTAGCATCACCCAACAGAGATAGATATCATATGCCTCCAGAAGTGATGGTCTGAGGACACAAAATCATCTATGAAATAATCTAGCTGAGGATACACATGAGATAAATCAATTCAAAAACATAAAATAACTGGTCTACAGTCTTCCTTTTTTTTTGAGACAGTCTCACTATGTTGCCCTGGGTAGAGTGCCGTGGCATCACAACTCATAGCAACCTCAAACTCTTGGGCTTAAGTGCTTCTCTTGCCCCAGCCTACCAAGTAGCACCCACCAGATCACCCAGCTATTTTTTTGTTGCAGTTGTCATTATTGTTTAGCTTTCCTGGGCCAGGTTTGAACCCGCCACCCTTGGTGTATGTGGCTGGCGCTGTAACCACTGTGCTACGGGTGCCGAGCCTGGTCTACATTCTTAAAAAAATGTCAATGCCATGAAAGACAAAGAAAGACTACTCTAGATTAAAAGAGTGGCAGCTCATGCTGTATGTAATCCCAGCTCTTTGGGAGGCTGAGCTGGGAGGACCACTTGAGGCCAGAAGTGTGAGACCAGGTTGGGCAAGATAGCAAGACCCCCATCTCTGCAAAAAAACAAAAATAAGTAAAGGCAACAAAAGAGGCAGGATTCAATCCTATTTTGGTGGGAGAAAATAACTATTTGGACAGCTGACAAAATTGGGATATAGACTGTAGGTAGATTAAAAACAATGAATCAATATTGAATTTGGGAATTTATTAACTATATTGTAGTTACATATATGTTTTAGGAAACATACACTGAAGGAGCATGGTAATTGCCACCTAGTCTCATATAGTTCAGGAAGAAATAATAAAATAGTTGGGGAGGATAGGAGAGAGAAAAGAAGTAGGAGAGAGACAGGTGTTAAAGCAAAAGTTTAATAATAGCCTGTTTTGTGAGAATGAAAAATGCTCATTAAAGATACAAAATTACATTGCTAAAGTCAGTTTGCCTCTCCTATGTGAGCCCTGGAATGCAAATTTGCTTTGGATAGCCAGGACTGTCCTAGCCCCAAATCTACACCATCCCTATGGCACAGAAACCTTGTTACCAGAGGCTGAAGCCAAAGCAAGCTTAGGGATGTTTTCTGAAATCTCAAGAGTGGAGTTACCCTGGGGAAAGTGTGGTGAATATCAAATTAGAACAGTAGTAAATAGGACAGAATGAAAAATGAACACAAGGAGGGAAGGAGGTTGAGCATGGCTCAGGTCAACCCTACTTTCAGAAGCTTGGAGGACGGTGGATTCTACACCCAGTTTATCCTTTCCAAAACCATTTTCTCCCTCACCCACATGTCTCTCCCATCCTCTCACAGCAGAAAAGTCAGGGAAAGGAGAAGGAACACTTTCCTTCAGGTTTCAAAAGAGAAATCAAGTACACTTTTGGATGTAGCCCTGTGTTGAGGCTGTTTCCCAATACCCATTTCTTTCTTTTTTTTTTTTGAAACAGAGCCTCAAGCCATCCCCCTGGGTAGAGTGCGGTAGCATCACAGCTCACAGCAACCTCCAACTCCTGGGCTCAAGGGAGTCTTCTGCCTCAGCCTCCCAAGTAG
>NW_003852406.1:5542210-5546317 GCF_000181295.1 Otolemur garnettii
GCGCCTGTGGTCCCAGCTACTTGGGAGGCTGAGGCAGGAGACTCGCTTGAGCCCAGGAGTTGGAGGTTGCTGTGAGTTGTGATGCCATAGCACTCTACCCAGGGGGACAGCTTGAGGCTCTGTCTCAAAAATAATAATAATACTAATAATGACTTTATAGAACAGTGCCTATGGTTCAGTGAGTAGGGCACCAGCCCCATATACCGAGGGTTGCGGGTTTAAACCCAGCCCTGGCCAAACTGCAACAAAAAATAGCCGGGCGTTGTGGCAGGTGCCTATAGTCCCAGCTACTCAGGAGGCTGAGGCAAGAGAATCACTTGAGTCCAGGAGTTTGAGGTTGCTGTGAGCTAGGATGCCATGGCAATCTAGCAAGGGTGACAAAGTGAGACTCTGTCTCAATAAAAAAAAAAAAAAAAAAACTGTGTTGGGAAAGAAATATCACAGCATCAATTTAAAATTGTATTTTTTTTTTTGTTTCAGGCAATCTGAACAAATTCTCAGAGCTTCCCATCGAACCCTTAAGTCACTCAACACCACGATATTATTGCTATTATCCGATTGTTCACAGGCAGCTAATTGTTTTATTGTCATATTATGGGAGTCACCTCCCCTAGCTCCCTGACAGAAAGAGGTTTCTGAGTTAACCAGAGATCACAAACCCAAATGCCTCCAGGGCCCAGTCAGGTAACACAAGTCAGGGAAGCTGGCTGGTATGGGAGGTGAAGATAACAGAGAGTGGTGAGAATTGCCCCAATGGAAAGCATTCCCTGTCTGAAAGTCTTCTTATTTATTTATTTATTTTTTAGAGACAGAGTCTCACTTTGTTGCCCTCAGTAGAGTGCTGTGCCGTCACAGCTCACAGCAACCTCCAGCTCTTGGGCTTAGGTGATTCTCTTGCCTCAGCCTCCAGAGTAGCTGGGACTACAGGCGCCCACCACAACGCCCGGCTATTTTTTTGTTGCAGTTTGGCCAGGGGCCTGGATTCGAAATAGCCACCCTCAGGTATATGGGGCCGGCGCCCTACTCACTGAGCCACAGGCGCCGCCCTGAAAGTCTTCGTATTAAAAATAAAAAGTTAACCCTGCGCAGAACAAAGAACATATCCAGGCAAGCGGATCAGTTTCGGCCCCCGTACATGCGAAGATGTTTAAATTCCTTTTCAGCTTGCAAAACCCATGATGGATTATTCTGAAGTTTTACATTTACCACGGAAACTGCCCCAGAGTCTCTTCCCCCAGTATTTATTAACCTGGATGGCTCCTGCTGGTCACCTATCATTGCAAAGTCATTGGCCGTAATGTAGTATAATTGTTACTACGGAAGGCAAAGTTTACATGAAATGTTTCTCAAATTTGCAAAACTTTACTCCAAAGCTCTAATTCTTCTGTCTCTCTTAAAGGATCAGGCTACTGGCTTAAAAACTACAAGTCACCACAATCACCTTTTAACAAAAAATGCACACGAGTCTCTTTCAGGCTTCCGGGTCTACTCCCCGACCTCCTCTTCAATCCCCTTGAATACTCCAGACGACTCTCTCACCCTGTCCTACTACAGAGCTTTCTATCCCCTTGTCTTGCGAGCCGCTTTAACCTTCCCCCACCCCCGCCACGCGCCCCCACGCGTCCCTTCTCATTGTTATCTCTGTACCCCCCAGGCCCCTTTCTACCCCTGCCTTTCTCGAGGCACATACCTGCGAAGTCGCGTTCACGACAGCCGGGAGTTTTCCCTGCCAGAGAGGGAGAGATGTGAGCTGAGAGCCCAGGGACAGCGGCGGCGGCAGCAAACAGCAGACTAGGTCTGGCTGCTCCTACTGTAAATAGAGCAAGGAGGAGGGTGGAGTCTGTGGGAGGGAGGAGCCCCGAAGGAAGTTAATTAGTGACACTAGCACATCAGAGCTCCCTGGCTTGTTGAGGGTGGGGGCTCTTGAACTGGCATAGACTGGCTAACCCAAAATAGTTTTGCTATTAAGGCCTGGTTTTCAATACCGCAGCCAGATTCCTCTCCAGATGGTTTTTATTGTTATAGTGATAATGATATTGAACTTAATACCCTGACATTCGTGTTGATGAGTTGATATCTGCCCCACAAGAAGGCAGAAGTACACTTGTTTAGAGCTAGTGAGATGCTGACCACTCCCTGCTGTGCTGTACTGCTGGCAATTGTTCCCCAAGAAAGGCAGCCTTAAGGGCAGGAGTCCTAAAGTTCAGCCACTCAGTGGGGAAGTCTGAGAGTTAGCCCCTGGAAGATTGCAGCTGAAACTAGTCAAGTTTTTGTTCTTGTTGTATGTGTATTTCCGTGTTATTTTAGATCTACGAGATACAGACTTGGGCCTACCAGCACCTTGGATTCTTTTTTTGTTTTTTTGGAGATAGAATCTTGCCTGGGCTGGAGTGCAGTGGTGTCATCACAGCTCACTGCAACCTCAAAATCCTGTGCTGAATGATCCCCCCTGGTTCAACCTCTCAAGTAGCTGGGACTAAGGCTACATGCCAGCACTTCCAGCTAATTTTTCTATTTTTCGTGTAGAGGGAGTCTCACTCTTGCTCAGGCTGTTCTTAAACTCCCAGCCTCAAGAATTCCTCCCACCTCGGCCCGCCAAAGCACCAGGATTACAGGTGTGAGCCTCTTTGCCTGGCCTTCTTAACTCTTGTTACAGTTCTGCTTTTCCTGGAATCCAGTCTCTCTTCTGGCTGTAGGGCCTTCCTTGCTCTGTACCCACAACTGTATCCCCTATCTATGACTTTTTCCTAGTCTGCCCTTGCAACACTTGTCTTTTCAATGTGTCAGATAGCCTAAATAAGTCAAGTTGAATTCTGCCTCAGGGCCTTTGCACTAGCTAGTTTTTCTACTGGAGCGTTCATCTCACTGCTTTCCTCCTTTATTTAAATATCTATTTTCCGGCTGGGTGCCTGTAGCTCAAGCACCTAGGGTGCCACGCACATACACCACTAGATTATAAGTGCCACGAGGATAGAGTTGAGTCTGTATTGCTTATGACATTGTCCCCACTTCCAGAATCAACACCTGAAACACAGGTGTTCAACATATGTTTAGTGACTAAATAAATAGGACTTAATTTACTCATTGGCTAAATGTTACTGTGTCCTTGACATATGCTAGGCCCCCCGAGCTGAGTGCTAGAGATACAGCAGTAAGCAAGATGGGTGAGGACTACCTCTAGGGAGGCTTCTGCTCTGGAAAAGAAGATGACCATTAAATTAATAATCAATTAATTGAAATTAAAAAGACAACAAGCAAGAAATCACTGGTTTGTTCCCAGATTGCTGTGAATGTATATATATCAGAAGTGTCAGTGAGGGAGGAGAGCTCTTAGTCACGGAGCCCAGAATTCTGAGAAAGTTCTGAGCCAAGTTTATGAATTGATAAAGGGATTTTATTTCTGGAAACTTGATGGGATCCTATGGAGCAAATGACCCATTTTTAGTTCTCAGACTAATTTTCTGCTGAGGAGTCTAATCAAGACTGCCCTGTAGCGCCGGCATATTTATCAGGCTCAGTGTGTTCTATTTGAGAATAACATTTGAATCCACATTTCAACATCCAAAGAATACAGATTCTGGGGGATGTCCTAGGGTTCTGAGTGTATTTTTTGGAGCTTGAAAAAGAAATCTGGCAGGAGGTGGGGATTGATTGCAATAGGCCAGTGGGGATCCTTCACAATTTCAGAAGAGGACTGAGACCAGGTCACTTCTCTGTAGAAGTCACACAACAATAATTTTATTGGAATCCGCTAGTTTCCTTCAGGCCCCAAATATGTACTTGACTCATTTTTATTATTTGTCTTGTCCCCGACAGCATTTGATTTTGCAAGCTCTGCTTCTAGACATAGGGTTGAACATCCCAAGAGTGTTAGAATTCTGAAGTCTTTGGAAATTTACCATTAAACAAATCAATTATTATTTAGGTCCTTTATCTTCTGGGGAAATTCAGATGTTAAAATCTTGGTCATTGGGATACAATCAAAAAAATTCTTTAATACAAAGAGATCTAAGATTCTAGTACTATAAATCTTAAATCTGGCTCGGCGCCTGTGGCTCAAGCGGCTAAGGCGCCAGCCACATACACCTAAGGTGGCGGGTTCGAATC
>NW_003852406.1:5546403-5558758 GCF_000181295.1 Otolemur garnettii
GTCCCAGCTACTTGGGAGGCTGAGGCAGGAGACTCGCTTGAGCCCAGGAGTTGGAGGTTGCTGTGAGCGTGATGCCATGGCACTCTACCCAGGGAGATAGCTTGAGGCTCCATCTCAAAAAAATAAATAAATAAAATAAAAAATAAAATAAATCTTAAATCTAACGATTCATGAAACAGGTTAGGTGTGGTACTCCTGCCTATAATCCTAGCACTCTGGGAAGCCAAAGCATAAGGATTCCTTGAGTTGAAGAGTTTGAGATCAGCCTAAGCAAAAGTGAAACCTCGTCTCTACTAAAAATACATAAAATTAGCTGGTTGTCTTGGCTGGTGCCTGTAGTCCCAGCTACTCAGGAGGCTGAGGCAGGAGGATCCCTTGAACCCAAGAATTTGAGGTAGCTGTGAGGCAGACTGATGCCACAGCACTCTAGCCTGGGTAACAGAGTGAGCCTCTGTCTCAAAAAAAAAAAAAAAAAAAATCATAAAATAAAACTTTTGGGGCACATTCATTTTAATTTCCTCAACAGGAACAAGTTTTGTTACTATTGCTGCTTTTAAAAACCACCCCAAAGTTTAGAGCAGTGGTTCTCAACCTTCCTAATACCGCAATGTATTTTCATTGTTAAAAAGGGGTCGCGACCCACAGGTTGAGAACCACTGGTATAGAAGCATAGAATAACCAACTTGCTTACAAATTTTGTGGGTTAGGAATTTTGACAGGGCAGAGAAAGGATAACTTATTTCTGCCCTGTGATGTGATAGATGGGTCCAAATCTGGGAAGAAGTCTGGGGTGATTCAACAGCTCAAGGTTTGTTTGTTTTTGTTTGTTTGTTTGTTTGAGTCAGAGTCTCACTATGTCGCTCTCGGTAGAGTACTGTGACATCACAGCTCACAGCAACCTCCAACTCTTGGGCTTAAGCATTTTCTTGCCTCAGCCTCTCAAGTAGCTGGGACTACAGGCGCCTGCCACAACGGTGGGCTGTTTTTTTGTTGCAGTTGTCATTGTTTAGCAGGTCTGGGCCAGTCAGATAGAGACTTCTTCATATGTCTGGTAGGTGATATGGACTGTTCACTAGGCTAGGGTGACCAGACATCCCGATTTTCATGGGACAGTCCCACTTTCCAACAATTTGTCCCTCGTCCTGCAGTGTTTTTAAAAAGTCCCAATTTTTGGAAAGAATGCATGAATGGGCTGGAGAACAAGAAGGGAATATACAGTTTTCAGCCGCCATATGGCTATTTGACCAGAATATGAGTTTTATATTATTTTTGTTAATTTTATAATGTTAAACTGTAATAAATAATTGCTGAGAAGTGATTATTAGAACTGCTTATCAAAGTTTGCATTGTTGTCAGGCCCTGCCTGCCCCATCCCCCTGTCTCGTGCCCCGGCTCCACACCCCCCCACACCCCCGCTCCGCCCCCACGCCGTGTTGTCCCGCCTTACAGATGTTAAAATCTGGTCACCCTACATTAGGCACACCTATACTTGGTCTCTTGGTGGGGTCACTCTCTTTTTTTTTTTTTCTGAGACAGAGTCCCCCTTGGTTGTCCTCAGTAGAGTGTCATGGTGCCCTAGCTCACAGCAACATCCAACTCTTGGGCTCAAGCAATCTTCTGGCCTCAGCCTCCTGAGTAGCAGGGACTACAGGTGCCACCATAATGCCTGGCTATTTTTAGAGATAGGTTCTCTCTTTTGCTCAGGCTGGTCTCAAACTCTTGATCTCAAGATCTCAAGCAATCTACCCACTTTGGCCTCCCAGAGTGTCGGGATTACAGGTGTGAGCCACCCCACCCAGCCAACAGTGGAGTCTCTTTAAAGGCTAGTTTGATAGGGTGACTAGACGGCCCAATTTTGGCGGGACAGTCTCGCTTTCCAACAATTTGTCCCGCGTCCTGCGGCGTTTTAAAAAAGTCTCGATTTTTGGAAAGAATGCATGAACGGGCTGGAGAACAAGAAGGGAATATACAGTTTTCAGCCGCCATATGGCTATTTTGCCAGAATGAGTTTTATATTATTTTTGTTAATTTTATAATGTTAAGCTGTAATAAATAATTGCTGAGAAGTGATTATTAGAACTGCTTATCAAAGTTTGCCTTGTTGTCAGGCCCTGCCCTGCGCTGTCCCCTGCCCCGCCCTCATGCCATGTTGTCCCGCCTTACAGATGTTAGAATCTGGTCACCCTATAGTTTGAGCTTCCTCCTAGCATGGCAGCTGGTTTCTAAGCTGGTATCCCAAGACAGCCAGGCAGAAGTACATGATATTTTTAGAATCTGGCTGAAGATCTGAAGAAAAGAATGTGGGATGGGATTATTGCAAGCATCTTTGGAAAATACAACCTGCCACAATAATAGATTTGACTTTCAAAAATAGCTAAAAGTCATTAGGAGTTAAGCTTGATAAAAAATGTAAGTGAATGAAGCTTGGATTAAAAATTGAGGAGTATGATCATTAAATAATAAGAGCATTTTCTTCTGTGGATCACATTCAGTACAGAATGTAATTTTGAAAGACTATTTCTAGAACTTTTAAGCCAACTTGCATCATTCTACCAGTTACCATGGTGGATTTGATTGGGCATCATATAAAATATATCCTCTTCTAGGGAAGGACTTGTAGAACTGCAATGTAGACAGGTATATATATATTTTGACAGGTATAGTCTTGCATTTTTATTTAAAATGAACAGGTAACCTCATCATCTTATATCATATGTAACTACAGCCATCTTCAAAATCTACACTTAGCTTTTGAGATAAACTCTGAAATGCAAGCAATAATCACTGGATCCCAAAAGCTTTATAATGGTGTTTCTCAAAACTGTGTTCTGAGAGGCAGTAGTTCCTGGAGATGGGAAATCTACCTCACAGAGATTAATAATTAATAATCCACGAATATTAAAGGATGTCTACAAAAAACCCCATTGATTAAAAAAACCTCCTTTTTCAGAAAGATGAAACTGACATCTTGGAACTGGTATACTGTGGAAAATAATTCCTTATGATCTTGTTCTTAAAAAATGCTTGGAAATAGTAACAACAAAAATACAATTGGTTTGTATTTTTTTGGCAATTGGTTCGCCATTTTGTCCCAATGCTCTTTTTTTCTTTTTGAGACAGAGTCTCACTTTGTTGCTCTTAGTAGAGTTCCATGGCATCATAGCTCACAGCAACCTCAAACTCTTGGGTTTAAGAGATTCTCTTGCCTCAGACTACCGACTACCTGGGACTACAGGTGTGTGCCACTATGCCCAGATAGTGTTTTAGAGATGGGGGGGTGGGGCTCTCCTGCTTGCTCCATCTGGTCTTGAGCTTCTGAGCTAAGGCAATCTGCCCACCTCTGCCTCCCAGAGTGCTAAGATTATAGGCATGAGCCACCACACCCGGCCCGCAAAGTTTATTTTTAACTTCTGATTAAATTGGTGCCAGTTGATCTGATTGACCGGGGGAGAATGGAGGACACTTGGGGCCATTTGACAAAGGCTCATTAATATAACACAGCTGTGTTGCCTGGGTTTTGAGGCTGTTTTCACAAATGTGAAAAGCAATCTGGGATATAGACTGTAAAAGAACTACGGAGCTGGAAGAAACCTTAGAGATGATCTACTTAAAACACCTTTATCTTAAAGATGGAAACTGAGGCTTAACCTCTGTTGGACAACTTTCCTAAGAAACATTTGTCAATGCCAAGCCACAACTGGAAGCCAAATGTGCTTTCCTAGGGTAGCTTTTCCAAATATAAAACGTGCATCTGTATGTCTTGGGATAAGTCTGGGTCCTGTACCCTTTAGAAGCAAAAATTTGGAACCTGGCCTTCCAGGACACTCTTCTATTTACTAGCTACGTATTTTTAGGCAACTTACTAATCACCCACTTTCTCCAAGCCTCTGCTTTCTCATCTATAAAATGAGAATGGTATTGTATCCGTGCTACCTTATGGAGATAAGTGCTTGGAAATAGTGACAACAACGAAAATACAATTGGTTTGCCATTTTGTCCCAATGCTCTTTTTTTTTTTTTTTTTGAGACAGAGTCTCACTTTGTTGCTCTTAGTAAAGTGCCATAGCATCATAGCTCACAGCAACCTCAAACTCTTGGGTTTAAGAGATTCTCTACCTTAATGAAGTAGAGATACAAATTCAGGTTGTTGATTGCTCTATGCTAATACATAGTTCTCTTAGTTCATAGAAATGGGACTGTGGCCTCCTTAGTAATTAGCTTTCTTTTTCATCTCTTTGTAAATGACATAAAATGAAAAATTGAGGGCAAAACTTTAAAGCATGTTTCCAAAGGGTCTCAGATTAAAAACTAAGATACCACAGATATACCCTCGTGCTTGGAGGGTGTCGGGAGACCAGTTACCCAGGCCTATTGCTCCTCTTCATAGGGCTTGGGGCGAGCATACAGAGGCCCACACACCTATGTCTAAACATTTAAAAGTTATAAACAAAGTTGACCAAGTGTTAAAAAAAAATATGTTCTATCCTACTACCTTGACAAATGTACCTTTAGAACAACCTAGAAATCCAGGTTTAAGTTTAAAATCAGAATCCCACACGAAATGTGGCATCACAGGGAGAGGTGAAACTGACTCACAGCCATTGGTGTTGGGCCTATACATAGCCCAGCTCCTTCTCTTTCCTCATACCATCTAGCACCATGAAGGCATCTCTCTACGTGAGAGGTGATCTCCCACATCCATATCCCTATCCACATCCCTTTAAACAGCCGTCCAAGGCCACTCTAGGGACCTAGAGGTGTGTCTCCTTTAGACCTAGGGATTTGCAGTGTTCACTGCCGAGAACTGCAGGAAAAGCCTATAGGGTCTTTAGAATCAGGGTCAAGACTGGACAAGGAATTCCAGGCTCCAAACAATGGTATTCCAATGATGGGCTAAACATGGGCAGCTGGACTCCAACCAATGTCCCTCACCTCTGTAATATCCTTGCTTTGCAGGCGTCAGGACAACGGTCCCTCTTGCCTGGGTCTAAGAGTGAATGGGACTATAGTTAGAAAGCTCTTGCAAAAGTAATGGTACAGAGTAATAAATCTGTGACCAAAGAAGCAAAAAGGAGTGAGCAATGGGGAAGGTCATGCAGGGAAGATTTCACGGTCCTTAGAAACTACCAATCTGGGCTTGGCACCTGTGGCTCAAGTGGCTAAGGCACCAGCCACATACACCTAAGGTGGCAGGTTCGAATCCAGCCCGGGCCCGCCAAACAACAATGACGGCTGCAACCAAAAAATAGCTGGGCGTTGTGGCGGGCACCTGTGGTCCCAGCTACTTGGGAGGCTGAGGCAGGAGACTCGCTTGAGCCCAGGAGTTGGAGGTTGCTGTGAGCTGTGATGCCACAGCACTCTACCCAGGGGGACAGCTTGAGGCTCTGTCTCAAAAAAAGAAACTACCTAGCTGCATGAGAACAGGAAGGGAGGGTGACCATAGAAAATGGCAAATTTTCTATCCTCTGTCATTGGTGGAGTTGGTAGAATCCTCTAACATGGAAATATTTTAAATGTTTCTGTAAGCATATGATATTTTCCTGACTGAGCAACATTCTTTTTCAAGTTATTTCAAGCAGAGTTGTTCCTCATTCAAATATCAGAACATTTTTGATTAGAAATACCTATTAAAAGCAATATCTTCTGCCCATTAGAAAAAAAACCATTTTACCGTAAGGACATTTGCACTCAAATGTTTAAAGGAGCTCAGTTCCCAATCACAAAGATGTGGAAACAACCCAAGCGCCATCCGCTCATGAATGGATAAATAAACCTGGGTGTATATACAGCATGGAATACTGTTCAGCCATAAAGAAAAATGGAGACTTTACATCAGTTGTATTTACCTGGAAGGATTAGGAGAACATTCTCCTTAGTAAAATATCACAAGAATGGAAAAGCAAGGATCCAATCACTCAATATTAATATGGAACTATTAGATGAACCACTACATGTCCACACAAGAGAAAAACACATTTAAATTAAAGAAGGGGGGTTGGTAAGTTCTCGCCTATCAGGCATAATATAGGGGTATATGGCACACCTCCTGGGTGAAGGGCTCAACTATAACTTGTAATTTACCTAACAAATGGAAACAATGTAACCTAATTGTATGTACCCCTACATTAATCTGAAATAAAAACTAAACAAATAAAAGCAATGTAGCAACATACTTTAAGAAAAAATGTGATTTATATTTTTTTTTATTTTTTTTTTTTGAGACAGTGCCTCAAGCTATCCCCCTGGGTAGAGTGCCGTGGCTTCACTCTACACAGCAATCTCCAACTCCTGGGCTCAAGCGAGTCTCCTGCCTCAGCCTCCCAAGTAGCTGGGACCACAGGCGCCCTCCACAACGCCTGGCTATTTTTAGGTTGCTGCCATCATTGTTGTTTTGGCGGGCCCAGGCTGGATTTGAACCTGCCATCTTAGGTGTATGTGGCTGGTGCCTAAGCCACTTGAGCCAAAGGTGCCAAGCCAGTGATTTATATTTAAATATGATATCTCTTCAAGAAGCCATGCAAATGAACTTCATTCTGTAGCCTTTATGGTTAGGAATGTGATCAATTGCAAAATAAGCCTTTTGAGGCCTGTGGCTCAAAGAAGTAGGGCGACAGGCCCCATATGCCAGAGGCAGCAGGTTCAAACCCAGCCCCGGCCAAAAAAAAAAAAAAAAAGCCTTTTGAAATTGATTTATTACTATTGTTTAAAGTCCACTTCTAGGCTAGGCGAGGTGGCTCACACCTATAACCCAGCACTCTGGGAGGCTGAGGTGGTGCATAGCTTGAGCTCAGGAGTTTGAGACCAGCCTGAGCAAGAGTGAGACCTTGTATCTAAAAAAACCTAGCTGGGTATTGTGTTGGGTCCCAGCTATGTGGGAGGCTGAGGCAAGAGGATTACTTGAGCCCCAGAGTTTAAGGTTACCGTGAGCTATGACGCCACAGCACTCTGCCTCAAAAAAAAAAAAAAAGAATAAATAAATAAAGTTCACTTCTAGGCTCGGCACCTGTTGCTCAAGTGGCTAAGGCGCCAGCCACATACACCTAAGGTGGCGGGTTCTAATCCAGCCTGGGCCTGCCAAACAACAGTGATGGCTCCAACCAAAAAATAGCCAGGCGTTGTGGCAGGCACCTGTGGTCCCAGCTACTTGGGAGGCTGAGGCAGGAGACTCGCTTGAGCCCAGGAGTTGGAGGTTGCTGTGAGCTGTGATGCCACAGCACTCTACCCAGGGGGACAGCTTGAGGCTCTGTCCCAAAAAAAATAAAAATTAAAAAATAAAGTTCACTTCTAGAGTGGAATGGCACGAGACTCACTAAGCCTGAGTCCTCAAAAGTCTGAGACATCAATTTCCTTGTTATAGGTCCGTCAGCTGAGTCGTAGGCGAGAAAAATGTAGACGGATTAAAATTATCGTGATTGGAAGATGGCCATGACAGCCAGGCAGCCAACAATGTATCCATATAAACAATAGTTATTATTTCATTTCATTGCTTTTTGTGAGATATCTCAAAGACACCTTGTGCCAGATAACTCTGAGGATGTAATTGAATTCTAGAGTTATTGTTCTATAAACTCACTTGTAATGTGAGAAACAAAAATGTATCTTTCTTCCAAAGTAATCCACTGAATGTTTGCCTAAAACATAAAAGTGTTTACTCTTATGAAAGTTTCCATTAATGAATAATAAATCACAGAATTCCCAAGATGATTTTTTTTTTCTTTTTGGAGACAGAGTTTTACTTTGTCACCCTTGGTACAGTACCATGGCGTCATAGCTCACAGCAACCTCAAACTCCTGGGCTCAAGCAATCCTCTTGCCTCAACCTCCCAAGTAGCTGGGGCTACAGGTGCCCACCTCAATGCCCGGCTAATTTTACAGACGAGGTCTCGCTCTTGCTCAGGCTGGTATTGAAACTGTGAGCTCAGGCAATCCACCTGCCTTGGACTCCACTGCACCCGGCCCTCAAGATGATTTTTTTTAAGGAATAATAAGAATGTTTAAAATGTTACACTGTTCTTGTTCACATTGATAAGGATGCAGGATAAATCACGAAGACTTAAGTGTATCTTGGGTTGAAGGCCCTTGGAACATGCCAAACACCCTGGTAATCCGTGGTGTACCCCAAATCAGAGCCAGAGAGGCACTAAAAGGGACTGGAATAGGACACGGCCTGTGGTTCCTCATCTCCAACTCTGTGGGCTCTCTGGCTCACAGGAGGCATATGACAAATCCTAAATTTCACAGGGGGCTGGGGGAAGGTGTAAACTAGGGGTGGGGACGGAGATGATATGGCTAAAACAACGTATCACAGTGGACTCTTTCAGAGGGCTCCACGAAGCATAGGAGTAGAATTCCTTGGTAAGCAGTTCCCTCAAGTCATTGTTGGCATCTTAGGAAAGCTGGGTGATCACACACTTCCTCCCTTCTGGTTCTGAATCAATTGAGTAGTAGGCATGTAAGTCTAATAGAAATCAAAGTGCATCTTTATTTATTTATTTTTTTTGAGAGAGAGTTTCACTCTGTCACCCTTGGTAGAGTGCTGTGGTGTTACACAGCTTACAGCAACCTCCAGTTCATGGGCTTAAGTGATTCTCTTGCCTAAGCCTCCCAAGTAGCTGGGACTACAGGCACCTGCCACAATGCCTGTTTTTTGGTTATTGTCATCATTGTTGTTTAGCAGGCCCTGGCCAGGTTTGAACCCACCAGCCCTGGTGCATGTGGCCGGTGCCCTAACTACCAAGCTACAGGCGCCGAGCCCAAAGTGCATCTTTAAAAATGGTAAGTCTAAACCAGAGAACATAGCTCACACCTGTGGCCTGGGAAGGGGCCTCTACCCACCAGAGTTTGGTCCTTTGTTTCTCCTTGTGGGTAGGGAGGGCTGCACACTTTGCACTCCTCTGCTGGAAGGGAGTCTCTGTCCTCATCCCTATCAAACAGAGATGAGACACAGATAGACAGTGGCCTCCAGAAGCCGGGCCCTGAGCCCTCACCCCACTCCACCGGATGCATGGGAACAAAATCAGAGCACAGTGTTTGCACAGGTCTCTGCTAGACTGCCAGCGGTCAGAGTGACCTTTACTCCCATCTGTCCGGTCATAGGGTCACCCCTCCCTAAGAGGCAGAGCTGGGAGTAGCTTTCTCAATTCTCTGAGAGGATAAAGTGTGGACAGAAGGTACTGTTTTAAGAAAATATTGGAAAATGAGAAGAAAGGGAGAATGTTGGCTATCATGGGATTCAGTCTTATCCTCTCAGAACATACCAAAGCAGGTGGATCCTGGAGGTTTGATTCCTAAATGAGCTCAAGTTTTGTAATCAGGGCAGTGCTGGCTGGCAACCACTCCCAGGCCTCAAGGTGGGTAGGTCCGGAGGCAGACGTCACCTGCAGTTTGAGCATTTGCAACTAAAACACTGAGATCAATCCCTGAAAGTATTCAAGGATTCCCTCCTGAGAACCCCACAGAACTGGTTTGGAGAGAAAAAAGGAAGGTATATTTATTTATTTTAAAATTTTCTAATTTTTTGAGACATTGTCTCTTACTCTGTTGCCTGGGCTAGAGTGTGTGGCATTAGCCCAGCTCACAGCAACCTCAAACTCCAGCACTCAAACAATTCTCCTCGTTCAGTTGCCCAGGTAGCTGCTGTCAAACTGCAGGTGACATCTGCCTCCCCCTGACCTACAGGCACCCCCCACAACGCCTAGCTAGTTTTTTCTATTTTTAGTAGAGATAGGTTCTTACTCAGGCTGGTCTCCATCTCCTGAGCTCAAGCAGTTCACACACCTTGGCCTCCAGAGTGCTACAATTATAGGCATAGACACCGTGGCCAGCCAAGTTGTATTTATTTTTATTTGAAACTGTCTGAGGAACAAAAGATGTCTTTCTTTTGAGGCTGTCAGTTGGGGTGGGAGAGGGGGATAAGAAAATGTGTGGTGGGGGATGGGAGCACCTAGATACCTCCTTAAGGGCAAAGTTGAGTTTGGATGAAAGTTTGAAAAATAGGTGGGAGTGCGGTGGCTCATGCCTGTAATCCTAGCACTTTGTGAGACTGAGGTAGGTGGATTGCCTGAGCTCATGGGTTCAAGACAAGCTGGAGTCAGAACGACAACCTGTCTCTAAAAATAGCCAGGTGTTATAGAGCTACTTGGGAGGCTGAGGCAAGAGAATTGCTTAAGCCCAAGAGTTGGAGGTTTCTGTGAGCTATGACAGCATAGCACTCTACTGAGAGCAACAAAGTGAGACTGTTTAAAAAAAAAAAATAGAAAAACTAGCTGGGCATTGTGGCAGGCACCTGTAGTCATAGCTATTCAGGAGACTGAGGCAAGAGGATCTCTTAAGCCCAAGAGTTTGAGATTGATGCTATAGCATTCTACCCAGGGCAACAGAGTGAGACTCTGTCCAACAACAACAAAAAAAGAAGTTTGAGCTCAGCACATATAGCACAGTGGTTACAGCACCAGCCACATACACTGAGGCTGGCGGGTTCAAACCCAGCCGGAGTCTGCTAAACAATAATGACAACAACAACAACAACAACAAAATAGCCAGGCATTGTGGCAGGCGCCTGTAGTCCCAGCTGAGGCAAGAGAATCGCTTAAGCCCCAGAGTTGGAGGCTGCTAGAAGCTATAACGCCACAGGACTCTACTCCAAAAAAAAAAAGTCTGAAAAGTAGATTCATGTCTGGTATTCTAGTTCTGCTCTTCATTTGACCAATGAAGAGCCCTCCCTCATTTTCCAAGTGGCCTTTCCTTCTAGCTGAGCTGGTCAAAACAGGCATTCCTTCATTCCTTCATGTGCAGCTCATAGGTAGATGGTAGGATAAAAATTAATTAAAATAATTGACACTGAGATGTGAATCTTAGATCTCTTTAGCCATCTCAGATGCATTTGTATTTTATTTTTTGAGACAGAGCCTCAAACTGTCGCCCTGGGTAGAGTGCTGTGACATCACAGCTCACAGCGACCTCCAACTCCTGGGCTTAAGTGATTCTCTTGCCTTGGCCTCAAAGGTCGCTGGGACTACAGGCGCCAGCCACAACCTGAGGCTTTTTTTTGCTTGCAGTTGTCATTGTTGTTTGGCAGGCTCAGGCTGGATTCGAACCCACCAGCTCTGGTGTATGTGGCTGGCGCCTTAGCCACTTGAGCTATAGGTACCGAGCCATGCATTTGTATTTTAAAAGAACTGTGTGTTCACAGGGAAAAATATCTTCGTTTAAATTTGAGGCAGAATTTCGAAGCTGTTTGTTTAGGGACTGGAGATACAATTGTTCCAGCACTGTGCAGACAATACAGCCTTCTGTGAAATGTAGAATGAGTAAGGACCAGGCACAGATTCAGCAGAGGTCAAGAAGGATGAAGACAAAGAAATGGCCATTGATTGGTGTAGAATGAGGTCATCAGTGACTTAAAGGAATTGGGAGCCGCAGTGATGATCGAGGTACTTAGCATCTGCCCAGCCCAGGGTGGACTTGAGGAAAAGACACTTTCTTTGAACAATGGGACAGCATTTGAGAGGGGGAATAGACTGAAACATTTTGATACTCTGGACTTTTAAACTGGTAGTAGACATCCCTCCTCTCCCCTCCTCTCCCCTCCCCTCCCCTCCCCTCTCCTCTCTTCTCCTTTGTAATAGAGACAGGAACCCACTATGTTTCCCAGGCTGACTTCAAAATCCTGAGTTTAAGAGATCCTTTTGCCTTGGCTTTCCAAAGTGGTGGGATTATAGGTGTGAGCTACTGTGCCTGGCTTAGATGTCCCTTTTCTAAGCAACCCCCTGGCCTTGAAAAAGAGAAATGCCAACTTCTCCCTTTCTGACTCCAGAACTCACATACATGCTCATGTAAATGTTCCAGTCTGCCCCGGGCCAGTCTTCGTATCCATCTAGGGATGTGTTCCATTCCTCCCCTAGGCAATCCTTCTGGTCAGCCAAGTGGTACCCAGTTGCTGCCTCTCATCTGTCCCATGTCTCTCCTTGCCTCCACCTCCCAAGCCAGGGCTGTTTATGCCCTTTCTGAATTCTGTACATCTTTCAAAGCTGGCTCAAGAACTCAGGTACTTCCTTCTCTGTGCAGGCTTCCTGAGTACCAGGATCCCTCTTCGCTATGAACTGTAAGTATATTAATAACCATAATGGCCATGGTCACAACAATAATAATCATGCCTTACATTTGACTGGCATTATGAATTTTTTTTTTTAAACAGAGTCTGTCTGTCACCCTCAGTAGAGTGCTATGGCGTCATAGCTCACATCATCCTAAACTCCTGGGCTCAAGCAATACTCTTGCCTCAGCCTCCTGAGTAGCTGGGACTACAGGCCTGTGCCACTAGCTAGTTTTTCTATTTTTTTTTTTTTTTTTTGAG
>NW_003852406.1:5559691-5560857 GCF_000181295.1 Otolemur garnettii
AAAAAAAAAAAAAAAAAAAAAAGAATATAATTTTCTCTGGGGCGGGGGGCAGGACACATTTTTGTGTTTTTTGGTATTTCTTCAGCACTCGGAATGATGCGGAGTGCACAATGGGACTGAGCGGATGCTGCAAGGATGATGGGAGGGTCACAGGTTTGTGTTCCTGCACAACACTTGAGCTGGCTGGGAGGCACCAGGGCCCTGTCCTTCCATTTGACTCTATTTTGGATGTTGGAGATCACGAGCATGCTTAGCCAAGGAGGAGGTCTCTGGGATGGTGACCACCATTACTAACCTAAAAGGAGCCTCTAATGTTAGATTTAATTTGAAAGCATGTGCTGTGTGACCTTTTGAACCATTTGATTTGAAATTCCATGTCTCTCTCTGCCCCATCAGTTGTGGCATTTTGGCCTATATCTGGGTCAGTGGGAAAGAGAGAAGGCACCTGATTCTATAATATAATGCTAGCTAAGAGAACATACTGGAAAGATTGGCCAGCATGCTGGCAGCTTTCTGAAAGAAAAAATGGAGGAAAGATGATCCTCTTTCTCCTGGCTTTGGGGAGGAAGGATGGTCTGTAGATCACTGTGCTGGCTCTGTGGTTGACCCCTGAAGGAGAGGAGGAGAGATTTGCACACGTGCCAAACCCCTTGAAGGTAAAGCTTCTGAAGATCATTGTGATGATGGGGGAAGGACAATGAATTTGGGGTTTAGCTCAGAGATGGGCTAACTGCATGTCCCAACAGTGGTGGAGCTATGGGTGCCAGGTCTCTTGACTTGTCACCATGTAGGTGTATGTCTCACAGTCAGCATGCGCAATCTCAAAATACGGTGACATCATAAGGAGTCGCTCACGTTTACATCTGTGAATACAGTGGAACATTATAGTTTCGCTACTTAAAAACAATCCCGCCAACTATCGATTATTGTGTAATAGATTAATTTGTCCTCTTTCCTGTTGAGATTTGAAGAGAAAAAAGTAGATTAATTTGAGCCAGTATTCAAATTCAAGTATGTAAGCATACCAGCAATATTCTTTTTTTTTTTTTTTGATGCAGAGCCTCAAGCTATCCCCCCTGGGTAGAGTGCCATGGCATCACAGCTCACAGCAACTTCCAACTCCTGGGCTTAAGCGAGTCTCCTGCCTCAGCCTCCCAAGTAGCTGG
>NW_003852406.1:5561914-5564291 GCF_000181295.1 Otolemur garnettii
GCCTCAGCCTCCCAAGTAGCTGGGACTACAGGCGCCCGCCACAACGTCTGGCCTTTTTTTGGTTGCAGCCATCATTATTGTTTGGCAGGCCGGGCTGGGGATTCGAACCTGCCACCTTAGGTGTATGTGGCTGGTGCCTTAGCCGCTTGAGCCACAGGCGCTGAGCCCTTTATTAGAATTCTTATGCTCAGACTGATGAGACTAGGAAGTACTAGAATTGGCTGTGAGGTGAAAGCAAAGAAAGTATTTTAAAAATTCTATGTAAGAAAATATTCATTTTATACATCTTAAAGTATAAAACATATAAAAGTATAATATGTTATTATATTCTTAACTTGGTGGGCAATAAAAAGACAAAAATTCTTCGACAGCCAAGACTAGTGACAGGATATAATTTTGAAACTGTGTAAAATACTATTTAATAAGAAACCATAACTTAAGTCAGAGAGACCAAAACGGAGGACTGTGTGGGACTGTGTGGGACTGGAATATGATCAGAGTTTAACTCATAATTCAAAGTAAAGTAGCAAGTCCTCATGCAGTCCTGATGATATGCCAGCCACTATCCCAAGTGATTTAAATGTATTAATGGGGCTCGGTACATGTAGCTCAGCGGATAGAGTGCCAGCCACATGCACTAGAGCTGGCGGGTTCGAATCCAACCCAGGCCCACCAAACAAAAATGACAAATACAACCAAAAAATAGCCAGGCATTGTGGTGGGCACCTGTAGTCCCAGCTACTTCGGAGGCTGAGGCAAGAGAATCACTTAAGCCCGAGAGTTTGAGGTTGCTGTGAGCTGTGACACTACGGCACTCTATCGAGGGTGACATAGTGAGACTCTGTCTCAAAAAAAAAAAGAAAAAAATTTAATGTCTTCAAGAGTACAAGTGAATCTTTCGAAAAGTAGACTATAAACCTCTTAACACAATAACTAAGAAAATGACAAAGTTATGTCAAAGTTATGTTAACTAGTTTGATGAAAATATTTCAAATTGTATGTGAAAACACCACACTGTACCCCATGATTGCATTAATGTATACAGCTAACATTTAATTAAAAAAATGTAATGTCTTAATGGATTTAGTTCTCAGAACAACCTGATGTGCTTGGTTTTATACTCATTTTATAGATGAGGAAACTGTGGCACAGATCAGTTAAATAATTTACCCAAGGTTATGCAGCCAGTAAATGATAGTGCTGGGGATATGACCTTAAGCAGTCTTATTCCAAAGCCTGTGGTCCGTTTATTTTTTTTTTGAGACAGAGTCTCACTATGTTGCCCTCGGTAGAGTGCTGTGACATTACAGCTCACAGCAACCTCCAACTCTTGGGCTCAAGCGATTCTCTTGCCTCAGCCTCCCAAGTAGCTGAGAGTACAGGTACCTGCCACAGTGCAGGCTATTTTTTGTTTCAGTTGTCATTGTTGTTTAGCAGGCCCGGGCTGGGTTCCAACCCCCCAGCCTGAGTGTATATGGCGGGTGTCCTAAACACCATGCTACAGGTGCCAAGCCCAAAGCCTGTGGTCTTAACTGTATAGATTGTACTTTTTCTACCTTGAATTCTTTACAGCCCCACAGCCCAATCGGAGGGGTTCTCTGTGCACAGGCTGCCCTTATTGTTCCATGGAGGCCCGGCCCACCACATCAGGCACAAGCCATCTGCTGACAGCTGGTGACCTGTGGACTGGCCTCACTTGAGTCCTTTGGCCAACACTGTTGTGATGGGACTGGTCAGACCCTCTGCCTTTGAGATTTTTGTGTGAGGTAATGAGAAGATGCTGAATGCCTGAACTGGTGTTGAGGTAGAGAGAGACCCCAGGGAAGGCAGGAAAGAGACATCAGGAAGCAGCAGGAACCATAAGTAAGCAGGAGTCAGTCGGGAGGTAGCCAGGGACAGGGTGGGAGCCAGTCAGCTCTGGGGTAGGAGGGGAGAGCAGGCTCTGAAGAGCACAGTTCCATATCAGGCTGTGAATGAAGACCACACGGCAGCTCCAGGTTGATCCTGGGTTACCAGAGCTCTCTGTGGCATCTTGAAATGTCATGAGCAACATTTTCTGTGAAGCCAGCAGTGCAATTAGAGATAGTTTCTTGTCCTTTTTAGGTTCCTATGAAGCTTTATAATAAACTCCCATTCAGGCTCTCTTCCTCGGGGCTACCTACGGAGGTGGCAGCCCTCAGACCCCATGTGAAGCTGAAGATCATCAAAAAGAAGACCAAGAGGGCTCGGCACCTGTGGCTCAAGTGGCTAAGGTGCCAGCCACATACACCTAAGGTGGCGGGTTCAAATCCAGCCCGGGCCCACCAAACAACAGTGACAACTACAACCAAAAAATAGCCAGGCGTTGTGGTGGGCGCCTGTGGTCCCAGCTACTTGG
>NW_003852406.1:5564473-5565602 GCF_000181295.1 Otolemur garnettii
GGCACCAGTCAGACCGATATGTCAAAATTAAGCATAATGGTGGAAACCCAGAGGTATTGACAACAGAGTTGTCAGGGAGAAGATTCAAGGGCCAGATCTTGATGCCCAACATTGGTTACAGGAGCAACAAGGAAACAAAGCATACATTGCCCAGTGGTTTCCGGAAGTTCCTTGTCCACAGCATCAAGGAGCTGGAAGTGCTGCGGATGTGCAACAGATCTTACTGTGCAGAGATTGCTCACAACCTTTCCTCCAAGAACCTCAAAGCCAGTGTGGAAAGAGCAGCCCAGCTGACCGTCAGAGTCACCAATCCCAATTCCAGGCTGTGCAGCGAAGAAAATGAATAGACAGCTCACAGGCACCTTCTATTAGTGTTTAAATAAAACCATAAAAACTGCCATCTGGCAAATAAATAAATAAATAAACTCCCATTCACTGAAGTATTTTGAATTTGTGCATGTGTTTTTGTGTGTTTATGTGTGTGTGTGTGTGTGTGTGTGTTGCAACCTAAAGAACCTAACTGACCCAGGGACTTATCAATCCATATGCCATTACCACATCCTGCCAACTGTGTCCTCAGACCCCTCCTTCCTACCTCACCTGCCTCTTGACTGGGGAGCCTTTAAATCCTTTTGCCCAGATGCCTGTGGTGGCCTTCTTGCAGGGCATGCTTAAAAAATCAGAAGCATAATTTTCTAGTTTGTTTAAAAATTCTTCTGATGATGAATTGCAATGGGTTTTGGACTAATTTATTAAAAAACTATAAATCAGCTCTTTCTGATTAGTACGCTATTACCACTGATTAAAATCAGAGAACATGAAAATTTTCTATCTGAATTTCAACAAAAATGCTTGCATAATGTGTATGTGTGATGGGAAAAATGATTATCATGATTTATAAGCACACTTCTTCCTTTGGGTTTGGTTTTACTTTGGTGAGGTAGCTTTCATTAGAAGATAGTATGAATGTTTTTTAGAGGGGCACAAACTTAAAACATTTCAATGAGTTGGGTACAGTGGCTCATGCCTGTAATCCCAGCACTTTGGGAGCCAAGGTGGGAGAATCTCTTGAGGTCAGGAGTTCAAGACCCTCCTGGGCAACATACTAAGACCTCATTTCTTTTTTCTT
>NW_003852406.1:5566871-5571588 GCF_000181295.1 Otolemur garnettii
TGTTGTTTGGCGGGCCCGGGCTGGGGATTCGAACCTGCCACCTTAGGTGTATGTGGCTGGCATCTTAGCCGCTTGAGCCACAGGCGCCGAGGCACCAAGCCATTATTTTATGTTTTTGTCTGATAAGTCTAGTATTTAAGTTTGGGGAGGTCTAACTCTGTTGTTTTGCTGGTGTTCTCATGTTGTCTTTTGCCCTTGTTAGTCTTTGGTAGTGAGCATACATTTTAAAAATCTTAATCTGTAGGAATCCTCAGGGCCTACACTGAGATTGCTTTCTTTCACAGAGAATTTTCATTTGCGTCTGCACATGGGGACACTGCAAGCTCTGCATCTTCCCCTTGCCACTAAGGGCTCTCTTGTAGTCTGGACTGTGTCCCCCCCAAATTCACTTGTTGAAGTCCCAACCCCCTGGTAACCTCAGAATGCAATCGTATCAGGGGATAAAGTCTTTAAAAAAGCGATTAACTTAAAGAAGTGATTAACTTGGGCGGTGCCTGTGGCTTAAAGGAGTAGGGTGCTGGCCCCATATACTGGAGGTGGTGGGTTCAAACCTGGCCCTGGCCAAAAGAAAAGTGATTAACTTAAAATGAGTCTTTCAGGGCAGGACCCTAATCCAGCATGACTAGTTCCTCGGAAGAAGAAGTGACACCAGGAAGGTGTGTGCACAAGGATGACCTTGGGAAGAGGGCTTCAAGGTACAGGCCGAGGAAAGTGGGACCCAACCTGCCAGCACCTCCATCTCAGACTTCTAGCCTTCAGAACTGTGAGATAATAAATTTCTCTTAAGCCACTCAGTCTGCCGTATTCTGTTACGGCAACCCTGGCAGACCAATGCAGGTTGTACAGGGCAGTTTGTTAGGGTGTACCTTGAAGTAGTAGTAGCTTTCCTGTGCACTTTTTATTTACCATTTGGATTCAGCCCACATTGTCATGACTGCCCCTGGGAAGTTTCCCTTTCTATAAGCTCACTGATGCAAAGAAAAGTATATTTCCCTGCAGGTCTAGTTTTTTCTTAGGCTATCTATTCAGAGTATCTAGTCTGCCACACTGCCAGAAGTGTCTCAGATTCTGTTGCTTTCTGAAATGCCAATTTATCTCTTTCTTCTTCTTCTTCTTTTTTTTTTTGAGCCAGAGCCTCAAGCTGTCACCCTGGGTAGAGTGTTGTGGCATCACAGCTCACAGCAACCTACAACTCCTGGGTTGAAGCTATTCTCTTGCCTCCACCTCCCAAGTAGCTGGGACTACAGGTGCCCGCCACAATGCCTGGCTATTTTTTGGTTGCAGCCGTCATTGTTGTTTGGCAGACCTAGGCTGGATTCAAATCCACCAGCTCAGTTTATGTGGCTGGCGCCTTAGCCGCCTGAGCCACAGGCGCCGTGCCAAACTCTTTCTTCTATGATATCTTCCTGAGTAATCTCCCATGGGACTCCTTCACTCCTTAAACTCTGAGCAATTATACATGCATTCCTATATTGCCATTCAGGCTTCCTTAGAATCAGCCACTAACTATTTCCTCGAAAACAGAGGTGAGACCTTGTATCTTTGCTCTCACGCAGTTTGTAGGGTAATGCTAGACGCAGCATGTGCTGATTTCGTGTTTCTACAATGAGAGGATATGAAATGAGAAACAAAGGACCAGCAACCTGTCAGCTGTCACTATTACATTAAGCAGGCTGCATAAACCATGGAATTGATTGGTTCTTCAATAATCCAAACATGCTTTAATAACAGAAAGGTCACATCTCAGGCCTGATGCACAGAAAGCCTTTGAGTAGTTAATGAAAAGACCTTTTTTTAACTGGTCATAAACACCCCTAAAGGAAATGAAAATTGAAGCGGATCAAATCAGTAATCCTCATTTATTTAACAAGTCCTGATCTTCACGAGAAACAACAAAAATAATAGAAACTAAATTTATCTCACACTGTCTCATACCGGAAAGGAAAATACAGTCACCTGTTGTGACTCATGAAGTCTATTTAGCAACAATTTCCAGATTCCTCTTCCAATTAAGAAAGGCAGAAGAACCAAGATTGTTTAGTTAAGTCTGTGTCACAATAGGTATTAGATAGACCACAACTACATAAAGTCACTTACAATATGGGGACTTCGTCTATAAACAAATTCTGATTTTAAAAGTTACTGAGATTTTAGGGTTTTGTTATCAATTGTCATTTCATGCAGCCAAAGATATAAAAAAAAAAGGAAATGGAAACGAAGATTTAAAGGTCATATGCCACATGGTCATAATAATTTTATTTGGGTTTCATTTTTTAAAAGCTAACAGAAAAGACCCATTTAAGAAGAAGGGTGAATAATTAGGAAGCTGAAGGGCTGAAGTAGTGGAAAGTCGAGGATGGAGAGATATCAGAGCTGAGAAAGTCAGTTCCCAAGTTTACTTTTTTTTTTTAGACACAGAGTCTCATTTTGTTGCCCTCGGTAGGGTGCTGTGTCGCCACAGCTCACAGCAACCTCCAGTTCTTGGGCTTAAGCGATTCTCTTGCCTCAGCCTCCCGAGTAGCTGGGACTAGAGCTGAATTTTTGAATATTTTTGAATCCTGGCTGAACTTTTAAATATTTTTGTAGAAATAGGGTTTTCTTCTCAATGTTACCAGGCTGGTCTCAAACTCCTTGGCTCAAGTGATCCTCCCACCTCGGCCTCCCAAAGTGCTGGATTACAGATGTGAGCCAGTGCACCCAGACAAGACCACCTTTATGAGGTGACTCAGAAATCTGGAAGCAATCCATTTCCCTTCCAGCCCTAAGGGGCTTCTTGAGGGGTTCCAAACAGGCGTTTGGAATCTGGAAGAAGATAGACAGCTGTAAACTATGTATCACACAGTTCCTGCCTTGCAGCTGGGAGCATTCTATGTCCCTGATACAGAAGTCAGTGCTTAGTGGACTGAGAATCTGAGAATCTGTTAGGTGGTCAAGCTTATTGTTAGGCCAGTGTGGACCCAAGAAATCTAGAATGAATTAGATGTAGGTTCTTGATTGAGCTCCATTTTCTGAAAGGCCATATAATTATTATTATTATTATTATTATTTTCAAAGATAAGATCTTGCTGTGCTGACCAGGCTGGCTTCAAACTCCTGGGCACAAGGAATCCTCTGCCCCAGCTTCCCAAACTGCTAGGATTACAGGAATGAGCCACCGAGCTTGGCTCAAGGCCATAGAATTAATTGGTCATGTAATCCTGTAATCAGAATGCTGGTGGTCTCTGTAGGCTTGTCTTCCTATGGTGTTTCTGTATCAAACTCTATCTGCTTAAGTTTAGCCTTCTTTTCTTTTAGGGAAAGAATAATCATCCTCAAAAGGGTCCAAAGTAAGGTTTCTTTCTAGCCCAGCACTTGCTCAGCTGATGGCTTGTGAAGATACATATTTACTTCAGTAAAAGTCTGGATCCTTCTTCTATTAATAATTCTGTAAATTAGTACCCTTTTGCTCTCTCTTTTGGTGAGAGAAAAATCCATCTTCCCCCAATAGCCAAAGCATCTTTCTGTAGAGCATATATGCTACAGACAACTTTTTTCCTCGTGTCACTGACATGATCAATTTCCTGTTGACTTGATTTGTGTCATGCACGTGCCATTAGATTTTATGACTAATGGATGACACCTTCTGAAAAGGACTTAATTACCTGTAATTCTAGTTCTTTTGCAATTGACCCACATCTGGTTTCTTTTCCTGGTCTAGTTAAGGCAAGTGATACAGAGGTCATTTTTCTATCCCTTTCCTCTTGGAGGTAAGGGTGAGGTTAGCTACCCACCCATACCAGACTTACATTTAGAAAAAAAGAAAGACAATGTCCAAAGGATTTCTGGGGAGGTGTAATAAATGTTTTCCCTTATTACATCTTTTATGGTCCAGTGTTCCAAGGTGCATAAAACCAGAACACTGAGGGAGGGCAAATGAGAGTAAGTGTCATATCTCAGCTTTCTTGTCTCATGTACACCTGGGAGAATACCTGAAACCCTAGGTAAGCCAACACCAAGGTTAAGAATACCTCTCTCTCTCTTGGCTGGGGGCGAGAAGGACTCACCTAGGAGAGGGATGGTAAAGGCCACAGCCACACCTGCTTAAGAAGGACATTATGTTGCTGAAGATCTACCCAAATACAAACATTGCCCACCATAAGCTTCTTTCCCGGAGCATAGTGGGGACAGTCCTGAGCTGTCATCATAACTTTGGAAGAGTTGGGAATGGCTTTCTCCTAGCTAAAACAACTTTCCTGCCTTGATAACCAGCCACCTGAAATACTATCAGTAACAGATGCCTTTAGCTGAAGTCATGTTCAAATGCAAATTCTCCCAAGAATGGTACCAAATTGATCAGTGTATTAAACAACAAAAAAAACCCACTTGTGATTGTTGAGAAAGTCATATGTGCACATAGTAAAAATAAGTTCATATAGTACATAAAGTTATACTTTAAAATTAGTCTTCCTCCTGGCCAACACCCTCTGTCACCCAGTTACTGCCCCCACCCCAGCAATCACACCCATCAGGGTCTCATATAGACTTCCGGAAATATTCTACACATACTCAGGCACATGTATGATATGTAGCTTTGTATAGCTCTTTTGTTTCTTTTCTTTTCCTTCCTTCCTTCTTTGCCTCTTTCTTTCTTTTTTGAGACAGAGACTCAAGCTATCACCCTGGGTAGAGTGCCATGACATCACAGCTCACAGCAACCTCCAACTCCTGGGCTTAAGTG
>NW_003852406.1:5572251-5573824 GCF_000181295.1 Otolemur garnettii
AAAAAAAAAAAAAAAGAAACAGCCAAAGGTCACTTTAGGGTGCCTATTTCAGTAAGGTACAAGCTCACAGGATAAATTATTCCACAAAACCTGGTAAAATGTTTTGGGGGTAAATCAAGTTTTACAATGAGGAGATCTTGGGCAGCGCCTGTGGCTCAGTGAGTAGGATGCCAGCCCATATACCAAGGGTGGTGGGTTCAAACCTGGCCCTGGCCCAACTGCAACAAAAAAAATAGCTGGGCATTGTGGCGGGCACCTGTAGTCCCAGCTACTCGGGAGGCTGAGGCAAGAGAATCATCTAAGCCCAGGAGTTGGAGGTTGCTGTGAGCTGTGATGCCACGGTACTCTACCAAGGGCGACAAAGTGAGACTCTGGCTCTAAACAAACAAACAAAAAACAATGAGAAGCTCTTGTGAACTTCACATGTCCAACCTTCATCTTCCTGGATTTGTTGCTGCTACTCTTGGTTTGTCTCTTACGGGTTTAAGGTGGAGGTAGAGACCAGGCAGAGCAGGTGCAAGGTGGGGGTAGGGTGGCGTGGACCTTGACCAGACCCAGCAGTGCGAGCAGGGTGGCGCTGTGCATCAAAATGAAAACAGATAAATCCATTTCCTAAGAGAACACAGAGGTGTTTTCTGTATCAGGTTTAAATATTCTGTTTTCTTTTATGTGGATTTCTTCTATGTCAGATCAGACTACATATTGTGACTTAGATTCTAATGGTAGATTTTTAAGTCGACTCCCATCCATATAATGAATAAGTAAGTAGGTTTTGTGTTTCACAAGACTAAGATAAATGTGGTCTAAATGGGCAGTGCCTGTTTAATACCCATGCACGTTTGATACTTTATGTAATTTGTGCAATAGCCATTTATGTAACTCAGCTTTTCTATGTGATACTTCCTCCATTTATAAGATATACTTAGAATTCTGTCACTTTAAAAATGTTTAACCCACATCTCAAACTTTTAGATCTAACTTCTAGGTTACCAAAAATTTAAGGGACAAAGAAACAAACTAAACAACGTCATGCAGAGGCTGTTAGGCACAGGGAGGAGGCCAGGCCTCACAGGTCGGCTGACTCCACATCTTCAGCAGTTAGTAGAACATGTGTGTTTGTTTTTTGAGACAGAGTCTTACTCTGTTGCCCTGGGTAGAGTGCTGTGGTATCATTGTAGCTCACAGTAACCTCAAACTCTTGGGCTCAAATAATCCTTCTGCTTCAGTCTCCTAAGTAGTTGCTGGGACTATAGGCACCTGCCTTGGTGCCCAGCTAGTTTTTCCACTTTTAGTAGAGTCAGGGATCTCACTCTCACTCAGGCTGGTCTTGAACTCTTGAGCTCCAGCAATCCACCCACCTGATCCTCTCAGTACTGAGATTACTGGCGTAAGCCTCTACGTCCAGCCCAGATAGCAGCATGTTGAAGAAGGACTATTTTTTTTTGAGACAGAGCCTCAAGCTGTCCCCCTGGGTAGAGTGTCTGGCATCACAGCTCACAGCAACCTCCAACTCCTGGGCTCAAGCGAGTCTCCTGCCTCAGCCTCCCAAGTAGCTGGGACCACAGGCGCCTGC
>NW_003852406.1:5574270-5575241 GCF_000181295.1 Otolemur garnettii
AAAAAAAAAAAAAAAAAAAAAGAAATACTAAGAGGACCTAAAAAGCAGATGCATGCTATGGTCCTATACTGGATACAAGTTTAGAGAAATCAAGTATAAAGGATATTTTTAGGCCAATTTGGGAAATTTGAATTTTAACAGGGAATTACATATTCAAAATACAATCATATAATTTAATTTGGCTGATTGTAAAAATGCTATTTTGACTCCAGAAAAAAGTTTTTCTTTTTAAAAGATGCACACTGAAAGTTTTAAAACTGGTATTTCTGTCTCCCTACCCCAGGACTTTGAGTTCTCACAATGGAGGTTACCAGATCAAGACAAGTTGGCTGTGTCGCATTTTCATTTTTGTCCTGGTTGCTTAGATGCAAGTGTCATTATTGACAACTGGGACGGGGTGTGTGGGGAGGAAATTACAGCAAATCAAAATGTTCGCAGCCGTCCATGGCTGTCATTCTTGAGTAGCCTCTTTGTGGGTACTGAGTTCTGTATTAAGTTTTGCACTGTCAGCAGGGCAGGGTGTGTTATGTAAAGCCAGGGTTCTTGCATCACAGTGTTCAAGCCCTCTTACTGCATCCTATCACATTCAGCTGCAGATGTGGCAAGAAGCGCCAAAGCAGCAAAAAAGGGTTGCCCTAGGCCTGCAGCCTGCCCTCTGCGCTCAGTACAATATGGGTCAAGGTGAACCTCAAGGACTCTGGGTTGGGAGGGAAGGCAGATGGGAATCGTTTGGGGAGTTCAAGGTCTCCCAAGCATACAAACCTCAGAATCATGTCTGGGCCTCCACATTCTAACAAGTCCTTTCTCATGAGGAATTAGGGAGAAGAATCAACTGTTATCTGGGTCCTCTTAGCTTCCTGGACTGGGTCGTTTAGACTAGACATTAAGATTCCCATAGAGATAGCTGCCTTCAAGGGCCCTGATCTGGGCCTGGACCTGATATTCTATAACAACTTCTACTGGAATTAATT
>NW_003852406.1:5575426-5581292 GCF_000181295.1 Otolemur garnettii
GGCGCCGAGCCGGAACTAATTCTTTAAGCTCATTCCTGTCTGTCCTAATATCTTTCAAGAGGAGGCCCCAGGGATCCCTGCTGGATTCTGCCTGATTCAGAAGGCCATGTCCTTCCATGCGTCCTCTGCGGGGGAGGATGCAGGGTGGTGTTAGCTAAGTGTTTTGATACTGCTAGAGAGCTCTCTGAGCAGACACTGCTATGTCCATGTGTTCATTAGCAGTAGGCTATGGATTAGGAGTGGCAGAAAGGCTATCTTTAAATAGATTTCTTTTTTTGTTTGTTTGGTTTGAGGCCTAGTGATTGAGGTCATGCTGGGAAAAGCTTCAGAAGTAGCAGGAAGCTCTGGTCAGAGGCTTAGTTTTTACATTTCACAACCATTATCCTTCTACTTCAAGGAGGGGAAGGAAAGGTTAGCTGGGTAGGGTAGAGAAATGAGGAACAGAAGTTCCTGGTCCTGGAGCGTCAGAATAGGAAACATTATTAAAATACATATTTTGCATATCTTAATCATTGATGGGAGGGTTTGGGATGGTGGGCACAGCTCAGCTTCATCAGGGAGCTCTTGGTGCCAGATCCTTGTCACCTTTGAGCCCATCCTTCTCAGATTAAAGGCATGAGCTTATAATAGGTCTCTGCTCTGAGGGAGGAGGACTAGACTTATCCAGCATCTTGGCTTTGAGTCCTATCTGTGGTACTTGCCAGCCCTGGTATTTTATTTTATTTTGAGACAGAGTCTCACTATGTCGCCCTTGGTAGAGTGCTGTGGCGTCACAGCTCACAGCAACTTCCAACTATTGGGCTTAAGTGATTCTCTTGCCTCAGCCTCCCAAGTAGCTGGGACTGCAGGCTCCTGCCACAACACCTAGCTATTTTTTTTGGTAGAGTGCTGTGGCGTCACAGCTCACAGCAACTTCCAACTATTGGGCTTAAGTGATTCTCTTGCCTCCGCCTCCCAAGTAGCTGGGAGTGCACACTCCTGCCACAACACCTAGCTATTTTTTTTTGTTGTTGCAGTTGTCATTGTCGTTTAGCTGGCCCAGGCTGGATTCGAACCTGCCAGCCTTAGTGTATGTGGCTGGTGTTGTAACCACTGTGCTACGGGTGCTGAGCCTAGCCCTGGTATTTTAAACACCTCTCATGACTTCTCTGGTCAAGCGACCAGCAGACAGCAGAGCTCACTGTGGTCAGGTGCAGACTTGGGCAACTGCACATTCAAGTGAGCAGATCTGGACTTTTTGAGAGAATACAGAAGAGAATTGGGTGGAATTTCTTCCAGGCCCACAGTTCTAAGAAAAACCAACAAAAATTATAAATTTAGTTTTAGTTTTACTTAAAAAATTGTTTTTAAAAAGATGAAACTTCCTACATCATCATATAATTTGTAGACTCTTTCCTATTCATCCTTTAAAGTCTTTAAAAATTTGCAAACTTGCCCTTTGAAGTTCTTTCTACAGTATGGCATTAAGTGTCGAAGGCTCTTTCACGATACCTGGGGCTGAGGGTGGTGACAGGTGGCAGGGTGGGGATAAGGTGGAGGTGGATAATTTGTCCTCCATGCCTCACATCACTGTTTACAAGTTCATTCCTTCCTGCCTCATCCCTTAAGTGCCCATAAAAATGGCACCTCCCTATAGTGACTATACGTCACCTTCAGCTCCTGGGTTCAAGATACCTCATTCATTGTTTTACCTCTCTTCAATCTCTTATTATTTTTGAAGTTTGCCAATGCGAAACTTGTCGTGTACTGCCACCTACTGGGCAAAAAGTATATGACTAAAAGAGCTGTGGTCTGGAAAAGGTTAAGGCCCAAAGGAGCTATACTGAAGATAACTAGGTTGCTATTTTTCATATAATTTTGTTAGCTATTTGGAAAGCAAAGAGACTCCACCACTGTGCTGTTAAAGAAAAATGAATCTTGAAATGGTTGTTTTCGGGCAGTGCCTATGGCTCAAAGAGTAGGGCGCCGGCCCCATAGTGGTGGTTCAAGCCCAGCCTGGCCCGACCAAAAAAAAAAGTTGTTTTGTAAAAAGGTTAGAACATTTTATGTTAAAATAATTATAGGATTCCAGAAAAGTGGCACAAATAGCATAAGATCTGCTTACTCTTTACTCAGCTTGCCAGGATATTAGCATCTTACTTAATCACAGTGCAATTATTGCAACCAGGAAACTAATATTGATACCACACTTTTTTTTTTTTTAGACAGAGCCTCAAGCTATTCCCCTGGGTAGAGTGCTGTGACATCACAGCTCACAGCAATGTCCAACTCCTGGGCTCAAGCAACTCTCCTGCCTCTGCCTCCCAAGTAGCTGGGACCACAGGTGCCCGATACAACGCCTGGCTATTTTTTGTGGCAACCATCATTGTTGTTTGGTGGGCCTGGGCTGGATTTGAACCTGCTACCTTTGGTGTATGTGGCTGGCGCCTTAGCCACTTGAGCCACAGGTGCCAAGTCGATACCACACTTTTAACTACTCTGCAGATACAATTTGAACTTAGCCGGTTTTACTACTGATGTCCTTTTTCTTCCGTGGGGTCCAGTTTATGATCCAGTATTGTATTTAGTTGTCACGTCTCCTGGGCTGCTCCACTCTGTGACAGCTCCTCGGTCTTTCTTGACTTTCACACTTTTGAAGAGTAATGGCCAGTTATTTTGTAGAATGTTCCTCAGTTTGCCTGATATTTCTCGTGATTAGGTTGAGGTCTGTGTCTTTGGTGAGAATATGATAGTATTTCTCCTGCATCACATCAGGGGATACACAAGGTTGGTGTGTCTTATTTATTAATAGTGATGCTACCTTTATGTTTTGGTTAGGTGGGATCTGTCAGATTTGTTTACTGTGAAGTTACTGTTTGTCCTTTGTAATTAATGGTTTTGTGGGGAGATACTTTGAAATTTTGCAAATCTCTAATTTTTTATCATGCTTTTCACCCATTGACTTTAGCATTCCTGATGGTTCTTGTCTGCAGCAATTATGACTGTGCTGTTTGTTTGCCTAGTAGTGATTATCTGTTTCTGTCTCTCCTACAGTTTTTATTTTATTGTTTTAGAGACAGGGTCTTACTCTGTTGTCCAGGTTGGAGTGCTGTGGTGTAGTCATAGTTCACTGTAGCCTCCCAACTCCTGGGGTTAAGCAATCATCCTGCCTCAACCTTCCAATAGCTGGAACTACAGGTGCATGCCACCAAGTTTGGCTAATCTACATTCTTTTTTTTTCTTTTTTTCTTGAGACAGAGACTTAAGCTGTTGCCCTGGGTAGAGTGCTGTGGCATCACAGCTCACAGCAACCTCCAACTCCTGGGCTTAAGCGGTTCTCTTGCCTCAGCCTCCCAAATAGCTGGGACTACAGGTGCCCGCCACAACATCTGGCTATTTTCTGGTTCTAGTTTTCATTGTTGTTTGGCAGGCCTCGGCTGGATTTGAACCCGCCAGCCCAGGTGTATGTGGCTGGCGCCTTAGCTGCTTGAGCTACAGGCGCTGAGCCTAATCTACATTCTTAAATTGGAATTCTACAGTAAGGAAAGAACTATCTTTCCCCCACTTATTTAATTGTTCAATTATATATTTATGTTAGTAAAGACTCAGGCATATTTGTTTTGTGGTGTGTTATAATCTAATACTATCATTATTTATTTTGTTTTTATTTTTTATTTCAGAATATTATGGGGGTACAAATATTTTGGTTATGCAAATTGCTTTTGACAGTTGTGCCCCTCACCCAGAGTGTGCATTATATGCATCAGGTATGAATTTACCCCTCCCATTCTGCCACCTCCCACCTGCTTGCTTTCTGTTGAGTTTTATTGCCAAATGTGCACATGGGGATTGATCGATTAGTTCCAATTTAATAGTGAGTACAGGCTCGGCGCCTATAGCTCAACCGGCTAAGGCGCCAGCCACGTACACCAAAGGTGGCGGGTTCGAATCCCCAGCCCGGACCCGCCAAAACAACAATGACGGCGGCAACCAAAACATAGCCGGGCGTTGTGGCGGGCGCCTGTGGTCCCAGCTACTTGGGAGGCGGAGGCAGGAGGCTCGCCTGAGCCCAGGAGTTGGAGGTTGCTGTGAGCTGTAATGCCACGGCACTCTACCCAGGGGGACAGCTTGAGGCTCTGTCTCAAAAAAAGAAAAAAAAATAGTGAGTACAAATGATGTTTCTTTTTCCATTCTTGTGAAACTTCCCTTAGAAGAATGATCTCCAGTTCCATCCAGGTTATTGCAAAAGGTATGAGTTCACATTTTTTTGTGTGTCTGAGCAGTACTTCATGATATACATATGCCACATTTTATTTGTCCATTTCTATATTGGTAGGCATTTGAGTTGGTTCCATATCCTTGACATTTTCCTGTAGTGAACACTCAACATAAACTTGCATTTCTGATGGCATGAGCTTTTTCCTTAAAGGAAATACCCAGTAGTGTGATTGCTGGATCAAATGGTAGGGTCTACTTTTACTTCTTTGAAGCATCTCCATGTCATTTTCCATACAGGTTGTTGTAGTTTGCAGTCTCACCAACAACAGTGTGTAATGTGTTCCTTCCTCTCCACACCCACACCAGCATCTGTGGTTTGGGATTTTTTGATACTAGTCATTCTCTCTGGAGTTAGGGGATACTTCGCTGTGATTTTGATTTGCATTTCCCTGATGGTTAGAGATGTTGAGTATTTTTTCATATGAACTCTTTACAGATTCTGGTTATCAGCTCTTTATCAGACGAGTAGCTTGCGAATATTTTCTCTCATTCTGTAGGCTGTGTATTCACTCTCTTGATTGTTTCCTTGGCTGTGCAGAAGCCTTTTAATTTAATTTAATTAGGTCCCATTTATTTATTTATGCTGTTGCTGTAATTGCCTTTGGGGTCTTCTTCATAAGTCCCTTCCTAGGCTGATGTCTGTAAGAGCTTTTCCAACATTTGCTTCTAAAATTCATATAGTTTTGTGCCGTAGGTTTAAGTCTGTTTTCTAATGTGAGTTCATTTTGGTGAGTGGATCCTGTTTCAGACTTTTTCATGTGGCTATCCAATTTTCCCAGCACCACTTACTGAATAGGATTATTTTTCCCAATGTAGGTTAAATCTGCTTTGTCACAGATTAGATGGCACTGTGAGGATGGTTTTATATCAGCGTTTTCTGTTCTGATCTATAGGTCAATGCCTCTGTTTTTGTGTCAGTACCATACTATTTGGTTGCTATAGCCTTGTCATGTAGCTTGAAGTCTGGTATAGTAGTGCCTACTGATTTGTCCTTTTTGCTTAAGGTTGCTTTGGCTATTCGGGTTCTTTTCTGGTTCCATGGAAAGCTAGAATTATTCTTCTAGATCTGCAAAAAATGATTTGGGTACTTTAATTGAATCTGTAGATCACTTTGGGTAGTATAGATATTTTAACAATGTTGATTCTGCTGATCCATGAGCATCATATATTTTTCCATTTGTTTATATCTTCTGCTGTTTTCTTCTTCAGTAATTTGTTGTTCTCCCTGTAGAGGTCTATTACCTCCTTGGTTAAATATATTCATAAGTGGCTCGGCATCTTTGGCTCAAGTGAGGCACCAGCCACATACACCTGAGCTGGTGGGTTTGAATCCAGCCTGGGCCCACCAAACAACAATGAGGGCTGCAACCAAAAAATAAGCCAGGCATTGTAGCAGGTACCTGTAGTCCCAGCTACTTGGGAGGCAGAGGCAGGAGACTCACTTGAGCCCAGGAGTTTGAAGTTGCTGTGAGCTGTGATGCCATGGCACTACCCAGGGCGACAGCTTGAGGCTCTGTGTCAAAAAAAAAAAAGAAAAGAAAAGAAAAAATACATATTCATAAATATTTTGTTTTCTTTGTTGCTATCATGGAAAGTGTTTTTTTTTTTT
>NW_003852406.1:5581427-5587178 GCF_000181295.1 Otolemur garnettii
CGCCTGGCTATTTTTTGGTTGCAGCCATCATTGTTGTTTGGCAGCCCAGGCTGGATTCAAACCTGCCACCTTAGGTGTATGTGGCTGGCGCCTTAGCTGCTTGAGCCACAGGCGCCGAGCCAGGTGTCAAGTCTTTGATTTCGTTCTTCGTTTGACTGTTGTTGGTGGTATAGGAATGCTATTCATTTGTGTACATTGATTTTGCATCCTGTGTCTCCTGACAGATTCTTTGGGGTTTTCTAGACATAACATCATATCATCAACAAATAGTGATCCTTTGACATCTTTTTTCCCCATTTGGATTCCCTTGATTTCCTTCTCTTATCGATTGCTCTGGTTCAGACTTCCAGCATTGTGTTGAATAGAAGTGGTGACAGAGGGCAACCTTGACCAGTTCCAGATCTATCAGGAATGCTTTCAATTTTTCTCCATTCAGTATGATGGCTATGTGTCATATATGGCTGTTATAATTTGAAGTATGTTTCATCTATGCCTATTTTGCTAAGAGTTCTCATTATAAAAGGGTGCTGAATTTTGTCAAAGGATTTCTTTGCATGTATTAAGATGATCTTATGGTCTTTGTTTTTGCTTCTGTTTATAAATCTGCATATGTTGACCCATCCTTGCATCCCTGAGATGTTCACTTGATTATGATGGATTATTTTATTTGATATCCTGCAGAATTTGGTTTGCTAGAATTTTATTGAGAAATTTTTGCATCTGTATTAGTAAAGGATATAGTTTTCTTTTTTTGTGTGTGTTTCCTTTCCTGGCTTTGGTATCAAGGTGAAGAAGGCTTCATAGCACAAGTTGGGGGGAGGTTTCCTCCCTTCTTAATGTTATGAAATAATTTCTGCAGTACAGATACCGGTTCCTCTTTGTAGTTCTGGTAAAAATTGGCTGTGAAATCATCTGGTCCAGGACTTTTTTCATTAATAGTTTTTTTTTTAATTGTTGCTTCAATTTCATTACTTGGTATTGGTTAGTTTAGGAGTTCTGTTTCTTCTTGATTGAGTTAGCGAGGTGTGTTTCCCAAAATTCATCCATTTCCTAAATGTTTGCTAGTTTGTGGGCATAGAGCTTTTCACAGTATTCAGACATGGTGTTTTTATTTCTATGGTATCTGTTGTATTTCCTTTTTCATTTCTTTTTCTTTTCTTTCTTTTTTTTTTTTTTAGACAGAACCTAAAGCTGTCGCCCTGGGTAGAGTGCCGTGGCATCACAGCTCACAGCAACCTCCAACTCCTGGGCTCAAGCGAATCTCCTGTCTCAGCCTCCCAAGTAGCTGGGACCACAGACACCTGCCACAACGCCTGGCTATTTTTTGGTTGCAGCCATCATTGTTGTTTGGCCGGCCTGGGCTGAATTGGAACCCGCCACCTTAGGTGTATGTGGCTGGCGCCTTAGCCACTTGAGCCACAGGTGCTGAGCCTCCTTTTTCATTTCTGATTGAGCTGAGTAGGATGCTCTCTTTTCTGTTTTTGGTTAACCTAGCAAGACATCTGTTGATTTTGTTTATATTTTCTAAGAACTGACTTTTTGTTTCATTAGTCTTCCATATAATTTTTTTTTATTGATTTCATTTAGTTTGGTTCCGATGTTAGTTATCTTTTTCTTCTGCTAGGTTTGGGATTGTTTTGCTCTTCCTTCTCTAGTTCCTTGAGAGGATTCATTAGATTGTTTGTTTGTTTTTTTTAATAAATTCTTGACTTTTTGGATCTATTATATTTTTAGTTTTTATTTTATTAATTTGTGTGGTTTTTATTTGCAGTTTTTGGCTGGGGCTAGATTTGAACCCACCACCTCTGGCACCTGGGGCCAGCGCCCTACTCCTTTGAGCCACAGGCGCCGCCCTAGATTGTTTATTTGTGATCTTTCTGGGGCTTTATTCAATGTAGGCATTTAAGGCTATGAAGTTTCTTCTTAGGACAGCATTTGCTGAGTCCCACTGATTTTGATAACTTGGGTCCTTTTTGTCATTTAGTTTAAAAGAATCTTATGATTTCCATCTTGTTGTCCTCCTTAACCCAAATTGTTGAGCAGCAGATTTTAAATTTCCGTGACTGTGTAGAATCGAGTGTTTCTGTTGGAGTTGGTTTCTAATTTTACTGCATGTGGTCTGAGAAGATACATGGTATGACTTCTATTTTTTTTGAGTTTGTTGGGATATGTTTCGTGGCCTAAGATGTGATCAGTCTTGGAGAATGTTCTGTGTGCTCATGAGAAGAGTGTATATGTAGTAGTTTGGGATAGAATGTTCTATAAATGTCTGTAAGGCCCATTTTCTCTAACACAGTGTTTTCCAACCTTTTTTTGGCTCATGGCACATTTGAACCTATGAACTTCCATGGCCCACTTTAATTATGTTGATAAAAAAATGTTTAAAAAATATAATTACTATACTTTACTTATACATTCTGTGTTACATGTATAAGTATTTAGAGTTGCTATGTTTTTTGGTTGAATTATTTCCTTTACCATTAGATAATGATTGTCTTTGTCTTTCTTTTTCTTCTTTGAAGTCTGTGTTATCTGATATAAGAATGGTTATACCAGTTTATTTTTGTTTGCGTTTATATAAAATAGTCTTTTATTTTCCTTCACCTTGAGTCTGAATGGGTCTTTGTGGGTTAGATGTGCGTTTTATTGTTTCAATTTTCCAAGCTTAGGCTTTGGGAGCTCTTTTAAGTCAGCTTCTGTGCCTTTTAAAATCTTCTATTACTTTTTTTCATTTTTGAGAAGGGTCTTGCTCTGTTACCCAGGCTGGAGTACTGTGATGCAGTCATAGGTCATTTGAACCTCAAGTTCCTGGGCTTAAGCCATCCTCCCACCTTGGTCTCCCAAAGTGCTGGGGTAAAAAGCATGAGCCACAGTGCCCAGCCTTACCATTTTTATTTTATTTTTATTTTTGAGACAGAACCTAAAGCTGTCACCCTGGGTAGAGTGCTGTAGCATCACAGCTCACAGCAACCTCCAACTCCTGGGCTCAAGCGATTCTTCTGCCTCTGCCTCCCATGTAGCTGGGACCACAGGCACCCGCCACAATGCTTGGCTATTTTTTGGTTGCAGCCGTCATTGTTGTTTGGCGGGCCCGGGCTGGATTCGAACCCACCCACTCACTTGTATGTGGCTGGTACCTTAGCTACTTGAGCCACAGGTGCCGAGCCAGGCTTACCATTTTTAAAAAACAGCTTTACTGAGATATAGTTGATAAATAAAACTTGCAGTATTTACATTGTACAGCTTGATATTTTGGTGTACATTTTACTTTGTAAAATGATGAGCATTACCAAGCTAATTAACATATCAATCATTCATTATAATAGCTTCATTATATAATTTATGTACCAAAATAGTAATTTTTTGAGTTGTACAATTCAGTAGCCTGTGGTATATTCACAGGATTGTGCCACTGTCTTGTGATAGCCACTATTTAATTCTACAACATTTCATCAACCTCCCTAGGAAAGAACTCCATAACTATTAGCAGTTCCCTTCAGGCCCTGGCAATCACTAATCTACTTTCTGTTTTGATGAACTTGCCAATTCTGGATTTTATTTATTTGTTTATTTATTTATTTGTGAGAGAGTCCTACTCTGTGGAACTGGGTAGAGTACCATAGTGTCATCATAGCTCTCAGCAATCTCAAACTCTTGGGCTCAAGCATCTCTCTTGCCTCAGCCTCCTGAGTAACTGGGACTACGGGTGCCCACTACAATGCCTGGCTAGTTTTTTTTATTTTTAGTAGAGACGAGGTCTCACTCTTACTCAAGCTGGTCTTAAACTCCTCAGCTCTAGTGACCCTCCCACCTCAATCTACCAACTCCTGAGCTCGAGCAGTCCACCAGCCTCAACCTCCCAAAGTGCTAGGATTATAGGCGTGATCCACCTTGCTCAGCCAAACTTATTTCCCTCTTCTTTGTTAGTTTTCAACTAGGATAAAATAAAAGGCCATTTTTTTTTCTTTTGTAGTTATTTTAAGACAGGGTCTATCTATGTTGCCCAGGCTAGTTTTGAACTCCTGGCTCAAGTGATCCTCCCACCTCAATCTACCAAATAGCTGGGATTATAGGTGTGGGCACCCTTGGCTATTTTTAATAATAGCAATATAGGCAGTGGCTGTGGCTCAAAGGAGTAAGGTGCCGGCCTCATATGCCAGAGGTGGCGGGTTCAAACCCAGCCCCGGCCAAAAACTGCAGGAAAAAAAAAAAAAGTAATATAAATGTTCTCGTACAAAGGTTTTTGTAGACATTTAAAAATTTTATTTTATTTTGAAATAATTTCAAACTTACAAAAAAAGTTGCAAGAGGCTTGGTGTCTGTAGCACAGCAGCTAGGACACCAGCCACATACACTTGAGCTGGTGGGTTTGAATCCAGCCCAGGCCGGCCAAACAATGAAGCTGCAACCAAAGAATAGCCGGGCGTTGTGGCAGGTGCCTGTAGTCCCAGCTACTTGGGAGGCTGAAGGAAGAGAATTGCTTAAGCCCAAGAGTTTGAGGTTGCTGTGAGCTATGATGCCGCTGTGAGCTATGATGCCACAGCACACTATCTAGGGTGACAGCTTGAGACTCTGTCTCAAAAAAGAAAAGTTGCAAGAAAAGTATAAAGAATGCTGATATACCCACTATCTAGATTGACCAATGTTTTATTTTTATTTATTTATTTATTTATTTTTGAGACAGAGCCCCTAGCTGTCACCCTGGGTAGAGTGCCATGGCATCACAGCTCACAGCAACCTCCAACTCCTGGGCTCAAGCGATTCTCCTGCCTCTGCCTCCCAAGTAGCTGGGACTACAAGCACCTGCCTATTTTTCGGTTGCAGCCGTCATTGTTGTTTGGTGGCCCGGGCTGGATTCAAACCCACCGGCTCATGTGTATGTGGCTGATGCCTTAGCTGCTTGAGCCACAGGCGCCAAGCCACTTTTTTTTTTTTTAATTGACATGTAGTCTTACTATCTTGCCCTTGCTAGAGTGCTGTGGTGTCCCAGCTCACGGCAACCTCAAACTCTTGGGCTTCAGCAATTCTCTTGCATTAGCCTCTTAAGTAGCTGGGAGACTACAGGTGCCCGCCACAATGCCAGGCTATTTTTTGTAGCAGTTGTCATTGTTGTTTAGCTGGCCTGGGCCTGGTTCAAACCTACCATCCTCAGTGTATGTGGCTGGCGCCGTAACCACTGTGCTAAGGAGCTGAGCCTGCTTTATAATTCTTTATGTATATGTTTACATTATTATTTTCTCTAAACCTTTGTGGAATAGCTTACATACCTCATGCCCACTTATCTCTGAATAGTCCACAGGTATAGTTGTGAATAGGCTTTGGGGCTTACCGGTGGGAAGGTGGGAGGGATGCTGAGCTCTGCCCTGAAGAGAATTCATACCAGCTAAATTTTAATATGATATAAAAATTTTGTTCCTAAATAGCTCTGTACTCTCTTGTGATGGTCAATTTTATATGTCATATTGGCCAGTCACTAACTACCAATTACTCACATGCTAATATAGATATTGCTATAAAGGTTTATCTTGTAGACATGATTATTGTTCATAATTAGTTGACTTTATTTTATTTTTTTTCAAGACAGAGTCTCACTTTATCGCCCTCAATAAGGCACCATGGCGTCACAGCTCACAGCAACTTCCAGCTCCTGGGCTTAGGCTATTCTCTTGCCTCAGCCTCCCGAGTAGCTGGGACTACAGGTGCCTGCCACAATGCCTGGCTATTTTTTTATTTTTGAGACAGAGCCTCAAG
>NW_003852406.1:5587421-5591285 GCF_000181295.1 Otolemur garnettii
TGGCAGGGCCAGGTTTGAACCCACCACCTTTGGTATATGGGGCTGGCGCCCTACCCACTGAGCCACAGGCACCACCCTAGCTGAGTTTAAATAAAGGAGATTATCCCATATAAGGGTGCAGGACTATTTTGGAACTTTCAAAGCCCTCTATGGATATCTCATTCCTCAACTTTTCCTTAAGCTTTCTGGTCAACTTCTCAGTTTGCCTCAATTGTTGCCACGGGTGCAGCTGCAATATGAAGCACTTGTGCCTGATTGTTTTCACAAATGCCTCGGGAAAGAGGTTGTTGGAATTGAGTGAAAACTGAGTCAGGTAAAATTTTTTAAAGCCCTGTCAATGGAGATTTCCAGTTATCTGAGAACTGTGTTTTGGGAGAGCTTCAAAGGCCTTCTGCCCCCTCCCATGGCTACAGGGTTGGTTTTCACCCTGTTTTCACGTCTGTTAATTATTAAAGTTGTTGCAAAGCTGGGGGATAGGAGAATGGAAATAGCACAAGTTAAAATGTCACAAACCTGGTCGTTCTTACCAAAATTCGGCTGTTTTTCTTAAATAAACATCCTCAGATTATTATAAGATTTGGGTAATTTTCAGAGTTCTGAAAATGTTTGAAAGTTTTTGCCATGTCCTCATTGCCTTTTCTTCTTTGCCATCCCCCCTGCCTGCCTCAGGGACAAAAGCACAGAGCTGGTGTCCATCCAGGTGCCCTGTTGACAAGGCAGCCGGAAAGCACAGGTTAGTAGTTCAGAACTCTTCCGAATGCAATCAAGTTTTTAAACCTTTGTAACTTCTCCATGCTTGTTGATTTTGTGGTGTCAAGTCTATTTCACCACAGGGTAAAATGCAAAGGTCCAGAGGGCCTGGGTTAGGTACTTGTGATAATTGTGTAATAATTGAGTAATTGTGCTCAGGGAAGAGGATTTCACATGTCCTTTTTTGACATTGAGAATAACACGGTGTACTCTGTGAGGTTCCTGAGAAAGCTGATAAACACTTTAACTCTAAAATCATCTGCAGGTCAGTTCCTACAACCCCTTCTTTGATTTTGATTCATTTGCTAGAGTGGCTCACCGAACCCAGGGAAACATACTGCGTTTACTGGTTTATTATAGAGGATATTTTAAAGATACAAATAAACAGAAGAAAAGATACATAGGGTAAGATCTGGAAGAGGTCCTGAGCACAGGACCTTCTGTCCCTGTGGAGTTGTACCCTCCAGCTAGGTGGGTGCGTTCTTTCTTTTTTTGAGACAGAGTCTCACTATGTTGCCCTTGGTAGAGTGTTGTGGCTTCACAGCTCACAGCAACCTCAAACCCTTAGGCTTAAGCGATTCTCTTGCCTCAGACTCCCAAGTAGCTAGGACTACAGGCACCTGCCACAATGCTCATCTATTTTTTTTTGTAATTGTCATTGTTGTTTGGCAGGTCTGGGCTGGGTTCGAACCCACCCCTGTATGTGGCTGGTGCCCTAGCAGCTGAGCTACAGGTGCTGAGACAGGTGGATGCGTTCTCATTAACCTTCCTGTCTGCCTCCACATGTTTAGCTTTCTGGAAGTTCTCTGAGCCTAGTCCTCTTGGGCCTTTTACGGAGACTTTACTGGATGGGCATCTGTGTTGATATGTGATTAGACCATAAGGGTGTGATCTAATACTAATGGATGGCATGGGGAAACCCAACGAGGCTTGTCTGTTGCGATTCCTCTTGGGCTCTGTGTGTAGTGTTCCTTCCTCATGGAGCAGGACCCCTTGTGAAATGAGGGTCTTCTGACCCCCCATCAGAAAGGCGGGGGAAGATTAGAGACCTGCCTCAGGTGAGTGAAAGGAGAATAGGAGAAAGTCAAGAGTCCTGCTTCTGAGACCTAATGAGCCCCAGCCTTGTAACAAAAGACTCAAAAGCCTGTACAAGGGATTATAGGAATTCTGAACCAAGAACTGTGGACAAAACCCAGTAATGTCGCAGTCGCCCTACTTATACACCATGGTAAACAACATGAATATAAAGAATATGAATGTATCATAAGTGCAATGGATTTGGGGAGGGCAAAGACCTTGATTGGGAAGGTTGGTTAGGCCACAGTGTGAGGGAAGATCATACCCAAGCAGATCTCACCCAGACTATTCCATAGAGCTCATGGCACCTATATCTTTACTCTTGAGTTTTCATCCATTGGAATCACTTAGTGCAGATTGGTGCACCCTGCTCCAGACCCTCATAATCAGAATCCACAAATGAGGTCTGTATAATTAGGGTCTCCTCAGCTGGTTCTGGTGCAGTGGGGCCACAGTCCAGCACTTGAAAAATTACCAGCTGGGGCACTGGACACCGGGGCACCTTTCTTTACCTGCAATCAGCAGTCTGCAGTCTGTTACAAGTGCAAACAATGTAGCCTAATCATATGCGCCCCTCTGATAAGGATCATACAAAAACAGCAGCTGCATCACTCTTTCTGTGGCCTCTTTGGCACATGCTGCATGAGTCACCTGGGGATCTTTTCAAATGCACTTTCTGAGTCAGCAAGTTTGAGCTGGGGCCCGAGATTCTACATTTTTAATAAGCTCCCAGGTGATGCTGCTGTTGCTGGTCATAGGATTACACTTTAGAAGCAAAATAGGAAAGTGGTTTGAATGACCAAATTGGCTTTGCCACCCTTTAGCTATGCATTAACTAATAAGTAAAGAAAAAAAGCTCCTCGTTCTGTGCTTAGTGTCTGTGAGGCACTATACAAATACTCTACACTCACAGCCATTTTATGAAACAATACAATAATTATACCCTCTCTACAGAGGAGGAAATGGAACCCGAGACAGACAAGTGATTTGCTCAAGGTCATAAGCTAGTGCCCTTTTTTTTTTTGTATTTTTGAGGCATAGTCTTACTATATTGCCCTTGGTAGAGAGCTGTGGCATCACAGCTCACAGCAACCTTAAACTCTTAGGCTCAAGTGATTCTCTTGCCTCAGCCTCCCGAGCAGCTGGGACTACAGGCACCTGCCACAATACCCGGCTATTTTTTGGTTGCAGTTGTCATTGTTGTTTAGCAGGGCCAGGCTGGGCTGGAACCTACTACCTTTGGTGTATGTGGCCAGCACCCTACCTACTGAGCTATGAGTGCTGAGCCTAAGCTGGTGCCCTTTAACACCAGGCTGTGCTGCACCCTCTCTACTGGCTCTTTCTGTCTTTTCCTTTTTCTTTTCTTTCTTTTTTTTTTTTTTGAGACAGATTCTCACTCTGTCGCCTTAGGTAGAGTGTCATGGCATCATCATAGCTCACAGCAACCTCAAATTCTTGGGCTCATGGCTGAATTACCCAGCAAGTTCTTCTATTTTCAGTAGAGATGAGAGACAGGGGAGGGAAGGATGGGGTGGAGGGAGAGGAGGGGGTCTCACTCTTACTCAGTCTAATCTTGAACTCCTGAGCTCAAGCAATCACCTGCCTCCACCTCCCAGAGTGCTAGGGTTACAGGCCCGAGCTGCTGTGCCTGGGTTCTACGGGCTCTTTTCAGAGATCTCCTCACCTAACCATGCTCTCTCTTTATTCCTACCTTTTAGGAATTCAGGAACGCAGCATTTTGTCTCCATTTATCTTATGTTTCAAAAGAGATAGCCCAGGGGAGATCACCTCAGTCTTTGTGGCTGTCTGGCTCTCACCAGATGCTGCCCACAAAAGGTTAAATGGTTTTTATTGGACACAGGGAGAGAGCAAGCAGAGAACAATCTCGAAGCAAGACAATGAGCACATGAGGTTTGCTGACAGAAAAACGGAAATAAAGTCAACACACTGGTGAGGATCTGGGGATGTCTGTTTCCTGCCACCTTATTATACGTACCAGGATGTCAGTTTTTTTTTTTTTTTTTTTTAGACAGAGCC
>NW_003852406.1:5591596-5607914 GCF_000181295.1 Otolemur garnettii
TTGGAGACAGAATCTCAAGCTGTCACCCTGGGTAGACTGTCATGGGTCACAGCTCACAGCAACCTCCAACTCTCGGGCTTAAGCTATTCTCTTGCCTCAGCCTCCCATGTAGCTGGGACAACAGGTGCCTGCTACAATGCCCAGCTGTTTTTTTTGTTTTTTTGCAGTTTTTTGGCTGAGGCTGGGTTTGAACCCACCACCTCTGGCATGTGGGGCCGGTGCCTTACTCCTTTGAGCCACTGGCGCCACCCACCCCGGCTGTTTTTTTGTTGAAGTCATTGTTGTTTTTAGCTGGCCCCGGCTGGATTCGAACCCACCAGCCTCGGTGTATGTGGTCGGTACCCTACCTACTGCGCTATAGGTGCCACTGAGATGCCGTATCTTCAGACTGAAATTCTTGTTTTGAAGAGATAGCTTTCAAGACCTAACCCCTTCTCCCAAAACTAAATCCTAAAAAAGGAAGTGAAAGGCAAAAATATTCTTTTGTGGTTGGGTGTGGTGGTTCAGGCCTGTAATCCTAGCACTCTGGAAGGCCGAGGTGGGTTGAGCTCAGGAGTTCCAGACTAGCCTGAGCAAGAACAAAACCCGGTCTCTGCTAAAAATAAAAAAAACAAAAAACTAGCCAGATGTTGTGGCAGACACCTGTGGGCCCAATTACATGGGAGGCTGAGGCAGGAGGATTGCTTGAGCCCAAGAGTTTGAGGTTGCTGTGAATGATGATGCCACCAGTGGGTTCAACCCCAAGGCATCAGAGTGAGATTCTGTCATAAAAAATAAATAAATAAATAAACACATAATAAAAGAAAAGGAAAATAAAAATAATGTCTTGATCACAGTAACTTGATTAAAATTCAAATGTGGGGGAGCAGATATCCTGGCTTTATGGAGTTTTGATGATGACCCATGAAAGGGTTGGAGGTGGGTATGAAGTTTGAAACACCTGAAGAGAGAGCAAGGTGCCCCCTCTCCCACCACCTTCCCCACGCTCAGGAGCATGTCTGCTGATTGCAGCCTGTTCTTCCCAAATGTGGTCTGGGGAAGTGACAACCTTGCCCAGTAGGGTAGAAATAGGAAAGACTATTTTGAAGGGAATTGAAATAAATTACATATTATTGATGGTTAGTTACTATTTTCAGTCAGTAGTTATACTATTTTCAGTCCTTTCAAGAAATAGAAGAGAAATATTGCCCCCCCCCCATAAGGGGATCCATTTTTATTCTGGCTTCCCTACCCCTGGGCTTAATTGATAACACCTTCTGCAGGTAGTTTTTGGCCCCTCAGAACAGCTTTATTCTCCTAAAGATCTGAAAGTTGAAGCCCTCAGGAGACAGTGTTCAGGGTGTCTCCAGGAGACTCTTCTTTGTAAGGATCAAAGTCAACTCACCCTTTCAAAACTTCTAGACAGGCCGTTGCTTTCTCCTTTCTGGTGTCCTGGTGCTTAGACATTCACCTGGTGACTTTTACAGGGCCAAGCTCACTGGATCACTTAGGAGGGCCTCATTCATACTTTATTCTATAGTTCCCTCCACCTCCTTCGGAGGATATAATGCAATTACTGGAATTGTATGAAGAAAGCAGTCCAGCTCTTAGATTTTAAAAATGAAAAATCTGACTTAGAAATTTGTTTTCTGGGCAGCACCTGTGGCTCAGTGGGTAGGGCGCCAGCCCCATATACCAAGGGTGGCAGGTTCAAACCTGGCCCCGGCCAAACTGCAACAAAAAAATAGCCGGGCGTTGTGGCAGGTGCCTATAGTCCCAGCTACTTGGGAGGCTGAGGCAAGAGAATCACCTAAGCCCAGGAGCTGGAGGTTGCTGTGAGCAGTGTGATGCTGCAGCACTCTACTGAGGGTGATAAAGTGAGACTCTGTCTCTACTAAAGTAGAAAAATAGCCGGGCGTTGTGGCGCGTGCCTGTGGTCCTAGCTACTTGGGAAGCAGAGGCAGAAGACTCGCTTGAGCCCAAGAGTTGGAGGTTGCTGTGAGCTGAGATGCCACGGCACTCTACCCAGGGGGACAGCTTAAGGCTCCTGTCTCAAAAAAAAAAAAAAAGAAAACATCTCTTTCCTCCCCTTCTTCTTTTTTTAATGGGGATACAACTCAATTAATATGGATAGGTGTAGATCATGTTTCTCCACCAGGCAAAATGCAGTGAGCAGCTTTTGATGGCTGTTAGAAAGTTTTTCTCGAATTTCCAAAAGGAATTCAACAACAGAGGTATTATGTTACTAAGTAACGAATACGTCAGAGCTGGCAAACAATAAGTTGCAGCTTTTGCTCTATCTGAGTGAGAACAAAATATAAATTCTTTTTTTCTTTCTTCTTACTCTTTCTGGAACCACGGCACTGGCTTTTGTTCTCAAGCATGTCATCCTCTCGGTTTCACCCTTCCTTCAAAAGCCACGAGCCCCTTCCTTAGGATTGCAGGTAGAATAAAAACAAAAGGCAGCAAGAAGTGTCTAAATTTAAAGTGCTGGAAAATCCAACATTTTATTTACTACATTTGGTGACTACATAAATGCTGAAACATTTTAACACTGAAAAGCATGATGGCATCATCACTTGCTTTTTTTTCTTTTTTTCTTTTTTGCTTAGCAAACACAGCAGATGATATTGCACGGCATAAAGTGAGAACAGTAGCGAAGCTTAAAAAAAAAAATGAAAGAAATCTTAATGCAGTACAGGAGATACTCATAAACAAACCAGAATAATGCCTAATGCATTACACTTTTTGTTGCTACGCACGAAAATACAGAAGAAGCATTGGACAGAGAGAAAAAGAGAGAGAGAGAGACAAAATATTAGCAAACAACCATAACTGGGTACAATAATCATTTAGTCTGAAATGTTGATGCAACATAGAAACTACCACTGTTTTCTAATTGACAAAGAAAGTGACAGCAACATTTGTCTTTTATCAAAAATCTAAGCCCCTCATGGTTAGGTTTTGTTTTTTTTAACTAATTATTTAATTATGTATTTACTTTTTTTTTGTTTTTCTTTCTTTCTTTTTTTTTTTGTTCTTTTGTTTTTCATTGCTAAGGAAGAACTCCCTCTGCTCTTGGAAGATTTTCTATACTACTGATTTTTTTTTAAATTTTTATTTTTTACCTGATGATTGTCTTAGGCACCCTCCTTACATAATAAACCATCAAGCTAACTTGAACAGGGAAACTGAGTCACACTCAAACAATCGCTAAGGTAAAAGATGTATGGAAAATAGAAAAAGTGGGAGGTAAGGATCTAAGGACACACGGGCTGATTTAGATGGGACAGTAAGCACGGGGCGGGGGCGGGGGGGAGATATGACGACAACTACTGAAGCAAGTGGAAGACAAGGTTTTAAACTTTATTTTCTTAGAAAATTCTTATCACTTGGTTCAGACGGCAAGTCTAAAATGAGCCCACAATGATTATGTCATAAATGCAGAACATACCACACAAAATCAAGACTAACACAGAAACAGAACATGTGACCTCGTGAATACAGCTCTGCTCAGCGCTTCACTGCGGGTGGTAAAAGTCAACCTCCCTCGACCATTTTCCGGGCTTTTCTACAACTCACTGCACAGCATTTGTATTAAAAACAACTAATTCATCATTGCTTACCAACAGAGCACTGCGTGACCCTGCAACTCAGAACGGATTTATTGCCCTATTCAAATACGTAATGAGTATAAAAATGTTCCTAAGAAAATGTAACATTTGACCTGAAGTCTAAGCCCTCCCTTTCCTTCCCCCCTGCCCCCCCAACGCCCCTACAAAAGAAAATAAGGTAAAATCCTTGTGTTGAGAGGGAACATATTTACATCTACAGGTTTATGACATGTCGTTGAAACAACTTACTTTGGCAAAATAAAACAACATAGTGGGCACCGGCTTTGCTGAGAATGCCACTTGTCAGTTAAGAATTCTGTGTCTGTGCTCATCTAAACCAGGGCCAACTATCTGAACTGCCTTGAGTAAGGAAGGCTGGGGCAGGGATCATCTCTAGTGCAGAAAAGCAAACTACCCAGTGGGAAGATGAAGACTGAGAAAGGACAAATTCAAATAGGTCTGGGGGACATTCACCCAGGGACCTTCACATTTCAGGATAATTGTTACAATTTTGCTAGGGTTGTGTGGGCAGTGGTGGGGGCAGTCGTGGGTAGCAGATTCCAAGAAACAGAGGTGGAAAGGGATCTGTAACTTTGAAAGACTTTTCCCCCTTAAATTCTATTGCTGATTGATCACATTTTGCAGCTTTCAGGAGCTGGCCAGAGGCACAGGGGCCAGATCAGCAGCCCCCGGCTTTGACCTTGACCTCCTCTTCCAGGGCATGAAGCCAGTTCTGCAAAAGGAGCTAACTATATTGCCCATGCCCCGCCTCCTGACTTGAAGCAATTCAGAAACTTAGGAAAACAAAGAGGATTTCCAAATTCAAGTTAGCTTGTCTCTTTGAGTTTTTACACTCTTTACTTCTCATACCCGTGCTAATGGTTAAAAAAAAAAAAAAAAAAAAAAGTAGGAAAGTATCTCACGAATGCCAGTGCTTTGAAATATTAAAAAATTCTTAAATTCTTTGGAATTCAGGTCTTACCTGCAAAGTAATCCTTCTTAAAGAAAAGAAAAATTAATAAATTAAAGGAAGAACACGAGTAATGCCTTTCTTCTTTCTAAATGACAAAAAGGACTACCTTGAAACACTCATTTTGGCATGTACAGGTTTCTGAAGGGGGACCTGGCAGTGTTCACAGCACACACGGATGTGCCGACTAAGAAAAAGCTAAAGATACACCCTGCAGTTAAGAGAAGCTCTTGCCTTCAGCTTATCTCAGCATCAAGAACAAAAAGATTGTAACATAAAGCTTTGGCCATTTTGATTCTAACTATATACATTTTAAAAACTACACAGTCATAAATTAAAGCAGTGATTAAATAAGCTCATATAAAATGTAATTAAATTAAGAAGATCACAGCACATTATAGAGAAAAATAGGAACCAGTTTCACAAAAAGGAGATTATATATATATATTTTTTTACCCTGTGGAAAAAAATTTTCTACGAAACACAAAAACTTCATTAGTAACCATCAAAAATGAAAATCAAACTTCTTATTCCATTCTTGCTTTTTTTTTTTTTTTACACAACCCTTAACTCACCTGGGGAACATTTCCAGAAATTAAGTCTTCCTTGAGCAACAAAGCAGTTCTGCCAAGAAAATAAACCCCAAACCAACGGGGGAGGGGGGACATCCCAAACATACAAACTACAAAATAAATAAGAATTATAAAGTTTTTTTTTTAAAGTAACCTTAACAATTATCAAACTAGTAAGTTCTGCCTCATCACATAGACTCTCTATACAACATAACCCTAAAACTTTATTACTATGAGGTATTTGGAGGAATTGGTAAAAGTGATGCACGGCCTGCCTGGTGGGGAGGGGGGGACCCAGTGAAATAGGGTGGGGTGACCTTGAGAGGGAACGAGGAGGAGGAGCTTTGGTTTCTCAGCAAGAAATTGGGAAAAAAAAGTCATCCTTTGGTATCAAAGAAAGTTTCATTGCATGGTTGCACGGAAAAAGCACCACGGTGAATAATTATTCCTTTTTTTTTTTTCTTTTTTTCATTTGTGGCCTTTCTTAGAGGCTGAGGTATTCAAAGAGTATAAGGTGAGAGAGGTCAACAGCGGTTTAACACTTTGGTTCAAGCAAGGCACTCGTCCTAGGAGTTTACAAAGTTTGCAACATGTTTGCCTAGAGATTTACAAGTAGAACTAGCAGTAAAGAGTAGTATTTCCTACTGTTGTTGTTACCGTTATCGTATCGATATTAAGAATGAAGACAAGTTTACACACTGAGTGAAAGAGTGAGGAGGGGAGAGGAGGTGGGGGAAGGAAGGGGAGGAGTTCCCTCTGCAGACCAAGGCCGTACATGAAAATATCTTTGGTATTCTTTGGTATCATCAATGTGATTAAAATCACCAATGGAAATTGAGTGAGGTAGCGTCTTTGGTTCACACTATAAATAGTAGATCTTTACACTTTTTTTTTGTGTTTTTTTTTTTTTGTTTTTTTACACGTGGAAGTAGCTATTTTCTTACCTTCTGCTTCTTTGTCCTTGCTATTTAAGGAAATAGTTACCAAAGGTACTGTAAAGCTAACCACACCACAACAATAACCCAGAAGGCCAAACGTGTCTCAAAACAGCCTCTGGTGTTTGAATGCACCCTAAACAACTAGATAGAAAAGGGAGAAGTGCTTTCTCTTTGTTTGCTAAATGCATAGTTTTCAACCTTTATGTACAAAGAAGGGAGGACCTTTCTTAGGGAAAATGCCGTTAGAGTTCATGTGTCAATGTCCTAAGACTCTTTGGTATAGCAAAGTTTGCATTTATCCTGCAAAGACGGGTCATTCACCTGGGGTAGCAATGGGAGTGGAGTGAGTCCAAAAGTAGCATAGTGCTTTTATATTTTCCTGAAAAAATAATTATGGTTTTTTTTGGGGGGTGGGGGGCACAGTGCGTGACATGTTCCTTTAGAACTTCTGGAATTCCCGACGTGTTTTCTTTGGTTTGGGGAGTCTGCCGGAATACTCTACCTCTGACATCCAGAACTCTTTCACCTGAACATTTCCTGAAGTCTGAGTTTTGGGGGGTGTCCAGACTTCATACCTCCCTGCCCCTCTTTCAGGAAAGCTTCCAGTCATGAGGGGACCTGAATGATTTATGATTAAAACCAGATAACTTCTATTTTACTTTAAAAAAAAAAGGTATTATTTGAAGTGCAGCTTTGGAATAAAACCTACGAAGGAAAGAGTGAGATACTTTTTGGTGGTGACTGTGCTAAAGGATTAAGAAATGACAGATGGACAAATGGCACATGATCTGCTCTGCTGGATGTAGGTTTAACCATCCAAGCTGTAAATGAGCGCTACTAAAACAGGAATGCAAGTGTTTTTTCTACATGCCAGTTCAGAAACGAGTAAAGAATCAGCCATACGTGATGTCGGAAGTGTATTGCTTGTGAGAAGCTTTTATCAGTTTGTCCATTGTCATTTCCAAAAAGCAAAGGTTGTGAGTATGCTGAAATAGTCAAGTAAAAACACTGCTTTTCAGGCTCTGCTTTGTGCATCTGTTTATGAGAAAATATATCTCTAGGCCCTGAAATTGCATAATGGGTGCAAATTCAATGCTGGTATGAGAATTATCTTTGGTGTCAGCAAATAGGATAACTGGTTATTTTAAAACAAAACATTACGGTGGGATAGTAAATATGATATCAGAGTAATAGTCTTTGAGACTGTGCCTACACAGTACCAAAATAATTGGTTGAAAATATAATCTGCAGTTGGATTAATATTGGGAGTTATATAGTAAAAACAAAGCAAAAAACATGGTTGTCTGAATTCAATTCTTATTTGCCCTGGGGTATTGAATTTGGTAAGATAATGGGTAGATACAGCTTGAATTTCCCTGCATTTTAAATTCTCATCTTTTAAATAAAAAAGGCTTTCCTCCCTCCTAAATTATAAATACACTAGATAGCTGTACCCCCGGCTCCCTCCATTCCCGGAGGGAGAGAAAATGCTAATTGGTTTTTCCCTTTTTGTTTATATCAATTATATTTCTAGCAAATCTTGAAAGGTGGTTATTTAAATGGTCTCTTTTAATAGCTGAATTGTAATTGTGCCATATTTAGAAGGGAAAAGTTTAAGCTGGAATTTTGGGTGAAATAACCAAAAATACTAAGACAAAATACATCAAGGCGAAAGCAGTATCTCGTTAAAGGAGAAGTCTACCTTGGTGTCCTCTCATCCTGCCACAAACGGGAACCAGACACAGATAGATGGCTTGCTGGTTTAGCTTCACCTCTCCGGGTGCCTGACTCTTTTAAACCTAAACAGGATGCTGAGATTTGATGCCAAGGGGTTAGGTTCAGCATCAAGATGGTTTAACTTTTTTCCTTGGCTTTCTGACACATCTCCATAAAAATCTTAGTCAGGATCAGATTTAATTTTATATTTTTAGTTAGGTGTGATAATTAACTCAGAGTATCCAATTCTTTACCTAACGGTACGACAGACATCTCCTTGAATAAATTACAATCCAGCTGAATTCAGAGATGGTTTTTCTGAGGATTAAGTGATTCGCTAGGGGGTACTACGAGGACAACTTATAATAACTTTATTATCTTTTTTTGCCTTGACTTCCACAACCCCAGTGAAATGATTTGAAAAATAGAAATTTAAAATTTTGTACTTGGAAGCTCAGGTCTAGTGTTTTTTCCGTCCCTGTTAGAAAGTGGAATCTATATTATACAATTTCCAGCTTAATACAGGAGCAAGAAAGAATGTAGGATTCTTTGGAGGCTATTCTTAGGGAAATAAATTAATGCTTATAACCAAAGTCTTGTCTTCCACTGGAACTCTGACTTTTCCTATGAATGTTCACCAATTCCACCATTTTTTTCAGTTGCACTTGCTGTTTTATTGATGTCCACATCATAAAATGTCTGGAATTATTAATAAAATCAGTTTGATGATTTCTCACTATGGTTACAAATTCTAGATAGCCCATTTTTAATAATAATATTTATCTGCTTACTTACTTGTGTTTGTATTTTAAAAGGTGACAAATACATAAAGCAAATTTAAGTCCAATTAACCTAAGTGTAGAGTTCTTTATTTAGTAGTCTTTTACTAAACAGCATTACTTGAAACAAATTTTTTAGTTTAGTTGCTTACCCTGTTAAAGTTAGTTTTCTAGTGTATGAAGTGGGGTCCTACTTTGGAAGGATCCCCAGGTTTTCTCAGCTAGGAACGGATTATTAAATCACGTCTCTGTACTTAAGTGACATTTATGGATCCTGAAAAGGAGTGTGCTGTCTGGATATACATGGGTCCTGCATTGACCTCTCTGCCGTGATCTTAATTGCTTCCCTGAAGCTACATTCTTTCTTGCCAGTTGTGAAAACTCATATTTCAAATGCTTCAAGAGTCATAAATAATAGTCATGATTCTATGTGGCATGTGGATTACAGCTAGATCAGTTCATACCTATAACTTTACATAGTATCTTGTGTAAAAATAGCTTTGGTTATTAAAATCATTGCAATAAAATACCTGCACTATAATATTAAGTGTGTTCTTTGGTACCTAGGTGATTTTTCTTTTTTAATGGATGGACTCTTGTTTCGCTTCTTAAAAAATATCTGAACATTCCTTAACAAACAAAGAGAATGCACTGGTTTAGGTGTCATTCAAATTTCCTTTGCTGGGTTTGAATCTGCATTTAGGTTGCAGGCCTGGCAGGTTCAAACGCTAGGCTAGACGAGCGCAATCACACTCCTAATCCAAGGAACTCAGACAACCCCATACCATGGTGGTCACACTCCCACAGCACAATGCCCCCTGAAGACCAGCCCTGCCTAAGTCTCTAACCACTGGTGGTGTGTTTGTGTGTGTTTGTGTGTGTGTACGCGTGTGCGCACCCACGCACAGTACTGAGACACCATACACCTTCAGGGCATGGTAGAACAGATGAGAAAGTCCGATCTTAAGAGATGTCCGCACAATGGCTCCAAATCACTATGCTTCAAACCACTAACCAGCCAAGCACAGCAAGAAGGATCGTGGATTGAAGGTGTGAGATCCAGTGGTGTTTTCCTGCTCATCATTTTTCTTGCCAAGTCGTCGCCCCGCTGAAGTGTGTGTCTCCAAACAAAGTCAGAATGCAGGTGAGCTAAGTCTTTGGTTTCTTTGGACTATAAATAACACTTTTTTTTCCCTTCAAATATTTCTAAGAATAAACCTGCTATTTTGAGGTCCCGGTCTTTAAAAAAATTTTTTTTTAATTTTATTTAAAGCTTTTCCACCGAGGTTTTAGTTTGTGGTTCTTCCTTCATGCTTTGGTACAAGTGCTTGATGAAGAAGATGAGTTGCCTGAATTGGAGCTGCCCTCGTCCTGCCACTTGTCCAGACTCCTCCTCCTTGCGTTCATGAAGAAGTTACTGACGGTGCTCAGCTCCAGCCCCAGCTGCTGGGAAATGGTGATTTGCAATTCTTTGGATGGACGCTTATTTTCCTTGAATATTGCATGTAGAGTTCGACGCTGGACGTCTGTGAAGACCAACCTGGGCTTTTTGGGTGTGTTGCCTCTGTCCTTCCCGTGTTCTTGCTCTTTCCTTTTGCATGCTATAAAGAAACACAGACAGTGTTAGAACAAATGACCTGGGAGAATCACGAGTAAGAAGGCAGAGACCTGAACATTTATTTGCTAGCCATTCTTTATGGCCTGCTTTCTGTCTGCTGACCTCTGATTTAAGCACCGTGTGGGACTGGGAGTGAAGTGTAATAAAAGGTTGGAGAATTGGGATGCGAGTGGAATTCTGAGAGACCTGGCCATGGGTTCTGGCTTTGCTGACTATCTGCTCTGTGTCCTGGCTGAGTCAGTTAACACCATCTGTGCTTCAGATTCCTCATTTGTAGAACGTAAGGTTATGGCTAAATGAACTTAATTGCTTTGAACTTTTATTTCTCCATCTGGAAAATGGTATAAGAATAACATTAGGTTGGCTGGCACCTGTGACTCGGAGTAGGGCACTGGCCCCATATACCGGAGGTGGCGGGTTCAAACCCGGCCCTGGCTAAAAACAGCAAAAAAAAAAAAAAAAAAAAGAATAACATTAGGCCGGGCATGGTGGCTCATATCTGTAATCCTAGCACTTTGGGAAGCCCAGATGGGAGGGATCTATTCAAGCTCAGGAGCTCAAGACCAGCTGGGCAACATAGCAAAATCCTATTTCTATAAGAAATAAAACGTTTAGCTGGGCATAGTGGCACGGCACATGCCTGTGGTCCCAGGTACTCAACCCAGGACTTTGAGGTTATGGTGACCTTTAATTGTATCACAACATTCCAGTCTGGGTGACAGAGACAGACCTTATCTCTTGAAAAACAAAACAAACAAACAAACAAAATCCCAGAATACCTATCTTGCTGGGTTGTGGTATGAGCTAGTGTATCTATAAGTTTATGCAAACTTTACAAATGCAAGATTTTGTCAGCAAGAAGCTGCTGTCGTCCTCAAGAGTGTTTGGAGTCTGCTGTGAATAGAATATTAAGAGCCTAATTGAGAGTCTAAAAGCATAATAAAAAGAAACTTCACTTGTGTTCCTTCCAATCTTTTTGTTTTTCAGGAAACTGTGTGTAAGAAAAAGGTATATAGTGTCCTGCTATTCCCATCAAAGTCTCCTATTGATTCTTCAGTGGAACCGGGAACTGTGCATGTGTAAAGCCCTCTTCCTTGATATCAAGGTTCAACAAGTTAGCCATGTTCAACCTTTGGGGTCTTACTGCACCTCTTTTTTGCTTAATGTGAAAGTCTTTCTCTTAGAGTCACCCTCCTCCCTTACCTAGGCTCCCACTGAGAAGGCCCTTCCTGCTGGCTGCCATGCCTTTCCCGTCTGCTTCTTGGTGGCAGAGCTATTCTGGTGCATCATGGCAATGTGGCCCACAAAGCCCCAGGGTTTGGCACCAGATCAGGGTCTCCTCTCATCCTAGATGCTGTGCTCCTCTTTCCAGCCTGATGTGGCTCACTAGCTTCTGCCTGCCGAAGGACAATAGGGGCTGTGCTGCTAAGAATGCCCTTCCTCCTCTTCGTCTCTGCTATTAACCAATCTGTACAGCCCTCCCCCAAATAACCACACAACCCCAGTAAAGACAGTGAGCTGCTTACGCTAATGTGGTCGCAAGACAAGCCTCTTCCTCCCTACTCTCATCAGAATGCTGCCTCCTGGGTCACATAGGCGTTCTGGAGCAGCACTGCCATCTTCATGGCTGGCTGGCTCTGCCTCTCCAACCACAGTAAGAGGCAATGGGGTGTGCTCCTTGGTTGAAGTAGGGACTGCCACCCTTCCAGACCTTGGACCTCCTGTTGGCTGCCCGGCCTTGCTATTCCAGGTTTTCAATTCCTTACCAGATGGGTCACAGGTTCTGGCTAGATTTAGCTTCCATGCTCTCTCCAGGTAGCTCTGCTCCTCTGCCTCCTCTCCCTTCCATTCCCAGTAGCTCCAGGTCCTGAACTTCAGAGTTTCCCCAAAACCTTAGGTGCCCATTAGTACAAATGAGCTCAGCAACAGATAAGCTAGAGAGCTTACAGGTGAACGCTGAAGAAGCCTCTGGTCTTTGGAGTCCAATCTAAGGGTCTCTACATTTTTGAGACAGAGTCTCACTTTGTTATCCTCGATATAGTGCCATGGCGTCATAGCTCACAGCAACCTCAAACTCTTGGGCTCAAGTGATACCCTTGCCTCAGCCTCCTGAATAGCTGGGACTATAAGTGTCTGCCACAATGCCCAGCTATTTTTAGAGATGGGGGTCTTGCTCTGACTCAGGCTGGTCTCGAACTCATGAGCTCAGGTAATCTGTGCTCCTTGGCCTCCCAGAGTGCTAAGATTACAGCTGTAAGCCATTGTACCCAGCCTAGGCCTCTAAAATTTTTTTTGATACAGAGTCTCATCATGTCAACCTTGGTAGAGTTTAGTGGCATCACAGCTCACAGCAACCTCCAACTCTTGGGCTTAAGTGATTCTCTTGCCTCAGCCTCCCAAGTAGCTGGAACTATAGCCATCCACTACAATGCCCAGCTATTTTTTGGTTGTAGTTGTCATTGTTGTTTGGCAGGCCTGGGCTGGATTCAAACCTGCCAGCTCTGGTGTATGTGGCTGGAGCCCTAGCCGCTGAGCTACAGTCACTGAGCCTCCTCTCTACATTTTAAAAACAATGTGCTGCTTAGTAAATAATATTTTGAGTGCAAGTTTGTTTCTTTTTTTTGAGTCTTACTATGTTGCCCTCAGTAGAGTGCCATGGCATCACAGCTCATAGCAACCTCAAACTCTTGGGCTTGGGTGATTCTTTTGCCTCAGCCTCCCGAGTAGCTGGGACTACAGGGGCCCACCACAACACCTGGCTATTTTGTTGTCATAATTGTTATTGCTGTTTTTAGCAGGCCCAGGCCAGGTTTGAACCGCTAGTCCTGGGTATGTGGCCGGCGCCTTAACCACTGAACTATGGGCGCCGAGCCTGCAAGTTTCTTATTTATTTACAAATTATATACATGTGTTACTGTACAACCATATTATACACATTATAAAGCATCCCTAAATTATAGAAAAAAGTGTTTTTTGAGACAGAGTCTCACTATGTCACCCTCGGTAGAGTGCCATGGCATCACAACTCACAGCAACCTCAAATTCTTGGGCTTAAGCGATTCTCTTGTCTCAGCCTCCCAAGTAGCTGGGACTACAGGCGCCCCCACAACAAGTCTGGGCTTTTTTTTTTTTTTTTAAGTTGCAGATGTCATTGTTCAGCAGGCCCAGGCTAAGTTCGAACCCGCCATCCTCAGTGTATGCGGCTAGTGCCCTAATCACTGAGCTACGGGTGCCCAGCCAACTAAAGAAATTTTTAAAGGGGTAAAATAAAAATAAGTAGACATGGAAATTCTCTTCTAGAGCTGCATCCGCTTGCCCAGGTCCTGGAGGGGCATTCACACCACTTAAAGGACTAACTGCCCCAACCCTTAGTAAATGTAAGAGTGAGAATTTCAGAATGGGCATGAGGGGAGAGCTCAGTCATAAAAGAGATTGTTAGGTAAGTCAGACCTTACGGTACCTTTTATAACTGGTCACTGGCTATCCCACGGGTCACTGGCTAGTGTCTTTGCCCACCATGAGGGGCGGCACAAACATCATGGAAGTATTAAGCTATACTTAATACTTCCCTCAAAGCATTGAGCTATATAACCTGAACCAGGTGAGATTCCCCAGATAGAGTTCCTCCCTCCTCCAACCCCTGCTGGGGCTTAAGGCCCTCACTGGGCAACTAGGCTAAGTCCCTGACAAAACTGACCAGACTGGAGTCAACTCATGTGGACACAGCCTTAAAATTAACACTGGTGCACTTGGCCAACTGGTTCGTTCATGACATTCGAAAGTGAACATAACACAGGTTTTGTTGCTATGCAAGTTAAGCGGACCTAAACAAATAACTGCAAGAATATAAAAAGAGTATACAGGCTGTCACCTCTGCTTGAGGATACCGAGGAGGGCATCACAGAGAGATGCCTAAGATGGGCCCTAAAGGATGAATAGAGAGGTTGGCGAGCGAGAGAAGTGGGGAAAACTCCTTCCCAGCAGAGGGAGCAGCATTTGTGAAGAACTGACAAGTCTTAGCTTTTGATTGGTGGGGGATTGGGATTAGTGAGGTGAGAGGGCATGCAAGGGGGAAAACGGTGGGAGACGAGGCTTCCTGGGTGGACGGGGATCAGATCTGAATCCTCTTGTAGGTAAGGATGCGTTATCGCAAGGTTCGAGAAGGGGTGAAGTGTGATTCAGTAGGGGCTTAGAAAACCCCTCTGGTGGTGCTGTGGAGGATAAACTGGAAAGCAGCGAGATTAGGGAGCAGGGTGCTGCAGTGGGTGCTGTGGTCCACCACCCCGATGCCCTTTCAGGATGGAGGCACTTGATCCTCCAGCTGCTGGAAGAGATGGTGGCTGATGGCTCCTGAGGTGGTGTCCATTCTGGAAATTATCCTTGGCCATGCAGCAGGAGGGGTAGGGGAGTAGGAAGCGGGGGTATAGGGGATGATGGTTGTTGAAGACAGTAGGAATGTGTTGGTTTAAGGCTCCCCACCCCAACCCCTTGAATCAAGCTGGGACAACTCTAAAGGGTCATCCAGTCTCAGAGCAGCGTGTAAGACTGGTTGAGGCCATTCTTGCAATTACACTGTAGCTCAGCTTCTCCCCCTGCCCAGTCTTAGTTCCCCCGCCAGGTGCTATTACGGCACTCTCCAATAACTTTCCTGCACCCGAATCTCAGAAACTCAGTGTCTGTGCCCAGAACACCTGATCTAAGAAAGCCAGTTAGAAAACCACTGACTGAGAACCCCAAATTAGACAATGCAGGTGAAGATGGAGAAGGGCTTCCTGGGAGGTACGTGCAGAATCAAGGGGACTTGCTGCCGCAGTGGCTGAGAAGGTGGAGCTCGGAACACCTCCCAGGTTTCTGGCTGGATGGCAGTAATGGGGCCTTTGGGAAATGCAGATGGAGAAATGAGTTTAAGGAGGGCAGGGATCACTTCTATGTGACACAATCACCTTTGATGTTTTGGCTGGACATTCTGTTAAAGATCTCCAACAGGCATCCAGCAGACAGCAGGATGGATGGGGATCTGGGGCTCAAGAGAGAGGTTTGGGCTAGAAATATAGACTGGGTGGTTGTCAAGGCTGTGAATGGTAGATTACACAGAAGGCATTCCTATGGAAAAGTAACTAACGGAGCATTGGTACAGACCCAGCTTATCATTCAAAAGGCAGAGCTAAGGGAAATCATGTCTGGGCTGTGGCAAGGACAAGAGGTGGCTGACTGTTCACGTGCATTGAGCCCCCAAAGCTGCTTTTCAAAGTAAACACTATGAGATAATATATGCAGATAAGCAAGGGTATAAATGGACAGATTTCAGGAAAACAAGGTAGGGGTAGAGAGAGATGTGTTAAGGGGGAGCTATGTAAGTAAATTTGCAGGTCTGTTCTGAGCTGGTTTTCCAGGTCAATACCCTAACTCTGCAAATTAAAGAGCCATAAAACCTTCCCATGTGATCCCCATAAGACCCAGGTGAGGCAGAAACAGGTGTTCCTCCTTTTCCTGTAGATGAAGCACTGGCAGGTGGGGAGCTTAGGTGACTCGCCTTGGGCCTCCAACTCCACTGGGCCCTGAAAGCAGAGGGAGCAACACACTGTGAACACTTTCTCCCGGCGAAGCAGGGGTGGCAGCAGGAGCAGTGGTGAGGTGGGAACCCACACTCAAGGTGTGCAAAGCAGCAGCAGCTGGTCAGCGGGCGGCAGGCTGGTTGTTGGGCAAGCCTGTCCCCACGTGGCCGAAAGGTCTGCAGTTTGGAGAGTGGGCTGGATGGGAGTGGGGAAGAAGGGAGAGTGGGCAGCACAGGGGACAGGATGCCCCTAGGACAGATGCCCTAGGGACAGAGAGGGTCTAGTGTCGGGAGGGCTGTGGGGGGCATAGGGAATCTGTCTCCACATGGAAACCAGCACTGAGATGAAGCTGAAGGAAACATCTGTCCCAATGGAAGGGAAAAGATGGTGAGCAGAGGGCTTTGGATAGAGCAGCAGAGGTCTGCTCCATCACACTCAGGTCAGAGGAGTCACCCAGGCCTCTCACCACTGCCCCCTCCCCCAGGGCTGTCCAGGACAGAGGCCCTGCAGGGAGTTCTGCCCAAGTCAGCACATGAAACTGCATGGCAGGTCTCTCTTTTTCTTTTCTTTTTTTTTT
>NW_003852406.1:5608145-5610611 GCF_000181295.1 Otolemur garnettii
GCCTTAGCCACTTGAGCCACAGGCACTGAGCCAGGTCTCTCTTTTTCAAGGACAGCCCCATAGCCATAGCCTGGGAGAGGTAGGCTTTGTGATAACAGGAGGGGAGAGGTGGCCTGGGCCTGGGGCTGGGGGTGGAACAGGGCCCTGTATGCTAAGCACAATTGTCCTTACAGGCCCTTCCACACCTGACAGGGCCTCGGGGCAGCTGTGTGAGGTAGGTACTACCATCGCCTCTAGCTGACAAATGAGCAGGGTGAGGTCCAGCAAGGCTAAGGGACGGGCCTAAGTCACCTGGACAGTAAGGGGTGCAGCTGGGACTTGAGCAGGCACGGAGCCCAGTGACGGTACAGGAGAAGAACAGGAGGTGCAGCCCTCGCCCTTCCTCGGGCACAGTCTAGGAGGAAAGCGGAGAATCACGCCAGCTTTAGCTTTCCTCGAGCCTTCAAACAGCCCTTTCTGTGTGATTCTAGAGTATCTCAGTTCTTTCCCTAACAAACTTCGCCTTCCCTCCTTTGTCCTATTTGCCTGTGGCAGAGGCCGAAGCTGAACTCAAGAGGCAGCTGGGACTCCCTGTGGAAGGCATGTATTTCATATCCCAGGGACCCCCTGAGCACAGGCTGCGGTGTTCTTGAGCTCATAGGAAGAGACACCCACCAACCTACTGACCCTCTCCTCCCAAAAGCAATTTCTCTGTTTTTCAGCCTCAAAGGAACCAGTGAGAAGAGAGGTGACTGCCCTGCCCCTGCTCATTCATTTGTTAGCAAATTAGGGCTCTTTTCTGAGAGGCTGGCTCAAGAATTTTGATTTCTAAATTTCCAAACCTCTGTTCATGGCTGATCCACAGGCATTTACTTACATTACTGTCTTTCCCTTTAAGAGGACCCTATGTAGCTTGGGCCCCTATAATTAGAAGTAAGTGATATGGGTGCCCCAGTTATGATAATTATTATACAAAATGGTCCAAAATATGACATACCTGATGAATTACATGCTTAGTATGCATTTTTATCTCATATAGACCCATTGTGAATTGTAAGTCTTAGTTTATTGATCCCATTTTGTAATTAATCGCTGTATATATTACTTTATAATATTCACAGCAATGGAAGCTATAAAATAGAATTCCTTTAAAAATAACCTACAATTTTGACTTTTCACTAAGGCGTCACGCATTTCCTACAGTTAATTTCAAATGAGTGAGGTTTTCTTTGTTTGCAATTCTGGAAAGTTGTCTGTAGAACCAAAGGGTAAATGCGATTCTCCTCATGACATGCTTTGTACAATTAGTTTGTACAAAGGGTCCTCAAAAGCCCCTGGTGTCTGCTCTACCATGATATTCAGAGACTCCGATGCTCTGACCCCAACCACGTCTCCATCTCACCCCCCAGTGCTGTGCATCCACTAACCCTCACTCCTGCCACACTGCTCAAATCATTCTGAAATACATTATGAACTTTCACACCTCTATGCCTTTGCTCAGGATGTTCCCTCCATCCAGAATGTCCTTCCTTTTCTCTTTTCTGTGCAAAAAGTTCCTGATGTAAGCACGGCCAACATCAAGCCTCTTCTTTTCTGCTCAGCCCTCTTCATCCCCTCTCCCATACAGGGAGAGCTGCTGTCTCTTGTGGCCAGCGGGCACCTCCCCCTCCATATAAGTAGTTACTTACCCACCCCATCTCTCTCACATAGTCCATCAAAGACTAGAACATGGGCTATTTCTTTCTTCTTACCCAACAAGGATACTCAGCATATCCTTGTTGGGTAAGTCAGCTGGATGTGGCTCCATAGAAAACACAGAGACCCAAGATGTAAGTCTTTAACTTTCAGAAGTGTGTAAATAGAATGAAGCTTTATGAGACAACCTTCATCCCTGTGCTGAATAGTTCTTTTTGAAGCAATTAATGGCACAGTGGGGATATTTCTGTAATGTCACTGAGAATTCAAGAAAGGTTGACTGAGCTCTGGGCCAAGGAAGCTGCCACCACTAGAATGACAGGGCCAGGTGGGGAGCAGGCTGGAGAAACAGAACAGGAGGCGCAGAAGGTGCACTGGGCTGGGGCACCGAGATGAGGGGGTAATCAGCCCCTCCTCAGTATTAGGTGTCCAGGTGGGGGCACTGGGAACCACAGGGCAGAGGTACACTGCCTTGCTAAATCTGCTTGGTGACTGGTCCCCTACACCTTAGTTAAATATAGAGGAGAGAGATAAAGATAAGATCTATGGATAATGTCAGCAAATACCCACAGAGTCTGTGCCGTAGAAACCCTAACAAGAAATGAATGAGGTGACCCAAGGGGAACAGTCTTGAAGAAATGCAAATTCAAGAGATGGAGTATTCAGCTGAAAAACACTTTATAAATAAGGAGAAATGGCAGTGCCCGCAGTTCACTCAGCAGGGCGATGGCTACATATACCTAGGGTGGTGGGTTTGAACTCCTCCCGGGGCCTGCTAAGCAACAATAACAA
>NW_003852406.1:5610799-5613318 GCF_000181295.1 Otolemur garnettii
AAATCCCCCTCCTTTTTTAAAAAAATTAGAGATGGGGTCTCACTTTGTCACCAGGCTAGAATATAGTAGCATGATCATAGCTCACTATAAATTCAAAATCCTGGGCTCAAGAGACCCCCCTGCCTCCATCTCCTGAGTAGCCAGGACTACAGGGTGCACCACCACACCTGTCTAATTTGTAGGAAAGACGCAGTCTTCCAGTGCTGCCCAGGCTGGTTGTAAACTCCTGGCCTCAGGTGATCCTTCTACCTTGGCCTCCCAAAGTGTTAGGATTACTGGCATGAGCCACCACATCCAGCCTCATTTTGTTTCTTTTTCTTCTGGCACCTACCAAGTCATTAGTCTTTCTGGGCAGGACTTCTGGCTATTGGGGCTCTGGATCCATGGGAGAGGGTAGAATTAATTCCTTTCTCTTGGGTTTCAGGGCTGGCCTGGATTTCTGCAGTGGGAGAGACTGGGAGGACCTTCAGAAGTCCTTAGTCTTGACTGTAAACGGGAACCACTGATAAACTTTTTGTTTTTTTTTTGAGACAGAGCCTTACTTTGTCATCCCTGTTAAAGTGCTGTGGCATCATAGCTCACAGCAACCTCTAACTCTTGGGCTCAACTGATTCTCTTGCCTCAGCCTCCTGAGTAGCTGGGACTAAAGGTGCCCACCACAACCCCTGGCTATTTTTAGAGATGAGGCTCTCGCTTTAGCTCAGGTTGGTCTAAAACTCATGAGCTCAGGCAATTCGCCCATCTTGGCCTCCCAAAATGCTAGGATTATAGGCGGGAGCCACTGTGCCTGGCCCACTGATGAACTTGGAAAGCACTGATTTATTCAGTCTAGCAGAAGCCTAAGACTGAGATTTTTGGAAGCCCCCCAGATGCTGCTAACACATACCCAAGGCTGAGAACCATTACTCTAAATCAGCCCTTCTGCAACTTAAATTACCTGGACATCTTAAGATGACGATTCTGATTCATTAGGTCAGGGTGGGTCTGAGATTCTGACTGTCTGACAAGTTGCCATGCAATGCCCACCTGCTGGTCCAGGTCCACAGTCTGAGTAAGGAGGGCCCAGAGCCCCAAGCATGAACTCTAATTAAAGTGTGGTCCCGATATATGAACATCACCTGGGGGCACAAAGGGGCAGCTTCTTCCAAATGCACACTCCAGAACTCCCTCCCAGACCTTCTGAATTAGATTCTCTGAGAGCGGGGTTTGCAGAGATTTTAAACAAACTTCCCAGGTAATTTTGATGTCCAATAAATTACACTGGAGAGCCACTTGCTCCTAAGATAATATTTGCAAACTTTCCAAGGTCAAAAGAATCATTCCATAGACTTGTCAAAAGCACAGACTGACTAAATTGGGATTTTAGGAGAGTGGCCTGGCAATCTGTACTTTAGGAAGAATACCAGGTAATTCCCAAGACTTCAGATCTTTCTGGCTTCTTTCTTTGGAACTGGGGAAAGTCCAGGTAACTTTCCTCTCCCCCCCCTGTAAAAATTGCGCTATGTTGCTTGCAAAAGACAGTCTTGCGGAGGAAAACAGCATGTGTGTGGGCTTGGGGAGGTTTAGAGGTGGAAGTGTCCATCCACGGGGTTCACTGATGGAGGTAGAGGGTTTTGTTCTCTGATTACGATGAAGAAAAAATTGGGTGAGAACAGGATCAGATTAGTGGCTCAGAACCTTTAGCACTAGTGGTGGGGCCTCCTTCATTTTGACTTGTCTGAATTTACTGCCTGGTGTCTAAGGCAGAGGGAGGGAAGGAACTGTGGGACCAGAGAACATCCCCTTGGCAAATTAGGGTATTTAACATCCAGAAAGATGAAGAGCAGAGCTTCTGTGCCACCCCTGATTGTCCACTGGGCTGGCGCCAGGAGGTAACCCAACGAATTGGAGCTGTCTTTTATATCTACACCTCCTCACCTGGGCTGTGATAGAAGGACCTCCCTAGTTTCTACTGGGTTGTTACATTTAGAGTATGTTTGAAGTCTTATTTTACATAATAACATGTGGCATGTGTTCACACACCCACACACATCACAAACTCCTGCTATCTATTTGGGGCTGTGCTTTCCCAAACTTGCACATGCACTAGAATCACCTCAAGGATTTCTTTCTTTTTTTTTTTTTTTAAGATAGAGTTTCACTATGTCACCCTCAGAAGAGTGCTGTGGCATCACAGCTCACAGCAACCTCCAACTCTTCGGCTTAAGTGATTCTCTTGCCTCAGCCTCCCGAGTAGCTGGGACTACAGGTGCCTGCCACAATGCTGGGCTATTTTGTGGTTGCAGTTGTCACTGTTGTTTAGCAGGCCTGGGCCAGGCTCGAACCTGCCAGCTTTGGTGTATGTGGCCAGTGCCTCACTCACTGAGCTATGGGCGCTGAGCCACCTCAAAGGATTCTTGGGCTCTACCCCAGAGTTTGTGATTCAGTAGGATGATGTCTAGCAAGTTGCCAGGTGTTGCTGGGGGTGTGGGTGTATGGCAGTGGGGGAAGAGTTGCAAATGAATCTTATCTAAACAACT
>NW_003852406.1:5613580-5671030 GCF_000181295.1 Otolemur garnettii
GGGGGGGAGCATGTCATAGGACATAGAAGCCAGACTGAAGGCACTCCCATCCATCAAATCTGGGACAACCTGAGCACCAGAATAGTTAAATACAGTACTGAATTACAAAACACTGGGGGGGGGGGAAGGAATGCCTGAGTCCACACCATTAATAAATGGATACGCAAATGAGAGAGGAGGGAGGGCTCTTGTTCACTGCATAAAGCTGAGGGCTGACTGTGAAACGTGGCAGGAGAGCTGGAGATGGAAAATCATTTACAAACCATCACGATAAAGATTAGATCAGGCAAGAATCAATCAATGCTAAATCTATAGGAAATTTTGTCGAGGAGTAGGATTTTTGTATGGTCTTAAAGTATCGCTCCATTGTTTATGGGGGAAAACTCAGTTATTACATAGTGGAGAAATTAGACAATATCTTGACTGAGTGATCAAAATGAACTCGAAAGTTAAATGAGGGACATTGTGGGCCTTCAGGTGTGATCCCCTGAAAAAGCCACACCAATGTCACCCATGCAAGTATCTCAGTAAGTGAACATAATCTCAAGTTAATTGTGCAGAAACATTAGGTCAACACAAAATGAGAACTATCTTATTAAAAAAGGGGGGACAGACCGAATGCAATGGCTCACACCCATAATCCCAGCACTCTGGGAGGCCAAAGCTGGTGGATTGCTTGAGCTTGGGAGTTGAAGACCAGCCTGAGCAAGAGTAAGACCCTGTCTCTACTCAAAATACAAAAAATAGGCTCGGTGCCTATGGCTCAAGCGGCTAAGGCGGCAGCCACATACAACTGAGCTGGTGGGTTCGAATCCAGCCCTGGGCCGCCAAACAGCAATGACGGCTGCAACCAAAAAATAGCCAGACATTGTGGTGGGCGCCTGTAGTCCCAGCTACTTGGGAGGCAGAGGCAGAAGAATAGTTTGAGCCCAGGAGTTGGAGGTTGCTGTGAGCCAGGTTGATACCAAGGCATGGCACTCTAGCTTGAGGCAACAGAGTGAGACTCTGTATTTCAAAAAAGTCGGGGAGGAGGACATATCAATGTTTTAAAAGACATAGAAAGACTGTTGGAATATTTCATATTAAATGAAGCGAGAGAGACTGGACAACTAAACCTGAGACTGGATCTTGCACTGGAACAGAACAGTGTTATAAAGGACATGACTGATTCAAACGACAAAACTGAATTGTGGCTGTATAAGACACTATCCCTATCCTTAGGGATATTCTTAGGGAATATTCTCTTAAGTATTTAGGAGTCAGGGTCCATGATGTATGTCACTTACCTCCTAATGGTTCAGGAAACAAGTCTGCATGAGAGAAAGAGAAAGAGGGCATGTAGCAGATGACAAAGAAAATGGGACAAAACGTTAACAATTGGTCAGTGGTAACAACTGGCTTAAGAGTATACCAATATTCGTTGCACTGTTCTATTTTTGCAATTTTTTATAAACTTGAAATTCCAAATAAAAATATGAAAAATCATGTTTTTTGAATGTATAATGACATTCAGATATATCTAATGGTAAATTCTCTATGAGCTCAGTTTTGGGAAAAATAAACTTTTAAGGGCGGCACCTGTGACTCAGTGAGTAGGGCACTGGCCCCATATACTGAGGGTGGTGGGTTCAAACCCGGCCCCAGCCGAACTGCAACCAAAAAATAGATGGGCATTGTGGTGGGCGCCTGTAGTCCCAGCTACTCGGGAGGCTGAGATAAGAGAATTGCGAAGGACCAGGAGTTGGACGTTGCTGTGAGCTGTGTGATGCCATGGCACTACCAAGGGCAATAAAGTGGGACTCTGTCTCTACAAAATAAATAAATAAATAAAAAATAAAACAAATAAATAAAAAAATTTTATTATGTATACTTTTAAAAATCTAGGTAGAAACAAACCAATATATAAATACCCATTATCTTTGGGTTATGGAACTATGGTGATTTGATTCTGTTTTATTGTTCATAATGTTTAATTTTTTCATTTTTTAAAATATTTTTCAAAGTTTCTACATTGGGCATGTATTGCTTTACTAATTAGAGAAAATTTATTTTTATTTATTTATTTTTGAGACAGAGTCTCAAGCCGTCGCCCTGGGTAGAGTGCCATGGTGTCATAGCTCACGGTAACCTCCAACCCAGGCTCAAGCGATCCTCTTGCCTCAGTTTTTCTATTTTTCATAGACATGGGGGTCTTGCTTTTGCTCAGGCTGGCCTCGAACTCGTGAGCTCAAGCAATCCACTTGCCTCTGCCTCCCAGAGTGCTAGGATTACAGGCATGGGCCACTGTGCCCGGCCTAGAAAATTTATTTTTGAAAAAGAAAAACAAATAGTTGGTAAAGTTTCCTGTACAATGTTGCTAATTACTCTGTCATTCATTAATAATGGCAAAACCAAAACAAAACCTGAAAACAGTTAAAATGTCCAAAGATTGGAAAGGTTGTTAAAAAGGTTATGTAAATCATGAGACTTCTGAAATATTATAAGACCATGAAAATTTGTTTACCCACCAGTTTATGAACCAAAAAGTATCTATAAAGAGGAGATTGATTAAACAAATTATTGCACAGATATAAAACAGATTCATAGAATTTTTTTCTGACAGAGTGCCCCAGGAGAAAGGTGTTGCTTTGCTTCTTCCTCTCCTGTCTTGCAAAGACCCCGTCTCTACGTTCAATGAATCTTTATGTTCTCTACATTCACTGAATAGGAAATAGGAAACACACGCCTGGGATAATAGGGACAGGAAGGGTGGAATTACCAGGAATTTTTATTCCTGGTACATTATTCTTTTATGTATATTCAAAAATCCACCATAAAATTAAGAACACGAGATTATTAACTTAAAAAGTTACAAAATAGGATGCATACAACATCTCACTGGCAACAGATTGGAAGGATATTCACACAGAGATTATATGTGAGGGGGGTACGGTAGGTGATTCTTGGATTTCTTTCTTGATTAGTAAGTAATACTTTTATAACAAGAAAATAACTTCTTATAAAAGCATTGGAATAAACCATACATTTACTTTGAATAGGCTACGTATCCAATAAAGAGCAATAAAATATTTACTATTTTACCTATGTCATGACAAAAGCAGAATCCGGAATTATATACCCACGGTATACCAATTAACTTTCTGAAGAAAATTTCCTCCCTTATGTTGAAGGCAGGGTTCTAAAATGATATAGAAGTTGTGTCCAAGTGTGGTATTCTTAGTGTGTCCCAAAGGTCTCCATACATAGGGAAATTAGCAAACCCATATAATATTTTATATTTTAACATTTTAAATATTTATATCAACACAAATATTTTTAAGTATTTATATCAATTACAAATATTTTGTAATGAATATTTTGTAAATAAAGGTACATTTGGCTACAATGTCCCATTTCCTTATGTATGGCAACCTTTGGGACACCCTGTATTTTATAAGCTTGAATTTTGAACAACTTTTGCTGTCTTTCATCAAAATGGTGTGGTAAGGGGACCTACATTAAAGCACTTGGGACCTTTTTCAACCTACTCAGAAGGGTGGTCACCAGTGCTACTTCTCTTTAATTTCATCACTAAGGTAGTTTCTCTGGACAGCACCCTCTAGGGAGGTGATTGTCAGGTAAAAGCATGAAAGGAAGTAGGAGCCGTTCACTGTTGTCCCTAGAAAGTTATATTTTGGGATACGGAAGAGGCCCTTGATTATAGTAAGAGATGGATATATGGATGTTTGTGTGTGCACACACAACACACATACACTCACAAATGCTCATATACTCAAAAAGCCACGGACTGTCTTTGAAGAATATGTAGTACACAATAAACTGGTAACAGGTTTCCTCTAGTGGACAGGAACTTGTTAACTAGGGAATAGGCTGGCAGGAAAACTTGGGTTTTCTCTGTATGCCTGTTCGTGCTTGAGGCCAGGAGTTTAAGGCCAACCTGGAAAACATAGTAAGACTTCATCTCTACAAAAAATGGAAAAATTATCCAGGGCAGCACCGGTAGCTCAGTGAGTAGGGTGCTGGCCACATACACCGAGGCTGGCAGGTTTGAGCCCAGCCCAAGGCCTGCTTAGCAACAATGACAGCTGCAACCAAAAAAATAGCCAGGCATTGTGGCAGGCACCTGTAGTCCCAGCTATTTGGGAGGCTGAGGCAGGAGAATCGCTTAAGCCCAAGAGTTGGAGGTTGCTGTGAGCTGTGATGCCACGGCACTCTACTGAGGGTGACATAGTGAGACTCTGTCTCCAAAAAAAGAAAAAGAAGAAAAAAAAACAAAGGGAAAATTATCCAGGTGTGGTGGCACCTGGTGGATTACTTGGAAGGCTGAGGCAAGAGGATCTCGTGAGCCCAGGAATTTGAGGTTGCAGTAGACTATGATGACACGACTGCAGTCTAGCCTGGGCAGCAGAGCAAGACACTGTCTCAAACAAAACAAAATGAAAAACAAAACAAAACAAACTTCATTAAAAAAATTTGATGCTCAGGCGGTGCCTGTAGCTCAGTGGGTAGGGCGCCAGCCCCATATACTGAGGGTGGCGGGTTCAAACCCAGTCCTGCCAAACTGCAACAAAAAAATAGCCGGACATTGTGGTGGGCGCCTGTAGTCCCAGCTACTCGGGAGGCTGAGACAAGAGAATTTTCTAAGCCCAGAAGATGGAAGTTGTTGTGAGCTGTGTGATGCCATCGCACTCTATTGAACGTGATAAAGTGAGACTCTGTCTCTACAAAAAAAAAAAAAAAAATTGATGCTCATGGGGCAACTGTGAAAACTAGATCAGAGAAAAGCAAAATTTGCTTTCTTATGAAAATATGCTTAGTTTTTAAAGAACCACACCAGTAGTTGTCCAGACAGCATTCAGAAAGAAGATTCTAGAAGGATTCTAGAAGGATCAAATATATTTCAGGAATATTAATTTAACAGTTGTGTACAGGAGGCAATTCTCTCACCAAAAAAATGCAAACTCCAGGTTTTAGGACACCAGGAATTTATGTTGTTCTATTTCCTGGCTTGGGATTGGTTGAAGAAGATGCTTAGGGAATGTGGAGAGGGCTTAGCATTTAGTGTAGAAAATATACTTGTACATCCCTCCCCCTCAAATAAATAACATATCCCATTAAAAAAGGAGAAAAAAAAAAAGAAAATATGCTTGCCTTATAGAAAGCTTAGCTCTGGGCTTGGTGCCTGTAGCTCAAGCAGCTAAGGTGCCAGCCACATATACTGGAGCTGGCAGGTTCGAAACCAGCCTGGGCCCACCAAATGATGACAACTACAATCAAAAAATAGTGGGGCATTGGGGCAGACACCTGTAATCCTAGTTACTTGGGAGGCTGGGGCAAGAGAATTGCTTAAGCCCGAGAGTTGGAGGTTGCTGTGAGCTGTGACGCCATAGCACTCTACCCAGGGTGATGGCTTGAGACTCTGTCTCAAGAAAAAAAATAGAAAGCTTAGCTCCCACCACAGACTGATTCGTGATTTAAACCAGGACTTGCCAACACTTGCGGGCCCTGCCGACGGGTCTGTTCCTTGTATCTCCTCCCTGTTGTCTTTATGTCCAGAGGGAGGGCGCCTGAGCTACCAGTGCTAGGGGTTACTCTGGTTTCTCTCAACAGCAGCCATGGATTTGGGCTAGCCCTTTCCGCTGGTTCTTTAGGCCTGTGTGCCCAATGGCAGGCGACTGACCAGAATGTGAGTGACCATCACTGCCCACCAACACTGGGAAGTGAAAAATGGACCTGAAGGAGTGAACCGGGGATCTTCACTTCATTCTCATCGTGCTCACAGCACGTCTCTCCCAGGGACACGTTCCAGTGAGGCAGAAACAATGTCCTCGACCCAACACCTCAAATCTGAACACAGCCTGAGAGCCCGCCTACCCCAAGTATGTTTGAGAGGGTGGGCAGTTCTGAAGCATCCTTCTTTATATCAACAAGCCACTTTTTAGTTCCAGGTAGAGCCAGGCACCCAGCTTCCAGGCCAGAGCCACAGAGCCAGTTCCACTTCCCTTGTCACTCCCTGCCATGTCTGCCCAACTTCCCAAACAGCTCGCGAATTCGCCCACCTTTGTTGATGACGACATATAATCAGACCCTCATAATCCATTGCCACTTTCAGCTAGTGCCCTGCCACTTGTCCTCCCGTGACCCCCCACTCCCGGGGGATTTCCAAAGCACACATCTACCCGTTTCAGGCCGCAGCAGTTACAGCTTCCTTTGGCCTACACAGACACACGAGGTCCTTTCCCATATCTTTTCAGTCTTCTTTCCAGTTTCCTTTCTTTCTTCCACAGAACCTTATTCCTGCCTAGATCACAGCACTTATCAGAGACATTGTCCGTATTTATTTACCCGCCCTCTGCCCCCTGTGAGCCTCCAGGGCAGGACACATCATTGCTCTCTTTGGGGCTGCTACTCAGCCTAGCACGTGGCTCTCAGAAGGCACCCACCAGTGTTAGGGCACATCACAGAAAATGGACCTCTTGAATGATGTAGTATGGCCCTCAGTGGGCCTTCTCGGGCTGTCATTTACACAGTCTGGGAATCTTGTTCAAAAGCAGCCTCAGGGTCAGTAGGTCTAAGTGGAACCCTAAGGCCTGCAGTTTTTTTTTTTTTTTTTTGAGACAGAGCCTCAAGCTGTCCCCCTGGGTAGACTGCCGTGGCATTACAGCTCACAGCAACCTCCAACTCCTGGGCTCAAGCGAGTCTCCTGCCTCCGCCTCCCAAGTAGCTGGGACCACAGGCGCCCGCCACAACGCCTGGCTGTTTTTTGGTTGCAGCCGTCATTGTTGTTTTGGCGGGTCCGGGCTGGGGATTCGAACCCACCACTTTAGGTGTACGTGGCTGGCGCCTTAGCCGGTTGAGCTATAGGCGCCGAGCCAGGCCTGCAGTTTTTACAACGTCCCAGGTGAGGTCAACGCTGTTGGTTGGGGAGCCACTTTGAGTAGCAAGGGCCTTTGGAATAGTAATAACTTTTTTAGATGAAAGGCCATGTAGAACTAATTATTCGTTTAGGGATCTTGAATTTTTTAGTGAACTTTTGATTTCAAAAAGATCAAAAGAAGGTAAAGATTTTATACACACACACACAGAGTATGATATGGAGCTATAGGTTATTCCAGAAATATGGGTAAAATAAATAAGGGGGCAAGAATAAAAGTCATTTGCTCCTAAATCCTCAATCCCAGCATGCTAATTCTCAATTTGAAGTTTTGTTAGAATCACCTGGGAAGATGTCAACCAACACACATTCTCCCCCGCCCCCTGCCCCATTTCTTCCCACCAATCTGACTTGTTCTAGAGGAATATGAAACCCTCTGCCCCCAGCTCCCACCACTGAAAACCACAGCCCTGGAGAACTTTTTTTTTGTTTGAGACAGAGTCTCACTATGTTACCTTGGTAGAGTGCTGTGGTGTCACAGATCACAGCAACCTTAAACTCTTGAGCTTAAAGCGATTCTCTTGCCTTAGCCTTCCCAGTAGCTGTGACCACAGGTGCCCACCACAACACCCGGCTATTTTTTTGTTGTAGTTATCATTGTTTTTAGCAGGCCAGGGCTGGGTTCGAAACCGCCAGCTCTGGTTTATGTGGCTGGCGTCCTAACCACTGAGCGACAGGCACCGAGCTGAGAACCTTTTGTTATTGGTGGGAATGTATGGTATCACTCAGCTGGGCTGGGGAAGAAATAAGTATTCAGTTTTATGGTAATTTAGATCCAAGAAATCTTTTGTAAAGAGATTTTAGCCAGGCCCTCCACACATTCTGTTGTTCCCTCTGCCTGGAAACCTCTTCCACCATTTCTGACTCAAGTCCTAGTCATCCTTCACATCTTCAAAACTGACCCGCCTTCATGCCTTGACCTTCTCCTTCCTGCAACACACACACACACACACACACACACACACATACACACACACATACATATGGGAAAACTATTTATCTCTCTTTCCTGTTAGACCATGAGTTCCAAAGGACAAATGTATTGTACACTTCATTCCTAGACTGGAGAATGAATGAAAAAATTAACTCTTCTTTCCATCTTTAATGAAATGACCTCTTTTACTTCTTACACCCTGTCCTCAATTGGCTGAGTGTAATTCCTATGAAGCTGACATTTAATTCAGGGCTTAGACCTGCTTAAATGATAGTACAATATTTCTTGGGGTTTGTTTGGTCCAAATTGTTTAGGTTGGGCAACAAGACAAAACCAATCTCTTCCTCTTCAATGTTAAAATTAAATAATAATTACTGCTTCAAAAACAATATTGATTGTGTATGTAAGATAGGAAGCATAACAACAAAAATGAATACCTGTGAACCCCACTACCCAACAAAAGAACTAGCCGCCTTGTGAAGACTGGTCTCTCTTCTTCTCTCCTTGCCTTTCCCTAGCAGAGAGAACCACTCTCCTGAATTTCTGTTTATGATTCACTTTTTTTTTTTTTTTGAGACAGAGCCTCAAGCTGTCCCCCTGGGTAGAGTGCCGTGGCATTACAGCTCACAGCAACCTCCAACTCCTGGGCTCAAGCGAGTCTCCTGCCCCCGCCTCCCAAGTAGCTGGGACCACAGGCGCCCGCCACAACGCCCGGCTATTTTTTGGTTGCAGCCGTCATTGTTGTTTGGCGGGTCCAGGCTGGGGATTCGAACCCGCCACCTTAGGTGTACGTGGCTGGCGCCTTAGCCGGTTGAGCCATAGGTGCCGAGCCTATGATTCACTTTTTAATAGGGTTTTTGTTTTGGTTAGTTTTTAGATACAGTGTCTTGTTCTGTCACTCAGGTTGGAGTGCAATGACACAATCGTAGCCCCCTGCAGCCAGGGCTAAACTGATCCTCCTGCCTCAGCCTCCTAAGTGTTTTGGGTTATAGGTGTGAAGTTGTTATGTCCTAGAAAACAGTTTTAAAAAATTTACCACATATTTATGCATTTCTAAACAGTAAGTTGTTTAGCATTTCTTGCTTTTGAGCTTTGTGAAAATGATATTTTTCTGGTTTGACTTTCTATAGCTTGTTCTTTTTTTCCAAAAAAATTCAATATTTTTCCTTTTTAGGGGGGTCCACCCTAGCTTGCCTTCTTTTCTTTCTTTCTTTCTTTTTTTTCCCCAGCACTGTTCCTAAAGTTCATCTATGCTATTGTGTATAGCTCTGGCTCATTCATTTTCATCACAGTATACTATTGCTTATATGAACAAATGGTGATTTATTTACGCATTCCTCATCAGTGGCCATTTAGGCTCCTTCTATTTTCTTGCACTTAGGGACAATGCTACTGTGAACAGTCTTGCCACATCAGGAGCATTTGTGAATTTATCTAGAATATACACCAAAGACTAGAATTGCTAGGTATGTGTGGGTCCAGGATTATAAGAGGGTGCCAAGTTATTTTTTTTTTAGCAAAGGTGTCAGTTTACAATCCTGACAATCCATACCCTAGGCAATGGCTTGTATTATTAAGACACAGGAAATGGAATCTCAAACTGTAGCATTTTTGTGGCAGAAGGCAGTGTTTCTGACTGGATGGGTAGAGAGAGACTGGCTTGACGCTCTACCCAAGAGACCGGCCTCTTGAGCCCTACACTTTGTTGAATCCTGATACTGGGGCTAGTACTTAATTGAGATATGAGACCAGGGTCCCCGATGGGCTTTGCTGTGGATATACAGTCATCATAGCAGACAATGAAAAGTAGAACGTGGGACCTGGAAGGGACCCTAGAGCCAAATTCATTTAAGGAGACTGAGGCACAAAAATGTTAAATTGCTTGAAGTCTGAGAGCTTATCACTGCAAAAGCCTTTCTCTAGGATACTTGATTCCTTTTTTCCCCCCTAGAATTTCTGGAGAAAACAGCTTGAAACAGAGATCATTAAATAGAAATGTTTAAATCCGATTTCTGTGTAAGAGTAAAATTTAGGTCTGTTTTAGCCCAGATGTAATGTCTCTCAGAGGTTTTTAAAAAGTAATTTAAGATGGAATACCATGATCTATAAAATTAATAATGACTCCATAAATATTCAAATAGCTGACCAATTTGTTTTTTAAAGGTAGTCGTTTGACTGAAGTGAGTGAAGAATTTGATAACTTTAGCTTCTTGGCTTATGAAGTAAGTAGGGATAATGGTATCCAATGAAGTAAACAGAGGAAAGATAGATTCTGCACAAGAGTGGTTTCAAATGCAGATTAAACTGTACCAAAGACATGGGTCTCCTGGGGAAAATGAATCTTAGTTACCGGACTGATCATTCTCGTCCTTGGATTATCTCCTCCGAGAAAAATGGTAGGTACCTCCTTTAGGAGTCAGTTTTGTCAGGAAGGAAAACTTTTAAATTCATTAAGTTTAAAATCATTCTCCTCCAATGAGCACTCATAATTAAGCTTTCCTAAGATTCTGGAAACTGTCTGTGATAATTATGTCAAAATAGCCCCACTGACTTGATGGTTTATAATGTAAGATGGCTTTACGTCTGAATGTGAAAAATATTAAAAAGAGACCAACTTGCAGGAGGGGTACCTAACACTCTTCAGAGTGTGCGTAATAATCAAATGTAGCATAATCCCTTGCAAAGGATTCTGTTCCATCCATCAGAGGCAGTCAGTGTGGACCCGGGGAAGGGGAGAAGGACTGCTTAACAACAGGAAGGGTGTTCATGTGAAGAAAAGTGGTTTCCAAAGTCTGCAGTGGAATTTTTCCTTCTGGAGCTATTTTCGTCAGGAATTCTCTTCCTCCCCACACCTGGACATATGCCTGGTGCCTCTCTTCCCCAAGAATACATTTACCATTTAAAAATATCTTTTGGTTTAACAATGTTTGCTGGCCAATAATAAAAGCTTTCTGTGATGCCTCTCTCTTTTAATGTCAGGAGAAAACTCAGGAACTGTTTACTACTTTGGGTGGGTGGCTTGGAGGGAAAAAAGAAAACCAAGCGGTTTTGCCCAGGAATGCTGACCAATCGGTACTGAAGTACTTCTGGTTCAAGTTTTCCTCCTAGCAGTCATTTTAATCAGCACTTCCCCTTTTTAATGAGCTTGTAGTGCCATTACATAATCACCCCGCTCACTGGATTAATGATGAAAAGAGGAACTGATTTTTCCAGTTGCATCATTTGAAGTAAATGTTAACTTTCTTTCTGAGTCCTTAGTTAACCGCATTAGTGTGACAAATATGTCTTTGTCTAGCATAAGTAATTAGAATTTAATCACTTTAACTGCATCTTAATTACCCCAAATGAATTGAAAGGACATTTAATAGCAAAGATTAAATTGCCTTAATGAACGATTTTTGTGACTCCATCAATACTTGAATCGCGTTAGCCACTCCTCTCACGCACTCCAGTCGCGGAACCTGTAGTGAGCACGGAGGTCACTAGGTGGCGCGCTTCGCTCGTTTGTTTATTTAATTTCCCCCATTGATCTGTTTTAGAAGACAACAGGAAAGGAAGCGAAAAGCACATAGTTTATTGTGTTCCTCCGATAACCTCTCTTTGGGACTATGAGATCATCCCCAGATGTGAAAACGAAAGCAGTGACTCAGAAACTGTCCATTCTGAGTACCCCAAGGCATACGCAAAGTAAGATCGGAAACACATGCTGCCTGGAAATACGCAGCGATTGGCAGAAACTGTGAGTTGTCCTCTGAACAATTGCCAACAGATACACAGAGTTTTACTCAACTTATTATTTTTTAGTGCAGAATCTTAAAATATGAGTAACAGGCAAGCTTTGCAATAACCAGGCAGGCACTGATGTGGAGCAAAAAAAAAGAAAAAGGTAATTGCTACCAAAGTATGGAGAGGAATGCCAAAGCCCGAAGACATAGGAAGCCCTGGCCCGGGTCCACAGCTAAGGAGATGGGTCTTGCTCATCAGTAATTGTTTAAGTGAAGGAAGAGATAAGGGAGTCTTGGGTTCCCCACCTAGCTGTGGCACTGCCTTGAGTTCCCATTGGCTGCTTCTCCAAAAGAGAGTAATTAAAAACTCTCTCTTACAAGTCTTGAGTATAAAAGAATTGAGTTTCCATAAGCAACTGCCTTTAAGAATCCCAGAAGGAAGACATGCTCTCTGTAGTTTCAAGAACTTCATTATGGAGAGGCTTTCTCAACTGGGTGTTTGTGACAGTGAATCAGACATTTCCACACTCTGGGTCCACTGACCTGGTGGACCTGTACTGTCAACAGAAACACCAGGTGAAGGGTAAGAAGGTCCTGGGGTTTGAATTGAGAAAGCTGAGTTCAGGGCACCAGCTATGTTTTCACAGGTAATTATTTAACCTCACTGAAGAGAACAACAATATGGGGAAATAATGGTAACTGCCACATGGACAGGTGGCTCCCAAACTTTGCCACATGTTAAAAACACCTCATTCAAATCTCAGTGCCCAAGTCATGCCCTATACCAATTACATCAGAATATCTTGGGTTGTAATCAGGCATTGGGTTTTTTTAAAGCTTGAAGTGATTCCAATGCATAGCAAGATTTGGGAGCCACTGGCATAAATGAAGAATATTAAATGAAAATATTTATGTGTCCACCACAGTATCTGATGAAGAGAATGTGCACAACAAACTTAAGCTCCTTCCTTATCAATTGCTACGACAAATCTGATGAGTTGTACCAGTTAGAATCTAGTTCTGTCCAGCTGTTATTAACATCTGAAAGAGATGCCTATCTAAAAGAGAAAACAATTTCTAGGAGTGAATTTGTTACAATTTTATGATAATGTAACATCTTTTGGAAATATTCCATAGCACGACCTAGTGATACATAACTTTTGTGTTTATATAAAAATAATCAGATTTTTGTGATGGGTCCAGTCACCTAACTTAATCCTATCATCTCAGAGGGAAAATAAGTTTCGTTAGTGTTAACATATTTGTACTAAAATAAGAACCTGTGCAAACCTGTTAATAGAAAGTATAGATTTATGATTGCACACTAAATCTATAAAAATAGGTTTCTTTTTACTGGACTGTATGAGACTGACATTTTTTTCATGTGGAAATAAGGTAGCTTTCTTCCCTGAAAGGTGCTCATCTTGTTTAAATAGAAACAATGAAAATAATATTCAATATTTGTGGAATATTCAATATTCAATATTTGTGGAACACTTTTCTCCAGCATTGTAAGGAATGTGTCCTCTGACAACCATATCTTCAGCTCCTCCTTCTGTTGCTACCTTAGGTTGGGGGCCATTCCACTTGACCAATTCCCCCAAGAGTGTGGAAATCCTGCTGTTTTAATGGGGACCGAAATGAAACTAGCCATTTCTCATTCACCTCATCAAAGCTCCTAGGTTGATTTAAAATATTAAGTTGATGCTTAAATATTCCAATGTGTGGAGTTTACACTGAGCACTGTCACTTGAGGGACAGACATGGGCTCTAACTAGCAAGCTCAGGAGCAAGGTTCCTGAGACTGTCCTATTTAATTAACCACTGACATTAGAGTAAGGATTTTCTTTCTTACAAGAAAATCAGGAATAAATTTTACGGATATCCTCTGTAAGAACAATTTCTTCTGATAACTTTGTGTAGCAGCATCTGATTATCTGAATTTGCCAAGAATGTGGAAATGATGACATCAAAACAACTCGTGTAACAACCTCCTTAAAGACCTCGTAGATTAGAGATGACTATAGATTTTCCCCAGCGCGGATCAAAGGGACTGAATTGAACGTTTTGGCTTAATGATCCAACCCCTGTCACACCCACAGGGACGCGAATTCCGATTTTATAAGCAGGTGTGCACATGCACTCAGACGCACACACAGAGCTGCAGAGGAGGGACGAAAAGATCAACTACCTGATCGACGCGGGTAGGTTTGATCTTTGCTATTACTTGACTATGCCAGTGTCTAGTCCTGGCGGGGCCTCGCACCCTCACAAACTTCGAACAGTAGCTGTTAATTTTCGTTTTCTCTACAGCTTTCCAAACACATCCTAGTCGCCTTCCAAGGGCGAAGAGAAACTGGACCAGGCAGCAGGAGGCTTGGGCCCTGTCCAGGGTCCTGACGCCTCCCCAGCGCTGGTCAGCTTCTGAACGCCCTTTTACCCACTCCACACGAGACGGAACAAAGACTTCCAAGATCAAGGCCCCAGGGCTGCCTCCTGACTCTAGGTCAGTTTGCTGGTGGAGGAAACAACAAAACAAAGGAATTGTCAACCCGTCAACCCGCCAGGCTCAACCTCTGACTTCAGACCGCCACGGTCACCTTCTCTGCTCTGACCGTGTTTTTCTCGAATAAAAACATGCCAGCGAAGGCACAGATTCGGATAGAAAATCTAAACACTCATCTTTGGGGAGGTTAGAGTCGGGGTGTAATTTGGGGGATGGCAATTGTGTCTCCATGAGTAGGGCTTTGTTGAGCACCTCGATAGATCCACTACACATCCTTTTCTTTCTCCTTCACATCCTCTTCCTATCAAAACAGCTATTGTTTTGAGAGTCACTAGGACAACGGATAGGCTAAGTACAAAGGCAAGTAAGCCTCTTTCCGCGGCGGGGCGAATCGCGGTCGCTTGCTGGGCGCCAGGCTCCAGAGGCCCGCAGGGGGCGCAAGCAGCTTCTGTAGCGCAGCCGGTCGGGCTACTCTGAGAATGAGCCCAAATGGGGGCGGGCGGGGCGGGGAGGGATCTGGGAGCGCAGAGTGCTGAGGCTTGAAGATACAGACGCATCCTGGGCTTTGGGTCGCTTTGCTGCTACAAAACAAATGTGCTATTGCTGCCACTGTCCTTCCCAAATGTCAACTAGAGGGCCAGCTGGGTCTCAAGTGACCACTGAGCCCTGGGCTGAGTGGCTTGCTCTCAATACCGGGATTGGATCTTCGGATGCTTCCAATGCGATCCCAGCTGCACTGGCTGGTGGGATAGCCTCACACCCTCCAAAGAGGCTGTTGGGTTCTTTTGTCTTTTTAGCAGGCGTCTCGCTGCACTGACACCAACGTAGCCACACAATAGCCCTCAGTACTCCTGGAGCCCCAGAAGCAGGTGTCGCCCATCCCAGCCATACTCATACTAGAGGCCCCAGTCTTCCTTCCCCAAATGCAGACTTCTAAATCCCATGTGCACCTTCGTCTCCTCGCTAGGGTTTGTGCTAATGGGATCTTCACAGAGGAAACTATTGTCCTACACCCTCCAGGGGACAGACACACACTGTAAGAAAGGCGTCAAGTGGAGCCTTCTGGTGGCTGTTCCCAAGAGTGAGACCTTTTGGTTTAGAAATCGGCTGGTAAGTGTGTGAGGGTCGCCAGTCGACTATCCGGACCCACAGTCCTGGGCGGACTCTGGAACTCCTCGGTCTCCCCCTGACAACCGGCTGTCCCACTACCACGCTGGGAGGAGGCACACCCAAGCCTTCCGAGGAGGAGGCGCTTGCCGCGGGCAGCCCCTTTCGTCCCGGGCTGGGTGGCGACACAGTCGGTCGCGCCTCGCCAGCCCTTTGTTCGCGCCGCAGCCAGCTGGAAGCAGCTTGCGCTGCTGGACACCCGCGGCGCAGAGACGCTGAGCGGAGCGCGGGGAAAACGCTGCGCTTGACGCCTTCTCCCCCTGCTGTCTGGCCCAGAAACTCTTCCAGATTCCGAGTCCCACACGCTCAGCTCTAGCTAGCTTCCCTTCCCGCCCTGGAGTCTTTGAGGATTGAAGAGTGGTGCCTAGGGTCCAGTGTCACACTCCTGCATTCCTGCACGGCTCCTGCGGCCCAGGGAAGAAAGGGGATAGTGGAAATATCACCGCCTGGGATAAATATTAACGAAAAAGCAAATGGACTTGTGTGGGGCCCAGTTATCAACCAATCAGGCCCCAAGGCCACTCAAGGCAAACACAGCCCAGGTTGGGCCAGGCTAGACTTTCTCATCGCAGTCACCCTACTGAACCCCTCCTCCTGGGCTCAGGTCCTTCCCCAGGTCGTTTTGGGGGCAAATATGAGATAGGAAGAGGGTACGGTCCTAAGTGCTGGTGGCCAGCCCCACTCCCCGGTATTTGCAGGTTTCCTTGTCTCCAAGGATGGCAGGGGCCAGGTGGTCCATCATTCGTCCTGCCCAAACCTGCAGCCTACGCGCCACAGTCTCTGGGTCTGCCGTGCTGTGCTCGGTGTTTCTCCTGCTGGCAGCTCCTGCGGTGTGGCCGATGCCTTCTGGAATCTTTAATTGGTAACTAATCTCATTCCCTCTTGATAGGCGCTCACGTCAGAGGCGCGGCACCGACCCATCCGCCCACCCCACCCGAGAGGACACGTGGCCAGAACCCTGTCGCGCTGCGTTTTAATGGGGCAGCAGCAAGTATTACATTGAGGGAACAAATATTGATTTTTTTTTAAGGTAGTTAATTTGGTGAGAATTTCCTCCTGTCGTCAGTCCTCCACCAGCCGCTGTAATTTCTTGATGGGAAGGCGTCTCCCCAAACACACTGCAGGGTGGGGAGGGTTTTGACCCTGTTCAACAGGCTGCACAGAATTCGGGGCACAGAGAGGGGTGTGGAGGGGCATGGAGAAGCCGCCCTCCCACAGTGGAGCTAAGAAACCGAGCTTAATGGACCCTGGCCTGGAACGGTGGTTGGGAGGAGACTGGGGGAGGGTCTTTGAGTGCAGGAGCTAGCAAAGCTGTAGGAGGCACCTCTGCACGTGGGAGCTGGTCCTGTTGGGCAGTCATGAATGTCCCCAGCCCGCCAAGCACCTGGCAATCTGTTTCAAAGCCCCTGCACTCGGGGCTTGCTAGAGGTCATTTGGAGTGTTCAGAACCCGCCCCCTTTAAATGAAAGTGTTAATCAACGTTGTTCTTCAGTGACTTAAAAATAGGTCTCGGCTTTTGCGGTTTGAGGAGCTGGTTCCAGGTTCCTTGGAGAAGGCCCTTTTGGATCAGCACAGAACCCTCCGGCCCAACCCTCCCCACCACTCCTTTAAGTTGAAACAAAAATGGAAGCCACATGTTTCACCAGGGATTCAGGACGCTGAGTTAGCTCAGTGTTTGGCACCAAACACCTGTTCTGCTGAAGTCTCCTAGTTTCACTTTTTCGAGAGAAAGCCATGAGCTGGGGGTCAAGAGCTGCAAGGCTTTCCACCGGCTGGCTGCTGGGTGCCCAGACAGGAGCCTCTTGGATGACCATTTGGGTCTCTGCGCGAGCCCCGCCTCCGAGCACTTAGGCTCTTTCCCCCACTTCCTGGAGCTCTGCTCTCCACATTTGGCGGTCAGAGGGTGTTCACGCCTCAGGTTCCAAGCCTTGGGGGTCGCCTCTGCATAGAACCAGTCAATCTTCTAGGAGGCGACAAGACGCAGTGGAGGTGGAGGGTCAGTGAAGACTGAAGCAAACCCTTCATGGGGTGGGAGGGGCAGGGGTAGGGATCGAGCTTTCCAGGAGGGGTAACCTTCTCCATTTCCACCTTCTCCCACTTTCCTCCGCCCCACTCGCTGGCCTTGGCGGTCCTGGGTAAATGGTCCTGAAGACCCGCTCCAGGCACTACCTTGGGCGTCCGCAGAGGCTGAGCAGTCAGGATGAGTGCAGACCTCTTGACCACCCCCTCCGACACCCCAGCTGCCCGCAAGGTCTTGGTCAGCCCACGGGGGGCGATATGGTACCGGCGGCACAAGGGCAGTGGAAACGCGGGAACCTGGGATTTGCCGGGTCACCCAGTCAGCCTCACCCCTCCCTCTGCGGTCCTCTTACCCCCGCCTCGCCGGGCTCCCGGGCTCAGGCTACAGGAATCTGCGTGAGCACTTCGCTTGCAGCGAAGGAGGACGGGGCCCGGCTGGAAAACCAGGCAGGGGAGAGGCTCAGAGAGCTCAGCGCTCAAGACCAGACCCAGGGAACTCTTTGGGTCGCTTCCCGGCTCGAGTCACAGGCTCGCTAGCACTTGCCAACCCCCAGCTTCTCATTGGCAGGCACGAGGTGGGGGCGGGGGGCTTCGTCCTCACGCTTTGATTTTAGACAGTGAAACGGCTCAGTGCCCCCGGCTCAGAGCGGATTGACTGTCTCTCAGTTCTCCAGGGACGAATTAATGGAGAACGATGAGTTAATTAACAAACCCTCATTCTGGCTTTTACCTTTTCTTTTCGCCAAGGCTCAGGCCTGGGCGCCCGGCAGAGATAGGAGTTGGGGAAGGCAGGGACCCGGTAGTCAATCACTTGGCAACCGTCGCCCAGGTCTCATCAAACCCAGTCCGCCCTCCGCTGTCCTTAGCTCTACCTTTCGCCCCTGGGGGCCGCAGAATTCGCCTGAAATCCCGGACCACGTTCAGAATGGGCTTGAATGTCCCCTCGGCCTACCGGCCGTCTGGGGGAACCAGACGCAGCATGTGTGGGGAGCCCCGAGACCTTCCGGCTCAACTCAGAAACACCCGCGCCGCGGGGTTCAGGCCCGGGGAAACCTCTGCTCGCGGCTGGGGGACATTTACACACTCTACCTGCTTGCAGGGATTTAGACAAAAATCACCAAGAAGAATAATAAAATGAATGCAAAGTCCTCAAAGAGTCGGCGGCGAAGGCAGACCGTGGGCTTGGCGTGTGTTCTGCCTCTCCCACCGTGTGTTCTGCCTCTTAGTCCTGTCTGCCTCCTTTCCACAGCCGCTTCCTCGCACAGAACGCTTGCTAACTCTCACACCTCTTCCACACCACACACTCACCACCCAGCGGCTTCGGAACTTTTGGTCTGCACTCTTAGATTGTGATTCCCCAAGCCCACCCAGCGCCAATGAAATAAGCGCGGGAGTGGGTCACTGGAGCGGGTTCAGCCAAACAGTGATGCGGGTCTGGTGAGCTCCAGCCCAGCGACGTGTGTGTGCCAGGGGCACTGCGAGGAACAGCTGCGCTCAGTTCCACACACAGTTGCCTCCCTCTTCCCAAACTTAGAGTGCTTAGCTGAAAAGCGGCTCACAGACCTTGTCTCGCCAGGTGCGGGATTTCTCTCAGCCTCCCGCTGTGCGAGGTTCCAGAGCTGTCCCCACGCACAAATGCGTCCCCAGCAGCCGCGGAGACCGCGCCGCTTAGCTCTTTGAGCTTCCACAGCCAAAGTATTGAACCTTGGAGAAGGAGATCGGCTTCCCGGCAGCGTGTTAGCCCTTCTAGACACAAGGACCCCCCTCCCGCCTCCACCCACCTCTGGGAAGGAGGGAGAGGTGAAGCGCGCCCAACCCACCCTCCTTCCCTCCCTCCTTCGGTCCGTTTGGCTTCCGAGTCCCTTATCTCCCCTAGCGCTCGGCTCCTTGGCCGGCTCACCTGCTAAGCGGAGCGCCGACATGCGCTGGAACTCCGGCTCCTGCAGCCACTTCCACATCCTCCGGAAGGTTTCCCGGCCGGATTTGAGTTTGCTCCAGGGTTTGGGATTGCGCAGCAGGTCCGAGAGGGTCCCCTGGGAGCGGCAGAGCACCCTCTGCGCGAAGATGGCCTGTGGGATGCTGTAGCGTTTGAGCTCCGTGGTGATACGCTGCGCCACCTCTTTGGTATTGATCTCTTCCATCTGCCCTGAATTACTTCCATTGCTGACCTGCGCGCCGGTCACCGAAGGGTTGGGCTCCCGGGCTGTGCCCAGGAGCTGCCCGTGGCCCTGGGCGTTCAGGTGGGCATGGGGGTGGTGCGGAGGAAGGCCGTTAATGGGCACCATGCCGGCGGAGGTGGGCGTGAGGTGCTGCTCGCCGTGGCGGCTGAGCATCGCCGGATGGTGGGCTTCGAAGCCGTTGGGGGTGAGCATCTTGTCGGTGGGCATGGCGGCGCCCGGGTGGGCATAGTGGGGGAGCCCTTGCTGGGAGTTGTGGATGCTGCCCAGACCGGAGCTGGAGAGGGGCGAGAGGCTCTGGCCCATGCCAGCCACGTCCTTGTGGTAGGGGGTATAGAGGTTATTCATGGAGGCCAGCCCGCGCTCATCCCGCATGAGAGTGAAGCTACCGCTCACATTGCCCGCCAGGCGCTGGTGGTGGTGCGGGTGGTGGTGGTGATGGTGGTGGTGGTGATGGTGGGGGAACTTGTCCGAGACTGTGGAAATGGGCGGCAGCGGCTGTAGAGGGGTTAAGGTGGTGTAGGTGGTGGGCATGCTCATACCTGGGGGAGTCTCGCAGGCCATGGTCATAGTGGGGTGCAGGGGGCCGGCCAGGCTGTGCTCGGGGGCCCGGTGGTGGTGGTGGTAATCGCCGCCGCCGCTGCCGCCGTCCAGCAGGGACGCCATGCCCATGGAGCGCGGGTGCGCCGGGGGCAGGTGGCTGCCGCGATGCGCCACGGAACTGCGCGCGTGGGGGCTGCCGCCCAGCAGGTCGGCAGGGGCGGGCACTGGCTCATGGCTCACCCCGTGCAGCTCGCCGATCGCCTCCATGGTCAGCTGCGCGTTCATCGTGATCCGGGCGAGCGAGCGGCGGACACAACATCGATGTGGCCGGGCAGGAGGCGGCGAGCAGCGCACGGAGTCCTGTCTTCACATCGGCTGCCGGCGACTGTTGCCTTCCTTCCTTCGTCTTACTGTGGGGCTCTGTCTCTCTCTCTCTTTCTGTGTGTGTGTATGTGTGTCTCGCCTTTCTCTTGCCCCCACCTTCCCCTTTGCGTCCTCGGCTATTTTTTTTAAATATTAATTTCCAAAAAGGATCCGCGCCGTTGAGAGAGCGCTGTGCCCCCAGCCCGCCCACCCCCGGCCCCCTCTCGCCCCTCTCTTTCTTAGAATTGTGAGGCCCTCGGCTCCCCTGACGCAGCCCGCGCGCCTGCCGCGGCTGCTGCCTGCCAGCGCCACTCGCCAGCTCCAGCCATGGCTCGGTTACTGTTGCAGACTCTGTGGCCGGGGTTCGGTCGCTGCTGCTGCCGCCGCGGCCCGCCCTCTCTCCCGCCTGGTGCAGCGCGCATGCGCGCAGTGCGGCCCCTCCCCCCCTCGGTCCCCGCGCGCCGGGTCCGTGACGTCCCCATACAAATGAAGGAGGGGGCCCTGTGCCTTCCCCGCGGCGCCGGACAGCCGGGTAGCTGCGGGCATGTGCAAAGGACTGGCGCGGAGCAAGATTTGGGCCTGCCGCCGCAATCCCGGGAGACTGGCGCCCGGCTCGTCTCCCTTGCTTGGGTGGAATCTCTCCTCCCAGCCCCGGGATGCTCCTTCCCGGCTTCTATCACCGCGCGGTATGGGTGGAAAGCCCTCGTCAGTCTCTCTCCAGTTGCTGCTTCCCGTGCAGGTTGCCCGGGGAGCTGGGGACTGTGTCATCACCCCTTCCACTCTGGCCCTCTGAGCTTTATTTCCCGGAGGGCTGCTAGGAGTCCGTGCTTTCCCTCCCTACCTTTAAAAGGCTCAGGCTATGTTGGGGAAGGGAGCGGAACGGGCGCAAATAGCCTAAGGGCCTGTGTCACCTTGGAAGCTGTTGACCCCGCACCCTTCCTCCTCCCGAATACTAACTTATCTGTCCATCCTTTCTCATCCGTGCTCTGGGGAGAAGAGCACTCTATGCCAAGAGTCCCAATCCCCGCCATACCTCGCTGTCTCCCGCCGCCTGAGTCCTTCTCCTGTTCAGCTCATAATTAAGGCTGCACATCTGCTACGCCAAAGACCCGGTCCGTGGGGGGTGGGAAGAGAGAGCCAGTGCCCGGGTGGGTACCCATGTTAACTTCCGGGTGCTGATGAGGCCAACGAGGCGCGAGAGGTTCCTGTGGTTGCTCCAAGGTAAAGCACCCAGAGGCAGCTGCTTTCGAGAAGTACTGACGCAGGCAGGACGGATGCTGGCGCAGGGGTCTCCGCTTGGGCCGTAGGGACGCCCTTTTCCCAGCGTCCCCGAGAGAAGCCTCTGGATTTGAAAATCAATTCAGCATCGGGAGTGTTTGCGCCCTTCCCACAGTCACTCTCCATCCGGAACCGAACCTAGTCCTTGGGCCTGGTGGGGTACGCGTGGGGAGGCCCCCAGTGTGGGGCTTACACCCGGCTGCCACATGCCGCGGCTTTCTTTCATTTACAAAAGAAAAAAAAATCCGTAACAAAAGGCAGAGCCGTGTCCGCTTAGGTGCTTTCATCCCTTGCAGAAAAGACAGATGTGCCCATTGTCCGGCCCGTGGCAGTTACGCCGGGTCATCGAGGAGCCTCAGCCCCGGGCAAGCGGTGGTCACAATGGGAACAGCCTCTCAGAACCTGGGTATCTGGGTCCAGATATGAACGAAGCTTGTTCTGGGCCAAACTCAGACTGTGGATTTGTTTGCTGGGCCACCGGGCTGCAGCTCACTGGCAGTGTTTCCACCGCGAATGTTCCCAACCCGCCCAGAGAGGCCAGGAATGTGATAGTGGTAGTAGTCTTGGTTGAGTTCTCAAGGCAAAAGTTTAGGCTGGCCAAACTTTGGGAAGAAGCCCCCATCAGCTAAGGCATGAGCAAGCTCATTTCTTTGCCCAAGTCTCTGCCACCACCAGGTCACCATCACGATCCAGGCAGGTAAAGATCTAGGCAGTGGGTACAGTCAACCTGATTTCCTTGAAAGTGGTCTTGTCCTGGACTGGCTTATCTGGCTGGTTTTATCACCAGAGAAAAGACCACCAAATGCACTTCCATTCTGTCCAAACAATGAGAATGAAGGCCCTGGGAGTGGGAGTCCGTCACAATGGATTTCATGTCTACTTGCATAAGAAACATTTTGGAATTTAAGCTCTCCACAGAAGAAAAGGTCTTTGGGAAGAATACATATTGACACAAAGGAACTCAGAAAACACCATTACTCTATTTAAACTTATATCTATGTCTACTTATTCACCCACACATGCATTTGAGCATAAAACATATTTTCTCCCTAGTAGATCACAATACGTTAGCAGTTAGCTGCACCCTTGGTTCCTTATTTTTTCTGTTCTCTTTTCCTAGAGCATAGGGGAAAGGGCTCTCATATGAGACCAAACAATGGGTTAAAACAGTGGGCAGCCTTTGAGCTAAACTGTTGTCTGTCCCCCCCCATTTTAATCCTGCTGAAATGATTGATTTTGCCCTTATGACAACTCTCTTCCCAAAAGGCAGTTTGTTAAAAGAAAGAAAGAAGTAAATACCATCAAGTGCACAAACTGTTCATGGTTTTCTCTTTGTGTGGCTAATTAGGAATTTGATCTTGGAAACCCTCCTTTATGTGAGGCTCTTGGCTGAGTCCCTGGAGTCCACCTGAAGACGGCTGGGATCAGGTGAACTCAACTTCCCCCACTCCCAAGGGGCTTTATGAAAAGGAGGCCTGGTTGGTTCTCGGGGAAGGAGCCAAAAGAAAGCTCTGGAAGGGCATAATATGTGTGGGGTTGCTCATTTAATGTTTCTTTTGACATTTTTTTCTAAAACATTAAAAAACTTGTATATGTAGGTCTTGGTTTGGTTTGCAAATCTCCCGTATCTTTCCACGGTTTAACCATTGCTTTTCTGTAATTGACTGAATTGCAGTGATTTCTCAGTCAGAAACAATGTATTACTATATTCTTATGTGATGTCTCAGATTTTTTTTTTTTTTTGACAGGTCTCCCTCTTGTTACCCTGGCTACAGTGCAGTGGCATCATCATAATTCACTGCAATGTCAAACTCCTGATTCTGAGTGATCCTCCTGTCTTGGCCTTCCAAGTAGCTAGGACTCCCACTACATACGTTCTGCTAATTTTTCTATTTTTTTTTTTTTTTTGTAGAGACAGGATCTTGCTCTTGCTCAGGCTGGTCTTGAACTCCTGGCCTCAGGGGATCCTCCTGCTTCATCTTCCCAGAGTGCTAGGATTACAGGCAAGGGCCACTGTGCCCAGTCAGAACATTTTCCTCTTACTAAGTGTATGTGATGAGTAGGAAGGATACTCGTGTCAGGCCTGGTTAAGGTGAGTGTGCATGTATGTGTGTCGGAGGGACATAAGAGAGAGCATCCACTGCTGGAAGGCTGGGCTTGCTTTTGTCATTTTGTCCCTCTCCCTCCTTCCCTCTTCCAATGCCCAGCACAAAGCCTGGCACCCATTAGGTGCTCTAAGGGAGATGAAGGAATTAAGAGTCCAAGTAGGAGTCCTTTGAAAATTGGGAGGTCAATGTGTGTGATTGGGGGGGGAGGACTTGTTTTTAGCTGCTTAGATTTTGAGCAGCTGCAGGGAATTTAAAGAAAAAATTAGTGTCAGCTAGGTGCCTGTGGCTCAAGTGGCTAAGGTGCCAGCCACATACACCTAAGGTGGCGGGTTCGAATCCAGCCCAGGACCACCAAAAAACAACAATGACTGCTGCAACCAAAAAAATAGCCAGGCATTGTGGCAGGCGCCTGTGGTCCCAGCTACTTGGGAGGCTGAGGCAGGAGACTCGCTTGAGCCCAGAATTTGGAGGTTGCTGTGAGCTGTGATGCCACAGCACTCTACCCAGGGGGATAGCTTGAGGCTCTGTCTCAAAAAAAAATTAGTGTCAGTCACCAGCAGAAAATGTATATATGTAAACAAAAGGGAAATAAGACTTGACTGGATGTTTGTTGCTAGCAATATTTTTACTGTGAAAACAGGATTTTAGGGTGTTTATTTAGAGCCTGGGATGTAGGAAGGGAAAGTACAATCTTGCTTTGTGGGAGACTCCACCAGGCTTAGAAAAGAGAAAAAGGATAAGGCCATCCCTCCAAATGCTGGTCACACAGGTTCTCTGAAAATCTTCCCTCAGTTCCAAAGTTAATTCTTTAGTTCTTTTTGTGGGTTAGTAGGGATGCAACAAGTAGCCCAGTCCCAGTTTGGGGGCCATTCTTAAGAAATGTTTCTAGACTCTCTGAACCATTACATGTTTACTTCTCACTTGTTGGCCTTACAAACAGCAAGCTGAGATGTCAGCACAAATTCCTCCACCCAGGGCTTTTCAGGGAAAGGCTGGTTCCTTGCCTCAGAAAGTAACTCACCAGCATTTCTGGTGCCTGTAAGCCAGTCTAGAATTAAACTATAAGGACCCACCTTTTGGGTGTCTGGCTACAGTAGATACCTGATACCTGGGGGTGAAGGATTTGGTCCTGGATGCTTCCTGCCAGGGTCTCCTATCTTCCTTTGGAGTCCTCACCTCTGGAGAAAAAAAAATTTTTTTTTTCTTTACTCACCACTAAACTAATGAGGAACCTCTGGAGAAATTTTATTCAGAAAATTGCTGTTGGCTTAGAACACCAAGAACTTTAGAAAGGGGTGGCCTGGGGATTCTTATTGAAAAGCATTAAAAAGATTAACCACTGACTTCTGTCCAGTCTTTGGGCACCAAGGATGTGGTAATCAATTATTCTAGCTCTCTTTCCCAGTCTTTGATTTGTTTGGCATACAGTGTTTGTTTACCCGTTCAGTTACCTTTTCTCCTTTTTTTTTCTTAAATTACAATTTTTTTTTGCCCATGAAAAGATTTTTTAGCGGGGGATTTTGCACTTTCCTTTATTTCATTTCCTTCTCACCCCTCAGAATCCCCAAGAGAAAGGTGTTCTGCCAAAGGACTGTCAGCTCACGCCAACTCCAGGTGAGATTCTGGGTTCTAGGAGCTGCCAAGGGCAACCGGGGCGGCCATCCGAGGATCTGGCTATTTTTTTACCCGGAGGAAGAAAACCGCTTGCTTTCCTGGGCTCTCCGGTGAACTAGAAGCGGCTTCTCCAGGGTTGAAATCCGTTTGGGGGTTGCTCACTTCGGCAAGAGCTTTTCAAGGCTTCAAGCCCAGACCTTCAAAGTGACCGGAGAGGGGTATCCTGACGCTGTGGGCTGAGGCAGGCGTTTGGTTCCTGGGGAGCTGGCCTTCTCTAGTCAACCCTCCAGCTTTTCTTTTCATTCTTGGTCATAACTTTATATGGTTGAGGTCTATTACAAAAGAGACCTGTCCAGGCCAGCGGGTGGGGGCGGAGGCGATGAATTGTCCTGATCCGGGTTCAGGCTCCTCGTCCAGGGTCTCCCCATCTGGGGCTTTGCGCTTTATTAGCAGCGCGCAATAAAGAGAATAGAGAATTCCAAGGATGGGGGCTAGGAAGGACAGGGACCAGGAGGAGGGGCCCTGACACTGGCAAGATTCAGCGACGCAACGTGAGAAAAACTCTGGGGTGGTGGTGGTGGACGGCAAACTCGCTTCCAGACGATTTTCAAGGGCAACATTCCCTCACCCGGGAGGAACACCGAAGGGCGGAAGTCGCAGGTGGCCGCCTAGCAGGGAGCCTCCCTCAGGTGGGTGACGCTTAGACCAGCCACTCGATTCTAGGCCGACCGGGGGCCAGCGCCCTGCACGCCACCCAGGCCCAAGAGCAGCTGCACTTGGAAAGAAAGAAAACTCTTTAAACAAATCATTTTGGTGTCTAATCAATTAGTGTTTGCGCAGTCAAGTACCATAGATTTAACAGAATAATCGTTACCGCCCTTGTCTTTATTTGACCCGCAGACACCTAGAAGATTTAAAAATGAAATGCCGGTGTGGTGGGTTCCCCACTGCTCGCCTCTCTCTCTGGCCTCCTCCGCCCGGTCAGGGATTTTGCTTCTCCAGGCCTACCCCCCTCTTTCCCTCCTCCTTCGTTCCTTCTTCCCCCTTCACACATTCCACACTTTTAACCTTCTTTAACTGACTGTAGGGCCCAGTTGGCCCTTTGGTATCTCTGTCTTTCATCTCCCATCCCCTTTACCCCAGACCTAGCCTCTGGGTGTGCAACCCCAGGGACTCCAGGTGAGCCCGCTTGTCCCCCACTACCCCAGAGCCATTCGGGTGTAGGATTCTAAAGTTGTCAAGTGCTCAGTGGTCTTTTTCCTGAACCCTCCCCTCTGGCCCCTTCCCCAAACAGTCCAGGGTCCTGTGCCTTGCTCTTTAGCTTTTGTGGAACTTGGCAAAGCCCTTCACCTGAACGGTGGGAGGGAGAGAGTCCCAGTGGATCGCTGAGTGGGGACTGTAGTCCCATGAACACTTCTCGACCAGTCAGCTCACAAAGGCTGTAGTTGGGGGTTTGAGGCTCGGAAGGTCTCCAGGGGCTCAGGAATAGCTGCTCCTGCGTCTTCCTTTCTACTCCTTTTCTTTTTCAGGCCTAACAGGTAAGGGTGCATGTATATGTGTACGCAGGCTAGTCGTGTGCACCCAGGCCATCAACCCTGTGCTGAATTCAGGCTCCAGGGGGCTCCAGGGGGCTCGGGGGGGGGGGGGCGCTGGAGGGATGGCCACCAGGGCCAAGAGACCTGGAGGTGAGGCTATGGGGCCTTAGTGGAAAGTGGAGGGGGGGGGTGATGAAATTTGGAACCCCCAAGTGGCCAAGACCACCTCTACCCTTAAATTCCTCTAATCTTGTAGCTCAGCAGGAAGGTTGGAGGCTGCAGCTGCTGCCTCCGGACAGTGGGTTGGTTACATTAAAGGCTGTAGTTCTGAAAGGAGGAGGCAGGACTGAACTGGAAATGAGCCTGCCTCTTCCTCTCCACGCCGCTTTTCGTCCCAGAGTTCCAGCCTCTCCAACTTCATCCTGGAACGTTTCTACGCCCTTGGAACTGCCTTGCAGTTCCCAGTCTCCTCACCACCTGAGAAACTTCGCTCTCAACAATAGATGATTATAATGTACTTGACTAATGCCTGTATTTTCCTGTTTAACATACATTAATCCAAGTAACAAAAAAAATCAATATTGCTAACAACATTGCAAACAAATCCTAGTTTCTCTCACACAAAAACCTCCTCCGATTTCCAGTCACTCCTACCTCCTTGAATTTTGCTATCCCACTTTAGTCCACTGCTAGCTCCTGGTTAGCCTAGAGTCTAATTCTGGCTTTTAATAAGCTCCTCTCTAAAATTCCTGATTTTTTTTTAAATGGTTGTTGCCATGAGGAGAATCCATAGTACTCCACATTCCAGGCTTCTCTCTCTTGGGGTCATTTAAGGCCCCTGAGTTTACCTCAAACTTTGCCCCTTTCAGCAGTAGCAAACACCCAAAGTCCCTGGCCAATGACTTTTGTTTTTGTTGTTTTTCCTCCCTAACTAAACCCTGCATGTGGCGGCCTCAGCACTTCTGAAGGGCAGGAGACCCCACTCAGCTGTGGCCCAGCTACCCAGCCTGCCTCCACCTAATCTCAGCTGGCAGCTCTTGTTGAGAGTTTATGATTCTTATTTTGATAATTAAAAAAAAAATCGGTGTTTTCCACCTGGAAGGAACAAACCGGAGGGGCTGGCTAATGAAGGAACTTAGGTTTGCAAAACACTGTAAATAATTTAGTATTGTATTTCAAGGAAAAAAAATAGCTTTCTTAAATCATCCCCGTGATATAAATTGCAGCCGTATAGTATGGTCCTGGGTAAGTCTAAATTTTTAAAGGAGCAATATTCAAAGAGACATAGATGTCTGTATTAATTATTTATTCGCTGGTGCCTTCCTTCGTTTCTAACTTATTATTAATTAGGCGCCTCTAGTCTTTCGCAGAGCGCTCCACTGAGCCGGTTGCAGCTTTAAATATGAATTAAAAGCAAATCCAAGCTACTGTAATGCGAAAATTATTCCGTGTCTTGCATGGCAGAGATGAATAGCTGCGTGGATCAATACCGTGAAACGCGGCTCCCAACGACAGGGTTATTGATAGCTTATATTAATGATGTTAATGATGGAAAAAGGAAAACAACGGCCCACCCGACTTAGAAACTTTTTAGCCGCTGAAACCCCCGCAATAAAAACGGGAAGGGGGCAGGAATTGGGCTTAAGTGTAATAAGAAAATTATTTATGAAACCGGATAAATGACTTCAGAGCCTTGATGCATTTGAACCTAACGCTCTCGGCTCCTGGCGGCCCCCGGCTCCAGCTGGGGAGACCGCGAAAACCCCAAGCCACGGTGAGTTGTGGGGCGGGGGTTGCTCCGCCCGCCTCCGCGGCCTCCGGTTTGCCGCCCCTCTTCCTCTGTCCCCTCCGGGAGAGCCCTATAGGGCGCCGGTGGCAGAAGCTTTTGCAAGTTGGTGGATTGGAGCAGGCTCAGGGCTGGTCCCTGCTATCCGCGCGGGGACAGGAAGCCTGGTCAGTGGGGCCCAACAGCTTGGGATTTTGGCCTATTTCACTGGTTCTCTTGGCACTGGCGCAAGCAGCTCGGCCTGGGCCTGTGGGGGTGTGGGGGCCTAGGTCGGGCTCTGCGCTGTTGCCTCTCGCCCATCTATCTGGCCCAGGCTCTCGGGATCCCTAAAATGCCAACGGATGGCTGCTGCCTGAGCAGGAGGTGGGGGGCGCTTCCTATGAAGAGAAACTGTTCTAAACAGGGTACGAAGACTGGAAAAGACGCTTCCTCTGCTCCCTCTGCACCCCAGCGGGTTCTTTACCGGGCCCAGAGTTTAACTGGGCCTCGACATCCGGCTACCAGACAGCGCAGGAGACTCCAGATCCCGGGTTCCTGGGCGTGAGGTGCAGAATAAACGCTCAGGTTTGGGCCCCATTGTCCAGTAATTAGACACAGGCGCGGCCGCCCGCCCCCACCATCCCCAAATATGGACACACTCTCCCTTTCCCCCTAGTCCAGGGGCCCTGAGAGGGACAGGGAAGGCCCGAGAGACAGGCGGGAAAGGTCAGAGCCCGAGGGTCAATCACCAGTCTGAGGTCCCTTCCTGTGATGAGCATGGAGTCCCTGGGTCTCTACCCCGAGCCAGGGTCCTAGGCCTTGGAGGCAAAGAGGGTGCCTCCCTGGCAGCCTGGGAGGGGTGTGTTGCAAAGGGTGGGAGGGTAGCTGGTGTCTGTCTCGGTCTGGGAGTGTGGTCGGGGAGCCCGGAGTTTAGCCTTTTAGAGAAGAAAGTTGGGGGCTTTTAATTTACGCCGGGTACTGTCATTTATTCTGTGCCTCAGGAGGGAGAAGAGGCCACCAGAGCTGTAGGAAAAGGCCAAGAGAGTCCACCAAAGCTATGGGTTTCCCTCCGAAGGACAGGTCATTTTGTATTTTAAAAATTAGGTCTTCCAAATACTGTCTTTCTTCCCTCATACCCGTTCTTTCTTCCCATCATTTTTTTCACTTCTCCTTTCCCCCTTTTTCCATTTCTAGTTCTTTCCCCTTCCAGTCTGCTTCCTCCCTCCCTCCCCATTTCTTCCTTCCTTCTTTCTCCATGTCTCCTTATTGTCTCCCTCCTTTTATTTTCTTTTTCTCTTCCTTATTCTTGCTTTCTTTTCTCACTTAATTCCTACTTCTCTAGATAAGAACCTGGTGCAGGTAGGTCTCTGCTTCTCCAGACTTTCATATAAAAGGTGCCAGCTCTGAAAAGGTGAGCTCCAGGCAAGTGTCGGGATGCAGAAGGAGCACCCCACTTCTGGGAAGCCTTTCACTTGAAGTGATGTTCCCTGATTTCTCAGCTAGGCTTTGGTCCACACCTGGTGCGGGATCCTGTCCCTCTCCAGAGCCTAGAGCATTCATGGGATCCATGCATGGTGCATTCCTCTTGCTAACAGAGCTACGTGGGTTCTTGGCATCAGCAAAATTTTTGGATTGTTTTTATTTTTATTTATTTAATTTTATTTTGAAAAAAAAAACATGAATCTCAGAGGCCAGCACTGGCAGAACTTTAGATTTATCTGAGGCTGCCAGGGGTGACCCACTTGAAGCCACTATTCAGATAATTAGACAAATGCCAAACTTTCTGCCACCCAGAAAGAACTTCCTCTCAGTATTTGACTTCAAAGTCCACAACTACGTGTTTCAGAGAAGCACACAGCCTGCGTAGGCACAGTCTTAATGCTACACAGTCCACCAGCAAAGGGCCATGCCTCAGAAAGGAAACACAACAGACACTGCAAAAAAAAAAAAAAAAAAAAAAAGAAATCACTTGATTCTGGAAAAAAATCAATATCAAAATTAGATTTATTGTCTGCTTATGTGATTAAAAATGACAAAGTGTTGCCTTTTATTTTCATAAAAAGACAGAAGCCTGAATAAAATAATTTACTATCGAGTTCTGCTCATCTTATTTGCTTGGCCAAACCTGGGCGCGGCCCATAGGGCGACTGTGAAGTGCAGTGGCTGCCGAGGCCGCCTGGGCAGGAGTGAGCTCTCCGTCCGAGGACGAGTGCTGCTCTGTGCCAGTAAAATAAATCTCCTAATCTCCAATTTGCCGCAACGCTGGTCCAGTTCCCAATTCTGCCTCGTTCCAAAGAAATACTGAGTGATTTGTCCCTTGCCCCTAACTTTGCAAACCCAGGTACTGGGTCCTTTTCCCCAAATAACTTTGAGGATGACGGTACTTTATTGGTTTCTGGACAGCGCCAGAGTCTTACTGGCTTGCTCAGCCGCTACCTACCACATCAGCATCCAGCCTTCGGTCATGGAAAGAACTGCTCCATCCCTCTATGTGTGTGTGCCTGTGCGTGTGTGTGCCTGTGCGTGTGTGTGTGTGTGTGTGTTGTGTTCGCGCGCGAGAGTGCCTCGGACTGCCTGCTTGGCCCGGGCCTGGTGGTTCCCTTTCCCGGGAGGCTCGAGGGGTTTCAATGTCTAGGCTGGAATCACTAAAATGGGGTATCCGAAACCTCTGTGAGCTGAATTCTTCGAGTGTGGCGGGCGGTGCGCGCATTCGAGGAAAACGACCGCATTGGGAGAACGCTGGTTACAGTGACGCTGGGAGCTATTTATCTACGTTAAAAACAAAACAAAACAAAAGAAAGAAAGAAAGAAAAACTAAAAAACTCATCTTACACTCCTTTCCTCTTCCCCCAGCTGAGTCAGAATCTATCTGAATTTCTCCAAGGCTGCCGAGCAAACTCCTACTCATTCACCGCCTTTTCCTGAAACAAAGTGGCTCCCCATTGCGCCAGGGGTCTTGGAGCTGCGGACCGGCCAGAGTGCGTGTTAATAGCTTCACCACGCTCAACAGCACTATTGGAAAAATAACTACCAAGCTGGTTCCTCCCAGTCGCTGAATATGCCTTCTGACTTGGAACTGGCTGTGTTTCCCAGGTTGCACATGCCAGGGACTTATTTGTAAAGACAGTAGTTGGTCCTCCTTTTGTTCTGAAACCAAGCCGAGAGGGCTAATCTACTGGCAGTTGCGGAAATGAAACACAAGCAAATCATGTACTCTATAAAGTCTCTAAAGCCACGGCTTCTCCAAGGTGGTCCTGGACTCCTCTTGGGATTGAGGGCCTAAGAAGAAGCAGACACCGATCCCTTGCTGTTTGTAAATCTGACAGGCCCCGCTGAATGCCAGCGCTAAGGCTAGTGGTGGCTGAGTCCCACCAGCTCAGCCACCTCCTATCCATTCTGTCCTATCGGCTGCATGCCCTTGAGTCTGGGTGCCTTTCCCCTAGACTCCACAAGGGAGGTGGTGAGGGCCCAAGGTCCCATGATCTGACTGTCTCTGGGATGGTGAAGGCAGTGTCCAGTGGTCCCTCTTGTGGGCCAGCTCCAACACGAGCTTCCTGGAAACCTGGTCTCACCCATTGCCCTCTGCTGCTGTCTTTCTAACCTCTGGGCCCAATCTGCCTCCCTCTGTAATCTCTAGTGCCCCGAGCTTTTGGCCCAAAGGTCAAAGGTCAGGCCTTCTCTAGGCCCAGGTTTCCTCACTGCCGCTGCTAGTAGCCAGAGAGAACAGAGCTGTATCTCAGCCCCAATTCTGTGATGATGTGGCTTCTTGTGTGTGTGTGGGGGGACTATGCCATTTAATTTAAGAAATTACACCCAGAACATAAAGTTAATTATCTGGATGTTTTAGGAGGTTCTTGCTTCCTTTCTTTGAGGATACAAATGGCTAAGTAGAAGCAAGAGGAGGAGGCTTTGATCAAAAGATTAAGGAGCAGTTGTCCATTGCATCCCTTCATTGCCCCAACCTGGCCAGGGCTGGAAAGAAATTGCCAGAAGGGATAAGAAAAAGCAAATGAATGTCCAGCCCTCCAAGTATCTGGTTCTGTTCCAAAGGGGCTGACCTATGCCTGAGTGAGGGCAAGGCTGGCAGAGTAAAAAGCAGATTTCTATGCATGTTCACGAGGTCCAATGTAATGAACACATCTCCATCAATTTCTGGAGGCAGAGGGCTCAATTTATTTTGGTTTTAGTATGAAAGTCCTCAGCCTTAGCTCTGTCTACAGAGCAACTGAGTAGTTAGAATTCTCTCTCCAACGAAAGTGATGGTCAATAGAATTCTTGGTATCAAATGAGCAATAATTTGCTGTGGCTACATGCTGGATAATGAAAGATGTTAGCAGGATCAATAAAAAATGAAAACACTTTTACTTACATCTTGAGTTACTGTTTTAAGAGAGCGAGAGACGCAACAAACTCAAAGCTAGGTTCAGAGCCACCCAGCACCCCTCTCAGAACCGAAAAGCTGAGTTTTGTTACTACCTGACTGTCCCTCGGTATCCCAAGTCCCTACCTTCTCCCTCAGTGTGTCAGGAAGAGTAGACTATTTACATAAAATTAACTCATAGAAACCAGTAATAATTTACTACAGTTTTAATTCTTTGTTTTTTTTTGGTCCTTAACGTCAGAAATAAATTTGAAATTGTTTTCCACCAGGACTAAAGGTCACCTAATTGGTTGTAGTTTACCAAAAAAGTACACAAGTGTCCAAAGCTAAGTGTCCCAAAGCTAAATTGTCCTTTGAAAAAGAAATGGTTTAAAATGTGCCCTCGAACCAGATTCCCATAAGGGCCTGTGTTCTTTGGTTTATATATATATATATAAAGGACAAATAACAGATTTAATTCCTTTGGTTTTGTTCTGTGTTGTCCCCAAATCTGGAAAGTTCAGACCTTAAGCTTGCTTTCCCCCCCAGACAAGTTAATTCCCCCTTCTTTTAATCATTTCATCTGTACAATTTGTTTTCATTTTGTATTGGGTTCATTTGTACTTTTCAGTCTGCTTTTCTTCACCATTGAATCCTAACGGTGCTTTCTTAAAGAACCTATTTTGAAACAATCTGAGAAATATCCTACATTTTCTAAGAACACTGAGACTTGAAAAAGAAGAAAAACATCCCGGATACTCTGCATGAAACCGTGCAACGAAAAAGCTCACTGCCAGGTTCCAGCCCCCAAACCAATATAAGTAAAGAACATTCGAAAATGTTTCACTGCTTTTGAGGCTTTAAGAAGCCAACATTTTTTCCCTCACCGGTTAAAAAACAAAACAAACCAACAAACAAAACAAACATACACGAATTTAGCCGCAGCTTTAATGCCCTCTGACCACAGGAGCTGAACGGTCAGCATCGCAAGGTCAGTGGCCTATGATCTTTAGCACGTTTGGTTTGGATTTGGAGAGACAGCTGAGCAACCTGGGAGATTTAGAAACCGTGAACCAGCCTAAAGAAGTGTACACAAGTTTCATTTTGGGGATTTCTCCCATTGAGTGAATCCCGAAGGCTCCATTTCTACAAGGCTCACAAATGCAGGTGCGGTTCTGCCGCTGTACGCTGCCTGGCGGGAGCACCGCTCACAAACCGCAGGCCAGCTCTCGCCTACCCGCCATCGGCGCTGGGCACGCCTGCGTCTTTACCCCTGCTGAGGGGAGCCCCTCTCCGCTCTCATTTGCTACTTTAAACTCGCAGGGAGGACTTGTTAGTGGCAGTGGCCAGACCGGCGGGCTGGGAGGGGTGCGCCCCCGCCCGGTTCCCACTGTGACGCTGCCGCTGCCCTCCGCCCCCGGCACCCACGCGGTTTGCGTGCGTGGCCACAAGCTCAGCGGGTGAAACAGCGTGGCCAGGCCCCTGGAGCACCTACCCCAGCCTACCGCCCCCTTCTCCTCCCCCCGACCCCCGCATACGCCGGTCAGACTGGCTTACCCTGGTGGGCGAGTCGCAGTGCATTAGCGGATTTCATGGCAAGTTGCTTCTGTGACATGAGATCAGGTTCGTGTTGGAGGATTTGCCCCCTAGGAGGGAGGTAAAGGAGAGTCAATCTGCATAATTTCAAATAAGAAAGAAACAGGGGAAGGGGGAGCCGAATTTCAAGCCCCCGAATTCCTCCCCTCCCCCTTTGGAAACTATAAATCAACCCCCCACACTCGCTCCCACCCCATCCCCCCATCCCCAACGCCCAGTGCACAGGAAGAAAAAATTATCGGCACACGTCGCGGGTGATACCTTTTATTGCGCTCATTTTAAAGACAGGGACAGGGTGGCCTCCTGCCCGAAGACTTTCCTTGCAGCCCTGTCCGGGGCAGGTGTGTCAGCGGGGCGGCTTCTGGGCCAGCAGATTCCTGCAAGGTCGCGGGGTAAGGGGCAGGAGAAGACCTCCGGCTCCGAGCCCAGCGACTCCCCTTGGTGCCCAGGGTCTGAGCTAGAAGCACAGACCCAAATTCCCTCCAGCTCCTTCGTCTCCATCTTTAAGTCCAGGCAAAGATCAATTCCCTCTCTCTCTCTTGCTTGCTCTCGCACACACACATTTGCAGCCATAAATAAACAGCTCCCAGCTAAATCAGGAACCAGAGAAGAGAAAGGGAGTAGAAAGGAGAAAAGAGAAGGATGAGAACCGGAGAGCGAGTCTCGCCTCTCTTGGGCGCCGAGTGGCTCTTTTTGGTCAGGCCAGCCTCGCATTTGGGGATGCAACTTGCATTTGAATAGCTGCCTGGGCTTGTTATGGACCCGGGAAAGCTCGGAAAGGGAATCACTATGCAAATTGTCCCAGTTACAATCGAAAGGTTCGATCTCTAGGAGCTGCCTGACGGAAGTTGATGTCAGCTATCTGGTGCATTAGGGTTACATTACCGCCTTCGCTGGCCTCCTCGCCACCCCCGCTCGCGCCTTCAGGGGAGGCTTCCCTCTCCCGCTTTTACTTATGTATATATTTTCCCTTAGTAATTAAAAAAAAAAAAAAAAGAAGAAGAAAAGAAAAAAAAAATAAAGGCCTAAGGTGGAGGAGTAAATGGCTGGGGCCTGGGCGGCCCACGGGCGGAGAGAGGAGGAGGTGCGCCGCGTGGGCGGTGGGGGCTGGGGTCGTTCTTTTGCAGCAGGTGTGGATGGTGCGTCTGAAATCAAACATTTAGAAATGGTTTTTTAGCGCTTTGCAGGACGAGGCGGCGGCGGGGGGTTGAGGCGGTGATGTCTGCCTCCGCCCGCCTGCTTGATCCTACAATGCCGGCTGCAGATCAATACCCGCTCACTGTAATCCCAGTAATTGTAGAGCTCGCAGCTTTTATTTTAAAGAAATAGGACACTAGGGTGGAGGCGGGCGGCTGAGGCAGCGCGGTCGGGCTGCGGCGTCCGAGGGGGCCTTTTGGGGCTCCCATCTTTTACCCCAGAGCCCTGAAAGCTCCTTGCAGCTGGGTGGTGGCGGGATTGCTGCGCCACGCATTAGTCCGGGCCGGCCTGGGGGCTGTCGGGACCTGAAGGTCAGCAAGGCTTCCAGCCGGGAACGCCCTCTCGGGGACTTAGGGCAGGACGCGTGTGGCGGGGCGAACGGCATCTGACCCCTAGTCGTCCCCGCAGCCAGAGAGGAAGCCGGGCCGGTATATGGGCATCCTGGGCTTGGGTGCCCATCCGAGGCCGCACTGGCTCCAGACCTTGATGTTCAGGGCCTGAGAATGCTGGAACCCCGGCCTTGCAATCTACGGACAGAGAGGTTTTGTCCTTTTTTTTTGGCCGCCATCTAGGGCCAGAGGTCGGGCCAGGCCACAGTCTGGCCCAATTCGGGCAGGTTGGCGTCCAGCCCCCTGTCTGGTAGAGGGGTGCTAGGACCCGGCGATTGCCGGCAGGGACCCTCAGGCCGGGTTTCCTCCAGGTGAGCAAAGCCACATTTGGCCGACGCCCACCGACCCCAGGGCCTTCGCCGCTGAGCAGGCTCCGCAAGCCGCCTGCTGCCCCTATCGCCCACCCCTTGCTGGCAGAGCCCGGGCAGGACCGCAGGGGCCTGGGGCCATAGCCCCTCGTGCTGTGGGCCGCCCGCAGCTTCTGGCGCCCCCTAAAATGACCATCTGTCATTCAATTAAGGTTTCAGGGCAGCTGATGGGGGAGCCAGGGTCAGCGACCCCAGGACAAAACGGCCTGCTGCCTCGGATAGGAGAAGTTCAAATGTTAAATGCAGAACATTGTGCCCTCTCCCCGTCCGGGCCCCCAGTCGGCCGCAGGTCCGGCCGGTGGACAGCAGTGGGGTGAAGGGCAGCGGTCATTAGCACTTAGATTTCAGCTCTGGGCCCAGCTCCTTCTGTTGGGCTATTTTGATCAGAGAACCTTTAACCCTTTCACGCCAGTCCTCCCTCTAGGGAAGGCCAGATTGTCCGAAGGGGGAAAAGACATCGGGAGATCTGATGCGCCCACATAAAGAGGGTTCAAACTGTATTTCTGGTCACTTCTTCATAGGAAAAGCAAAGGACATACTTATGAAATAGAAGAAAGTTTATAATAGCCTAAATAAACTAAAAGATCTTCACAAAATTTTATTTTTTAACTTTTAGTTTTGAGGAAGAAGTGCATTTGTTAAATATGACAATGGAACTACTGGGCAGGTGTGGGGAGAGTGGACCTGTAAAAAATTACAGGCTCTTCTCCCATAAGTAAGTGTATTGACCCAAATGTCTGAGTGGTGATGACCCCAAGTAGCTACAGATGGGGAAGTGTTGGCTAAGAAGAGTCTCCATTGTCCCTGGTCTCATTTACAGTTGGACAGTTGGTTTTCCCCTTTTGGACTTTTCTGTAATAAAAGGAGGTTAAAAAAATTGTCACTAATGGAATTCATAAAATACATTCATTAAGTCTCCACAGGCTATTTAGGTATTAATAAACTTGGCTTTGCCACACTACACTCAGGCCACATATTTAGCAGTTTTCAGTGGAAGATTCAACTAGTCTTAATTATTATCCATGGAGCCTGAATTCAACTCTAATAGCAGAATACCATGTCTAGGCTTGAAAATCTAGGCCCTTCAGTAGCCTAATTAGTAGTAGAGGAAGGATCCAGGGCTTCTACCTTCCAGCCCCCAGTTGTCAACATTAAACCTTGTCCTTACTTTTTGAAAGTAACAATCAAAATCAATCAATCAATCAGGAATTCAGCATTGAAGCACCTTAGCAAATTTTTCATTGGATAACTATGAATAATGCATGGCCCTCCAGTATATTGACTGTGGTAAATGGTCTTTAAGATAAGGTGCTGCAACAAGTACCTTTAAATAAAATCAAAATAAAAAGTTTACCACAGTCATAATAAATTGTTCGGTCATCATCCTATTGACCCACGTAGCATCTTTCTTCAGGAGCATTTGGAGTTATTTTCCCCCCTTACAAACAGACCAGAACAAATTGATGAATAGAGCTTTCACTATGCTAATTTAGACATTATAAATATTTAATTTAACATCCCTAATAGCCAGTCATGGAGCCCCCCCCACTTTACACTCTTCTTAATCTAAAGTAAATGCTTTTCCCATTAATAGCCTAATGCTGTATTAGCAACTTCCTTCGTAAAAGGGCCCCATTTAGTCCAAAAGGAGGGGGGCATTGAATAGTCTGCATTAGATGAGGGTTTATTCCTGTTTGTAAAGGATCCTGGGAACAATTTCAAGTCTCTGCAAATCCTGCCTTTCCCAGTTCTTGCTTAAGTGAGACTGTCCTAAGAATGCAGGGGTGGGGGTGGGAAGAACATCTCAAGTTCATTTTTCAAGACAAAGTAATCTTTGGAGGTTGTGCTAGCATAAAACTGTATTTATTTTAGCAAGGATTCCATTAAAAGTGGGTCATAGACAACAGATTACAAATTTCCAATCATGAACTATGCTAGCCTTTTCAGCAAAAATGATACAGTGAAAAGAATCTTGAGCCAGAGATCATAGGACCTAAGTTCAAATCCTGTGACCCTTAATAGCAGTCAGATTCTTGGACAAAGGACTGAATCCCATCAAAGCTCAGTTTTCTGTTTTAAAATGGTAATTAATGTCCAGAATTAAAGATTCGATGGGAAAATACATGCAAAATTGCTTGGCATACAGTAGACACTCAATAAATATTGGGTTAGGCTCAGCACATATAGCTCAGTGAGTAGGGTGCCGGCCACATATGCTGAGGCTGGCAGGTTAGAGCCCTGCCCAGGCCTGCTAAAAAACAATTACAACTACAGCAAAAAATAGATGGCATTGTGGCGGGTGTCTGTATTCCCAGCTACTTGGGAGGCTGAGGCAAGAGAATCAGTTAAGTCCAAGAGTTTGAGGTTGCTGTGAGCTGTGATGCCATAGCACTCTATGGAGGGTGACATAGTAGACTGTCTCAAAAAAAAAAGAAAAAAGAAAAAAGAAAAATTGGGTTAATTCTTAAATGACCCCAAATTCATTAACCCTTTCCCCTGCTTGTATTTATTCTTGTCCTTTCTAAAATATCATTGTCTTTATCTAACATTGGAGTAGCACTTTATATTTGGAAACATTGCTTGTTTCATCAGTCCTTGACTCTAGTTTCTATAAAGTGAAGTGAGAAGAAACTGTGCGGCCTAACTCTGTCCGAGAGGCAGCATAAGAACAGATACTGGAACTTACATGTTCAAAAGCTCTGAGTCATAAACTCTGATCACTGAAATGTCCTTCTACAGCAGTCCTTGTGTGGTTTAGAAAGATTCCAGAAGCAGCATTATATTTCCCTGGGGGCAGGAATCAGGTTAGCACTGAGAGTTCAAGAAATTAGAAACTCTCTAGGCTGATCTAACTCTGGGACTAGAATCTACAGACAGTGAGCATTAAATAGCTAAAGAAAGGGAAAGAACCTTCAGACAATTTAAATTAAAAATGTTGGAAAGATAACCCATTTCATTCTGAGAATACAATTTTTCAAAGAATCTGAGAAAAAATCCAAATTAATCTGTTGGATGTTGTTGGTTGTAGGCGACAATAGATACTCTGAGTTACTCTTTTTGTTTGCTAGCACTACGTAAATACTACTTCACGCAAATAAATGTATTAATATAGACAAGATAGGCATTTATCTAGATAGAATAAATATACTAGTAAAGTCACATAATTTTGATTTCCCGTGCAAATAAAATTTTCCTTTTTAGTTTTGGTTAGCAGTGGAAAGATTTAGATAGAAAAAACAATGGGAAGAAACTTCCCAAATGCCCATCAACCCAAGAATATATACCATGAAATACTATTCAGCCATAAAAAGATGGAGACTTTATATCTTTTGTATTAATTTGGATGGAGTTGAAACCCATTCTTCTTGGTAAAGTATCACAAGAATGGAAAAGCAAGTATCCAATGTATTCATATTAATATGAAGCCAGTAGACCATTTAATACACGCCCACTTAAGAAAAAAAGTCAATTCAATTCAAGTTAGGAGGAGGGGGAATGAGGGATGGGTAGCGGGGAGGGGAATTGGTGTGCTCCCACTTAATGGGCGCGCACTGTCAGGATATATGGCACACCTTTTGAGTGCAGGACACAACTATAAGAGGGCCTCTACCTAACATATGCAAATATTGTAACCTAGTTGTTTGTACCCTCACGTCAACCTGAAATTAAAGAGAAGAAAGAACAATGGGAAAGTGGCAAGACATTGGCAGGGACTATTTCCTAAGTAGCAGGGAGTGGGGGGAGGAGTGCGCGGGCAGGCAGCAGAGTCTGGCTTGGGTAGCTCCCTCTTGCTCTCCCTCTGCTCTTGCGCTCTTCTGCTCTCTGCTTTACCCTCTCATTTTCTCTTTCTACTCTGCGATGATACATTAAGTAGAAAGGGAAACATTTTTGCACTCCCCTGCACATACTGTTTTGAGATATGTATAAGATTTTGACAAGTACTTCCTGTTACTTTCGGAGGACAACACTGGTTTTATGGGAATGCTCAGTGTGGGCTTAGAGAAGTCTCTTTAGCCACTTGCTGGGCCTCCTGTGTGAGGGTAGGGGGCCTCTTGGAGTCAGGGTACGGGAAGTTGCCCTGAAGCTTAGTAGAAGCAGAATGGGAAGTGATTTGTAGCACATAAAACTTCATGTTTGCTTAGCCATTCACTGTCCACTTTGTACCAGGCGCCTTGCTGGGCACAGGGGTTCAGACACAAAATAGAATCAGTTGCTGTTCTTAATCTGAGGGAAGCAGCAGACATTTAGATGCAACTTCAGAGCTCTGAAGAGCTCTGTGAGTGTAGAGAGGTTGAGTAGCCACCTGGGTATGGGGAGTTGTGAGTGAAGGCTTTACCCAGGAAGTGATCTCGCAAACCTAGGAGGATGAGATGGAGCTGGGAGGGGAAGATGAGTGTAGAGCAGTGGTTCTCAGCCTGTGGTTCTGTTTGAACTGTATCAAAGGGCCACGGCCTTAGGAAGGTTGAGAACCACTGGTATAAAGGAAGGCCGTGGAAGCAAAGGGATGATGCTACCTGGGGAAAATAGGTGCTAGAGAATGAGTGTTCACCCTGGCAGACAGGAGGGGGTGTGGCTCTAGAAAAAAGTCAGCTGGAGCCTGAGGGCCTGTTGCCAAGTTGGGTATAGGCTTTCTCATTGACTCAGCAGGGAACCAATGGAAGTTTTAAGCAGGTAAATGAGATGCTCATATTTATTGCTTAGGAAAATAACCCGATGGTAGAGTGAGGATAGTCAAGGGACAGGGGGACTAATAGAAAAACAGAAACAGCAAATACCAACAACACTAGCATCCATTTTCCAGCCTGAGCAACATAGCAAGACCCTGTGTCTGCAAAAAATAGAAAAGTTGGCCAGGCGTGATGGTGCAGGCCTATGATTGTCAATTACTGGGGAGACTGAGGCAGGAGGATAGCCTGAACCCAGGAGGCAGAGGCTGCAGTAGGCTATGATGATACCACCGCACTTCAGCTTGGGTAACAGAGCAAGACTCTGTATCAAAAAACCACCTAAATCCTCCTCCCCAAACTAGTATCCATGTTGTTGGCATATAAAACCCCAATTCATCAAAAGTTTTCTAAATCTCTACTTATATAACCATTGAGAAATTATAGTATCTGAAGAGAATAAGTGTGATGTTTCTCTATTTATTATGACTTTTAGTTATTCCTTCATCACAATAAGTACCTCATAGTTCTGCCTTGGATTTTTTAGTTCTGTCCTCTGCTGAACTTGATTTGCTTGTTCTGGGGGTGACAATCAGTGTCTCAGAACCAAGTCTCTGCCTCAGTATGAAGCTTGGCTGTGTAAGCTGGTTCTGTTTGAACAAAACATGAAGCAACTCTGAAAGCCTCAAAGAATAATGCCTATCTTCACTCTCATCTTCTTGGAAGTGTCTTAACACCTGCACTGCTCTTTCTGTGTAGCACTCCACACAGACTTCCTAAAGTTCATCTTTATTTACTTATTATTTTATTATTATTATTTCTTGCTTTGAAGGAGGGTCTCACTCTGGCTGGAGTGCAGTGGCATGATCATAGCTCACTGTAACCTCAAATTCCTGGGTTCAAGTGATCCTCCTGCCTCAGCTTCTTAAGTAGCTGGGCCTGCAGGTATGTGTCACCACATCCAACTAGTTTAAAAAAAATTTTGTAGAAGAGGGTTATTCTGTGTTACCTAGGCTGGTCTTGAACTCTTGGGCTCAAGTGATCCTTCTGCCTTGGCTTCTCAAAGTGCTGGGATTACAGGCCTGAACCACTGCACCCCGCCTGAAGTTCATCTTTAGAGGTCTCTTCTTCTCCCTAGATTTCTCTCAGTTGCTAAACAAGCTCTCTTCATTTCTCTGTGGAGTCCCTTCACCACCACACTGCTCTTCTGTTGGTTTTTCTCCTTCTTTGCTCCTTTACTCTCACATACCACCTCTTCTAGAAGCCCATTCTCCAAGGAGCCTTCTGGGAGGGGCAGTCTGCCTCTCGCCAGCATTTCCTTAGAGGAACATCCCTGCTGGAGCTTTTTTGGGGGGAGGGAGGGCAGCCTCCACCTTTTTATACTTGGGGAATACACGACTCACATCTACAAAACATTAGAGAACATTGAACTACACTAACAGGTTTTGTAGACTGTGTAGTGAGAATTCAGAGGGGAGAAAGATCCACTGGAGTAGTCAGAGAAGGCTTCAAGGAAGAGGTGAAAGTTGAGCTGTATTGGTAGGATTTGAGAAAGTAGATGGGAGGCCACAGGATATTTTGGTCTTGGGAACTAGCCCACAAAATGAACAGAGGTACAAGGCTAGAAACCATAGACTTTCTTTGGGCCTTCCACTGTAAAATGGGGTACTGAGTCAACCAGAGCCATAGAGCAGAGAGTTGGGAGGCCCACAGAGGATCGCCTTGTCTGTCTGTAACACAGAACTCAAGTAGGCAACAATTAATCACTATTTTCAGTAGCTGGATAATTTAGTTCTCCTGTCCATAGTGGACTCTATGATTTCTAAGCAATGAACAATTAAACTACCCATACAGTATCCCCCTTTTTTTTTCTTTTTGAGACAGAGTCTGACCATGTGGCCCTTGGTAGGGTGCCATGGCGTCACAGGTCACAGTAACCTCAAATTTTTGAGCTTAAGCGATTCTCTTGCTTCAGGCACCTGCCACAAGGCCCTGCTATTTTTTTGTTACAGTTGCCATTGTTGCTTAGCTGCCCCGGGGCCAGGTTCGAACTTGCCACTCTCGGTGCATGTGGCCAGCACTGTAACCACTGTGCTACAGGTGCCGAGCCCCAGTATCCACTCTTTCCTTCTTCTGTATGAACAAAATCCTGGCATTGTTGGATGTAGCAATGTGCCCAGACATGTAACCATCTCTCCTAGACTTTCTTGCAGAAAGGAAACGAGTAGTGGTCCATGATAGGTGAGCAGATGTCTTATGAGAATTCCAGAAAAAGTCCTTGAAGAGAGTCTAAATCAGCCGGGTATATGACCTATGCCCTTGCCCCTTTCTTTACTTGATGCTTGGATCGTGGAGTTGATAATCGGAACTGCAATGATCATCTTGAAAGAGGGGGCAATTTTGAGAATAAAAACTCTGTTATAAAGGTGGTGCTGCAGAAAGATAGAAAGAACCTGGTTCCCGATAAGTGTGAAGCTTGTCATTCCAACCTTGGTGTGTGCCTTTGGATTTTTTTTCATGAGAAATAAACAGGCCTCTATGTCGAACCCACCACCTCTGGCATACGGGGCCAGCACCCTACTCCTTTGAGCCACAGGCGCTGCCCTTTGTTAGATCTTTTAATGTAGTCATGTGTTGTGGTTTGAATGTATCCCTCAAACGCAATCCTCAGTGCAACATTATTGGGGAGTGGGGCCTAATGGGAGGCATTTGGGTAATGAGGCCTCTGCCCTCATGAATGGATTAATGTCATTATCTCAGAGGTGGGTTTGTTAAAAAATCGAGTTTGGCTTCCTCTTGCTCTCTCTCTTTCTTGTGCCCTTTCTGGCCCTTCTGCCTTCCAACCTGAGACAAAGCAGTGAGAAGGCTCTTGCCAGAACCTGGAACCATGTTCTTGGACTTCCTGGTCTCCAGAACTATGAGCTAAATAAATTTTCTGTTCCTTTTAAATTACTCGGTCTCAGGTACTTTGATATGGCATATCATATCTGAGCATTTATATTTTATTTTTATTTATTTATTTATTTTTTAGAGACAGAGTCTTACTTTCTCACCCTCAGTAGAGTGCCGTGGCATTGTCACACTGCTCACAGCAACCTCCGGCTCTTGGGTTTAGGTGATTCTCTTGCCTCAGCCTCCTGAGTAGCTGGGACTACAGGCACCCATCAGAACGCCTGGCTATTTTTTTTTTTTTTTTTTTGCAGTTTGACCAGGGCTGGGTTCGAACCTGCCACCCTTGGCCCATGGAGTGGGGGCCCTACCCACTAGGCCATGGGCGCTGCCTGAGCATTTATATTTTAAAGTATATATTATTATTATTTATTGAGACAGAGTTTTATTCTGTTGTCCAGGCTAGAGTGTTATGGCATCAGCCTAGCTCACAGAAACCTCAAACTCCTAGGTTTAAGAGATCTTCCTGCCTCAGCCTCCTGAGTAGCAGGAACTAAAGACACCTGCCACAGTGCCCGGCTAGTTTTTCTAGTCTTGCTGTTTCTCCAACTGGTCTCAAACTCCTGAGCTCAAGGGATCCTCTTACCTCAGCCTCCCAGAGTGCTAGGATTATAGGTGTGCCTGTCTGAAGTATATATTCTTAAGTGATAAATTGCTTTATTTTTGTTTCTTTTTTATATCTCTAGTGAAGCCTCATGAAATATGTGCATCAGCTTACTTTGTCAATGAATTTTACTTCGGAATAGTAAAGGAGACATAACAAAATATTTATTAATAAAGAGGGTATTGGGTCTAATGGGGCTGAGCAATGATTTTTAGACCCATGACACACAAATTTTCTGCTTACCTGGACTGACACAGGCTGCTTCCTGAAGCAGGCCTGTATCCAGATGGGACTTAAAGTGCTGAAGACTATTGTGCATTTGTTGGAAAGAATGAAACATTGGTTAGTGGAGAGGCTGCCCCATATGACCTTGTCTGCAAGGCATGCAATTAAGGTTTTCTCCTGTGCTTGAGTTTGATTTGTCTATTCCTATAGTCTGTGAAACCTATAGCATTATTTTTTTTTCTGTTGTGATATACTCCCTACCATTTCAGATTTATTGAATTAAATAGTAAAATCTCTAAATCTTTAGAAAGATGTGTTCCTGTACTTTTTTGTTGTTGTTGTTGTTGTTGTTGTTCCTTTTTCAGTAGCAGGAAATTTGGCCTCAAACCATGGACTTTGGCTGTCGTTACCATGCACGGTGCCTAGTCATATGTTACAATGAGCAGTGTTATATGGCTCACTTGATGTAAAAAAAAGTCACGCCCCTAAAACAAAATATTGAATGTAGGAAAATATTGAATCTATCGCTTGAAATATGCTTTCCTTCTCTTTTGTATTTTAGGAATTCAAAACTCTTCATCCCTGAAATTGTAGTGTCTGGAAATAGAATATAAGTGGAGTAAACAGAATAAGAAGACAGACAGGGATAGGTAATTAGAAATGGATGACTTGGAAGTATTTCAGATTGCATGTGAAAACCCCACACTGTACCCCAGAAGTGCATTAATGTACATAGTTACCATTCAATAAAAAAAAAAAAAAAAGAAATGGATGACTTTCATTCAAAACCCAAAGCAAACATACGATGATTCTTAAACTTATGTTATAAAATCCGTTGTTTTCATGAGGACCAAAAGTAAAATTCTAGCAACTTCTGTGGATGATAAAGCATTGCTCTTATGAAACTTAGATTCTTCTTAGGAAAACTGAGGGGGGGGGCATCTCAGCAGATGGAGCTCTGGATTTTTACCTCCATTTCAACCAGAGTAGTTCTATTTTATGAAATATTTTGGGTATGAATTAGTTTGGATAAATATTTTTTCTGCAAAAGCAGTAAGAAATCATTGTTTAGTACTCTTTTGGCTGAACTCAAGCATAAGTAAACAGTATTTTCAGCATCTCTGGGGAATTTAGTTCTCCTCAATCTTAGAAAAATCTGTGATTACTAACAAATGAGCAAATACTATGAAAATTCTTTTTTATTAATTAATTTTAGCATTCAAATAAAAATAAATCTTCAACTCTATTGGTATAAATATGACACTTGTTCTGAGTTTTAGTTTTGTTTTGAAATGTCAAAGATCCCTAACAAGATACTGGACATTAGAAAATTAATGATAGTCCCTTATTGACATGTGGGGTTTGTGTATTTCAACACCACCTTTGTCATAATGACAATACAAATATAATTTTTCTAAATAGAGATAATCCTAAATTCAAATAACATGACAATTTTCAGGGATCTTAGAGGATGGCCAAGATATTTAAAACATGGTTGAAAAATGAATATAGGAAATGTAGCATTCTAGGCTTGGCGCCTGTGGCTCGAACTGCTAAGGCGCCAGCCACATACACCTGAGCTGGCGAGTTCGAATCCAGCCCTGGCCCACCAAACAACAATGATGACTGCAAACAAAAAATAGCCAGGCATTGTGGTGGGTGCCTGTAATCCCAGCTACTTGGGAAGTGGGGACAGGAGACTCGCTTGAACCCAGGAGTTGGAGGTTGCTGTGAGCTGTGATGCCACAGCACTCTACCCAGGGCAACAGCTTGAGGCTATGTCTCAAAAAAAAAAAAAAAAAGAAAGAAATGTAACATTCTAACTAAGACACTTTGTAAAATAGGACATACGAAGCTGGATAAGTTCACAAACTCATCCTAGAAAAAGAACTACATACCTAAATACTGAATATCACTACTGTCACCTTAGAAGAACTCTTGTCATCTGGTGACCGTAGTGATAATCACCAGTGAGGTATATAGCATTTTTTCTAGAATGAGTTCATGAACTTAATTGTCCAGCCTTGCATATTTTATGCTGGCTTAATATTACTCTGTAGGATGAACTAAAGACTGAAATCCCATTAGTGTTCAATTTACGTTTAAGATAGACATGGCCATTTCATGTATGAAGACCTCTCTGCATGTTTCAGTTTTACAGTTGTCAAAGAAGGACAATAAACTATCTTTCTAGTTGTTTCAAATTTTCTCTGTGAGGCACAAATAAAGGTAGGCAAATGTTAGATTTAGATAAAGGGACTGAGATGGAAGGTATTAGGATTATAATTTCTTTTGGTTGGGAATATGCCACCTCCTTCTGCTGATTCCGGCCAAGTTGAAATATATTTTCTGAAAATCAATAAATGTATCTGTTAAGATGGACTAATTTGATAGTTAAAGTATAGTAGTTGAGGACTACAGTGGCACAAGACAGAATTGGAGAGTCGGGCAGGGGCTGGGCCACATTTGGGCCTATGGGCCGTTTATGTTGTATTTCAAATATAATGGAAAGTCAGTGAAAAATCTTTTTTCTTTTTTCTTTTATTTATTTATTTATTTATTTTTTGTAGAGACAGAGTCTCACTTTCGTCCTCAGTAGAATGCTGTGGCATCACACAGCTCACAGCAACCTCCAACTCCTGGGCTTAGGCTGTTCTTCTGCCTCAGCCTCCTGAGTAGCTGGGACTACAGGCGCCTGCCACAATGCCCAGTTATTTTTTTTGTTGCAGTTTGGCCGGGGCTGGATTTGAACCCACCACCCTTGGTATATGGGGCCGGTGCCCTACTCACTGAACCACAGGCGCCACCCACCAGTGAAGAATTTTTAGCAGAAAGTGGCGTGATATAATGTATGACTCCCCTAGCTGGTCCCTGGGGAAGAATAGTGGAGGTCCAAGCATGAAAGTGGGAGCTTTTAGGGGGCATTCCAGTTTCAGGTGAGAGAAGATGGTTTAGACCAAGATGGTAGCAGTGGAGAGGCAGAACAATGGAGACTTTTAGAATATGGTTTGGAAGTGGAGCTGACAGCAGTTGAGGATGAATTGGGAGTGTACAGGTGGTAGAGAGAGGAAACCGTTTAAAAGATAAGTATTAGATGTTTGGCTTAGTGATGATGCCATTTACAGAGATGAGGAGACTGGGGAGAAGCAGACTTTTAAAAAATTTTATGAGAGGGAGAGGGAGGAAGAAGTAGCTCCCACTTCCTATTTGAGGAACCTTTTACATCCTCATTTCTTCTTATGAGAGATGAGAAAATACCTGCCTCATGGGTTAGTTTAATGCTATGAAACCAGTAAAACTAATATACTGAACTATGGACTCATTATATAGTGTGCTATATCTCACTTGTTTTTTGGGGGAGATACTGTGTTTCAAAGCATTTGTTTATTCTTTTTAGGGATTTTGTTGAAGTGCTGTAATGTGTCAACTTAATCCAGCTGTTATTGAGAAGAAATTGCTGTTGGAATGTAACTATGGATTTATTTCTTCCCTATGAAGTAGCCTTGGCATTGGCTTGGGAGTTAGCCAAGAGAGAGCAGACCACCTGTGGGAGGTCTCACGGGCCAGGTCTAGGAATGCCATACGTCACTTCCACATACATTCCCTCTGCCAGCCACATCCAATGGCAGGGAAGGGTAAGAAATGAAGTTTATACTGTGACCTAATCAAACTAAAAAGCTTCTGCACAGCCAAGAACACAGTAAGTAAAGCAAGCAGACAGCCCTCAGAATGGGAGAATTTTCAGGTTATACCTCCGCCAAAGGTTTATCAACCAGAATCCACAGAGAACTTGAACGTATTAGCAAGAAAAGAACAAGTGATCCCATGTCAGGGTGGGCAAGGGACTTGAAGACAAGCTTCCCTGAAGAAGACAGGTGCATGGCCTATAGATATCATCTAACTCCAGTAAGATTAGCCCATATCACAAAATCCCAAAACCAGAGATGCTGGCGTGGATGTGGAGAAAAGGGAACACTTCTACACTGCTGGTGGGAATACAAACTAATATGTTCCTTTTGGAAAGATGTTTGGAGAACTCTTAGAGAACTAAAAATAGACCTGCCATTTGATCCTACAATTCCTCTACTAGGTATATATCCAGAAGACCAAAAATCACACTACACCAAAGATATTTGTACCAGAGTGTTTATTGTAGCCCAATTCATAATTGCAATAAATTGTGGTATATGTACACCATGGAATATTATGCAGTCTTAAGAAAGATGGAGACTTTATTTCCTTCATGTTTACATGGATGGAGCTGGAACATATTCTTAGCAAAGTATCTCAAGAATGGAAGAAAAAGTACACAATGTATTCAGCCCTACTATGAAACTAATTTATAGCGTTCATATGAAAGCTAAAACCCAATTATAGCCCAAGAATATGGGAAAGGGGAGAGGGAGGGTGGGGGAGGAGGGGAGGATGGGTGGAGGGAGGGTTATTGGTGGGAACCCACCTATAGTTCATCTTAACAAGGGTACATGTGAATCTTTCTAAATGTAGAATATAAATGTCATACCATAATAACTAAGAAAATGACATGAAGGCTACATTAACCAGTTTGATGAAAATATTTCAGATTGTACATAGAACCAGCACACTGTACCTCATGACTGCATTAATGTACACAGCTATGATTTAATAAAAAATAAAAAGAAATGAAGTATAGCTTTGTATTCATGGGAAAAGGGGAACAATAGTGAGCATTGGATACAGGTATTTGGTGCTGAAAGACTCTACTCTTGAGTTCTCAGTTTATTCTTTGCCTTTTGCTGAAGCCATATTGGATTTAAGAAAAAGGAGGTAGGGATCCTTCCCTCTCACACTTGACAAAGAGTTTCTCTAAGCCTGCCTTCTGAAAATTGGAAATTACCCCTTACATTCCTTTATTCCCAAGTATGCTCTCCCACCTGTTTACTGTATCTTGGTTAACAGAATTAGTAATTGCTGAGTCTTCCATTTGAAACATTTTGATTGCAATTCAATCATTTTTTGACTTACAAAAATCATAAGTTTTATATTGCTTAATCTACTAGAAGGTTCATACGCAGGTTAAGTATCTTCCTTACTTTTCTTCTGACATTAATTGGTCTCCCAGTGTGGGTCATTATTCTGAAATAAATGGGCAAAAAATGTGAGTAGACATTTCTCCAACGAACATGTAAAATAGCTAGTAAACACATGAAAATGCTTGACACCATTTTGTCATTCCGGAAATGTAAATCCAAATTGTAAGAAGTGAGATACCACTTCACTCAGTAGGACAGCTATAATAAAAAAATGGACAGTAAAAATTATCGGAGAGATTGGAACCTCAGACATTGCTGGTGGGAACGCTGCGTTGGAAAACAGTTTGGCATTGCCCTAAAAAGTGCAAGATAGAGTTACCATATGCCCCGCCATTCCACTTCCAGGTTTATATTTAAGAGCACTGAAAACACATGGTCATGCAAAAATCTGCACATGAGGGTGGTGCCCGTGGCTCAGTGGGGAGGGCGCTGACCACATACACTGAGGATGGCGGGTTCAAACCCAGCCCAGGGCTGCTAAACAACTGTGACAACTGCAACAACAATAATAAAAAAAAATAGCTGAGCATTGTGGTGGGTACCTATAGTCTCAGTTACTTGGGAGGCTGAGGCAAGAGAATCCCTTAAGCCCGAGTTTGAGGTTGCTGTGAGCTGTGACACCACAGCACTCTACCCAGGGCGACAGCTCAAGACTCTATCTCCAAAAAAAAAAAAAAAAAATCTGTACATAAATGTTGTCAGCAGCAATATTCATAATAACCAAAAGGGAAACAACCCAGATTATCCTCTTTATCAATAAATAAACAGCTTACAGTATGTCCCTACAAAAGAATTATTATTTAGCAATAAAAAAGATTAAGGTGCTGAGGTATCTTATGACATGGGTGAACCCTGAAAACATTAAGCCAGATGAAAGACACCAGACTTAAAGACCATAAATTGTATGATCAAAAAATTGTATGATTTTCTTTATATGAAATATCCAGAATAGATGAATCCTCAGAGACAGGATATAGATAGTGGTTGCCAGGGACAGAAGATAGGGATAAAGAGGAGTGTCTGCTGATAGGTAAGGAGTTTCTTTTTGGAGTATAAAAATGTTTTGGAATTAGTGACGATAGTTGCATAATTTCTGAACATAGTAAAAACTACTGAATTGGGTGCTTTTTAAGGATATATTGTATGGTCTATAGATTATAACTTAATAACAATAATTAAAAAAGAAGGCACGCTATGCATTTTGCAGATAAATATGCCAGAAATATAAGAAGAACCAGTTTGGGCAGGCTTGTTTGGGTCTACTTCTAAGTTATTCTGTTCCGTTGATCTGTGTGTCTTTCAGCTGAAAACTCCCTGTTTGATTACTGTAACTAAGTAGTGAGCCTTAGTATTGGGTAGAATATGTCCTTCCATTTTATTCTTTTGGTCAAACATTTTTAGCAATTTTAGGGCCTATGTATTTCCATATAAATTTCAGAATACATTTATCGTTATCTAGAGAACTCTCAGTGGGACAGAAATGACATTAAACCCTGTATCAGCTTGAGGAGAATTGACATCTTTCCTTTTTTGAGTCTTCTAGTTCATGAACATGGGATTTCTTTTCATTTATTTAGATGCCATTTATTAGCATTTTGCAATTTTTAGCATACAGATGCTGCACAAGTTTAAGTTTCTACCTAAATATTTTTCTTTGGCATTGTGTTTTAAATTTCAGTTTCCACATGTTAGTTGTAAGTATATATGTAGGTGATTGATTTTTTACGGGTCGATCTTATATCCTGTGACCTTGCTGACTTAATTTTTAGTTTTAAAAGCTCTTTCTCTTTTTCTCACTCTCTCTTTAGACTCTTTTTACATTCCTTTGGATTTTCTACCTGGGCAATCATGTCATCTGCAAATAGGGACAGATTTATTTCTTCCTTTCTAATCCGTGTGATTTTTCTTTTCCTTACTTTCCTGTACTGCCGGTACTATGATAAATAAGAGTGGTGAGAGTGAACATCTGTGCCTTTTTTCTAATCTTAGAAGGAAAGCATTCAGAGTTTCATTATTAAGTAGGTATTTGATGTAGGTTTATTATAAATACTCTTTAGCAGGTTGAAGTTAAAAGAAGTTTTGTTAAGTTAAATGTTATAAAATATATTTAATTTGCGGTAATATCAGTTTTCACTGAGAAGAGTTTGCTTCAGTTTACATCATTTCTACCAACAACTCTGAGAATGTTAGCCCACGTTCTTTCCAACACTCTGTTTCTTTAAACCTAATGATCTTTTTTGTTGGATATATGAAAAATAGTGTGTCATTATTGGTCTTTTTACATTTTTATGTAAGCAAATCTATCTCTTTCTTTATAGCTTTTGAAATTTGTATTACTTCAAAATGCATTCCTGTTCTGATTTTGTAATTTTCTCATGTTATCTGATCCTCTTAAAATTTAATTTCTTTTTAGACCTCTGTCAATACTTGACCAATTTGTCTTCTTAGACACAGTTAATCTGGCAAAGGACACTTCTGGTTAATATGTTGTTTTTATCTTTTTCTATCAGCAAAAAAGCTCCCTAAAACATGGGGTGGTGACTGTGGCTCAAAGAAGTAGGGCACTGGCCCCATTTGCTGAAGGTGGCAGCTTCAAACCCAGCCCTGGCCAAAAACTGCTACCAAAAAAAAAAAAAAAAAGTAAAAAAAAAGCAAAAAAAAAAAAAAAAAAAAACTCCCTAAAACCAAAAGACCAAAAAACCCTTACAATCCATAAAAGAAAACAAGTCTCAAAATTGGAAGGCAGAAAACAATTGCAGTCTGTTTTAATCTTACAATAAAAGGTTTCAAGGTGAATGAAGATAATCCTTCGGAAAAATACATTGAAAATGCTGTAAGAGATATGGCATTTCACATTGTGGTCAGACATAGATTCTGCGTCAGAAGACCTGGGTTAAAGTATTATACTCACCTCTGGAGCTGTGTGGCTTTAAGAAAGTTGTTTAATCCCCTGGGATCTCAATTTTCTTTGTAAAGTGAGGGAGTTTTACTAAACAATCTCTAAATTTAACTTCTCTTCTTCATATTTTGAATTTATTCAGATGTATATTATAGAACCCTCAGGCTTGTAATCATAGCTGGTTCAGGAAATTTGAGTATATTTGCCTTTCTGCGATACAGAATTCAATTTGCTGATGTGAAAAAGTTGTAGACAGTTTTTTTTAAGATTGCAGCACACATTTTCTGGGTCTAAACATATTATATTGCTAACATTTCTGTTGTCTATTATTCTTGTAGAATTTGACAATTCAATACAAACCCAGTCACACTGTACCAGTTCACAGCGTACATTTTAACTAAATCATATCATCTTCTTTTTGTTGTCTTCAGCCCTTGGACTTGACTGGAAATCCTTTATTTGAAATACCTGTGCAGCTGTGGCCTGGTACTTAGATGAATGAACTGAGTCCCCCACATGCACCTGCTCACTGTAGTATGAAGAATATTTGGGCTTCGGTCATGTTATAGAATATCTTTTCTGTAAACCAGAGGCAAAACACAAGTAATGCTTGCTTTCTTTGATCATATGTGTACACATTTACAACATGGAATAATTTGGCGGACGGTGTTGTAAACTCATGGAGCTGGGAAACTTAAGTTAATACAAGGGCACCAAGTGGGGAAATTTTCACCTACGGGAATGACTTGGCCCACAACTCCGTTTCTTCACTTTCCCTGAGACTCACAGCATCTTTGCGACGTAACCCTTATAAAACAACCACTCATGTGGCTCATTCTTGTAATCTGGCAAATAAACACAGTTAAGTAACCACCGATTCAGAATCGCTCAAATCCTTTCCTTGTATGTCCAAAAATGTGGAAATGATTCATGTCTATGAAACCATACACTGGTTAAAATCATCTGTCCTTTCCTATCCACTTCTCTTGTGATTCTTGAGTATTATAGGGCATTTCCCTCCATGGTGCACCTGGAACCTTCTCTTCAGGGGCTCTTGCTTCTCCCTCCCATTTCACTTCCCAAACCTTTACTATGGGGGTAAGTTAATCTCTCTTCTTTCGGAATGGGGAGGAGGTGAAACTGGGTCAAAAATTATAGTATTTTGGCAGGGTGGCTTAGAAAGAAAGCGGTGAGCACCTCCCTATAAAATAATTTTGGTTATATTACATTAACAGGAAATATCACACAAACCAGATGCTCAATAAATATTTATTGCTAGGTGAATGATCTCTTCTAACTCTCATATCCCAGACATTGCCTTGTTTAGTTATAAAGAAAATCTAAGGCTGCTATGGCAGCTCATGCCTCTAGTCCTAGCACTCTGGGAGCCTGAGGGGGGAGGATCCCTTGAGCTCAGTAGTTTGAGACCAGCCTAAGCAAGAGTGAGACCCCGCCTCTACCAAAAATAGAAAAATTAGCTGGGCATTGTGGTGAGTACCTATAGTCCCAGGTACTTGGGAGGCTGAGGCAGGAGGATCACTTGAACCTAGGAGTTTGAGATTGCTGCGAGCTGGGCTGAGATCATGGCATTCTAGAGCCTGGGGCAACAGAGGTGAGACCCTATTTCAAAAAAAAAAAAAAAAAGAAAAAGAAAATCTAAGACTGCTATGATATGAAACATCAGCTCTATCCTGCTGTCTGTCTGGATAGAAATAGCTCTTAAATCTACTCAGCTGTGATCATCTCGACTGGTGTATTAGAACAGCTTTCTCCAGAGTGCAGAGTTTCATTAAATGATGCCCTTTGCTTCAAGGGACAGAATATCTTAAAGGGGAAGTGATGTAATTCATGGCTGAGTTAAATTTATGTTGATTCTATTCAAAATAATAGGAGACACAGTAATAATCTTAATTTTATTTTGTAATGCTCCACAACATGTTTTAGAGACCTGCTTATAAGTTTATCTATGTTATTATCTCTCACTCTCTCTACCCACCCACCCGTCCAACCGTTCATCTATCTTATCTGTGTTAGGGTGACAAAATGTTCCTGGTTTGCCTGGGACCATCCTGGTTTTACCACTGAAAGTTCTGAATTCCATGATCCTTCTTAGTCCCAGGTAAGTTAGATAATTGGTTATCCTTTGTCCTGTGTGTGTGTGTAAGCAAGAGATCTTTAAAAATAAAGTCAACAGCATCCAGTTTTACCCCCTTTTAGCTGATATTTCTTTGACTCCTCCACCCAGGGTGTAGATTTATGTTCTTATGGTGCTTAATGGATACTTTTGTCCCATATTTCCACTTCCTTATATCATAGAATAATTGCCCTTCTTTTAAAGGCCTAGGGAAGTCTCTTGGAGTTTCTTCCAGCTGTATGAGTCTACCTTTCCAAATCTAGTCTATTCAAACCCTGTCATATAATATCTTACCGTCCTTCCTGTTACGTTTCAGTTACAAAGAAATACCCCTTTCCTTGTAATCACATTTACTTCTCACAAATCTCCCTAAGAGACACGAAAATGCTTTCTTGTTCAGTTTTTTCCTTTCAAGTTTGCACCTCCTTCGTTAATATTCTCTCTTCCTCCTACGACCATCTTTCCACTTAGTCTTTGGTTAATCCACAGGGATTGGGAAACTCTGGGACTGTAAGAGGTGATGGGTCCCCAGTAAAAATTAGTGAAATATGGAGACTTATTTCAGCTGTCTATTGACAGAATATGGGTTTGTGTTTCCATTCCTTACAAGCTCCTTGGCATAGGGCAGCAGCCCAGCCTGGGGTGAGAAGCCTGGATTCCACAAAGCCTGACTTTGCAGCTCTGATCCCTGGCTCCACTATCTGGCAGCTATATGATCTTGTGCCTCAGTTTCTTCATCCCTAACACGATGAGGATGTTAATCATACGTACTCACAGGGTTGCCATGAGGATTAGATATGTAGGTTAATATCCGTAAAGCACTAATAATAACTGTGCCCGGTACAAAGTAAGCACCATGCAAATGTTGGCTCATTGAGATGAATGGAATAGTCGATGAGTGGTTTCCCCTTCAAGCAAGTTTGGAATTACATACTTTTAATTTTTCCTTCTGTTCTTCAAAGGCTATTTTAGAATGCTCTCTTTCTAAGCGTATTAGTGACAATAAGTGGTGGAGTACAATTGATGGAAGGCTGAGCTCAGATGCCAATGGACACGAGCAGCTGGTGCTTTGGAATTTTATATTTGGTTGGCAGAATAGCCTGGGGTAGTGTGGTATAACGTGGAACTCCTCGTGTGTCTTTCCACGGGAGTAATGCCTGAAGGGGAACTCCTGGTGCACTGCGCCGCTGGGTAGAATCAGGTACATCACAATCCACTAGGTCCCGTCTCAAGACAGGGCTGGGCTGATTAGTTTTGGAAGGAGCTGGGAGCAGATTGGTAGAGAGCAGAAGGGGCCTCTAGTGAGGGATGGGCAGGCGCAGGGAAGAAGACCCTGGCAATTGTTCTCTGTTGTGCCAGGCGTATCCTATACTTTCATCCTTCATCATACATTTAACTAACTGAATTGAGCTCACACGAGCTGCAGAAAATTCCTGTGGTGTTCTAGGCCTAGGCTGTTTGAGCTGAAAACAGAGACTGCTCAGAGGACAGGGACTCCTTAGTTGGGACTGAAAGACGATGCCCTTTTGTCGTGACACTGGACATACTTCCCTATCTGCCTATTGTTTCTGTAGTTTCTGGCTCCAACTGAATCTCTTTATTTGTAAATAAATGTCATCATTTCCAGGTTCTATCTGCTTAGTGAATGGTGGAAAGTAGAAAGAAGAAAAATCTCATCCCCGTTCCTACTACTGAGAGGTCTTCATTGTATTGTTGGATAGAGTTCATTCCCTTCCTTTTTGTGTCATGTACTTAAAAATTGTAATGAAATATTTAAAATATACCAGAAGATACAAGGAATAATCTAGCCTCTACCCAGGTATCTACCATCCTGCTTAAGACACGAAACGATCATAAAGACCACTGAGACTCCCTGAGTGCCCCTTTCCTGCTGGGTCTCTTTCCTCTCTCTAAGAGATAAATATTATTCTGCATTTCTTCATATTCTTACTGTACATGCATCTGTCACTAATTAGTGTAAAGTGTTGCTTTGCACATTTTAAAGGTTTATAAAAGTATTTTTTCTGCAATGTCCATTGATGCTCAGTACTACGTCTATGGCATTTAGAAATGTGGATGCACCTTCAGCTCCTCCATTTTCATTGCTCTATCATGGTAATTTTCAACCGGTGTGCTGCGCCACACTTGCATGCCAAGAGAGATCTTAGGTGTGCAGCAAAAATTTTAAAGATCATTAATAAGGCTCAGCGCCTGTGGCTCAAGTGGCTAAGGCGCCAGCCACATACACCTAAGGTGGCAGGTTCAAATCCAGCCCGGGCCTGAACTGTGTTCCTGTCCCAGGCTCTTTTGTATTAAGATCAAAAA
>NW_003852406.1:5671675-5672240 GCF_000181295.1 Otolemur garnettii
AAAAAAGTCATCTTCTTTTGGAACCTGACAAAGGGAGCCGACCTTGTTGGTGGGGCTGGCACTAGTGATGCGTGAACTCCTTTCCCCTAGCCGTTCACACGTGCGCAGTAGGATGCCTGCCACCAGTTACTACCCACGCACCCGCACAAGTGCCAACTTCTTGGAGAAAGGAGCTGTGGCAGATAAAAGATATTCCAGTCTTCCTTACCACTCTGCGCCAAAATGCTTCATAGCCATGCCCATCACTAGGTCTTATTATGGGGTAGGGCTTATATTTAACAAATGCATAGAATCCTGCTAGGGCTTATTTTTTTGGGTAGGTCTTATTTTGGGGGAAACACGGTATATATATATTTTTTTTTGCTCTTTTTTTTTTTGATCAACATAATGTAAGTGTGCCTCTGAAGTTTAACTAGATTCAAGTGTGCCGTGAGATAAAAGGTTGAAAAGCACTGCTGTTTAGTATTCTTTTAGTATTGATTACCATTTATTCACCTATTCTGTTATTAATAGAAATGAATGATTAACTCATTACTTGTTTTCTTTTTGCCATTTTTGGCCGGGG
>NW_003852406.1:5672380-5676005 GCF_000181295.1 Otolemur garnettii
GTGTAGAAGGTTTCTCTTGGGTATCTTCCCAGGAAAGGAAATTCTTCCATTTTACTAGATAATTGTCAAATTATGGTACCCGTTCCCATTATTTTATTTTCATCGACATTGGGCACTGTCAGACTTTAAATTCTACTGATCTCACGGTGTTAAATGGCATCTCACTGTTATTTTCACATGCTTCCCTCCATCAACTGAACCCCTTGTTTTTATGCATATATTTTCATACAGTTAAGATCATCCTCTGTGCATATATCTTCATATATTTTTACACTTATAATTAAAATGTAAGTATTTCTCCTTCTTATGTGCTCTTCATAAACAATTTCAAATGGCAATGTAATGTCCCAACATATGAGTGGAATAAAACATTCTTCTATTACTAGAAATTTAGGTTGTATCCAGATTTTTACTGCGATAGCTGAGACTTTAAATATATTTGACTAGAAAGCTTTTTATGTGTTTTGGACTATTTCCTTAGGCTGGCTTTCCAGAAAGTGAATTCTTGGGCCAAATAGTATGTACAATTCTAGAGTCCTTGCTCCGTCTACTGCCAAATTGCTCTTCAGAAGGCTTGTTCCAATATTCTTGCCAACCAGCACTATACAATTAGAACCTGGAACTTGAAGGGCACTGCGGATGTCTTTTCTTGATTCTGTGGAGAGTGGTTCCACATGCTTTCTATAAGCGACTCAGAAGGCACAGAAGAGGTATTGGCCCTCAGGAGAAGGATCAGGGACTGAACTATTGTAGGGTGACTTGTCCAGAGGAGCAGTCTGCTTCTCTCCCCTTTCCAGATAGCACTGACTGCAGGAAGGAAGGGCAAGGCATCTTGGGACTAACTGACGTATGGCTGCTCAGAAGGCCCCCTTCTCTTCTTTATTTTCTTCTTTAGCCCATCTCTGTCATTTTTTTGGTCTCCTTTCTTTTCGATTTTCAAGCAAATGATCATTTCTGCAGATAAAGACATATGGGATCCAGAAGTCACTTTTTTCTTTTGTTTTTGCAAGGCAGACTAGAGTACAGCGGGGTCATCCTGGCTCATTGCAACCTCAAACTCCTGAGCTCAAGTGATCCTTCTGCTTCAGCTTCTCAAGTAGCTGGGATTAAAGGCACGTGCCACCCCACACAGCTAATTTAAAAAATATTTTGTGGAGAGGGGATCTTGCTATTGCCCAGGTTGGTCATGAACTCCTGGCCTCAAGTGATCCTCCTGCTTTGGTCTCCCATATTGCTAGGATTATAAGCACAAGCCACCATGCCCAACCTCAATTTTTTATTTTCATTCAAAGCCAGAGTCTCCCTTTGTCTCTGGAGACAAAGGCATCATCATAGCTCACTGCAGCTGTATCTGGTAGACTCAAGCTACCCTCTTGCCTCAGCCTTCCAAGTAGCTAGGACTATAGGCCTATGAAACCATGCTAATTTTTAATTTTTTTAATAAGAATGGGGTCTCACTGGTCTCAAACTCTTGGGTCAAGTGATCCTCCCACCTCAGCCTCCCAAAAGGGTGGGACTACAAGTGTGAGCTGCCAGTCTTGGCTAAGATTCACTTTTTAAGAAACTGAGTCAATTCCATTATTCCTTGGAATATACTATCCATAATATTGCATATAATACTTAATTAACTCTAACAAGTATTAGACACCTGCCATATTCCTGGCTAGTCCCTGAGAATACGATGGTGAACAAAATATCTTACAGCAGTTTATTATTATTAGCTAGAATGCTATAATATTATACTTAGGATGCATATACTCTCTGCCATATGGAATGGTTATAGAGAATTATAACAGACATGTCTATTATTAGCAACACTTCAGATGGCTATCATGACTAGCAGTCCCTGAGAATTTGTTGTTATGAGAATGTGATTTTCTGAGCCCTGCTGGAAATGAGGTGTCACAGTATAGGTGGGAAATTTCTCCTGAGTTTCCAGATCTTTCATAGCTGAGCCAGCATGCCAGATTGGTTGCTTATTAGAACTGGCACGGTGCCTTGTGGGGCTAATGTGTTAATACTCAGTAGTGCTCCTCTCGGGCACTGCCCTGCCCTTCATTAACGTCCCCCAGGATCTGCCGCTGCCGTGTGGGTCTCCATTCTGCCCCTGCTGTTCTGCTAAGAGCCTCCAGGAGTGGGGCTTCAGAGCCACTCATACATCATAGGTGACTCTTTAAAAAGAGATCTTGGAGATGGCAGGATAATTTAACAGCCATGGGTAACATTTGTAGCTCCAGAGGCTAACATAATGATGAAAGCAGTGAAACCTCGGGGTCCAGAGCAGGGTCTTTTCACCTGAGAGGGTGAAGAAGGCTCCTGGTTATCTATGCATGCTCTGGAGGGGTCTCTTTTCATTTTTTCTGATCTTCCTTTGAATGTTCATTTATTCGCTAACAGGTCATGAGGGAAGAAGGGTACAGAAGTCGCTAAGGAGAGCACTGGGATATCTTGAGTTGGTATGATAGAGTGAATCTTTTTCCTTGCATGGTGAAACTGGAAGGGATTTGAAAAGACCTGGCAGACTCAGCCACAAAGCCAGGTGGCAACCTCTTAGCTATAAATATCATCCTCCACCTGCTCAGGGAGAGGGCTTTCTTAGGCTGTATCCTGTGCCGAACGCGCCTCCATCTCTTTATGCACACGTTCCTAACCGGGGTTAGGACATTACCTACTAGTAGTCTTGGATAAGATTTCTCACTAGGAAAGAACTATGCCTGATTTATTAATTTGACAAGCATATTCATTATTACTATTATTATTAAAACTCATGAATTCTACTTGGGTTTGAATCACCATATAATTAGAGAAATAAAATTCTCTTTCCCTGTGCTGAACTCATTGAAATTGGGTCATTTGAATACTCCAGCCCATTCTATTATTAATTTCAGGGTTGTTCAATTCAGCTTCAATTAAAATCAAACATTTATTTTATTACTTTGAGTTGAATTGAATTGAATTGTTATCTTTGAGAGGAAATGTGGATAATATATGCACAAGGCAAGGCAATATATGTCACGGTAATAGAATTAAAACAGTATAATACGAGACTCTCCCTCTGTCTCACCCCGACCCTGCGTGTCTGCCGTTCCTCAGGGGCAACCACTGTCATCAGGGTCCTTTGTGTGTGTGTGTGTGTGTACGATATCCTATGAGAGATCTCTCAGCATCTCTGTGTAGCTCTATCTAGACCTGATTTTATTTTACACAAATGAGAGTGTAGTATATACTTGTCTTTGCTTTTTACTTAATATAATGTCTTGTCCACAGCTTCCATAACATTTCACTGTAACCCAAAAATGTCTGGAGCACCTAGCGTGTGCTGAGTGCTGACTGGGGAGTAGGGATGAATAGGTCAGGCCTCTGTCTCCCTGGGACTCACGCTCTGGTGGAAGAGAAGGTATGTACCTGATAAAGAAGGATAGGGTGTAGGTGTGCTAAAAGGGAGGTCTGAGCTGAGTTCGGAGAATGAACTTAGGAGGAAGAGATTAATTCTATTCAGAAGACCCAAGAAGTCCTGCCAGAAGGGGAAATTGGAACAAGGTACTGAATAATCAGAAGATCTACGACAGGTACTGATATGGGCTAGGGATATCCACGGAGGGACAGGTGGAAGGGGATGCATGTT
>NW_003852406.1:5676101-5679379 GCF_000181295.1 Otolemur garnettii
GGATGTGGGTGAGACGTCAAGTAGGTGGTGGTGGTAGGAGGATGGGAGTAGGGACAAAGCTGGAAAGATGGTTTGAGGCTTTGAATGCCGGAGTGAAGAGAGCAAAGCTGCAAGTGTGTGTGTGTGTGTAGTGGAGGCCTGGAAAAGTGGGTGGAGATGGAGGAGGGAAGGCTTTTGTGTAGGCCAGTTGTAGGGAGGGACTGAATTAGAGCGAGTTTTGTGGGGGGAGGGGAAGGGAGGGATGAATTCCTGAGACATCACAGAGCTAATTTTTCTTATGAATAAGGGTTGGCAGCTTCGTAACATCATTAGCCATTCTAAATCTATTCCCTGATGAACTTGGAGTTTTGAATTCCTAATGAGGACAATCTGACTGACAACCCATTTAGGATAATACACTTTAATAGAAAAGTCAAAGACACTTATTTCAACAGAGACACACAACACCATTAATCTGCAGAAGAAAAAACAACGGTGGGGTGGCACCCTCTGCCATGCAGCTATCATGGACATGGCTGATTGGAAAAGTCACTGGATAATTGTGTACGTGGGAACAGAGACCACACTTCTATGTCCAACTGTGCCACTGCTTGCAAAGGTGATTTTTACAAGTGAACGTGCTAGAAAATCTTTTTTAAAGGGCACAAAATGAAGGAAAAGAAAATGCTCCAGATAACCTTAAGGAAGTATAAATGACATTTTACAAGCCAACTTCAGGAGATTGTCTTGAACATGAGCACTGTAGTGACAATTGGTCATCACTTGGTTTTCTGCATTGTTTTGGAACCTCTCACAATTCCAAACAGTTCTCTATTAGGAAATGGGGAATGAGACAATTAGCACGTGAATTTGTTTGTCAAATTCAAATTGATTAGACCTTTAAAACAGTATACTATATTCCTTTCAGCCAACAGCAGCTTTTTTTTTTTTTTTTTTTTTAAACTAGACCTCTCCTTGCCCTCCAGGGAGAAATACATGTAGCAGAGTAAGTGAAATTAATACCTTTTCTATGTGCCCCTAATAAATAGTTTCTTGCCCTGAGCAAGTGGCTATTTGTAAGGCTTGTCAACTATTTGAAATTGCGGGCTGGAAAGACACTCAGGTGAGTGAGTCATTGCTTTTGTTTGGCCGAAGCCACTTTAAAATTTCGAAGTGGGTGGCGAGTCACACAGCAAAGACTCCATGAGTCCTCACCATCCTCCAGGTTGAGAATTTTCTGTGACCTGAGAGTTATGACTATGTGGGGTGAGAACAAGTGGCTGGAACTCTTCATCTTACATCTTCGTTGGGGGCCAGGGTGGCTGGGAGGCGTGAGGCATTAAATGAGCTGCTGGCTAGATTAGTCATTGTCCAGGCTCCATAATGCAAAAATTCCTTCTGCACGTGCTCTATCCCTGCCCTTCTCTGAATACTCCCAGAATCAGGCACATTTAATTGTTAGTAAGTTTCTGAGACAGTGAGTTGATTTTGACTTTTTTATAACCAGAGAACAGAAATTTAGGGTGCCCCAAAATCCCTTAGGGTTGCTTTTTCCTTTTTTATCTTCTTAAATATTTTTATTATGGGAAATGTTAAACATGACACAAAAATAGAGAAAACTTGTGTTAAAAAGACTATGTATTCCCTGTAGTCCCAGCTACTTGAAAGGCTGAGGCAAGACAATTGCTTGAGCCCAAGAGTTTGAGGTTGTTGTGAGCTGTGATGCCACAGCTCTCTACCGAGGGTGACAAAGTAAGACTCTGTCTCAAGGGGAAAAAAAAAAGATTATTCCTTATTTACTCTGGGCAGTTATCAGTATTTTGATAACATTATTTCACTGATCTCTTCTGTCTTCCTAATCTTATAGGATTAGTAATCTTACAATGTCATCGGTGTCCACTCACTCCACTGGGCATCTCTGCAAAATGACAGCTTTCCCCCACATATTCATAAGGTAATTATCACACACAACAAATCTAATAATAGATTCACTTCATATGTATTCGTATTATCCTGATTGTCTCCAAAATGTCTTTTAAAGGTGGGTTGTTTAGGGTGCAAACAACCATTTATTAAACATTTAGAGTCAGGGTGCAAACATCCATTTATTAAACATTTCATTGGCTTTTCTATTTCTTTTTCTTTCTTTTTTTTTTTTTTTTTTGAGACAGAGCCTCAAGCTGTCCCCCTGGGCAGAATGCCTTGGCATTATAGCTCACAGCAACCTCCAACTCCTGGGCTCAAGCGAGTCTCCTGCCTCTGCCTCCCCAGTAGCTGGGACAACAGGTGCCCGCCACAACGCATGGCTATTTTTTGGTTGCAGCCGTCATTGTTGTTTGGCAGGTCTGGGCTGGGGATTCGAACCCGCCACCTTAGGTGTACGTGGCTGGCGCCTTAGCTGGTTGAGCTATAGGCGCTGAGCCGGCTTTTCTATTTCTTAAGTGTCTTATCATCTGTGACAGTTGCCCCATCCTCTTTATTTTTTTTAACTTGCCATCATAGCTAGCAGACCCCTATTCACTTTAGGAATACTGTTTATATGTTGAAGAAACCAAATAAGTTCTCTTATAGAATGTGCCACATTCTGACTTTGGTTGTGATTGTGTATTTTGAGGGTCTGGTGTGCCACAGAACCATTTGATAAACACAGCTTTGGTGCAATCTGGAATAAACCTTCTTCCTTTTCTAGTCACCTGCCCTTCCAATATTTGAGGGCAGCAAATTCTGTCTTTAGACTTCTCTTGTTTGGGGCAACTGTACCCAGTACTTTCAAGTGTTCCTCCTGAGGCTCACTGTAGCACCTTCGGTTTCCTTCTCTCTTCTCGGCATGTTCTTACGCAGCTGTGGCCCACCCTCCCATGTGGTGTGGGGGCTCTGAGGAGGGGCTGGGCAAGGCCTTCAGAAATAGGAGGTGTCTGCCTGGTCCAGAAAGGAAGGGCCCTCCAGCTGGCCAAAATAAACTGTCAGTAGTTTGAGTTTTACACTGTGCTCTTTTCAGAACTGTCTTCACAAGTTTCTGGTGCCACTTTTCTTTTTAAATTTTTTTTTTTTGCAGTTTTCAGCCGGGGTTGGGCTTGAACCCGCCACCTCCGGCATATGGGGCCACCGCCCTACGCCTTTGAGGCACAGGTGCCGCCCCTCTTTTTAATTTTTTAACAATGAAAAGAATTTGTTAATGAAATGGAATTTTCAGGCCCTGCTTGTTCTTGAGCTGACGGGACTCCTCTCTGTTCCTCTGCTTTCCTGTCCTTCCCCATTCCTCTATCCCAGTGATTTTCTTCCTTTCTTTCCTTTCTTTT
>NW_003852406.1:5680489-5720812 GCF_000181295.1 Otolemur garnettii
AGGCCCAGAGAGGTTAGATGATTTTCCAGAGGTCACACCGAGGTCTGGGGGCAGAGCTGGGTTAGAAGCTCTCTCCTGTGGAGGCTGAAGCTCCGCTTCACAGGAGGAATCCCACTGTGGACTTCCTTCCTTGGGTGAATATTAGAGGCATTTTACACCACAACATCTGGAACTGCTTGTCCTTTATCAGCCCTGAGCATGCCGGGTGTTCTGGGGGCCAGAGGGGCAGCAGCTACCTCTCCTGGCCTTTCTTTTGAACCTTGGCGCCAGGAGATGGCGCTTCCTCAGTGGGCAGGCCTTGCGATCTTTGGATAGTTTTACTTCAAACCTTTTAAAGGACAGATCTTTTTTTTTTGAGACAGAGTTTCACTTTGTCACCCTCAGTAGAGTGCTGTAGTGTCGCAGCTCACAGCAACCTCAAACTCCTGGGCTCAAGCAATTCTCTTGCCTGAGCCTCCAGAGTAGCTGGAACTACAGGAGCCTGATACAACGCCTAGCTATTTTTAGAGGCAGGGTCTTGCTCTTGCTCAAGCTGTTCTTGAACCTGTGAGCTCGGGGGGCATTTCACCTGTCTCGGCCTCCCAGAGTGCTAGGATTATAGGGGTGAGCCACCACGCTCTGCATAAAAGGTCAGATCTTAGAAATTTCAGGGGAAGATACTCTGGGGTACAATATCTAAACAATTTATGCTAAATGTAGCACACACACATACATAGATATAATGTATATAGGGTTTAAAAAATTGATATTTATTGCACCAATACTATTAAACAGAAATAATAAAATTAGATAACCCACAACCTTACTATCCTTTTCAGCTCATTTACTTTAATGCTTCCTGAAGAATGGTCAATGGCAATGCCTCTAGTATCAGCTGGGTCTGGGTTCAAATCCTGATGCAAATTACCTAAATTTGCACACTTTTGTTTTTTAATCGGTAAACTGAGGATAATACCACTACTACTAATAATGTTATACTCATCAATTAATTTTTGTATCAATTGGGATAACTCTTGTAAAGGGGTTAGTACAGTGACCAGCCCATGTACCCTGCAGTCAGAGCTATGATAATGCTATCATTATAATTACACTTTTTACATAGTCAAAATTGTAATATTGGGGTATCTTTTGTTATTTCACATAATATGTAATCAACATGAAACATTTCAACTGAAATAATTAAACATTTCTATAGAAAGAATTTCTTGGGAAATCCTCTCCTCCCCGTCCAAATTTCCTATCTTGACATCACATTTTGAGTCCCTCGCAACCCTTGATTATCTTGGGTTCACACATGCCAGCTAGGCACAGCTCCTCCTCTCCTCTCTTTGGCAACTGGGCTAGATATGGGAGGGTTGGGGGCACAGAGATCATCTTGCAGCTGGTACGTGGCTTCATAGGACAGTGCGTGGCTGCACAGAGCCTTGGCTGTGCCCATGCAAGCTGGTGGAGTTCACGCCACATGACTTCCTAGGGAGTCTAGCATTTCCCTCTGCACTGTTGAAGGTGTGTATAGGACGAAAAGACCTAGCAGTTAGAGTTAGTGTCTCTCTTTTGCTTTATTTCAAGGGGCTCCTTGAAATGGCCAAAATTCATCATTAAATAGTAGATATTCCTGTGAAAGAAAAAGAGGCATAGGGAGGCCCTCAAAGAGAGAAGCGATCTCTAAGTAAGTCCATATAGCCGGGCCAGGGTGTGGCCGGGGCAGCTGAGGATAAGAGGAAAGCTGACTGCACAGGCTCCTGCCGCAGGCTCCCCGGGCTTATCCTCTTTTAAAAGGTGCTACTTAAACATTTAGAGATGTAAAGGCCTGATATCTCTATCTAGGTTAGCTCAGAGGCCTAGGCAAGATGGTCAAGGTGGTAAACGTGTCTCTTACAGTTTCATAAGTCTCCGGTGTGTGTCCCACTTTGCCTCTATTCACTTTCTCACCCTCTCAGTCATGGAATGTTCTGCTTGTTCCCTAGGCTGTTCAGATAAAACCAAATCACAGGTGTTAGCGATGCTACCTTCCTGGGGAGATGTAACATTTGGAGAGAGGGAAATGCTTGTTGCTACTCAGTATCTGGAGACTTGGACTAAAATATCGTTAACTGATGGGCTAAACTTCAGTATCTCTGGCCTCATTTTCTTATCTGTCAAGCAATACAATAATTAGATGATCTTAATATCTAGAACTTTTTTTTGGTGAGTATCTGTATGTGTGAATCAAGGGATCAAGGATACATTTAAGTAGACGGCCTTTCTGGTACCTTCTAAGTCAGCCACAGTCTGCCTCCTGCTCCATGTTCCTCCCCTGAGAGATGCCAGGAAACTGGGGGGTTCAGGGTGAGGGCAAGAGGTAACACAGCTTGTGTTGTGATCTGTGCCTTCTGTGGCCACCAGCTGGGGACCACCAGATGGATTACTCTTTGAAAAAATCCAGAGCAACTGGAGGAATTGACAGATGCTGCCTGCTGCACGTGGCATTATTCTCAGGCAAGGGACAGGCATGTGGATGGCCATTCTTATATGTTTAGTCTGCATTGGGCTAGATACTTTAGAGAAAGCAGGTGACACACCATCTCTCTCTCCCACCAGCTTTGACATGAAAAGGCACGACTTTATGAATGGAAGGATAAGTGTTTTTGGAAAAGGTTTTCCTCTTTTGTGACCTCCCCTTTCCTGCCTGATGGTTTTGACCCTTTCCAGGGTGTCACTTCAATGGGGCCACAGTGAGTTTAGTCTTTTGGCTTGATTTCTGGTGTCCTTTGCCTCCACTGCTATTTTTTTTTTTCCATATAGAGAGGGATCTTGCTGTGTTGGCTAGGCTGGCCTTGAGCTCCTGGGCTTAAGAGATTCTCTTGCCTCAGCCTACTGAGTAGCTGGGATTATAGGTGCACACAATTGCACCTGGCTTTCTTCTGCTGCTTTTAAATTTTTCATAGTTTGGTTTGCTGGCTTTTCTCCCTTTTTCTTTATCTTTCTCTCTTTCCCTTCTCTCTCTCCTCCCCACCCCTGACTCTCTCTTCTTTTATCTCCCTTCCCTTCTTCCTCCTTTCCAATATAATTTTATTCAAATCCAATACAATTTTATCCACTGTATGTTAAAGGGAAAATAAGCCACAGATAGTCATGTAGAGAAGTAAAGTACAAAGTAGTACATGCCATTGTAGAATAAAATTTATAGATTTAATGCAAGGAACTTGAAATTGCATAATGATGAAAGTAACTTGCTTGGACTCAGCATTAGGACACAGGTTTCACAGGGGCCTTGAAATTTGGCATGGGTGTTTTTTATTGAGATAAATTTTCATGCCATTGCCTGGGCTAGACTATAGTGGCATCATCCTAGCTCATGGCAACCTCCAACTCCTGGCTCAAGCAATTCTCCTGCCTCAGCCTCCCAAGTAGTAGGGACTGCAGGTGTGTGCCATCTCATCTGGCTAATTTTTCTACTTTTTGTTCTCGTCTGGCTAATTTTTCTACTGTTTGTTCTCATCTGGCTAATTTTTCAACTTTTTGTAGAAAGGGCTTCACTCTGTTGCTCAGGCTAGTCTGAACCTTTTGCCTTGGCCTCCCAAAGACTTAGGATTACAGGCGTGAGCCACTCCCCCCTGCCTGGTGTGGTCTTGGAGGATGTGTAAGAGTTCATCAAATGTGTAGTGGTGGAAATAGGGACCTGTATGTGTGATGGAGCCAGCCAGCCTAGAGAGCAGCAGGAGACAGAGACCATCCCTCATGTGCAGGAGTAAGATGGGAGACGGAGGCCAAACCCAAGTTCTGAAGAGCTGGTAAGTGATGTGGAGGAGTTTAGAACTTTATTCTGGTTAAAAGCTTCCAATGATGTTGCAAACTTTCTAAACAGGGGATATGCAGGAACAACTCTAAATTTTATCTAAAAGCTCAAAATTATATTATCAGAACAGATAACAATAATAATAGTAATAGCTAACATTTATTGTGCACCTATTATGTGTTAGATACCCTATGTTCATCATTTTAAATCCATTATTGCACTTGGTTCTTCACACCATATTACAGGGTGGAGTGTTCTGTGTCCTCTTCAAATTCACTTTCTAGTCTTAACCTCTAGCATCTCAGAATATAAGGAGATTCATTCTTTAAAGAGGTAATGGAGTTAAAAGGAGGCTGTTAGGGTGGGCTCCCATCCAATTTGAATAGTGTCTTTATATAAACATGCTGAGACACCAGAAATGTGTGCACACAGAGGAACAGCCATGTGGGGGGGATGCAGCGGGAGATTCTGTAAGTCAGAATGGAATCAGCCTTGCCCACATCTTGAACTTGGACTTCCAGCTTCCAGAACTGTGAGAAAAAACTACTGTTACGAAGCCACCCAGTCTGTGGTATTTCATTATGGCAGCCCTGGGGGCTGTTAGGCTCATGTTGTAACCAGGGCATAGAGAGCCATTTTCATGGGATCGCCCAGCAAATCAGGGCAGAGAGGGGATTGAACCATAAGTCATAACACCTCAGGGCCTTCTCAGAGTCTGAAGGGGCTCAGAGGCTGTGAGGAACACAGAGCCTACCAAACATGGCAGAAGAATGGGCCCATGCTTTAGGCTAGCTGTGGTTCCATGCCCTTTGTTCATTCACAAATATGCCACTAACTTTTCTCTTTTTCCTAGTTATATTGGTAACATCAAAAAGAAATCCAGCAATTTCTCTCTAGATCAAGGGTGAGAATCTGGAGGTATATTTTAAAACCTAGGAAACAGTCCATATGAAAGTGATCATGAAAGATCTACGAGGCCGCCTCCCTTGCTGTAAATTGTGTGCTTTATGTTACAGATGATTATTGCCATCCTCCACGGCAGCTGCTACTGAGCGTTGCCCTGCGTCTGTAGCCCGTCGGATCACCCAGTCATCAGTCCGGCTTTGCAGAGTGCACAGTTTGGGTTTTCCAGGGTATAACTCAGTGTCAGAGGAGTTTATGTGCTGCTTAAGCCCCTGCAGCCTAGAGATAGGAAACACACACTAAATGCTGTAATTATATTTTTCGAGTGGTGGGTTTGTGCTAATAAATCAAAGCAGGCCTAGCAGGGTTGGGACTAGTGCTAAAGACAGTAATGTCAAGAATCTGGCCTCTTGCTGCCATGCCCAGCCCACCAGATCCTAGCAAGGAGGGCAAGGGGGTCTGTACATAGCAGGAGAGCCCAGGATTTAGAACCTGGGTACACAGCCACTTGAGAATTCCACGTGTCCTTGTCCCTTTTCAAGAAAACAAAGGGGCTTGGCTCCCACAGCTCAGTGGTTAGGGTGCTGGCTGCATACACCAGGGCTGGCAGGTTCAAACCCAGCCTGGGCCTGATAAATGACAATGACAACTACAACAGAAAAATAGCCAGGTGTTGTGACAGGTGCCTGTAGTCCCAGCTACTTGGGAAGCTGAGGCAAGAGAATCACTTAAGTCCAAGAGTTGGAGGTTGCTGTGAGCTGTAATGCCATGGCACTCTACTGAGGGCAACATGGGGAGACTCTGTCTCAAAAATAAAAAAAAAAAAAAGAAAAAGAGAAGAAAAAAGGGAATTTACAAAAGCCTCTCCTCACTGTGCTGGGGGTTCATGGAAAGTATGAGGAAGATTCATGAATGAATAATGAACATTATTGGTTCCTCTTTCTCTGCCTCTTTATCTTTCTTCCTTATCTTTTCATTTTATTATGAAAATGAATGCTTATGAAAATGAATGCTACAAGAGAAGAAATGATTATACTGTGAGTTAAAATGTTCTGCATGTGTAGTCAGGAGACCTGGATTTGGTTGTGACTTTGCCACTAATTGGTCGTGTGAGTCTGGGGAAGTCATTTTACCTCTCTGGGTTTCCATTTCTGACTCTGGGGAATGAAGGGGCTAGGCCATGTAACTTCTGACATCTCACAATCCTCCCTTCTCTGAACTCTGTGGAAGAAAGTTGCAAGAGAGAAGTTGAAGGATACCAATTAGTGTGCATTGCTGGTGTTGGGGTCAGACCTGAGGGAGTGATGTGCTCCTTTGTTTTCCTTTTGACAGTCCCCTCTCTCACCTCTGTATTACCCAGCTGTGTACTCCTGCTTCCCACTGGGGGTAAGGGCCTTGCTCTTGGGTGTTCCATGGACCCTGCTTTAGGCATCTTCCAATCCTCACCTTATAGGCCAAACTTTACCAGCTCTGAGTCCTATTCCCTCATAGCATGCTCAGTGAAAGAAACAAAATGGATGAACAATTTCATAATAAGAAGTAATTAATTTATTTTCTCCAAAATGGCATCATTTTTTTCAGATACTGTAGTCTCTTGAGTCCAATAACCACTTACTGAGCACCCATGAGGTGTAAATTGTCTCTACCCTCCAGGGTGCACACTTTAGTGGGGGGCGGTACACCACAGACTGTGATGCAAGCCATTCTATGAGGAGGGGAGGAAAACCGTGCTGAGCTGGGTCTTGGTGGCTGAAAGGCAGCAGTGGGCGGAGGGGAGGGCACGCTGGTTGCCAAAAACCTACTGGATAAAGGGCAAGGAGAACTCAAAGCGTGTGTAGTGAAAAAAACAGAAGATGCACTCAGTGGAAGGAGAGCGACTGGGTGTTGAAGGGTCTAGGCCGCCTCTGTCGGCAGCTGGGAGCCACTGAAAGTGGGCCGGGTTCTGGCATGAGCAAAGCTATGTTCACTCTAGAATTCAGCCTGTTGGAGGACTGGGTGGGAAGTCCAGGTGCAGCCGCGGTCTTTCTGCTCCAGGGCCCTAGAGTCCTACACTTGAGGGGGCACATGGGTATCAGAACTGATAAAAGGCACCTCTGTGACCTTGTAACAAGTGTGATGGGAATAGGGGACACTGGCAACTTGGTAGGTAGTTGAGAGTTTGGTTTTGGATCACATAGGCAGCTCCTCTGGGGATTCTTGGGATGATTTGGGAGGAACTGGCAGGGTCAGGATGGAGGTAGAGCCAGAGATGTGACTTTGTGTGAATGTCCCCACCTCACTGGGAAGCTGTTGTAAGACAAGAGGAGGAGGTTCTGTGGGCAGTGAACTAGGGCAGTGGTTTGGGGGGGAAAAAAGGGCACTGTTGACCAAGTCTTTATGGAACTCCAGGGAAGGAGATGTGGCTTTCAGGGGCGTGCCATGGTGGAGGTGGCGGCGCCGGTGAGCACTTGTTTGGCCTCCACACAAGGCTGATGCTGTCCAGACTTCTTTTTATGCCTCCGAAGATTCAGGGAGGAGTGTGGGGCCAAATACGATGAGTTCTTTGTCACCTTGCTGATCATCCCAGGAGACAATATTGATCTAGTACCTTTGGTATTGTTTTGAATCTCTTAAAGCCTAGAGATTTGCGGCTGGGCTTCTCCCTGTCGCAGAAAGCCCTCGGGGAAGATCTGACCTGTCCTCTTCTCCTGGGTCTGTAAGACAGACAGATCCTGGCAGCTTGCTCCCCCCTCGCACCTGGGAAATCTGGAGAGGGCGCAAGGCGAAGTGGGAAGACCCTCCAGTGCAGGATAGAGACCAAAGGGAGACTCCCAGACGGGCGACCAGGAGTCGGAAGGCCCAGGGCTTACTTCTCTTGGAGTCGTGTCGCCGCTCACATTTCAGGGCCCCCGATCTTGCATTCCCGCGGCAGCGCCCACTCAGATACGCTCAACACATCCACTTAAGTAACTCGATTACTCTCGCAGGCCCTTTTAAATAATGCACCTCCCATCAGGTGGGGCGCTCAATCATTCAGCACAGGACCCAGCGTCTCTCCTCTAATATCACTTTACACACAGCTAATGAACACAAGTTCCCAACAAGTGACTGCATCAGTCAATAAAGGACGGCGCAATCCTACCTGCCCGCGCCGCCGCCGCCGCCGCCGCCTCTGGAGCCAATTAGCCCTCTCCTTCCCGGGCGCCGCGGGAATACATTTCCCAAAGTGGTTCTGCTCACCCCGGGGTTATCTTCCTCTGTTCTCTGTCCTCGCAGAGGGCATGCAAAACGCGGGAGGCTGCGGCAGTTCTGCCCACAGGCTGGCCAGGCTGGTGCGATTTCTATTCGCCAGCCCACTCCAGCGCCTAGATCCAAGCGAAGGGGCGCAGAGGGGCGGGGTGGGGAGGTGTTCGCAGTTCCCCTCTTCCTGATGCTCTGAAGAGCCACCAACAGGCTGGATGTACCTGGGCGCCGCTCCTCTCTGGTCTCAAGGTTTTGACTCGCCTCGCAGGTAGGAATCCAGGAAGAGATGAAAGGCCCTCTTTTGATCCTGTGCTTTCTTCTGCCCACTCTGCTGCGAAATCCCGGTTGCTATAAAGGAAGCGCCACTGTGCTGGGAGTCAGGTTGCTCGACAACTTGGGCTTGGGTGACTTCAGGCAGGAAAGCCCACCAAGATCTTAGTTCGCTTTCGTGTGAAGTTTCTGCGCTGCCTCTCTCACTGGGCTGTGAAAATACTTTGTAAAAGTAAAGCTCTGCACAGATACATCGTGTCGAGTGATAATTCAGAGAAGTGGAAACAGCATTGGCCAGAGGACAGAGCCTTGAATTATTTTTTGTTCGGTTCTGCCACTTACTAGCTTAGGGACCCTGGGCATGTGTCACCTCACCTAGACGGGACTCACTTTTTTCAATGAGAAATTGGGAAAGATAAAACCTACTTCATAAAGTTGTTTGAGAATTAAAATAGGCAGTAGGTGTGTGAATATTTAGAAAACGGTGGAGTGTTATACAAATGGAATTATTATTGTTGCCTATGTTAATTTAATTATGAATTTTTGCGACCTTAATTCAACTCTTTCTGGCCCTTTTATATTTCATTTGCACCATTTTTCCCCCCATAGGTTCTTTTTTTTTTTTTTTCTTTCTTTTTTAACAGAGTTTTGCCCAGGCTGTATTTGAACTCCTGGGCTCAAGTGATCTTCCTGCCTCAGCCTCCCAAGTAGCTGGGACTACAGATGTGTACCACTCCCCTCCACTTTGCATGTCTACTTCTTTTGATATTGCTTTTTGTTTAGATTAAAAAATGTCTCTCCTTTGTTTTAGGTTTTGTCAAGGACACAAGCTTCTGAGGCAGAGCCTGTATGGGCCAAGTGTGCAATGGGGTCTTCAGTGGCAGCTAGTTTATTGGGGGATTTGTATACAGTCAGTACTTAATGAATGCTGCAGATCTACCGAGGTTACTTGAGCACCTAGGGCTGACTTCTGAATGTTATCTCATCTTCAAGAAAGATGGCAGTCAGGCAGCGCCTGTGGCTCAGTGAGTAGAGCGCTGGCCCCATATACCAAGGGTGGCGAGTTCAAACCCGGCCCCAGCTGAACTGCAACAAAAAAGTAGCTCGGTGTTGTGGTGGGCACCCGTAGTCCCAGCTACTTGGGAGGCTGAGGCAAGAGAATCACCTAAGCCCAAGAGAATTGTTGGAGGTTGCTGTGAGCTGTGACGCCACAGAACTCTATTGAGAGCAATAAAGTGAGACTCTGTCTCTACAAAAGAAAGAAAAAAAAAGATGGCAGTGGTCTGACTCAATAAAAGAAAAAAAAAGTGATCCCAGAGAGTTATTCTTTGACAATTTATCCTTTCCTTTATCTCCTTTTTCTTTGATTCAATGAATGAGTTTGGTTCCCTAAGCCAATTATGGAAGTCAGTCTCTCATCTCAAGTTCTCTCTCCCTAGTAAGAGAATAAAGTCTTTTTGATGGGACTTTGTTATAATGAGACTAGAAGAGCTATCTCTTAGGAGTTATAATTTTCATTCCGTCTAAGACAATATCTTAAATGGAAAGGTACAATGGGATTAAAATACCTTTATTCCTCTGGATTAGAAGTATCAACCCTTTTGAAACTTTACAGCTACACATTCATTGCATTTATATATAGTTTTGAGCAGGATGAGTATCTGTAGGGAATAGAAGTGCTGAATCTGGTGATTTTGTGCCTGGTGCAAGGTTGCTAACAGCAACTCGCCACTTCAATCTATTAATTGCTTAATGTTTTTCTATGATGTGTGAAACACTATGCTGAGCTTCGTGGGAGACACAGATGAGGGAGAGAGGTGGTCTCTGTGCTCAAATCAACTCCAGCTTACACAGGGCTTGCATTTCAGGGAAGCAGTGGGTATGCTCTTTCGCAATTAGTAATTAATGCTTTCTTTTAGGACTAGGGGGCCTAGCGTCAAACTCCATGACTTTACACCTCCATGCTTTATTTCTGGGAGTCTAAACTTGGGTACAAAGAAGGATACCCCCTTCCTGTTTCCTCTGCAGTAACACTGGCCACAATGATATTTGGCAAGGTTGTGACTTCCCAAGGCTGTCTTCCTGATTTTCTTCCTTGCACCTGTTCCCATTCTTCACGTCACTGGGTAGGAAGTTATTTCAAATGTTCCCACAACCTCTTTAATTATGAAAGTCAAATGTACTCAAGTCCCTGAGAGAATTAATCGAAGAGGAGGCACAGCCAAAGCACACTCTGACTCCAGACCACTAGCTTCCATTCGGATTCAGTGAAGGCCGAGCATCCCAAATCCCCAAATCTGAAATCATTCAAATGTTCCAGCGTCTGAAACTTTTGAGTGCTGGCATGATACTTAAAGGAAATGCTCCTTGGAACATTTCTGATACTGCATTTTGGGGTTTGGGATGCTCAGCTGCACATAGTCCAAAATCTGAAAAAATCTGAAATCTGAAACCTCCCGGTCCTAAGCATTTCAGATGAGGGATACTCAACCTGTAGTTGGTCTTCCTCCTTGTGATTAATAAGCAAACATACTAGGTTTCTGCGCAGTCAAGAATTATTGCTCTGTGTGTGTGTGTGTGTGTGAAGACACAAGAAAGGTCTATGGAATGGTGACATGAGTGCATAATTAACAAGCTTTAACACTGAATCTGATTTTACAAGGTGATGGTTGAGTATTGTGCATGGGAGGTGTGTGAGGCTTTGTAAATTTTGTATTTTACAATTTTAACAAGCATTGGGATCTGGAAAACACAGCCCAGGAGCATTTCATTGGAAGGTTTTCCAGTTTCCAGTTAGCAGAAAGAAGATCAAGTAATATATGGATAAATATGTATAAAGCACAGTGTGATTTCCTGCTATGCCCCCCATCCGGCATTTTCAGTGAGGAGAAGATTGGGAGATGAGTGAAGAATTCAGGATAGTAGTGGTGATCCAGGCCCAACCTGCTTTCCCCAACTATGTCCCAGACTACATGCCTGGAGAGAGGGGAGAGGATGTGCTTTCAACCTACTCAGTCTTAAGTCTGGGGTTTTCCGTTTAATCATCTTTAAAATTGACATTTTCAAGTATACACAAAGATAGAGAGAGTAGCTTAACAAGCCTCAACGTGTCAACAATGACCAACATTTGCCAATCTTATTTTTATTTATTTATTTTTATTTTATTAAGTTAAATACACATAGATCATGAATACATTCATGCATATGTGGGGTACAATGTGCTGATTTTTTTTATACAATCTGACATGGTTAGATCAAACCAGTCATCATAGCTTTCACCTCATTTACTTGATTATTGTGCCAAAACATCTATGTTCTACACTTCACAGATTTGACTTCTACCCTTGTCATATGCTCCATAGGTGTGGCCCTGCCTTTTACCCTCCCTCTGTCAAACTTCTCCCCTCCCCACTACCACTGCTCTTATCTCTCTGGATTAAGTATTTTAAAGCAAATCCAAGACACTATGTTTTATCCCTTGTCAATATTTCAACATGCATTCTAACTGATAGGAACTTAAAAACAGTCACATAGCTTTATGCTGCTATTACATACAGCCAACACAAATGCTAATAAATAATCTCTAATACCCGGTTCATATTCAGCTTTGCTAATCATCATGAGAATGTCTTTTTCTAGTTGGTTTTATTGAATGAGAATTTAAATAAGCTTTACCTACTGCATTTAATTGATTCTCTTATATCTGTTTTAATCTACAGCAGGCCCTTTGTATCTGCAGGTTCTAAACTAGTGGATTCCACAAATTACAGATCAAAAATATTCAGGAAAAAACCCAATAAAAAATACAGTACAGCCATAAAAAAGAATACAAAAAAGAAATAGTACAGTGTAAGAACTCTTTACGGAGCGCTTGCATTGTGTTTGGTATTAAAAGTAATTTAGAGGTGATTTTAAGTTTATGGGAGAATATGCCTAGGTTATATGCTAATACTAAGCCATTTTGTACAAGTAACTTGAGCATCTGTGGATTTTGGTATCTGCAGGGGGTTCTGGAACCAACCCCCCACAGATAACCCAGGGACAACTGTATTTGCTTTCCATGCCATTGGTTCATTATTGAAACTGATGTTCATATTCCAGTGGGTAAAATGGTCTTTGGCAGATGAAAGATCACTGGATTGAGAACCAGGAGACCCAGGCTGAAGGCCCACTCTGCTAATAATTATCAGGGCAGTCTTGGGATACAAAGGTGAGCTTTCTGAGTGTCAGTTTCCTTATTCAGAATATGAAAGGATTTGACCGGGTTTGTCTGTGAGATCCCTTCTTAAATAGCAAGGGACAGGGTAAGAATGGCTGTTACGCTTTGTATATGCTGGATACCCGAACTCTCAATTTGCAAGGTAGGTTTTATTTCTATATTTGAGCCTGTTAAAACCCCCAAACTAACCAAATGCAATCAGATTTGGAAGAGGTGGGCATTCCTCACTAGTGGTCTTCTGACTTGAAGCTTCCCTGAAGATAAAGATACCTCAGGAGGAAACCTAAAGTCCAGAGAAGAGTTGTAAGTAGCCCAATGGGTTGTTCTCCTTAAACTTTCTCAAACTTTCGTACCTCATAGACCCCAACTGTAAATTGCTCACCCATGGATAGGAGTTCCTTCATTCCTCCAATGTCTGAAGTTCCTTCAGTCTTTTTTTTTTTTTGAGACAGAGTTTCACTATGTCACCCTCAGTAGAGAGCTGTGGCATCACAGCTCATAGCAACCTCAAACTCTTGGGCTTGAGCGATTCTCTTGCCTCAGCCTCCCAAGTACCATGTTTCCCCGAAAATAAGGCACTGTCTTATATTTATTTTTTCTCAAGAAGACACACTAGGGCTTATTTTCAGGAAATGTCTTGTTTTTATTAAGTATAATACAACAATCTACATTTATTCAAATATAGTTAAGTCATCTTCTTCTGGAACCTGACAGGAGGAGCCCACTTTGTTGGTGGGGCTGGCGCTAGTGATGCGTGAACTCCTTTCCCTTAGCCGTTCGCACATGCGCAATAGGATGCCTGCAACAGCAGTTACCACCTGCACACCCTTGCAGGTGGAAACGGCTCGGAGAAAGGAGCTATGGCAGATAAAATGCATTCCAGTTTTCCTTACCGCTCTGTGTGGAAATGCTTAGCGTGACTATGCAGATACACTGCATAGCCATGCCTACACTAGGTCTTATTATCAGGGTAGGGCTTATATTTAACAAATGCATAGAAATCCTGCTTGGGCTTATTTTGGGGGTAGGTCTTATTTTTGGGGAAACATGATAGCTGGGACTATAGGAACCTGCCATAATGCCCAGCTATTTTTTTTTTGTTGTTGTTGTTGTTGCAGTTGTCATTGTTTTATCAGGCCTGGGCTGGGTTTGAACCTGACAGCCTTGGGGTGTATGTGGTCACAAGAATTGGTGCTGCCCATTCTTTTTTTGGAGATAGAGTCTCATTCTGTCACCCTGAGTAGAGTGCCATGATGTCATAGCTCACAGCAACCTCAAACTCCTGAGCTCAAGCCATCCTCTTGCCTCAGCCTGTCAAGTAGCTGGGACTACAAGCATGTGCCACCATGTCTGGCTAATTTTTCTATTTTTAGTAGAGACAGGGTTTCACTCTTGCTCAGGCTGGTCTCCTACGCCTGAGCTCAAGAAATCCACCCACCTCAGCCTCCCAAGGTGCTAGGATTACAGGCATGAGCCACCGTGCCTGGTCACCTTCATTCTTCTATAATTCATCAAGGTTTAAGTGGAGAATATTCCATGGAACATTAAAATGGGAAGAGACCTCAGCAGTAATTCATCCAACTCTTTATACGATGAACAAATATTTTCTATAACATTCTCCAAAGTATAATACTTTTTAACCAAAGCCTTAGCCTCCCCGTGGAGGCAGCTCATGGTAAGACCTGAGGTTTTCCTCTTTGAAACTCCCACTGTTTGGGTCTTACTATGTACTTCATAAACTTCTCTTATCTTTACATGACAATTTTTTTAAACAAGTGAAGATTCCAAAGACTTAGATTGGAAAGTCATCCTGAAGAGGTTCTTTTAAAATATTTCATTATCTCACCTTCATTGTCAATATAGAATGTCTTGGGCTGAACTATATTTTTCCCCTTTGGAAATTTACCCCACTCCTTCCACGGAAAGTCTGGATTACACTATTGTGATGATTTTGGACTGGCCAACTTCATGGCTTTGGGTGTAATTATTCCTGGGATTCAACACTGGGGAAGAATGTGGGTGAAAGTGGAAGTATAGGAGGGTGGCTCTTGGGTGACTTCAGTAAATCATGCAATGAATGAGGTTCCAGTGTGTTAATGGAAGTAAAAGCCACAGACAAGCATGAAGTTCTCTGAAAATACAAGAAGCACAGTGTTGTGAATAGGCTCTTGCTCGATATGATAAGGCCTGTGCTAAGAAGCATTGCTATCTGCTCTAGTTCTTATAAGACATAACTCCTACAACAAATTCTTTTGCCCTACTCTAATCCTAACTGCTACCTTGGACAAGTTGCCCAAACTTTGAGCCATGTTTTTCTTGTTGCCACAGAGATCAATTTACTACTAATGTTTATAACTCTTTCATGTCCCATGTTTCTTCCACCCTCTCATCTATTTTCATAGGTAGTTCCGGAAGGGTGTCTCCTAGGAGCTGGGAATCTTTCTCACCTTCTTGTGGCCTCCATGTATGGCCTGGGACACCTCTCCAGGGTAGTGTTGTCTTGGGGCGGGTGAGGGGCTCTGAGGTCTTATCCCTCAACCTCATAGCTTGAGTCAATGTCAGTCTTCCCTTAGGCAATGTGTAGCTGCAAGGGCCTCCCTGGTTTGCACCCCATGCTTCTCATCCTGCCAGCAGTGGCATCAGTTCCAGGGGATGTAGAATACGGGAACCCCAAGGAAGGTTTAAGTGATCTTGAGTACAGTGCCAAAGCCTGCCTCCCTCATAAACTTGGATCCAAAAGAAGGGAATTGGACTCCTTAGGTGACACCGACAGGTCAGAGCACCCCACAGAGTCCTCCTTCCTGAGTGAGTGTAGTGGTTTCACTGAGACCAACGTAGGGGAGAACTTCCGTAATGCCAGCGCACTCAGTAGCGTTTAAGTTTGCTAAGCCAAACTTTCAACATAAATCATCCCTGCCCCAAATGTTTGCTTTTTGCCCAACAAACCTGTCAGATTCTTACCTGAAATGATGCAAGAGAAGTTTCCAAAGAGCCCTGTGAACTGACTCCTTTTTCTCTTTGTTCCCTCTCCCTGCTCCTCCGGGTTCCTATTGTTTAGAGGGGTTACTGCACAAACCAGGCAACCTCTCTTTCACTCAACAAAGAAATTTAGCAATCTCTGAGGCCGTGTCACCTTGCCAGCAGAAACATTGAATGGCAATAGCACTGGAAGTCAACACTAATAGCCGACACCAAATTAAACTGCCAGACTCAGTGTGATGTAGCTCTGTCACCTCTTGACACCTCCGATGTGAGTACTGGGGCTTCTGCAGGAAATTCATCAGCCGTAGTTCATGACGCATCATCTTTACATATCTGTCCATCTACATTTGACAGCAACAGGCAAGCCTCAAATGACTTCAGTGATTGGTAAATAGATCGCACCACCTCCCGACATAGTAAACAGGGTTTTAACTCTTGGGGCTCCTCAGCTCTGCCTTCCTCACTGGTAACAGCTGGTTACGATGTTCCCATTTTCCTTGCGTTCCAGGTAGTGACTGACAAAAGGCTGATTAAAGTGTCCTTTCTTTTCTCTGTTAACCAATATCTCAAATGTTTCCCTTTATTTGAAGTTAACTATTCTGCAGGCACACATTCTCTTGGATGTGTATTTCTCAGAATGTCATCTAAAAACGTGTATTTGCTTATTAATGGCTGGACTTACCATTGCTCTGATGGGGAAGATGAGATGTTTAGCACAGGCTCATCTTGCTAATCAAACTCGTTTGATTTCCAGTGGAGAATGTCTCTGATTTTTCTATGCTTTCTAGGGAGCATTTTAGTATAAGATGAGCTTCTGATGGGCCAAGATCGGGGGTGGCAGCTGATTTTGAGAATATTTTCAGATCCTTAAAATTCTCACCCTCAAAATTCTCACATCGAAGGTCATTACTGCCTTAGATGTTTATTTCATACATTTATCAATACCCTCAAACTCAGGCACACTCTTAGGTATAAGTTAAGTAGCTTTCCAGGGTGCACATGTGTTTTTTTCCTTGTATGTTTTCCTAATGTGATTCTAGGAAGAATAGTTCCAAATATATAATGGTGGCAGAAGACATGAGAGCCTCTAGCTTTAGGCCAGTATTACAAGCTGTATTTTAACTTGGGGTGTGGGTTTCATTGCAGAGATACTATATTCCACATGGATTTTTATAGAATGCTCACAAACCATAAGTGTATTTTTCTTTTTAAAGGACATTGAGCTTTTTCATGGTAGGAAGGATGCTTGCTTGTTTTTAGTTCTTGGCTAAGGAAGCATAGATGCCATTGCTTAGTGACTGGAAAATGCTGCCCCATGCTGGCTCACACGGGCCATCTGCCTGGGCCGGTGCCGTCCTTTAGGGTCTTAGTGTCATCTGGCAGGTGTTCAGCTTGGGGCGTCCCCTCACCTCCTCACATTCTGGGCCTTGGACGGGGCTCCCAGTGTGTTTGAGGACAAACCTGAGAGTACATCTCTGTTGGCTGTGGTCAGTTTTGAGCCCTTCTTGAGCGTGGTGAGGGTGTGAGGGTGTAGCAGGGGTAGGCCCAATATGCTGACTGGAGGTGGCAATATGAATACCTAAGTACCAAGTGCCAGTTTAAATGTCTTTTTCTTTTTTTTAAAGAGACAAGAGTCTTGCTTTCTTACTCAGGCTGGAGTGCAGTGGCGTAATTACAGCTCCCTGCAGCATCAAACTCCTGGGCTCAAATGATCCTCTAGCCCAGTGGTTCTCGACCTTCCTAATGCTGTGACCCTTTAATACAGTTCCTCATGTTGTGGCGACCCCCAATCATAACATTTTCTTCGTTGTTATTTCATAACTGTAATTTTGCTACTGTTATGAATCGTAATGTAAATATCTGATATGCAGGATGTATTTTCATTGTTACAAAGGGGTTGAGAACCCCTGCTCTAGCCTCACCTCCTGAGTAGTTAGGACTATGAGCACGTGCTAGCACATCTGGCTAACTTTTAAATTTCCTATGGAGAAGGGGGTCTTGCTATGTTGTCCAGGATGGTCTTGAACTCCTGGCTTCAAGCAACCCTCCCTCTTCTACCTCCCCAAAGTGCTGTTATTATAGGTGTGAGCCACCCTGCCTGGCAGTTTCAATGTCTTGAGACAGTTTGAATTTAGTTCTGAGGGTGGGCAGGTAGAGGAGGTGATGTGTACAGAGAGACCAGGTTTGTAGGAGCTGATAATTAATAGTGTTGGAGTGAGGTGAAGGACACCTGGGCTCATCACATATTCTCTCTGCTTTTGTACGTGTGTGAAAAATGTCATAACACAAAGTTAGAAAGTAATCTTAAGTTCCTCAGAAGGTTGGTTTATGGCTCTCTGAATTGAAATGACTGGATTTGGGGTGGCGCCTGTAGCTCAGTGAGTAGGGCACTGGCCACATATAACAAGGTTGGCGGGTTCGAGCTTGGCCTGGGCCTGCTAAACAAAACTGCAACCAAAAAATAGCCAGGTGGGTGCCTGTAGTCCCAGCTACTTGGGAGGCTGAGGCAAGAGAATCGCTGAAGCCCAAGAGTTTGAGGTTGCTGTAAGCTGTAACTCCATGGCACTCTACCGAGGGCAACATAGTGAGACTCTGTCTCAACCCCCCCCCCAAAACAAAAAAACTGGATTAAACTCTTGTTAATCATCTTACATTGTTTAATAGACAAATCCACATCAAGCGTCTTTAAGTGTTCAGTTTACATGGATCTCAAAAAGACCGCAATGCAGGCTCTGTTTTCTTAGTACCTCTTAGATGTCTCTCATTCCACAAAACCACTCGTTTTGGTGTCAGACTTGAGCTAGGTCAGCTGCACACTGCCTAAGGGAAGGCTGACATTTGATATACTCACCTAGGGTATTGTCTGGTGCTTCAAGAAAATGAGACTCCCCCAGACCCTCCCCCCTTCACCCTGGAATCCTCCTGACAACTGTGATTGTGGAAAGGGGAGGCCGTGCTCACACGTCTGCATCCACATGTATCATATTTTTTACGCAGGTATTATCCTGCTTGAGTTTGATTCCTGTTCTTTAAAATGCTCTCTCCATTCGGAATGCAAGGCCCCTATTAGTTTCAATAATGCTGTTCTACTTACCCAGGTGGAGCACGGCAGGCAAAGGTTTATGGCAGAACAGGAAGATTAAATATCTACCACAGTGCAAATTCCAAAAGGGTCTCCTGAATTAATGAATATTAAGGAGACCGAGCTTAGGAGGAATTCACAGAACACAACCTTTGACTGATTAACATGTAAGACTACAGTCCAAGGCAGCAAAGAGCAGGAACAAATTCCTGCCCACTCAGAGCCACGGCGGTGAGGTCGGGGCCCCGTGCACGAGACCAGTGTGAGAGAAAACAGCAAACGAAGTGGTAGGAAAAAAAAAACAAAACCTTGGGATCAGACTTACGACTCTTATATCTTGGAATCATTTGGAAAGATAGTACTTAGAGAGAAGGTTTTGGTGAAATGAAAGACATCCCAGCAATGAGAGAGCCATGGGAATCCACTCTAATATGAATGGCTTTGCTTAAATATACATTTGAGATAAATATAAAACACGGAGATGGTTAGAATAAGTCATAGGGTGAGAACAATTTGAGACCGGCCACTCAAGGCCATGTTGCAGGGGCTGTGACTTGAAGTGCTGAGATGAGCACTTAGCTCGCTCATCTGGGGATTATAATGGGGATGCTGACAGCACTCACTAATTAGGGTGCTCTCAGGCAGCTCTGTAGGAGCTGGGAGGAGCTGCAGGCGGTAAACAGGGGGTCATCGCACTGGGCGCCTCTCTTTACTGCAGAGGCTGCCTGCCTTGCCCCCAGCAGCCACCTCGCTTCCAGCTCTTCCTTCAACACCCCGAGGATCTCCATGCCCTTCTCCCCGAGACACAAGGATTCTGAGTTTCCCTGCAGTCTCCTCCGTGGGCAGAGGCTGAAAGATGACACCTGCAAACACACAAACTAATTATAGCCCTGTTCAGTTCCTGTGGGCGAATCTCTCCGTCCATCCCCTTTGCCCTTCCTCACATTTAATTCCTATTTGGTGAGGAGGAAAGGATTATTTCTGGAAACCAGCCTTTCCCTTCCAGCTCTCCCCAGCCACCAAACACAGACGAGTCATCCTGTGGTAATTAACAATCTCATCTTTAGAAGTATGTTTTATGGCACTCTTGGTCAGGTGAATTCTACATCAGCTCAGTTAAAATGGGCCATAAGACAATTCTGCCGTCCCTATTAGCTTCTGGAGGTGTGCCCATGCACAGCACCGTTTCAGGAACTTCTGGCAAAAGGAGGCAGTGCCCAGAGATTATGTGCAGGAGGAGCCATGTGGAGGACCCATGCTCAGGGATGGTACCCTTCCCTCCTGGCTTTACTCTCAAGTTCTGGGGGAATACGTGAAGGGCTGGAAAGAATTAATTGTGGAGAGGAGAGGGTATGGGGGTGTGAAGGGAGAGCTCAGGGACCTGAGGTCATTAACTTTGCCATCACTCCAAATGCTGGGGAACGCCTGTTGTCCTATTCCTCCTTGGAGTTCCCAATAGCTCTTTTGAGGATGGAAGGTTTCCAAAGCCCCCCTAGGCCATCTACAGAAGGGAAAATTGAGTGGAAAGAGACTGGGACTCCAGGCTCTTCTTTGAAGGAAACATCTGGATGCCTTGGGCAAGTCACTCTCCCTTCTCCTATTCTGTTTTCTCACCTATTGGAAGGCCTGGGGAACATGAGTCCTCAGGCTCTTTCCATCTCAGACATCTTGTGACTCTAGGGAGGTTTTGCACATCAGTGGAGTTGTCCTGGGATGTTTGTCTGGCTCTCTGGAGACAACCATGGTCCTGTTTAAGGCACGGTTGCCCTTGGTTCTGAGAATAAATCTTTCTAAGGGCTCGGTGCCTGTGGCTCAAGTGGCTAAGGCGCCAGCCACATACACCTAAGGTGGCGGGTTTGAATCCAGCCTAGGCCTGCCAAACAACAATGACGGCTGCAACCAAAAAAATTGCCAGGCGTTGTGGTGGGCACCTCTGGTCCCAGCTACTTGGGAGGCTGAGGCAGGAGACTCGCTAGAGCCCAGGAGTTGGAGGATGCTGTGAGCTGTGATGCCACAGCACTCTACCCAGGGGGACAGCTTGAGGCTCTGTCTCCAAAAATAAAATAAAATAAAGTAAAATAAATCTTTCTAAGATTTTCTTACCAGTTATGTTTGATGTTCTAAGCTCTGAGGGAAGAAGAAATTCAGCACAAAATAATCTATTGCACTCTGCATGCAGAGAGAAGGTCATTTAACTTAAAAAAAAAGACATTCAAACCCATTTTTTGAGGACCTACTATTTTCTAAAGCATTCTTCCAGAAACGTTGCCCCTTGAAATCTAAGGGAGACCAGTGTGGACTCCAAGAATTCAGAGGGGTGAGAAGAAATATAGCAGGAGGGTTGAGTGTGAGCTGACTATAAAAGTATCTAGGAGAAGAATTTGAAGTTGGAGAGTGGAGGAGCAATGTTTATAAGCACAGGACATTATTTGATGCTGGGATGGGGCACATTTGGTGGCCCGTGGCTTTGGGCATTCACAGGTTTACTTCTGGGTATAATTTACTAAGTAAGGGAGCCTGAGAAGGGTAATTTAAAGCCTATTAGATTCTGTGATACTTGGCTGGGGACGGGAGGATGAAGGTAGCAAGGGGTTTGAAACAGTATAGGAAGTCCCAGGGTCATGAACAAGATAGGTTCTGTAGGTTGGTTCTTTCTTTTTTTAATTATTTATTTATTTTTTTTTTGAGACAGAGTCTCACTTTGTCACCCTCTGTAGAATGCTACAGCATCACAGTTCACGGCAACCTCCAACTCCTGGGCTTAGGTGATTCTCTTGCCTCAGCCTCCCGAGTAGCTGGGACTACAGGTGCCTGCCACAATGCGCAGCTATTTTTTTTTGGTTGCAGTTTGGCCAGGGCCAGGTTCGAACCCACCACCCTCTATATATGGGGCACCCTACCCACTGAGCCATAGGTGCCGTCCTGTAGGTTTGTCCTTAAGTTGAATTTGCACATAAGTTGGAACAGGTACATTTACCTATTATGTGTAGTAGCCTGTGTGCGTAAATGCAAGTTGTATGTAAACTGGATGTTTGTAACTCGGGGACTATACTTCAAGCAATAAAGGGTTTGAATTGAACCACAGGGCAACAGAAACCATGATGGGGCAGTAACGTGTGGGCTGGCATGCTCGTTACCTCACCAGAGAAAACCATGGTGGCAGCAGTCAGAAGGTGTGGAACAAGCATCAACATCAGAGTTTAATAAAATGATGATGGCGGCTCCCATCCCAGAAGGTGAGATATGCAAAACTTTGTGCAGTTTCGAAGATGAAATAAAAGAGCAAAATCTCATGTACATTGAAATGTACACAGTATTTATTTAAAAATAATCATGCAGCGATCTGAAGATGCGCAGTTTAATTAAAAAGAAAAAACCCAACAGCTACCTTTTTTTTTTTTTTTTGAGACAGAGCCTCAAGCTGTCGCCCTGGGTAGAGTACTGTGGCATCACAGCTCACAGCAACCTCCAACTCATGGGCTCAAGCGAGTCTCCTGCCTCAGGCGTCCCAAGTAGGTGGGACCACAGACACCTGCCACAACACCCAGCTATTTTTTGGTTGCAGCTGTCATTGTTGTTTGGTGGGCCGGGCTGGATTCAAACCCGCCACCTTGGGTGTATGTGGCTGGCGCCTTAGCCACTTGAGCCACAGGCACCAAGCCGACAGCCACCCTTTATTGAGTTTTTATTACATGCTAGGCATGTTTTACTTTGTGTATTATCTCGTTTAATCCTCACAACAACTCTGGGTGGTAGATGTAGTGACCCCACTTTAGATATGTCTAAGAGTGACTTATCCAAGGTATCTAGCTGACTGTGGGGGAAGATCAGGTTACAATTAGGAGGGAGTCTTTCCCAGAAGTCGAGGCTAGTCTGACTGTAAGTCTGATTCCCTAGGAACTGGATATATTCCTATAACATCATTAGTTAATGTTACCACATACCATTTTCTAATAATTTTAAAAAATATATGAATTTTGAAGTATTTTAAGGCCAATAAGAAAAATATTTAAGGAAAGATGTCAACATGGTATTGAGACCCAATGCTCCTCAAAAGATTCTAGAAAATCATTGGAAGAAATACAACCACCAACATCATCACAGCTCTTGCCATTTAGCACAGACATTAGAGGATGTCCTTTAAGTGCTGGAAGAAGATGTATTTATGCCCTGAAAGGGGACTGTCACTTTCACAAAGCAAGGAAGGAAAACAGGTGGGCTCTCTTGTAGACTTTTGATTGACAGATTTGAGGACGTGTTCCTGACTTCTATCTTTGCCCTCAAAAGACTGGGAGTAGAGGCTGGGTGAGGTGGCTGACACCTGTAGTCCCAGCACTCTGGGAGGCTGAGGCAGGTGGATTGCTTGAGCTCATGGGTTCGAGACCAACCTGAGCAAAAGCAAGACCCCTGTCTCTACTAAAAATAGAAAAACTGAGGCAAGAGGATCACTTGAGCCCAAGAGTTGGAGGTTGCTGTGGGCCATGACATCACAGCACTCTACCCAGGGTAACAGCTGAGACTCAGAAAAAAAAAAAGACTGGAAGTAGAAGGGTAACTAGCAGTAAGTTCCTTTCTTGGAAAACAAATCTTTTTCATGCCTGTGTGACATGGAAACAGTTTTTTTTTTTTATCTGAAAGACTCCCCCCTAATTGTAACCTGATCTTCCCCCACAGTCAGCTAGATACCTTGGATAGGTCACTTTTAGACACATATAAAATGGGGTCACTACATCTACCACCCAGAGTTGTTGAGAGGATTAAATGAGATAATATGTAAAGTAAAACATGCCTAGCAGCGTCAATATCTTTGCTGCTTCTTAAGTTCTTGTCTGACTCACATTAAACTGTAAAAATTGAAGATAAGGTTTTTCTCACGTTGAACACTTGGCAGCTTCATTTATACCCGTAATAGGATTAAAACCATCAAAGGTAAAGTCAGTGAGGAAATGAGTGATTTAAATGCATTTTCTTTTAAATGACCACAAAGTGTTCTTGTATCTCCTTGAGTACCAAGGTGGAATTTTTCTGACACTGAGTGTTGTAGGTTCCTGAAATTATGTACTTGCTGAGCTTATGCAAAATGTTCTCCCTGGAGACTTGAGAACGAGCGAGCGTCTTGTTTGAGATGGTTGGTAGGCAACCTTCTTTCTGAGGAAGAGGGGAGACCAAATAGCCCCTTTGGATTTCTTTTTGCTTATAGAAAATGATGTCCCAGTTCATGCAGTGTCCTGCACCCGTTTATTCTTTCCACCCGTACAGCCTACAGTCGTGGGTGTAGTTGTGAAGAACAGAGTCTGCTCTGGCTAGTTTAAACCAGAAAGAGATTGATGTAAATCGTAAAGGATATTAAAAGGGAGAAGAAACACACTTGGGGTCAAGTTTCTAGGAGAATCACCCACACTAAGTTGTAGAAACTGGTTTGGTAGGAAAGCCCTGAAGCTATTTCATGTGCCAGCAAATCACAGTTCCTACAGAGGCTACAGATACCAGTCCTGCTGTTATGTTTGTGCCAGAAATTCCACCCTGAACTACCAGAAAACCTCCATTGGCAATGCTGCTTCCACCACTGAATAAAATGGTATGCCTCTGCCCCTGCTCTCCCCAGGAACAGCCCCACAGGTCGTGCCATATACCGCATACTTCCAAAATACAGCGTCACCTTTGTGTGCCTGATTGGCTGACCCTAAATCTCAGGCCTCTGCCCTAGCTGCAGGGGGGCTGTGCATTTGTGTTTTACTTTGGAGGCTGGCTTCACAAGGTGAGGATTTCCCCAGACTGGGGAAGTTTATTCCAAAGATAAGGGGCCCTGTAATGTAGCAGATGTCGCTGCTCCATCCCACGCAGCTTCTTTCCAAGTATGAGGGAGTTGCTTGTGGGCAAGGAGAGCCGGGAAAGCATTGAGAGGCTCCACAGGAGGTATTATTCCTCAGAACTGACCATATTCACTGGGGAGGCTCCTGCCACCTCTGGCTGCTGGTATTGGCATGGCCTAGCCTGAGGGTGCTGCTGGAACCAGGGTGGGGGTGCTGGGAGTTAACACCATCCTCCAGCAGCTGTCAAGGAATGGCTGACCCTCTCCCTTGCCCCTTGGGTGGGGCTTCCCAGAGGCTGTTGTCTCACACCACATCCTGGAGTTCTCCCTGGGATTAAGCCCTTGCTGTCCGTGGTGGTAGCTGGCGTGGCAGCAGCCCCTTTGTGTCTTCCTTCCCAGCCTCAATTCCTTGCTTGTCTACTGGTGTAGACATACACACCACCTGTGCTGTGTCTTGGGTCTGCCTCGGGGGACCCACGCTCAAGCTGACTTATCTTGCCATGGGTGCTCCCACCTTTATTAGGAGTTAAATCTTTGAGCACCGTCACTGGACAGTGATTAGTGAGGAAAGCAAGGCTCATGTCCCAGCCACGGCTTCCACAGAGAACGTCTCTCTGCCTCCCTCCGAAGCCAGTTTGGGCTGGGGCTAGGCCCTGTGGTCTCCAGGTGGGGCATCAAAAGCCCTTCAAGCTCCCTTTGCTGCCCCCCAGGATATTTCAGCTACGGAAAGTCACTCCTATGACTTTCCTCTTGCACAAATTACTGCTGAAATACTTTAAAAGGGTCCAGCTCACTTCTCTCAGGGCTCATTTCTGCTCCTTTTTGGTTGCAGAAGACAAAACAGAGATTAAGACAGAGCATTATGAGCCTTTATGGGCCCCCAAATGGAGGCTCTCAGCCTCCTGAGAATAGACTCCTTCACAGCAGGGGGAGGTAATTTTCCCTGTGCTCTATAAGAAGAAACAAAACAATCACTGTCCTGTCAGTTCTCTAGCTTAGAGTTCCTTTAGGTGACCTGGTACCCAGAGGTGCTGCTGTTGACAGGCACTTCCCAGAGCTGAGCTAACCTCAGGCTTTCACAAATCACCTTAGTAGGTGTGCTGGGGGGACTCTTTTCTGAGAGTCTGCACACTGTTATCAAGATCAGAAAATTCCGAACATGGACTGGAACACACTGTAAGGACCCTCTTCAAAGCATCACTTTTATAAGAGTGGCTTGAAAACACCCGGAGGGGCAGTGCTCACAGGTGTGGCCTCTGGGCCTGGCCCTCCTGGCCGCAGTCACTGACCGCGCCTCTGCCCCTCTGCACCCCACACGCTCCCCCACTTCTGCCCCTTGGCTTCTTCCAGAGCGAGAAAAGTCAAACACTCCTGCCGCAGTACGCTTTCTCTGAAAGCACTTGACCTACGAGTTCCACAAACACTCTGTTTTCAAGTTGTGCAGAATGGAGGCACAGAAGAGAGAAGCGACGTCTTTGGAGCTGTTCGCGGCGTGCAGGGAAGGCGGGCTGCCTGGGACAACGCTCCCTGAAGAGTTAGACGGAAAGGCTTTGATGCCACTGAGTGCTGGAGAAGAGCCACTAGAAGGGGCCAGGGTGGAGGGCGCTTGAAGAATTCAACAAGGAGCCGCAGAATGGAAGGTTTTTCCTTCCTTTCTCTAAATTATCCTTCAGAAAATAGGGAGTTGGCGTACAGCCGTTTAGTCGCTAGCACTTTTTTTTTGAGTGTCCACTATCTGCTATGTAAGGCTCTAGACCAGGGGTCAGTAAACTTTTTTTTTTTAATATCAAATTAATATGAGGGTACAAATGTTTAGATTACATTGTTCTCACGTCCAAGGTAAAGTTCAAGTTATGAAAGACCTCCTCACCCAGGGGGCGTGTTACACACCCTCCCAGTGTGTACATGAGGTGAAATCTCACCAAGTGTCCTCCCCCCCTCTGCCAATCATCCTCGCTCTTCCTCCCTCCCCTCCCCTTTCCTTCCTCCCCCTGGGCCCCCCCGCTAGACTATATTTGTGTTTTATTGTTCATAGGAACATGTAATTGTTTATATATTGGTTTCATATGAATAGTGAGTACACTGGATATTTATTTTTCCATTCTTGAGATATTTCACTAACAAGAATGTGTGTCAACTCCAATCAGGTAAACATAAAAGATGTAAAGTCTCCATCTTTTTCTATGGCTGAATAATATTCCACAGTATACATATACCACAGTTTGTTGATCCACTCATGGGTTGGTGGCCCTGTGGGCTGCTTCCACCACTTGGCAATTACCAACTGAATTGCAATGATACACTTTATCTTGTAAATGACCAGAGAGTAAGTATTTTAGGCTGTGCTAGCCTGTAGTCTCCGTCACAACTGATCAGGGCTGCCAGTCCAGAGTAAAAGCAGCCACAGACAATACAGAAGTAAGTGGGCTGAGGTTCCAGTAAAAATTATAAAAACTTAACTTACAAATTCAGATCACAGAGGTGGCGTCTGCTGACCCCTTCTCTGGGCACTGGGGATATAGGAGTTAACGAAGCAATGTTTCTACCACCAAGGAACTGATGTCAGTGCTTCTTTCAGATTTGAAACCTTCCCAGTGTACTGTGGCTTGGGATAAATGATTCAGTGACAGCACTATACACACATGAAAAAAGGGCCTGGGTGGAAGGAAAGACAGTATGCCCTGGAAATTTATGTGAAATGACCCAGAAATGGCTTAAGAATGACTTGATGTCAAACGTGCTTGTGAAGAGTTTGAGTAAAATTACTGCATGTAATGTGAGATTGATACTAAAGAAATGTCTCTGAAGTGAAATTTCTAGATTGAGTCTATAGATGTAATTTAGATATGTGTGCGAATGAAAATAAAATACCAGTGCTTTAGTGGAAAGTTGACTGTTCTATTCATATGCTAGAAATCGTGTGTTCGAGTTGACCAAAATACATTTTTTGGGACTGTTTCTTTGGAGAAACAGGACAGTGCCTTGTATTTTGTCCCCCAAAGTGCCATCATCTCCTCACACCTTCACCCAGCCTTCTGCCTGCTCCTACCCCTCGCAGTCAGCTCTCCACAGACCTGTCAGAGGGGGTTACTTTAAAATAGACCTCAGATCAGGTGGCTCCCTTGCTTAGGACCTTCCAATGACTTCCTACCACGTGGAATACTTTTGAAAGTCCTTTCCATGGCCCACGAAGGCCATCACGGCCCAGTTCTTACCTCCTTCTCTAACCCTGTCGCCTACCATTTCTCTTCTCCCTCCCTCCTATCCAGCTTCACTTACCTCCTGTGGTCCCCGACTCAGCTTTGAATTTGCCATTCCCTCCTTCTCTGGGGCTCTTCCTTAGGTATCCACTGACTGGCTTCCTCACTTCACCTAGGTCTCTGGCTGCATGCCACCTCCTCAGAGAGGCCTCCCTGAATGCCCTATCTAAAGAAGCCCCTGGACCTTCTTCAATTTTCTTAATGCTGAATTATCAGTGCCTAGAAAAGTGTTTTGCATATATAGTAAACAGTTAATAATTATTGAACGAATGAATAAAAAAATAAATGAATGAGTATATGGTATCTATCGAGCACCAGTTATGTGCTGGGCATTGTTCCTGCTGCTTTTGTGTATGTTATTACATAACTTCTTTTTTCTTTTTTAAATTTTCGGTAATATAAGGGTGCATACAATTAGGTTATATTGTTTGCATTTGGAAGGTAAAGTCTGAGTTGCAACTGAGTCCTTCACCCAGGAGGTGCATCATATACCTGCACATGGGGTTCCTCCCCCGTTAGGTGGGAACTTCTTGAACCCCCCTTATCTGCTTCCCCCCTCTGCTCTTCTTGAGTTTAACTGTGTTTTTCTCTCATCTGGGCTTGTAGTTATTCTTCTACTAGTTTCAAATTCGTATTGAGTGTGTGGGATGCTTGCTTTGCCATTCCTGAGGTACTTTACTTGGGAGAATGTTTTCCAAACATCCAGGGAAATACAGAGGAGTCTGTATCTTTCCTTATGGCCGAATGTATTACATAGTATACATATACCACAGCTTATTAGTCCTTTCAAGGGTTGATGGGCACTTGGATTGTTTGCAGAGTTTTGTGATTGTGAATTGAGCTGCTATAAACATTCAAGTGCCAATGTCCTTATGGTAAAATGATTTTTTTCTTCTGGGTAGATAGCTAGCAATGGGATTGCAGGATCAGATGGAAGGTCTACTTTCAGCTCTTTGAGGATTCCCCATCCTTTTTTCCGAAAGGGCTTTATTAGTTTGCAATCCCTACACAACGTCTTTTGCATATGTTATTCCATGTTTGAGTAAAAGAACGAACTTTTATTTGCCCTGGAAGTCTCTGTGTCGCTGCAGTAGGCCTTCATTCTACTTTGCCTAAGTCCAGCCTTTCTCAGTGTCCCAGGGCTGCTTCACCTGCTTTCTCTCCCCTAAGAGTATAAAGAAAATATGCACATTCTCTCTTTGTTTCCTGTCTTCCATTTACATATCTCTTTCTTCAGCCATCTGTATAGAATTAGGATTCCCTTAATACAATACTTAGGGACATTCTATCAGTTTGGGTGCCTGGGGCAAGGCAATTTCACAGTGACCAAACCTAAACCTCTAGTGTGATCCCCCTGTTGATCTAGGAAACCTTGCTGGTTGCTGAACTGTGTTTCCTCAGCAATGTTTCCTGGAATATTTACTATTTCTTTTGCCTTAAGACGCTTTTGGTCGACCACTGACTTCTTTTCTCTCTCTTTTTTTTTTACAGTTTTGACCAGGGCCAGGCTTGAACCTGCCACCTCCTATATATGGGGCCGGTGCCCTACTCCTCGAGCCATAGGTGCTGCCCTCCACTGACTTATTTCAAAGTTTCTTTTGGTATCTATGTTGAAGTGTGCTAATCTGGAGCACCCATTTGAAAGTTAGGACCTTCGCTGTGGATGAACACAGTCATAGTGCTTCTCCAGGGCAGATAATTTCTTCTCTATCCTGAAGAGTTGCTGGCGGGGTGATGAGTTTCTTCACAGGGGTCCCACATGGTGCTGCGACCACTTTATTCAATGCTCCCTTTCCTCTGTTCTGCCCTCAACTTCATCCTTCATCCAGCTCTTCTCACTGGCAGCTCTGCCCAGGTAACCACAGACCTTTGCCTACTCCACGTGTCCACTTTGAATGATCACATGACCCCTCCAGTGTCTTTTCATTTCCAGATACTGTTTTGTCACCTTTCAGGCTCTCTCAGGTTTTTCATGTTGATGCTTCCATCTTTCATTCCAAATGATATTTTGTGTTCTCCATGTGCATCAGCATTAATCTTGGTGACAATTCCCGAGTCTCTAAAGAATGTCTTTCACCTATGGGCCAGGCTAGATTCTAACTCCATAGCCTCCTTTTTTATATCTCTTTGAAAGGTTCTTTCTGAGAAGCATATCCTTTTGACCTCTTTCATTCTAGAATGAGCTACAGTTAGTTATTCGGGGTCTCCGATCCGCTTTCCTTTTTAGGTACTCTTGGTAACTAGCCTGAGGTTAGTTATTGGCTCTTTGCTCACAGACAACACTCTCCTGATTTAATGCCTAGACACATTTCTGGTGTGAAGCAAAACCCACCACACCAACTTGCTTGTCTCTGGCTTTACTATGATTTTCCAAAGGAATATTTGAGCCTCTGTACCTCATCTTGGGCATAGGACGAGGAGACACGATTCTGTGGATTTTAATGCTCTCTTGGTTACTGTCATTCTCTGCAGTTCTTGAGAATGTTTTGGGGACCAAATTGTCTTCTTAATAAACAGAGGGTGGCTTTGGGATCTAAGCTAATGTGCCATTGGAGAGGGCTAAGTTGGTTAAGTGAGCAGTTTTTTTCCTTTTAATTTGACAGTCACCCGGGTTCTTCCTGGGCAGTCTAAGTTTTGTGAATTGCGAATATTGTAAGTTTAAGAATTGTGAATGTTGTAGCAATGCTTTTATTTACATGCTCCTAGCAAAAAATATTGGGACATGCAGAAATTTGTACAGAATCAGGAATAATAATAATAATAAAAACTCCATCCACAATTTTACCACTAAGAGGCAAGGCATTTTTCTCCTAGTCTTTTTTTTTTTTCTATTTTCATGACATGATTCAGTATAGTCATTTTTATCAAAAGTTGGCAACCCATAAAGTGACACAGGACTGTAGCAAAAGCCTTGAAAGGCCCACTCTCACCTGTTACTGTAAATGCACCTTTTAATCGAGATACTTCCCAGCCTTATGGATGGCAGAGATATCAGCACTGGAAAGGATTTATTCACCCTCCAGCCTGACTGCTCCTATTGGATACATGAATCTCCCACAATTTTTCTAGAAATCACCATCAAAGTTCTGTTTGCTGGGCTCTGACCTTCGCTGCTGTGGTTTCTTCCTCCTGGAATGAATTCCCCCCAACTCTGTGGGTATAAATTATCCCTTCTCTCATGCCCCTTAGACTACAGCCTTATTTGATCTCCTCATGTGGATATTTTTGGTCTACTCTTTCATCCAATCATTTATTTATTCATTTGAGTATTGCAATACCCTGAGGATGGAATACAATGTTTCTGAAACCTTAATGCTTACAGTTTGCTGTTTCAAAGATAATAGTGGTTTTCAGTTTTTCAGAGATAGAGATTTTATACCGGGTAGGGGGGAGTAGGAGGACTGTTCTTTCTTTTTATTTTAGTGTAGGGGACTCTGACATTTCAATTTGACTTTGGTTATGCAAAGGAGAAGTGCAGAACCTACTTTGAAAAGGACTGTTTGAAACCCCGAGGAAGGAGCTAAGTTCAACATGATGTAAAGTTTGGTTTCCTATAAGAGTTGCATCATTACGGAGATTGTCTTGATACTGAGTAGGAGACAAAGAAAGATTTCGACTTCTAGCTGGAGAGAAGGGATGTCAGGCACTGATCTCTAGGTGGGGAGCTTTGTCCATGGAGGTGATAAATTGGCTTTGAAACATAGTGACTCGTGTATGAAGGGGGTAAGGAGAGAGATGCCTTCAGAGGTATAACTTCGTGGGTCTGGGAGCAGTGATCTTTCACTTTAAGTTTTGTGGGTTCTTTCCTGTATTACAAATTCCCCTCTGTTCTCCTCAAGTCTTCATTAAAGGTCTGTTGAACCCCACAGTCTGCCTAAGGCTGGGTGTTGGCAAATTAAGGGAGAGTCAGTGCCTTCAGTAGGGGAGAGTTGATGCTAAGAATGCTCAGATGGCCTGGAAAAGCTGGCTAACCCCAGCAGCGATCCACAGGGAAACCTGGGGTAGTAATTCAGACCTAGATGTGACAATGGAACTGAGATGACTCCTGGGATACAAATATAAGCCTGGGGCACCCCAGACATTCCCAGGGAGGGAAACCTGATTAAAGACTTTGCAGGAAGTAGGATACAATGGACCAAGGAACCTATACTATTATTTTAGCTTATAAAGGAAAGGGCAATCTGAGGTTAGAGAACTGAAAACTTACGGGCTGTAAATGAACTTGATAAATATTTGTTGAGTACTCACTCTGTGCCTGGCACCGGGCTGGGCATCGAGGGTACAAATATGTCTAAGGATAGTCCCTGTCCTGGTAAAACTCACACTGACATGCACTAGGTTTTCTTGATGGTAACATGGAAATACAATGGAATAGGGCAATGTGGAATTATGTAACCGAGGTGTGTACATGACACCGCTTGAGTGTGAAGGATGGGGTGTCTGATTCTGCCAAAGAGAGTAGAAAAGGCTCATGACAAGTTCCAGGAGGAGGTGATATTTAACCTGAGTTCTTTTTTTTTTTAGAGACAGAGTCTTACTTTATCACCCTTGGTAGAGGGCCGTGGCATCACAGCTCACAGCAACCTCCAACTCCTGGGCTTAGGCAATTCTCTTGCCTCAGCCTCCCAAGTAGCCCAGACTATAGGTGCCTGCACAATGCCTGGCTGTTTTTTGTTACAATTTGGCTGGGGCCGGGTTCGAACCTGCCACCCTTGGTATATGGGGCTGGCACCCTTGGTATATGGGGCTGATCCATAGGCATTGCCCTAACCTGAGTTCTTAAAGGATGAGTGAGGGTTTAGATAAGATGGAGAAATAAATTTCAGGCAAAGAGAAGAACATGAGTTAATTCAAAAGTGTGAAGGAACATGGCTTGGGGGGGGCACGGGGACTGAGTAGTTTAGTCGGAAGGAAGGGCAGACAGCCAGGTTGCAAAGGGTAGCCTGGAGGAGGGGCAGGTGGGGAAGAAGGGAAGAGTTTGCATGATACATTAAGGCCTTTCCATGTTGTGTGCATAGGGAGGTAGGCGTGTGAAAGTATCCATGCCATGGAATCACGTCATTAACTATCCCTTTAAAAAATAAACTATTTTCTACCAATAAACTATTTCATGCCAATATGAAAGATTCCTCAGGTTGTATTCCTTAAAAGCAGAGCCTAAGATGGGGATTTTTGTGTGATTTATTGAAGGATTGTTACCAGAAAAAAATTAAAGTACTTTGAGTGAAAGAAGTGGACAGAACAGGGGAAGAAGCTGGGTAAAGATGTGGTTTAAGGAAGGATCTTGAGGGAGCTCTGGAGTGTGAGTTACACCACGGACACTGTCCTTGCGGCCCCCAAGGGAGGACAGCACTCCGCAGGCACTCTCCAGGGAAGCTGGCTCCATCAGGGGTAGATAATCCTCTAGAAAAGGGTGTGGATGTGAGACTCTAGCAGCTCAAACCTGCAGTGTCTGAGACCTGAGTGCATCAGCTGGTGAAGGGCCCTTGGGCAGGGCTCTAATAGCGTCGTTTTGAGGGATGAACTAGAGACTCATCCCGCTGGAAGTGAGGAAACAACTAGGAGGTACCAGGAAAAGAGCGAACTGTGGCAATAGAGAGAGAAGGAATTTCAGATTTAAGAGATGTCTGGGAGGTAGAATGGATGGCATTTGGTGACTAACGGAATATGATGGTGGCTGAGGAGAGAAAGGATTCCAGGTGCATCTCAGTTTGGGATGTGGATACCTATTGTCTGGGTGCTATTTGATTGAGGAATGTATTTGTGAACAGTTATTGAGTTTGGACTTGCTCTTATCATATTGGGACTTCTTACCAAACATCCTGGGAGTGATGTTCAGTGGGCAGGAGGAAATCCATTGTGATAGCTCAGAGAGAGAGAGCTGAGCTGGAGAGAAAGAAAGAGAGAAAAAAATAGATATACTGGGGATCCTGGCAATCAAAGCTGAGGGGTCAAAAAGATCCCTCAGGGAGAGGAAGATACAGATAATGCTTAGGACAGTTCCCACAGTTCCTGCACCCAACAGAAGCTTAGAAAATAAATGTGGAATTGAATTATATATAGCAATGAGGTGTTTATTCTACATTCTAAACCCAGTTCCCCATCAGATGTCATGAACAAAAAATTAATGGACTGAAAATGACAGTGGTTGTGCTCTTTGAAACTTTGACTTGGGCTCGGTGCCTGTAGCTCAACCGGCTAAGGCGCCAGCCACGTACACCTAAGGTGGCAGGTTCGAATCCAGCCCGGACCCGCCAAACAACAATGATGGCTGCAACCAAAAAATAGCCGGGCGTTGTGGCGGGCGCCTGTGGTCCCAGCTACTTGGGAGGTGGAGGCAGGAGACTCGCTTGAGCCCAGGAGTTGGAGGTTGCTGTGAGCTGTAATGCCACGGCACTCTACCCAGGGGGACAGCTTGAGGCTCTGTCTCAAAAAAAAGAAACTTTGACTTGGAGGTTTGTCCTGTGAGAGACCTCAGTAGACCTCTTTCTACTTCCAGTCTGACCTTCAGCCTGGGGTCTTACCAGCCTATCCTCACCCCTCCGGCTGGCTGTGTGGGATCCCAGAGAGGGTGTGGAGGTGCCCCATGGACCTCCTCTCTCCAGGCATTTTTGGGAAGATGCGAGAGAGGTAGGGAACACACACACAGATCTTTAGAAAAGGTTGAGCAATACTTTTATCTACATGGCCCTTGACACCTCACCCATGGGGGCAGCAGGGATGGAGAAATTCCTTTTGTTTATCAAGAACTTCGTGGTCACCAACTTTGAATCCCCAGAGGACTTTGGACTCCACTAGGTTGTCCCTTGGGAAATCAGGTGGGTGTAAGGTAAAAACATGTAGGCCTCAAATTTTTGATTTGCCAAGAAAATATGGAAATGAAGGAAGGAAAAGGCTCTGACAACACATGTTTGGGCTGTGGAGAGTTCCCTGTTGACTAAAGCCTTGCCTTCTCTTCTTAGTGCACCAGACAGCCCTACTGACTGTCCACCTGAGGGGCGCTATTGCCTTGAACTTCTAGTGGATTGACTCGTGCTCCTGGAGGGGTGTGATGGGGAAACACACACTCTGGGTATGTTAAATGTTACGTGGCTCCACCTCAGGCAGCTGACAGAGGGTGATTTATTCCACAAAATATTGACACACTCTGATGAAGTGCCCTGTTACTGAGACATTTTGGCAGACAGAGTATTTCCATCTCTGTGTAGCAGCAACATTTTCACTGACATTCTTAAGTTATGCCACTCTGTTGTGCAAAAATGGCATTTTTAAAGCATTATCGAAGTATAATTTACATATAGCACAACGTGGTAATTCTGAGTGTACACTTTGATGAACTTCCTCCACGCTGAGACACAGAACAGCTGTGTCACCTGCAAAGCTTCCTCCTTGCTCTTTCTGGTCAACCCCCTCTCCAACGCTCAGCCCCAGGCAGCCACTGCTCTGCTTTCTGTCACTGCAGCTTCGCCTCGTCTGGAGTTAAAAATGTCAAATATAAAGGAACAAATTATGCTCTATCGGGTCAGGTAAAAAAATGAACATGATTGTTTTGGGGAGGAGGCCCCTCCTGCACCCCTGAAGTCAAGGAGGAGGCAGCCATGTGTCCTCCACCATTTGCCTGTTTTTGCCCTTCACATTCTTTTGGTTTTCATCTCATTCCCAGTCATAGGAACCTGGGTTTTGAAGCTGGGGCAGGTGGGTTTCCAGTCCCACTACTTGACAAGTGGAGGAGGAACCCCATTCTCACGGCCTCTGAGGGCTGTTCCTGGGAACACAATGAAACCCCGACTCCTCCATTTTCCTGTGGCATCCTTAATAGACACGGCGATTACTGAACTCTCTAGAATTCGCTGTTCAATGACGCTTGGTTGGCTCACACCACGTAGGGTGTTCAGGCCCCACCTGGATGTTTGTTTTTGTCTTATGATTCCATTTGCTAAAAATGCAACCTGGGTTGAGACGTTTCTTACTTCTGTTCCCTTCAGTGGCAGAACTAGCATAACCCATCTACAGGGGGTAGTGTAGACAGGACTACCGTCAACCCGGATCTGTGACTGCTCATTTGCTGGGTTCATGGAGCACATTTGATTGCTCAGCAGTTCTCCCCTGTGACTTGGTGTTGCATCAGGCCAGGGCTTCTAACGGAGGTCAGTGTGAACTGGGTGGCTGGAACACCCTCACGCCTTCTTCTGAGGTATGTGGGAGCTGGGTGGAGGGTTACCTTTCTTTCCCTCCTTCACCCCTGAGGCACAAATTTTGAGATAACAGAAGCGTGAGGAGCAGTAGGGTGGACATGATGGTTTCTAAATGCTGGGGCAACATTGCCGCCCGGCCAGGATACATTTCCTTGTATTTGGTGTCTCTCGCCTTTTAGTTTAGGAAGATGTTTCAGCAGACTCATAGAGGCTTCTTTGGGATTTTCTTGGGGCAGCCACTCTCTTCCTAGCCTCTTTCATGGAGGTGCCTGAGCTGGTGCTAGGGCATTCGAGACCCAGGTTAGGGTAAGGCAAGCAAGATGCCACGGTACAAAATTTAAGGCAGCACTCGCTGTCAGGGACATGCAAGCACAGGTTTGCATTTGCATGACCCAGGGAATGAGTTCTTTCTTAAATTTTGTGTTGTAGGTGCCTTACTTTCCCTCCCCGGTCCCACATTTTCTAGGAACTTATAAATCATAGAAACGACCCTCTGAAATGGCACACATTTCATTAAGACAGGGAAAGAGCCCATAGCACTTTACCCCTTTGCCGAAGCTGGCCTGCTTCTGTTGTCATTGGTATGGAAAATAAACTGTAATCATCTGTCTTGGGTCTGATTTGAACATATTAGTTTTCCTGAGGGACATGTCAGCAGGTACAACCCACATGCCGGGGACTGGGGAGACAGCAGCAATGATGCTAATTTGAAAATACTTCTGTGGCACTTAGCAGGGTGTGATTTTAATTCATTTTTTGTCCCTTGATAATCATAAAGTGCTTTCAGCCTGTGAATATCCATTTTTGACCAGCCTGCTCGTACTTCATCTGGGGACTACATTTAATGGCCATGGTGATGATGGGGTTCACAGGGGAATTGTGTAAGGTACAGATACTCGCTTTGTGGAGAGAAACACCACTGATACCAATTCACATGTTCCTTCTGCACAGGGACTGGAGGGCTGACTCCTTGCCTCTGCATGAGTGCTGTTTTTGCACGCTCGTGCATTCACAGAGCTAATGTTTGCTTAGCACTTTAGGTTTATCCCAAGTTTCATTAACATTGTTCCATTTGATTCTTGAAATAATCGCATGAAATGTATTGAAGCTGCTTAGTGTAACCGAGAGAACATAAACTGTCCCGGATTGAATTCTGCCTCTGCTGCTTAACTGGCTGTGCAACCTTGGATTGGTCACTTAATCAACGAGCCTTGGTTTCCTCATCTGTATAAATGGAGGTATTCTTGCCCACCTGGTAGGGCTGCTGGGAGGATTAAATGTACATGTACAGTGTCTGCATAGGACATGGTACACGGAGCACTACAGCACAGCTGTCCCTGTCTTGACAGCACTGTAGGTGTGCCAGCTGGGTGACAGTTCCGGTGGATGGACTCAGAGGGGGAAAACTGGCTTTCACTCTGAGTTTTGAGGGGCCGATTGCATAAATTGCTCTTCTGCAAGCCTAGGTGTGGTGGGATGCCTCCTGTCAGCTAGAAATCTGCTCCTCTGGCAAGTAAAGGGTATTAATCTGAGAGTTTTATGTTGAAGGCCAGAGGGTTGGGGAGGAGAAGCTGGCGGGGCCAGGCCCTGCCCCAGTTTGTCCCCTGGGCATTACCTCCCCTTCTCTCTAGCTGGTGCTTGTTTCAGGCTGGCTCAGAGGGGCAGACGGGGGTCCTGACACTTTCTGTGACTCCCTCAGGATTCCTGGTGGCTCTTCTTCTGAGTGGACAGTCTCTATTTGTCCTGGGTGGACAGTCTTATTTTTCTTTTGTTTCCTACCACCTCTTCACCTCTATCCTCCTGTTTACTACCTGGTTTTAGGGAACTTCCAGCTGCTTTCCCAGAGTTTAGGGACTTAGTGCTGTGTCCTTCACCCACCAAAATGATGGGGATAAGAAGCTGGTTCTGCGTTCCTCTTGTCTCATTGCCTTGTGTGGGAGACAACTGTTAATTCACCAGCTGGGTCCAGAGAAGAAGAGGTGCCCGACCATGAGGATCCTGAGCACCATCTCAGCTCAATTAGGGATTTATGGTTTAGATCGAAAGCGTTTTCCTCATCTCTAAAGCAAACCTGTTCTGGCTCTGCGACAACTAAGTGTGGAGTTGGAGGGTCAGAATGTCTCTCTTGGCTCTGCCATTTACTAGCTTGGAGAAGCTACCTAGCTTATCTAAGCCTCAGTTTTCCTCATAAGTAAAATGGGAAGGATAATAACAACCTGGCAAGCAAGCGTATGAAAAGGCTTTAGCACTGCAGAAACGTAATTACAATGGGCCATTCATTGCAAGCTCCTTTGGTTATGAATTTCACTTAGATGACTTAGATGCTGATATTCTCCCTATAGGGATTTTTTTGTTGTTGTTGCAGTTTGGCCTGGGGCCAGGTTTGAGCGCACCACTCTCGGTATATGGGGCTGGTGCCCTACTCACTGAGCCACAGGTGCCACCACCCTATAGGGATTCTATAGGGGATCATAGGATCATCTGTTATATCCAGGGGGAATTTGCAAATCGGACCACGGACACATATGTGCTTCTTACCTCTGCTGGAGGCCCCCTCACCTGAGGCTCGCATGTGGAGCCCAGCCACGGGAATCTGCCCTGGCAATCTGAACATGGCATTCTGTGGGGTTTGCAGGATCTCTGCAGTGGAGGCTGCAGGATGTGGGGCTGGAGTGGATGGAGAGCCTGCTTGCAGGATGAGTTCAGAGAGACATCACAGGTAGTGGCAGCATCACTGTGAGTCTGGATTTAGTCTCTCTAGCACAGGAACCCACCAGCCACCATTGAGAAACCACCAGGCAGAGGCTGTTAAGAATTCTCTTTAATAATTTGCCCAATGACGGAAGAGTGGAAGGTCATGCTATTCAAAGCATATTGTTCCCAAACAGCCTAGCCATGATGGACAGAGAGTCCCGCAAGCTCTCTCCTCTCTCCTATGACATCACCTCACACTCTCCTTCCCGTCCCCTCCGCTCAGATCATCTTGCTCTCACACTCTCTTCTCTTTCTCTAATGACTGCAGCTGCTCGTGACACCTCTGGGGAGAACATAGGAAGTAGCCTCCCTGCTGCCAAATCCTCCCCCCTGGGTTATTTATTATTTCAGAAGATACCCTGCTATTAAAGCACCAAGGGTCATGTTTCCCCTTTTCCTTAAGGAACGAATTCCATCATAGTCAAGGCCACACAATTAGGTGCACGGGAGCAGAGCAAACACCTGATAAGGGGACGTTCATTTAGCGCGAGTTCTGACAGATGCCGGTGATTGCTTCTGGAAGCAGCAGCCAGATTCGGCTCTCTCCCTTCCTTTCCCTCCCTCCGTTCCCCCCTTGCTCCCCTCCCCTCCCTTGCTTTCTTTCTTCCTTCCTCCCCCTTCTTTCTCTGCCAACAGTCATTTCTTCTAAGCACTGAAGACACTTTTTTAAAAAAATGTAAATGACTAGCAAGAGGGGATGTCTATTTCACTCCTGTAAGTATAACATAATTAAAATAAGGGTTTAAAAAAATGAAATAATTAAAAAATGCAAAGTTATTTATTATATTGGATTTTAGATTGCATTCAAGGAAAACCACTAGACTATTGGGGGGGGGGGAGTCACACTTTTCCTCCACAGAATTAAATGCATCTTCAGGACAGAGCAGTTATTCGTCCTTTTTTTTTTTCCTTCCTTTTTTCCTCAAGAGTGTTAGAGGCTCACAGCATGGCTAACGCGGCACAGAAATCGCTGGCTTGCCCTCCCAGGGGGCTGTTTCTAGACCCCACCTTGACCTCTATGAGATTTCCATGGCTGCTCTGAGCCCTTAATGACTGGTCATCCAGGGACGGGTCAATCAAGTCTCATGCTGTTGTGGGGTAAAAGGACAAGCTGGGAAGCCATTTGTATCATTTTACAGAAAAAAGGGTTAAAGATGGCAAAGTATGAGGGCTTTTTAAAGACAGCTCCAGGGAACATTAAGGCCCGTGAGTATCTGGCCTGGCCGATGACTTGAAGCTTCACTAGATACCATCCCTCCTCTCATGACAAAGCCCCCTCGGTAAATAACCTGTTTAAAGTAATTATCTCGGGCTTTGTATTTCGCATCCACCCTTGCTCTTTGTGTCACCCTATTCCTGCCCCTCTGCAGCGCCTGACCTTTTCTTAGCTTTCTTCTGTATTTCCAGGACCAGTCGATGAATGGGACTTCTCTGGTTTTGACCTTTGGGACTGCTAGGACTGGGCTTGTCCTCCGGGGCTGGTGGTTCTGATCACAAATGGGTCTAAGACTCTCTGAGCATCGGGCGAGGCTACCCTCATCACCCTGACAGGCTAAAGAGTAGAGCCTTTACTGTTAACCATCCCCATTAAAATTTTTTTTTTTAAGTCCATAAAAGATTTCAATGGTGAGCAATGCTGGGGGGGGGGGCGCTCTTCTGTATTTCCATTTGCTTTCCCTCGTGCTGTGTTTAAGTCATATATGCCCACAAAATGTCAGGGTTTGTAACTTCTCGCTCCCTCAGCATCATTTTCTTTGGCACTACCTACTAGGTGAGATCTAACTACTAAGATTTGTCTGGCCCTAGCTACTAGGTGAGAGCTAACTACTAAGATTTGTCTGGCCCT
>NW_003852406.1:5720960-5745806 GCF_000181295.1 Otolemur garnettii
GCTACTAGGTGAGAGCTAACTACTAAGACATCAAACTCAGCCCAAATCATAGTCCCCTCGAATTTGGTGCCTTCCTCCTCCAGTTTTCGCCAGGGGCTCTTGATTAACCCACGAGGTGTTTGTAAAGCTGAGCTCTCTCATCGCAGACGTGACAAGCCATAATTCGTAATAACGGAGCTACCTTTCTCCAGTTGTCCCAGCCTGAGTGAAGGGGCTCTGGTGTGATTTATTGCCTGGCTGCAAAACCTTTGATAAGTGGCCACCAAATGGCTCCTCATTACTCAAAAACTCCTCCGATGCTTTAAACTAAAGTCCTCTTCCAACCCCACACAAACCACTTGTGTTCTGGGGGAAATGAATCAGGGACCTTCTCACTAAACTATTTTGGCATAAAAAAATATCATAAACAAGAGAGGAGAAAATCTTGTTTGCTAAAGGGCTGCTGGGTGAACTGCCTCTTGGCCTTTCGATAGCATCTTTGAAATGGAAATGGCCAGCTGCCTGACCTTCTGTTCAGTGACCCCTTTTGTACAAAGTCAAATTGCAGCCGCCTCACAGCAGCAATTCACCTATGGACACAAACAGGATTTCCATTTTTTTCCTAACCTTTTTTTTTTTTTTTATTTTATTCCTGGTGCATTTGTTACTGTGAACATTTTTTTACTCATCACATAAAAGACATCACGCTTCGAAAAAGAAGCTCTCTTCATCAAAAGGATTGCAACATGTAACGATTTCAAAATGCTAGGGAAGTATCTGTCTTTAATTCTGCTCTCCATCTGAGCCTTTAAATGTATTGTAATGGGAAAAGCCTGAGAAAAGGCCGTATTCTTGAACAGAGTTTGAGGTTGCTCACGTTTCTACTCCCTTCTTGCACTTGATGGGGGAAAAAAGGGGCAATCATATTAAAAAAGGGAGACGTAAGCCCCACCTTACTGTGAACAAAAGGAGAACAAGAAAGGCGAGTCCTGTGTGTGTGATTATGGTGAATCTCAGAAAATGGGTAAATACCTTTGTATATGCGCTCTGTGGAGCAGTTCTGAATTGGAATGAGGGGTCTGTTTTAAAAAGGACGCTGAACCTGGCTGGACGGCCCCTTTGGACTGTGTTGAAGCCTGTAACTGAAGAGGCTCCGTTGAGAAGGAGGATGCTCTTTGGCATTTGCACCCCCCGCCCTGCCCCCTCCCCTTGTTCTCTCTTTCTGCTCTAACTGGCCAGTGCGAACCTCTCACCTGAGGCCAAGCGTGTCCACATACTGTTTGGTTTGGAGAATGCTCAGGACACGTGCGCTAGAGAAGTTACTGTTTCCAGGTGCTGTGCTAACTCTCTTGCCAGGGTTGTAGGGCCAGGGCCCCCCTCCGCCCTGCCACCTCCCACATGCGGGTGCCTGTCCTTCGTGGGGTAGATGGGGCACAGGCTCACTCAGTACAGGGGGAAAACCACTCTTTCTTGGGCTAAAGGAGCCAAAGGAACTAGAGACGTGGCTCCTGGGGTTCTGATGGTAACAGATCCTGTGGTTCTGATTTTCAGAATAATCCGCGAAGCTGCATGCAGAGAGTGAAAGAAGCAGATTCTGGGGATGGCCAACCCTGAATTTGGTTTCTGGCTTGGACACTTGCTACTTAGCTGTGTGGCTGCAGACACATTATTTAATGTCTTGAAGCCTCGTTGTTGTCATCAGAAAACTGAAACCCTGAAGGCTAATACTGTGCTTGTCTCATGGGGCTGATGTGAAGATTAGACGAAATGATGTATGGAAAATTGCTAAGCCCAGAGCTTGGGGTGTAGTAAGCACTCAGCGAACATTCTTCCCTTGTCTTCTTCTCACTTAACAGGTGAGAAAATGAATGAAATGGCCAGATTTGAACTTTAATTTTATCCAGGTTTTTTCCCCCCACATTCCAAATTCATGACCCTACAAGTTTTCTCTGTGTATTTGAGGATCAAATGATGTTAGCTACCCCTTATAAAAATTTCATCAAGAATTGAGTTTCAAATAACTGCCTTCTGTCTTTGCTGGCTGCAATTGGACAAATAATGATTATAAGCACACAGATAAAAGGAAAAAGTGAGAATTTCATTCGATTACCCACTTCTTGTGGGGACTATGTCTCTGACATGTAGGGTTCATACTTTGTCAGAAATATGATTAAAAAAATCTCCCAAACAAACACACTAAAAAATACTGAAAAACATTCTTTCTCCCCTACTTACCCTTAATCATTTCACCTTAACAGAACATTTGATCAGTTACAAATAGTAATGGGCTCTTTGAATATCTAATCTTATTGAATGTACACCGCTTTTCACAAGTGACCGTCCTATGCGACCATTTCCATTCTTTCATTAATCATTTACCATAAGCATTTTTCACCTTGCCGTCCACACTTTATAATTTTCATTGTCACAGCTGCTAAAGATGGCCTTCATTTTATATCATACCCATTTGGGCCCCCAAATGTGTGCAGGTAATCCATGCCTAAGCAGAATGTTAAAAATACTTCTGTGATGCGAATAGTCCAATTTGTCTTTAGTTGTAAGTTAAATGTCATTACATATATAAATAACCCAATGTCCCCTGCAGAGAGTGAGAGAAACAAAATGGCAAGTGTAAGATTTGGAAGGCCCCAGTTAATCTCTTCGCTTGCTCTTCTCTTTTATTCAGCTTTCTTTTTCTTTTTCCAACTGACTCCAGGGAGAATAGCAATAAAGACTCCTTACCTACTGCGGTTCATCAGCAGTATCTAGTGCCAGAAGTTCTGTTTTCATCCTGATAACCAGATATCAAAGGGGCTCAAATACATTGGGCTGTTCCTGATAGAGATCTGAACTTTTAGAGGCCTCTCTGAACTGAATCTATGACCCTGTGTGACAAGGCCATTGTTAGTTGTGGAATACAATCTTTCTGATCCCACGTGAGGAAGCATGTTCCTTGCAGAAAGCAGGTAGGAGTCAAATCTTTTGTGTTGCTCTTGCCCTCTGTGAAAATCAAGTTCTTGTGGCTGCTTGAGCTTTTGTACCTCTGACTTCATGAACACAAATCATTTGATGAAAATGAATTCTTATGTGGATCTTTGGAAATTACCTTTAGAAAGCTGGAAATTGTTTTTGAATTTCTATAAAGATGATTAAATTTTCAAAACTTTCTATTCTATCTGTAGAGTCAAGCCCTTTGCTCCATCCTTGGATTAACCAGGGGCTGAATTTAACCAACACCTTTCTTTGGCCTTGTGTCTGACACCCTGTAGGTGCTCATTGCATACTGGTTGAATGAATGAGTTGACCCAGAAGTCTGGATAAGAAATTGAATCCTAATCATACACCATTCAAAAAATCAACTCAAAATGGATTGAAGACTTAAACATAAGATCTGAAACTGTAAAATTCCTAAAAGGAAATATATAGAAAATCTCTATGACATTGGTCTTGAAAATGACTTTTTGAATATGACACCAAAACACAGTCAATAAGAGCAAAAATAGACAAGTGAGACTATATCCAACTAAGAAGCTTCTGTACACAAGAAAACAATTAACAAAATGAAAAGGTGAAGTCAAGTGCCTGGGAGAAATAACAGCCCGAAACTTCTGCCATAAAGATACATTGAAGAAAGGATAGGATCGAGATGGCTGACCAGACACTGGTAGTGTGTGCGTCCTCCATGGACCAGGTTGTAAGCTGATTCTCACATTTCAAACAAATCGTCTAGGGGAGAACACTGGAATTTGCCAGGGAAACGAGGAAACGATGGGAAGCACCAAATGTGGGTAAGGAGAGTGTACCCACTCTTTATCCAACTTGCCCAACCAGAGACTGGCTAAGAGCTGGGAGAAACTCATGGACACAGGGAGTAGTGGGCTTCTTTTGAGACTGAGACATGCGTGGACAGTATTTTCCACAGTTTCTCATCCAAACTGCTTGCCTGGGTGGGGCCTCAGCTTTTCCCATCGTAGGTCCAAGACGTCATTTTGAGAGTTTGACACTGCCCTCAGGCTGAGTTTGAGATGATAGGGTGTATCCACTACCTGCTTAGTAGAGGCAGGGAAACTAGGCTTTTCAGTATGCATTTGGGACAGTGCCTAAATCTTTTTTTTTTTTTTGAGACAGAGCCTCAAGCTATTGCCCTAGGTAGAATGCTGTGGCATCACAGCTCACAGCAACCTCCAACTCCTGGGCTCAAGTGATTCTCCTGTCTCCACTTCCCAAGAAGCTGGGACTACAGGCACCTGCCACAATACCCAGCTATTTTTTGATTGCAGCTGTCATTGTTGTTTGGCGGGCCTGGGCTGGATTCGAACCTGCCAGCTCAGGTATACGGGTATGTGGATGGTGCCTTGTCTGCTTGAGCCACAGGGGCCAAGCCAGCAGGACCAAATCTTGAGTGCACTGCACTCCCCACAGTCTCTACTAGGGCAGTATTCCTGAGAAGGGCTCTGCATTCTCTACTCACAGACCAGAGTTTAAAGTTTTTGGGAGTTTAAAGCTGGGCAGCACTCTACCCTCAGACTGAATTTGGGCTGACATTGCTATAACCCTGTCCAGCTGAGGAAGGACAAGGATGTCCAAGTTCCCCTTTACGCACTTAGGAGAATTTCCACCAACCTGCTGCAGGTTTCTCTGAGAGCGAGATACAGGTGGACTGCATTCCCTACAGTGTCTTGCCCATACCACTTGCCTCTTGTTCTCTGATTACAAGCCCAGAGCAGCTGCAGTTGTTACCTAGGTGGGAAGGGACCTGGTCAACCTCTCCTAAACACTCCTAGAATAATATCTTGCTACAGGTAGCTGTGGGACTGTATACTAGCTCACTAAATCCATTGTAGCTACCAGTAACAAACACAGACCACTTGAGTCCTACTGGTAGCTCCACTCCCATTAACTACCACCTCTTACATTATACCAGCTTCTCAGAGCCTGAGAATCCACCCACATATCCAGCTATCTACTCTGATGACTAGCATCTGAGCAAGTCATCTGAAGGCCAAAAATGGCCCCCAGGACATGCTAACACCATTGCCAGTGCAAGCTGGTCCAGGGCCTAAAATGAGGCATGGGCCCAAAGACTGGCTTGGATGGTGTTCTAATCCTTAGTAAAACTTCACCACTGCCTTGACTACTAATAACTATCCCCTAAGCCACCAAGGAAATCACAGATACCACTGATCCTGTGTACTGCCTAAAAAATTATACAAAGATCACACTATTACAGGCAATCAAACAAATCTAAACTATCCTACACAACTAACAACATATGTAAATTTTTAGTAAAAAATTTTCCCCCTCAAAAGAAATTAAAAAAACTAGAACAAGTGATTGCTATATCAGATGCACAGATATCAATGGAACAACACAGGAAACACAAAAAAGCAAGGAAATATGACATACCAAAGGACTGCAACAATTATCCAGCAATAGATCTCAATCAAAAAGAATTCCTCGTAATGGTAGATGAAGAATTACAAATATTGATTCTATTTTAATAAAAAAGCTTGAGATGAAGAGAAATCCAAAAACTGATACAAAGAAATCAGAAAATCAATTCAGAATATGAATGAGAAATTTACCAAGGAGACAGATATCACACATACAAAAATAGAAATTATGGAGCTGGAAAATTTATTAAAGGAAATACAAAACACATTTAAAACCTTTGGGAAAAGACTGGATCAAGCAGAAGAAAGAATCTCAGAGCTTGAGGACAGATCTTTTGAAACAATAATCAGCCAAAAATAATGAAAACAAAATATAAAAGAAGAAGCAGGCTTGACACCCGCAGCTCAGAGGTTAGGGCACCAGCCATCTACACTGGTGGGTTCAAACCCAGCTTGGGCCTGATAAACAATAATGATAACTACAACAAAAAAATAGCCAGGCATTGTGGCAGGCACCTGTATACCCAGCTACTTGGGAGGCTAAGGCAAGAGAATAGCTTAAGCCAAAGAGTTTGAGGTTGCTGTGAGCTGTGAAGCTATGGCACTGTACGGAGGGCAACATAATGAAACTCTGTCTAAAAAAAAAAAGCAAAGCCTTTGAAACATTTGGGACTACATAAAAGGACCAAACTTACAAATTTTCAGTGTTCCTGAGGGTGAAGAGAGATAAAAATGTTTAGAAAACCGATTTGAGCAAATGATCAACAAAACTTCTTTGGACTAGCAAGAGAGTTCAACATGCAGATATAAGAGGCTTGATAATCCCCAGGAACATATGCTGGAAAAATGACTTCACCACAGTGTATTATAATCAGCAAGTCAAAGTGAAGGAAAGAATTTTAAAACTAGCAAAAGAAAATTGTTTGGTTACCTATAAAGTAAACTCCGTTAGACTAACAGAAGACCTCTCAGCATTAACCTTACAGATCAGAAGAGAATGGGATGGCATTCTGAAAATGCAGAAAGAAAAAAAAAACTACCAACCAAGAATTTTATATCTTATCAGAATAAACTTCATAAATGAAGGAGAAATAGTCTTCTTGTACAAGAAAACAGTGAGGGAATTCATCACCTCTAGACCAGCCCTACAAGAAATGCTCAAAGAAGTCTTAAACATGGAAATGAAATGTTAATATTCACCATCATGAAAACACATACACAAAAATAAAACTCACAGGTCTTATAAAACAATTACAGGAGAAAGAGAATAGTATTAAATAGCAACATAACAGTAGTTCAGCAAATCACAAAAACAAAAAGAAAGAAACAGAAAATTTATATAACAAATATAAATCAACTTAAGATATGACAAGAAGTCACATAACAATATTAAGCTGAAATATAAGTGGATCAAATGCTCCACTTAATAGACATAGATTTGGAACCAGAAAAAGCCCTGTATAGCCAAGGCTATTCTTTTTTTTTTTTTTTTTGAGATAGAGCCTCAAGCTGTTGCCCTGGGTAGAGTGCCATGGCATCACAGCTCATAGCAACCTCCAACTCCTGGACTAAAGTGATTTTCCTGCCTCTGCCTCCCAAGTAGCTGGGACTACAAGTGCCTGCCACAATGCCCAGCTGTTTTTTGGTTGCAGCCGCCATTGTTTGGTGGGCCTGGGCTGGATTCAAACTTGCCAGCTCAGGTGTATGTGGTTGGTGCCTTAGCCACTTGAGCCACAGGCGATGAGCCACCAAAGCTATATTCTTAATAATAAAAACAAAGCCAGAGGCATCACCCTACTAGACTTGAGGCTATATCACAAGTCTACAGTAATCAAAACAGCATGTATTGGCACAAAAGTAGAGACATGGACATATGGAACAGAAGAGAAAACCAAGCAATGAAACCAGTCTCTACTTGTCATCTGATCTTTGGTAAACCAAACAAAAGCATACAGTGGGTAAAGAATACCCTATTCAACAAATGGTGCTGGGAGAACTGGATAACCACATGTAAAAGACTGAAACTGGACCTACACCTTTCACCACTTAAAAAAGAATTGACTTGACATGAGTAAAAGATTGAAATCTAAGATACAAAATGATAAAAGTCTTAGAAGAAAGTGTGGGGAAAACTCTTGATGATGTTGGACTAGGGAAAGATTTTATGACAAAGACTTCAGCAGTCATCGCATCACAACAACAGCAAAATTTAACAAATGAGACTTAATTAAACTGAAAAGCTTCTGCATAGCTAAAGACACAGTAAATAAAGCAAAAAGACAATCTTCAGAATGGGACACGATATTTGCAGGGTATGATCTTACAAAGGGTTGATAAGTAGAATCTATAGGGAGAGCTCAAATTAATCAACAATAAAAGAGCAAACAATCCCATCTACTGCTAAGCAAGAGATATGAACAACACCTTCTCTGATGAAAACAGATGAATGGCTAACAAACATTTGAAAAAATGCTCATCATCCCTGATTTTCAGAGAAAAGCAAATCAAAAACAGCCTGAGATATCACCTAAATCTGGTAAGAATAGCTTATATCACAATGTCTCAAAGCTGCTATGTTGGTGTAGATGTGGAGAGAAGGGAAAACTTTTACACTGCTGGTGGGACTCCAAATTCATACAACCTTTTGGGAAGGAAGTATGGAGAATCTTCAAATTTGACCTCCCATTTGATCCTGCAATCACATTACTAGGCATCTACCCAGAAGAAAAAAGTTCTTTTATCATAAGGACATTTGCACTAGACTGTTTATCACAGCTCAATTGACAATTGCTAAAATGTGGAAACAACCTAAATGTCCACCAACCCAGGAATGAATTAACAAGCTATGGTATATGTATGCCATGGAATACTATTCAGCCATTAAAAAGATGGAGACTTTACATCTTTTGTATTAACCTGGATTGAGTTGGAACACATTCTTAGTAAAGTTATCACAGAATGGAGAAGCAAGAATCCAATGTATTCAGTTCCAATATGAAACCAGCAGATGATCTAATACATATCCACATAAGTTAGAAACTCAAATCAATTCAGGGTGCAGGGTGGGAAAAAGAGGGAGAGGGGAGAGTAGAGGATGGAGGAGGATGGGGGTTATGGTGTACAGCACACCTCTTGGGGGTGGGACACAACTATAAGAGGGACTTTACCTAACAAATGAAAACAGTGTAACCTAATTCTTTGTACTCTCAATGAACCTGAAACCATAAAAAAAAAAAAAAGACATAGATTGTCTTTAGACATAGATCATTAAAAAAAAATTATCCTATTATATGCTACTAACAAGAAACTCATCTTAACCATAAAAATACATAGACTGAAAGTAGTGGAGTAGAAAAAGACATTCCACATAAACAGAAACCAAAAATGAGCAGGAGTAGGCATACTTATATCAGACAAAACAGACTTTAAGTCAAAAAAAGTAAATGACAAAGAAGGTCATTATATAATGATAAAGGCATCAAAAGCGAGAGGATGTAACAATTGTAAATATACTTGTTTATGCACCCATGATGGCTGATAAACATACGAAAAAACGTTCGATGTTATTAATCATCAGGAAAATGAAAATTAAAGTGACAATGAGGTACTATCTTTCTCCAATTAGAATGGTCTATTAAAAAGTCAGAAAACAATAGGTGATGGTGCAGATGCAGTGAAAAAGGAATACTTAACAACTATTGGTGGGAATGTAAATTGGACAACTTCTATGGAGATCAGTATGGATATTTCTCAAAGAACTAAAAGTAGATATATCATTCGATACTGCAATCCCACTACTGGGTATCTACCTAGAGGAAAATAAATCATCATATCAAAAAGATAGCTGTACCTTATGTTTATTGCAGCACAATTATTTCTAATCATAAAGCTATGGAATCAACCTAAGTGCCCATAAACTTATGAGTGGATAAAGAAATTATGGCATATGTATATACTGTGGGGTACTATCCAGTGATAAGAAAGAATAAAATAATGTATTTCACAGCAACTTGGGTGGAACTGAAGGTCTTTATCCTAAGTAAAGTAACTTAGGAACAGAAAAATAAATGCTGTATATTCATTCTCACTTATAAGTGATAGCTAAACTATGGCTACACAAGAGTGTACAGAGAGGAATAATGGACAAGTGAGACTCAGAGGGGAGGTAGAAGGAGGTGAGGGATGAAAAACTACCTATGGGGTACAATGTAGACTACTCAGGTGATATCTACACCCAAACCCCAGACTCTACTACTATAATATATATACATGTACTGAAATCAATTTGTATTCCACAAATCTATTAAAATAAAAAAGGAAAGGAAAAAATTAAAAAAAAAAAGGAAATGAAAAGGCAACTTACAGACTGGGAGAAAATATCTGCAAACCTTATATCAGATAAAGGGTTATTTCTTGAAATATATAAGAAATACATACAATTCGATAAGCAAAAAACCCAAATAATCTGATTCAAAAATGGAATTTCTCCAAAGAATACATACAAATGGCCAATAAGTATATGAAAAAATGCTCAACATTATTAGTCATCAGGGAAATGCAACTCAAATCCACATGGAGATATCACTTTATGTCTGTTAGAATTATTATTATAACCTCCCCCCCCCATAGCAAATTTGATAAGGATGTGGAGGAAAGTACTCTTGTACACTGTTAGTGTGAATGTAAGTTGGTGCCGCCAGTATGGAAAACAGTATAGAGATTTCTTAAAAAATAAAAAGTAGAGCTGCCATACAATCTAGGAATGGCATTTCTGGATATATATTCAAAGGAACTGAAATAAGGATCTTGAGTTATTGCACTTGAGTTATTGAACTTGCACTCCCATGTTCATAGCAGCATTATTCAAAATAGCCAATGTATGGAAACAACCTGAACACCCACTGTTGGGTGAATGGATAAAGAAAATGAAATACATGCACATAGTAGAATATTATGCAGCCTTCAGAAAGAAGAAAATCTTGCCATTTGAGACAACATGGGTGAACTTGGAGGTCATTATACTAAATGAATAAACCATATGAAGAAAGAAAAACATTTTATGATGCCACTTATATGATACATTTAAAATAGTCAAACCCATAGAAGCAGAGAGTTGAATGGCGATTGACAGAGGGTGCAGATAGGAAAAATGGAGAGAGAGGTGTTAGTCAAAGGTGCAAAGTTTTGGTTATATAAGATGAATATGTTCTACAGATCTGTTGGCATAGTGCCTAAAGATAACAATACTGTATTGTGCACTTAGAATTTTGCTAAGAGTGTAGGTCTTATGGGTTAAATGTTTTTATCACAAAAAAATTATAATAAAGAGGGCAGGGGGAAACTTTTGGAGGTGATGGATAGGTTTATGGCATCATTGGCAGTGAGGCTTTTGGCATGCATACTTATCTCCAAACCCGTCAAGCTGCACATATCGAGCATATGTAGCTTTTTATAGGTTGATCATTCTTCAATTATAAAACAGTAATACAATTATGTTACTCCTCTACGTAAGATTCAGCAAATGGTTTCCTATTTTACTCAGTGCAAAAACTAGTCTATGGCCCTAAAAATATGGCCCTTTTCTATTTCCTCAAACTCTCTTACTCTTCATTTGCCATGTTCTGGTGACACTGGTCCTTTCTCAGTCCCTTAAGCACATGAAGTTCATTCCTGCCTCAGGCTGTGTGCAGTGGCTGCTCTCCCTCTCTGACATCTTATCTAAAACAATCAACTCCATTGTCTCTTCATAGTTTTTAATTTTTCTCTGTGGCACTCCCTTCTACTTGAAACTGTAGCATGTATTTATTTGGTTCCTTGTTTCTTGTCTTTATCCACTATTTGTATGTAAACTCCGTGAAGGTAGGGACTTTTTCTTGGGGCCTAGTAGAGTGCTGGCACACAATATTTATTGAATGAATAAGTGGATAGATTTGCAACTCACAGATCATTTTCTCTCTCTGGATGGAAATTTGCTCATTTGGAAAATGAGAGGTTGAACTAGATGACTTCCAATCACCAATTTGGTTCTAAAAACTCTAGGAGCAGATGAGAAACTGGCAATGTGATAGGAAAGAAAAGGTGCCCAACCACATCACGGGAATAGAAGGAATATTTTAATAACAGCTCCCTTTTTCTTCTTTTATAATTGCTTTTGAAAATTATTTTAATCAACATGTTGTTAAGATCCAATTGTGTCCCCAGCATGGGGTTGAAAAACTTTGAGACCTAAAGTAGATTTTAGCTATGCTGCTGAAATGACTCAGACTTAAGGAAACACAACTGTGGACTGGGATTAGTCTGGAGAGTTTTACAAAGTAGCCAGGTCATGGTTTAGGACCTTAGGAAGCTTTTATATTTGGTCTGACACTAGGTAGGAAGTCTTTAAAGGTCGTTAAGAGGGGAGTGGCAGGCTGAAATTATAGTATCTGGGAAATAATCTGTAGACTTCTTACCAAAATTGAGATATCTGATCAGATTTTAATCACAGAAGATTTAGACATGTGATTTTTCTACTTTGTGTGGAAGCATCATTTCTAGCATATACTAGGTACTATAAAGACTATTCACTGGGTGAAGTCAGAAAGGAAGTCGAGCCTGGAAGGGTTAAGAGGTGGAAGCCCAGTGAAGACTGCTTGCTGCGCTGGCTTCTGCCCATTGCCCTGTCATGCTGTGATGTGGACAGCTCCAGGATCCTCACTGACTGGGGAGAAAACCAAAGGTGAGATATATTCATATTTCAAATCCTATAGCTGCAGCTGGGACTTGAATTCAGACCATTCTGTATTCCATGAGGGCTTGATGTGATAGGACCTGGTCTTGTGGCAAACACTCATGCTTAGCACACACTTATATGCCATTCCTCCCCCACTCTGAGTTCATAATTACAATACAGTTCAATCTGAAGTTTTCTCCCACAAGGAATTAGTATTCTATTGGGGATCCACCCGGATTCTAAATAGTGAAAGCTCACCATCAAGAACTTGATTGAATGACCCACCTGGAATTGTATATACTTCATTAATGCTTTTCATAAATCATGAGTTTGACAGGTTACTGGCATGGACTTTCCAAATCTCATAATTGTGTTTTGTTTTTCTCTTGCTTCATCAGTCTCCTTTCACTGGCTGACAGCTTAGCAAATGTTACTAGAACTACTAGCTACTGCAGTGACCACTTTTGTAGCAAGCACCACCAGAACTGCTATAGGTGTCTGAGGTCTGAAACTTGGGCTGTATGCAGTCTTGGCTTGGCCGCGTATTAGCTGGGTGACCTTGGCAGGTGTCTGCTATCAGATCTGTAAAGAGAAGATAATATATGTATATGATGGTGACTATTTTATAAGGCTGCTGTGGGTATGACATGAGATAACGTAGGTAATGGTAGTGCAGTGTCTGGCCTGCAGGAAGTGCTGAATAAATGCTAGTGATTATAATGCTAGTGGTAAGTTCCCAGAGGCTGGAGGGATCTTAAAAGATCAGCTCCTCAGTTGTACAGAGATAGCGATCACTTTCATGTTTATCCATAATAGGTGAGTTTGGGAGAAGAAAAGGATCTTACATTTATGGAGGTCATTATTTGAATTCTTTTCATCTCACTTGGTCAGGAAGCCACCCCAAGATTATGGGCTCTCCTGGACGTGTGCAGAGCAGTACTGTTTCCTTCCACTCTATTACAACCTCTATGGAGGCTTGTTTTTGTATTTTTGGAATCTAGCATAGTGATAAGATCAGTAGACCTGATTTATTTATTTATTGACACAGGCATCCCTTTGTCTTCCAGGCTCGGGAAGGTAGTGGTGTAATCATAGCTCACTGCAACCTCCAGCTCCCGGGTGCAAGTAAACTTCCTGCTTCAGTCCTCTGAGTAGCTAGGACTACTGGTGTGCCATGAGGTCTCACTATGTTGCCCTGAACTCCTGGCTCCAAGTGATCCTCCCACCTGGGCATCACAAAGTGATGGGTTTACAAGCGTGAGGCACTGTGCCAGGTCCAATAGGCTTTTAGTAACTCTCTGTTGAATGGACGAATGCATAGAGAAGTAAGGCAAACTATTAATAGAAGATTATTATAGAAGTAATAGATACTTCCTATAAAACATTAAACAAAACCAAAATACATAAAGAAAAAAAAAGACTATGAAATTCTATCCCCAGAATTAACTATTGGTAGGAGCTTGGTACCTATTTTCCTGATTTAAAGAATGCACATGCTAATGTATATGTATTTTTAAAAAATGGCCTTATACTATTCAAGCTATTCTATAATTCATATTAAATTTAAATGTATTTTAAGGACATTTCTGGATCAATTCATATAGATCTACATTTCTTTTTAGGGGTTGCTGTTTCTATTACATGATTTCATCATCCATTTTCCTCTCAATGGAAATTTTGATTGGTTACAGTTTTTTCACTATCTGACATAGTATTTCAAGACCTGTTCACATACATATATTTGTCTTCTTGGGAAAGTGATTCTATCGGAAAAAACGCTAAATTGCTAAGTGAAAAACTGTTCATATTTAAAGTTTCGATGTCATGCTTTGCTTCCACAACTTCCTAGAAGGAATTTGGAAACACGGTATTTATTAGCAGTGTTCCTCCCCAGATGACAGGATAAGCCACTTATTCTAGTGCTCTTTCATTTAAACAATGAAAGTGGGTTCGTGGGATTTTGTGGGTTGTAGCTAAAGAAAATTCTTACACCTGGCAGCTCATCCTCTCTGACCGAGTAGGCAACTATAGGGGGTGGATACATATAGAAGGATGGGGAAGGAAGGAGATGCCCATTCGGGTGCGCTTCTGTAAAATTATTACAATTACAAAACGGAACAATGGAGACTGTCTTACTGCAACGAAGATGGAAGGGGAGAGAAAGAAGGGCTGGAATCCGGATGGCTTTGTGATGCTGGCAGGGATTTTCAGCATGATTTAGTGTGGATTGATTTGCAGTTTATTCTGCAGCCATTGTTTGTAATGTGCTTTGCCAGCTCATGTACCCTGAACCTTAATTGTTCTAAATTAAACTATAGGGACCAGACAGCACACATTTCAATCAGAAGGACAAAATATTGCACCAAATCCCACAGGGATACACCAGCCCCTGCTAGGATGGGCTTGTACTCAGGGAAGAGGGGAAAAAAAGTGCTCAGGAGGGCATCAGATTGGAATTGTATAGGTTCTGTTCTATTTGTATACAAGATAAAATTCAAGCGTGCCACCTTGACTTGTGTGTATGCCTAGTGGAATACTCAAATACTGTTGTCTGCAATATGGTATTTACCTAAACAGTATAGAAATGTAACCCTGAGCTGAATTTCCCTGTATTTTGTTCATTAACATGGATTTTAAAAAGTGAATTAAAATGATACCTGAGTTGGGGAGTGTCTATATTAGGCTGAAAAAGCTGCAAGGAATTCTCAAGCTTTATCTGAATGTGCAGAAGCTTCATTTCTTCAGGCAAAAGTTGCTTATTTTTCTTTTATTATTCCTTGTCAGGATGTATAGCTCTAAGTCAACACTGAGCCTGGGAAATGACCTGGAGTCTGGACAGGGAGTTTAGGCAGAAGCATTCCTTATTGACTGAAAGAGGGTAATAATTTTTCACCTCATCCTCTTCCCAAAATGTAAAAAACAATCATAACTATGGAAATACTACATTCTCCTTCAAGTCATCTCTTTTTTACATTCAAAACTATAAAAAATAAAAGTAATACAGCACACACACACATACACACAACACACACAAATTTAAATTATGCCCAAAGGTATAAATAAACAGTAAAAATCAATTCTACTCCTCATCATTTTCTAGTGTCTTCTACCAGCATGTATATATTTTATATAAATGAAATCAAAATTTTGCATACTATCTTGTTCCTTGCTGTTTTGATTTCATAGCATATTTTTCCAAGTTAGCATGGATAAGCCTCTTTCCAGGAATAACTCTAAATTTGTTTTAATGGCTGTATAAGGTTCCATTCAGTGGATGCCTGATGATTTATATGGTACTCTATTGATGAGTATTTTGTTTTTTTGTGTGTTTTTTTGGAGTATTTTAGTTAGAATTAATAAATGAATTGAGTGAAGTTGAGAGTACCAAGTCAAGATGAAAATATCAGTTCACTTCTCTATACTCACAAAGAACTACCTCCTAAAGAAATGAAAAATAATAATCCCATTTATAATAGCATTAGAAAGAATAAAATACTTTGGAAAAAATTTAGCCAAGAAAGTCAAAGATCTATCACTGCAAACCTTAAAACACTGATGAAAGAAATTGGAAAAGACAAAAATAAATGGAAAATATCTCATGTTAATGGATTGGAAGAGTTAATCTGGTGAAATTGTCTATACTACCCAAAGTGATCTACAGAGTCAATGCAATCTCTGTTAAAATTCCAAGGGCATTTTTCACAGAAATAGAAGAGCCAATTATAAAATTTATATGGAACAATAAACAACTTGCATAACCAAAGCAATCTTGAGAAAAAGAATAAAGCTGGAGGCATGACAGTTACTGATTTAAAAATATATTACAAAGCTATAGCAACCAAAATAGTATGGTATTATCATAAACACAGACTTATAGACAAATGAAACAGAATAGAGAGTCAGAAATAAACCAATGCATCTAAGTTTGGCTGATCTTAGACATGAACCTAAGAATACACAATGGGGAAAAGCTAATTTCTTCAGAAAATAGTGTTGGGAAATCTGGATGTCCACATGCAAAAGAATGAAATTGGACCTAATCTTATACCACTCACAAAAATTAACTCAAAATGGATTAGAGATTTACACATAAGACCTGAGACTGAAACATTTCTAGAGTAAAATGCAGTAAAACCTCTGCAAGTTGACCACTCAAGAGACTGTAACAAATCAGTCAACATACAGAGGGGCAACATAAGGAACTAGACCCACTGTAGTGATAGGTGCATGTGGTGCCTGTCTGGTTTATAAAAATTCAGTCAACATAAGGAGGTGGCCCGTGTTGTGAAATGGTCCACTATGGAGGTCCTGCTGTACAGGGAAAATCTCCTTGACATTGGTCCTGGCAATGATTTTTTTGGTACACCAAAACACAGGTAATAACAGCAAAAATAGACAAGTGGGGCATCAAACTAAAAAACTGCTGCACCCAGAGGAAACAACAAAATGAAAAGTCAACTTACGGGATGGGAGAAAACATTTGCAAACTATATAGCTGATAAAGACTTAATATCCAAAATATAACATATAATAAACTCATATAACTCACTAGCAAAAACAAATAATCTAATTAAAAATGGACAAAAAAACCAAAAGACGTTTCTCCAAAGAAGACATACAAATGACCAGTAGGTGTATGAAAAGGGGCTCAGTGTCACCAGTCATCAGGGGAATGCTAATCATATCCACAAGAGGCATCACTTCACACATGTTAGGATGGCTATGATGAAAAACCAAAAAGATAACAAAGGCTGGTAAGAATATGGAAGAAACAGAACCTTTGTACACTGTTGATAAGAATGTAAACTAGTATAACTTTTATGCAAAACAGTATAAAACTTCCTCAAGAATTTAATGTGGGATTACTACATGGCCCAGTAATAGATATCCAAAGGAACTGAAATCAAGATCTCAAGGAGATACCTCCTGTGTTTGCTGCAGCATTATCTGTAGCCAAGGTATGCAAACAACCTGAATATCCATAGATGGATAAATGGGGAAATGGAATACTACTGACCCTTAAAAAGGGAAGAAATTCAAACAAAACATAAAAAGAAATTGAACTTGTAAATTGCAAAAAAAAAAAAAAAAGGAAAGAAAGAAAAGAAATTCAGCCATTTGTGACAGCATGGAAGGACCCAGAAAACATAATGCTAAGTGAAATAAGGCATATACAGAAAGGAAAATATTGGATAGTCTTCCTTATGTGATGAATCTAAAATAGTTAAACTCACAGACGCACAGAGTAGAATGGTGGGTAGCAGGGACTGGAGGGAAGGAGGTATGGGAAGATGTTGGTTAAGCCGTACAAAGTGTCAGTTCTACTAGAGCTAATGTATAACATGGTGACTGTAGGTAATGATATCCTGGATTTTGTACTTGAGATTTGGTATGAAGTTGATCTTAAGTATTCTCCTCCTTCCCCCAAAGGTAACTAAGTGAGGTGATAGATATGCTAATTAGCTTGATTGTGGTACTTCACAGTGTGTATACACCCATCGAATCAAATTGTATACTTTAAATATAGACACAAAAAATGAACAGCCTCCAAACCCTCACCAAAGCAAAGCAAACCAAAATAAACCCCCCAAACAAAAATAAAATTTGTTTTTAATAAATACTACCAATTTACATTTCCAATATGTTGTGGCATTTTTAACCAGTAGTGTATATGAATTTGCATTTCTTCACAATTCTACTAATTTCACTACCATTAGCCCCCCTCCCAAATACTCTTTTTCTCCCCCACCTTGATTGTACTTTATTGATGTTACAGACTTTCCACTTAAAGCATTGAAAATTTGCACCTTGCATAAACATATACATATGCCCCCATCCTTGGAGATGGGTGTGATGACTTTGAGTACAGAGTTAGGGAGAGAATGAAGAGTGGAGACAGAGGGCCCCTGAGCCTCAGCAGGGGCAATGGGACAGGTGAATAGAGGGGTGGAAGGTGGGTTATTAAGAAGCATCTTGCTTACTAACATGAAGCCTTGTGCGTAGTAGGAACACAGGAGGCCTCATTGGTGTAGGGGGCCCTTGGAGGGCAGGCACATGGTGCCCAACTAGCCAGCCAGGCTGGCATACTGGGGGTAGAGTGGAGGTGGGGGGTGGCACACAGGGTCCGCAGCCCAGGCCTCTATTCCCCCCCACCTCCCTCTCCACCATCTGAGAGAAAAGAGAGTTTGGGCCTCAGCCACAGACCCACGCCGTTACTGGCAGCATCTCCTTAAACTACAGAGATAAAATGTGCATCAACAGGGTCATCACTTCTGACCCACTCAGGCCGACGGCCAGGGGGCTGCATGGGCCAGAACCAATCCTACAGCATCTTTGGTTTGTGGGTTCCCTCCCTACTTTACTTCTCCCTCTGTCCACTAAGCCTCGGGACTGCTTGAGGCTTACTCATTGGGGTGCTGGGACTTGTAGGAGAGGATTCAGCTGCTGAGCCTGAATACTCTTCCTTGGACCAATTTCTGTTTTTTTTTTTTAAATGAAAAATGAAAAATAATGTTTTCTAAAATTACAGCTAAAGCAGCAAGGATCAGTTTCTTTAATTTGTTGGTAAGATATCTTTCTTTTCATGTTTTTTGGCCATTGGGAATCTCCCCTTTGCCAAGAGCCTGAACATAGTTAACAGTTTTCTGTTTGATTGCTTCTTTTTCTAATCAGTCTGTGGAGTTTGCTTGTTTAATATTAGTAATCCAATTTATGTTGAATATTTCCCAGCCTAGCATTTTGACTTTAGTGACAATATCTGTTGCCATACAACAATGTATTATAAAACCTTCATGTAGCCAGTCATGTTTATCTTTTCAGTTATAGCTTTGGGTTTCCTATTTCACCTTCAAAAGTCTCAACCATGCCAAGCTTGTTTTTATTCTAGTGTTTTTTAATATGTCTCTCTCTCTATATTATCATGTATGCTTGAATTGTTCATCTATTTGGAATTAAGTTTTGTATAGAATATGCAAACAAAGATTTAACTTTGTTTTTTTTCCAGTCGATTATGACTGTACATTTTAATCAATATACCCTACTTTCTCCACTGGGGGTTAAAAAAAGCAACTCACAATTATTACGCTAGATATTTTCAAATAAGGGTACAGCAACTCATGTGCCCTGATAAGAATGTGTGGGAGTACTTGTTTCTCAGAAAGCTACACAATTTGAAAAATGGATGCATTTAGGGCAAAACCGACCCTTAAATGCCTGTATTTACTTTTAATATCTTTCCTACTCAGCCCTAACTATGTGATCCCTGGTCCTTCCTCCGTTGTCATCTGTTACCCTCTGTCTTGCGTTTTGCCTAGGGCTAATGTTAAGACCAGTTTCTTATATTACCAATAATGGTATCCTCCAAGGGTTGGACTCAGGTAGTTCTCCCCTGCAAGGTGACCCAGAAGTGACTTGGATTCATTTCATGTTTTCCCAGATTTTGTATAATTTCTTTTTTTTTTAACTTCTTGATTTGGATCCCCTCCTGGCTTAAGCATGGCTCTCTGGATGGACTCTGGGTCATATCCTGGAGTTTAAGTTGCCATTCCTATAACTTCCCACACAGTCACCAGCCTTTTGTTGACAGTTAACTTCTAGTTTTCTTTAGCAAGTACTGATTAAGAGCCTCCTATGTGCTCGGCACAGGATCCCTGCCTTCTAGAGGGTCATGGCTCATTTGGGGATGTAAACATGAAAATACTCTGGTGGTGTACAGAGGTGTTTGTAAGATCTTTTGGGACCAGAGAAGGAAGAGCACCTATTTCTGCTCTACTGGACCAGGGGTGACAGCTGAACTGAGGCCTAAAGGATCAAAATTTGTTGATACCTGGTGATTCTACTTTAATTATGTCCTAAAGAAACTCTTGAACATGTCCATGATGAGAGAAATACAAGAATGTTCATCACTGTATGGTTTGTAATAGGGAAATACTGGAAGCAACCTAAATGCAAGCGTGGGTAAGTACAGAATAGTCAGATTATGGAGTAATAATTATTCTGTAAAATAAGTGAGCCATATCTATATCATCAATATGGATGAATCTTGAAAACTTCACATTGAGTGAAAAATGCAAGCTGCAGAAGAATGACCACAGCACAGGATGTCATTACACAAACAGTAAATCGTAGCATGGCTTTCGGAATACATGCAGAAGAGCAGAAAGAAGTTGCTCATGCCCGGAATAAACACCAGCCTTGGGATAGAGGCTGTCTGTGGTGAGAGAGGCAGGAGAATGGGACTGGGGAAGAGAAAAAAGGAGTTTTCAACTGTTCCCACAATGTTTTATTTCTTTAAAAATGATGCAATCACATATGGCAAAATATTCACATCTGTTAGATACACGTGGTGGTTATACCGATGTACTTCAAAGACACCATTGCTAGGTTGAGAGAGGGCACTTAACAGGTTAGATGCTACTGATTTGTTTGCATATTCATGTTCAAAGATATCCTTTGATATCTTTGTTTCTGGACCTGAAAAAAGTGCTTGAAAACAACTGATTGAGGCGATTCCTTGCCTGGGGTGGTTGTTTTCATCTTTCACCTTTCTACTTGACAGAGATAGACTCCACCAAGGCTGCCACGGGTAAGCGTGCACTAGAGGGAACGGTCGGCTCTCTAGCCTTCCTTCTGATCTCTTTCCAGCCTTGACAACTTCTCTGTCTACATGTTCTTTGGTCTCTGAGGTCTCATCTCACAGATATCTTCAGTGTCTCGGTGATTTTCATCATCGTAGGGTTCCTCTACCTAGTGCCCCGGACTCCCCTTGTTTTCCTTTACAGCAAAATGTACAGAATCCATCTCTGCTTCTCACCATCCTTTACTCCACCAGCTTTTTCTCTAGAGCTCTGTCTGTCTCCATCTGTCCTCTTTGATCTGCAGACTGATCTCCCTGCCTCTGGCCCTTGTCCTTTATTATTTGTCAGACACACTCTTGCCAAGTAGTTTTCCTCTGGCATCTTCTTCAGCACATGACTCCCATCAAAAAACTGTGAACATGCTCAAACGAACCATAAAACACAGTCCAGCAAGGGAGCAGGGTGAGGAGGGAGAGGGGAGAGCGTGGGGGAGGGGGGTTGGCAGAAGGAGGGAGGGCACTTGCGGAGAATCTCACCTCATGTGCACAATGTGAGGGTGTTCAGCACGCCCCCTCAGTGAGGGGCTCTTCTACAACTTGAACTTTACCTTGGAAGTGAGAATAATTTGTATCATCATACTAATTTGAAATAAAAATAAAACAGAAACAAAACCTATGAACAATTAGTCATCTTCAAGATACATTTTTTTCCAGAGCAGTACCTCTACTAGGTCCACTTGTCTACCTGATTCCTCCGTCTTCCCCACTTCTTCTTTCACTCCCTCTCTCAGCAGCGTTGCTGCCTCCTTTGTCTAATACCCAATAATCTGGTCTACTCACCAGGCAGGCTCTTCCGTAGTGTTGACTAAGCCATCTCTGTCTATGGAGGCTGCTAAACTATACTCCAATATTTGTCACATGACACCCCTACATACAGAAGATACTGAATTAGTAATTTAATGAAACTATTGTTTGCAGTTGGCAATTCTACTGTTGCATTTCATTTGTCCTTGTAAATGTAGTCTATCTCTTTAGTGCAAGAATAGTGGCAGGTGTGTATCATAGTGCCACTTGCTGTGAAGGCTTAAAAAAGTAGTTCTAAGCCATGAAAATACATGTTGTATATGAAATTTGTAGACCAGCAAAGTTTTATTGCTCTCAGTAAATCCTGAGACTCAGTGAACTCTGGGACAAATTTCTTTCTTTCTTTTTTTTTTGAGGTAGAGTCTCACTTTATCACCCTCTGTAGAGTGCTGTTGCATCACAGCTCACAGCAACCTCCAACTCCTGGGCTTAGGTGATTCTCCTACCTCAGCCTCCCCAGTAGCTGGGACTACAGGCATCTACCACAATTCCCGGCTACTTTTTGTTGCAATTTGGCCAGGGCCGGGTTCGAATCTGCCACCCTTGGTATGTGGGGCCAATACCCTACCCACTGAGCCACAGGTGCCACCCTGGGACAAATTTCTTAACAGTGAAAATTATGAATATGAAGTCCCATTGGCATAAGAGATATTTGACCTTATTTCACCAACTGGTAAAGTAAGTAAATGTGATTTGGGCTACTTTTGAAATTTTCTAAGCTTTCAGTATTCCCCTATTCAAATCACTTAGGTTATTAAGCATGTATTATGTATGTTTTCATGTTTATTGACCATACCACATGATGCCGTGGCTGCCTAGGATAAATCTCTCATTGACATGACTTAGGAATCACCAAACTAACATGGTTTTTTATCAGGTACATGAATTTCTTAGATGCCTTAATGGCCACAAAATTTGTGTATAAGTGTCCTGTTATGTCAATCATGTACATTTAAACCTCTTCTTTCTACTTTCCTTCCTTTCTTCCCCCCTCCCTTTATTCTTATTAGAAAAAGAGGCAGAGTTTGGTATTCCCACTCCCCCTTTTTTCATATTAGTTATAGGGACTTCCTGGCCTACCGTGTCCTCAAAAAGAAGCATGACATGGGCATAAAGGCTTTGATTATAGATTTATTGTGGATGGATTTGGGAGCCATGTACATGTTGTTCTACTCAACCTAATATATGGCAACAGAGAATGTTGCAAGAATTTCAAATTTCTGACCCACATTGCTCCTGTCTACCTTTTTATTAAGGTACAATTTGTAAATGGTAAAATTTGCCCTTTTTAGTGTGTAGTTCTGTAAGTTTTGACAAATGCATGTTACCACCACCACAGTCAAGATATAAAACAGTTCCATCATTTCAGAAAATTCCCTCTGCCTCTTTATAGTCAATCTGTAGACCAGCGGTTCTCAACCTGTGGGTCACGACCCACCGGAACTGTATTTAAGGGCCATGGCTTTAGGAAGGTTGAACACCACTGCTCTAGACCTTGGTAACTACTGATCTTTTTTTTGGCCCTAGAGTTATGCCTTCTCAAAAATGATCATATAAATAAAACCATACCTTTTGATTCTCGCTTCTTTCGTTCAGCATATTGCATTTGAGACTAAGTCATGTTGCTAAGTACGTCAGTAGATCTTTACTCTGTATTGCTCCATACTATTCCATTGTATCAGGTATGACAGTTTGTCCAATTAGAAGTTGACTTTCCAGCTCTTGGCAATTATGAATAAAGCTGTTATAACCATTCAAATACTAGTTTTTTTGTTTTTGTTTTTTATTTTTTTGAGACAGAGTCTTGCTCTGTTGCCTGGGCTAGAGTGCAGTGGTGCCATCATAGCTCATTTCAACCTCAAACTCTTGGGCTCAAATGAATCTCCCACCTCAGCCTCCCAAGTAGCTTGGACTATAGGTACATGCCATCACCTCTGGATGGTTTCTTTAAAAAAAAAAATAGAGACAGGAGGTCTCACTATGTTGTTCAGGCTGGTCTCAAAATCCTTGGCTCAAGTGACACTCCTGGCTCAGCCTCCAGAGCAGACAGGTTTACAGGTTTATCATGCCTGGGTAATTTTTTTTTTTTTTTTGGTAAAGGTGGGCATCTCACTTTGCTCAGGCTGCCTTATAACTACCCTCTTCTACAGAGCCCAAAATGTTTTAAAGAATTTTGTGGCCATTCTTGCCAAAATTTATCCAATCTATAAAATATGGATTTAATAGTAAGTCTATTTTCATTAAGGTGTTAGATAGTAGTTTTAACCTGAAAGCCATTTCCATTGGATTGAAAGTGGTTGCCTGAATTGCTGTGTTGAAAGAGATTATGTGACAAATTCAAATTTTGTATCCGACTGGTGAGCTCTGCAGTGAGCACAGGGTGGCCGAGGGGAGTTCTTATGACCTATGTATATATATATCAGCTTCCTCTGACTAGGCTCTAAGGGAAGGGGGGAGGAGAGGAGAGGGAAGTGAGAGGTTACTCTAGAAATGCAACAGATATAGTGCTTAAACAAGGGACTTACAGTTTAGTTGAGGAGGAATTATATGAGCTGGAGGAATAGTTATAGGCAGTATAGAAAAGTTTAAACTGTGAAGCAATAGGAAGATGTTAGATTTTGGGAAACTGGGAAGTTGTTGTGGGCTTCAGTGATCTTAGGAGGCACATGCACCGAGGAAGAGCATGGCCAAGAGAGTGAGGCCTGAGACTGTTGAGTGCTGGGTGACGAACTCAACAAGTCATGTCCTATGTACAGAGAAAGACCACAGGAAGAAGGTGGGGCTGGCACCATCATCGGATAATTAAAAGCAACGGGAAGAGATGAGCTGATTGAGGGAACAAGTACATATGGAGAAGAATGAAGACGTAAGGACTTGGGGTTGGCAGAGTCGGGAGAGCTACCTTAGAAAGGGGGAAGAGGAATTGCTGGGGGGAGAGCTTCAGCTGTGGTGACTGCACAATAGCTGAAATTTCAGACAATTGCTCATACGTCAAAGCCCAGGATAACTCTTCCTTCTATCGTGCCTTTCTTCACCTTCTCTGAGCAGACTTAGTTCGCTTCCTTTGGTTTTCCAGCTTTTGTTTATATTCTGTGTAGCACTAATAATAATATAATGTAATGTATATAATATAAATAACACAATATGACATGAATATAATATACATTATATTATATTAATGGTGTATATATGTGTAATATGACATGAATATAATGCACATTGTATTATAGTTAATGGTGTGTGTATGTGTAATATGGCATGAACATAACATACATTGTATTACAGTTAATGGTGTGTGTATGTGTAATATGGCATGAACATAA
>NW_003852406.1:5746050-5775912 GCF_000181295.1 Otolemur garnettii
ATTACAGTTAATGGTGTGTGTATGTGTAATATGGCATGAACATAACATACATTGTATTACAGTTAATGGTGTGTGTATGTGTAATATGGCATGAATATAATATACATTGTATTATAGTTAATGTATGTGTATGTGTGTACCTGTTATAAGTGATTGGAGACCGTAGGCTGTGTTTTATTCACTGCCTTTCCCCTTTCACTCACATAGGTTTGCATCCCACAATCTATGCTTAAGTAACCCTGTGGAGTTGAATTTAAAAGTGATGCCCAGCAAGGGGACAAGCAAAAGAGACTTAGGTTTTATAAGAAAGGAGTGAATGCACTTTAAAGGAGGAGTTTCAATACAGTGCGAGTGACTATTCTGATGTTCCAATGTTTTTCAAGGGTTTTATAAATCGTAGAGATGTGGTTACCACTTTTGATCATCTCACTGCAATCTTTCCACTAAAGAAAAAAAAAATTGCATCTATTTTGAAAGTGCAACAATCAATAATAGCTTGCAAATTTCTCTTTAAGAAATTATAGGAAACGTATTTTTTTGCTTTGTTCTGAACAATAAAGAAAAATATTTGCAAATGAATACTAACACATAATTATAGAAGAAGGGAATGTGCCCTGTTGGTTGGGGTTAAGGGAGATACAGTACAACAATTAAAATGTTACCTAGAGGTAAGTTAAACCCAAGAATTTTCTCCACTTTCTGGTGATTTGATCTGAGATAATACTGTAGTTCAAAGAAACAGAGACCAACTTTTTGGAAATCCTTCATTTTCTTTCCACACACCAACAGACTATTGCTAGATAGATAAAGCATCTTCCTTCCTCCCTTCCCATTTCCCTCCCTTTTCTATGACAAGATCTCTCTCTGTTGCCCAGGATACCCTGCAGTAGCATCATCATAGCTCAAACGGCCTCAAACTATTGGGGTCAAGTGATCCTCCTGGCTCGGCTTCCTGAGTAGCTGGGCCAACAGGTGCATGCCACCATGTCTGGCTCATTTTTTTATTTTTGCAGAGATGAGGTCTCCCTATGTTGCTCAGGCTGGATGATAAAGCATTTCTTCTTCAATGAAAGACTAATCTTTTCCCTGTTTCTTGAGTCCTATCCCCCACTAAGCTACTCAGGGACTCACTCTAGTGGGTATCCTCTCTTTCCTGCATCTGCAATCTCTCCGGTTCTGCTGACTTTTTTCTCTTAAATTTAGACATGTTCCAATTGCTACCATCTTTGACACAAAAGCCCAATCATCTTGGGTCCTCTGCTCACCTCCATTTCTTGTCTCTTTCTGGTCCCTCATCTAGTCCATTTCCTAGAAGGACTGCCTTCTACTTAATGCCTTCACGTTTTAAAGTGAAAAATCCTGTGAAAACAGCCTAAATGTCTAGAGTGGATTAACAAGCTGTGGTGTATGTGTACTATGGAATAGTATTCAGCTATTAAAAGAGAGACTTTACATCTTTTATATTAACATGGATGGAAGTGGAACATTATTCATAGTAAAGCATCACAAGAATGGAAAAGCAAGGCTCAGTGCCCATAGCACAGTGGTTACAGCACCAGCCACATACACTGAAGGTGGTGGTTTGAACCTGGCCTGGGCCAGCTAAACAACAATGATAACTGCAACAAAAAAATAGCCGGGTGTTGTGGCAGGTGCCTGTAGTCCCAGCAACTTGGGAGGGGAATTTGAGGTTGCTATGATCTGCGACTCTACGGCTCTCTACTAGGGGCGACATAGTAAGACTCTGTCTAAAAAAAAAAAAAGAATGGAGAAGCAAGGATCCTATGTACTCAATTTTGACATGAGGACAATTAATGACCTACTACATGGTGGGGGGTGGGGGAAGGGACGGGCAGAGAAAGGGAAGGAGGGAGGCAGTGGGGGGGGTCACAGTGTGTGACACACCTTTTGGGGGCGGGACACAATAATAAGAGGGGCTTTACCTAACAAATGCAATCAATGTAACCTGATTCTTTGTATCATCAATGAATCCCCAACAATAAAAAATAACATAACAAATCCAAGAAGCGAGAGATCGCAACAGTGTAGGATATGTATTAATACTTGAGTGAAAACAAGTTACTGGACAAAATAACTTCCAGGGAGGTTAAGTCACAGGTAGTGATTCTAATGTATTTATGGAGTTCAAGGAAATACTTGCATATAAAATGAATTTTATGAAAAATCTCTGGTTTAGGTAGCAACAAATCGTCATCATGCACATACATATCAAAATAAGAAATTTCTAAAAATCAAAACTTTCCCGTTTATCTAACATTATGGTAAAGGATTGCGCCTAAATTAGGCATTCAGAAGAGACCAATACCTAATTCAAGTGGAAATCATTATGCTCCAGACATAATGTGGTTTAACAAAAGGGTTGCTGGTTTAAGACATTTGCAACGACACAATTAGATTAAAGAACTTGAAAAACTGAACGTCTTATAAGTTAATTAGGATTGATGGTAGAAGTGTACACAGGAAAGACAGAATTTACATGTGGCTGAATGATAGGATGAAGATAAGGGGAAGAAGTGAAAGCTGTTTGCTGGGAGCACTTTCAGAAAGGTTTTAAAAAAGCATCACTTTGTGTTTTTCAGGATCAGAAGTGCTGCTGCTGTGACATGGTCCCAGGAGAGGGCTCCCTGGCCAGAATCTTAGAATTATCAGTTGATCTTGATGCTGAAACTGGTAGGATCCAAAGCTCATAGTTTCCACTGCATCATCTTTTTTGAGATTTGCTGGGATTCTTTTTTACTATTCCACGTCTGTTAAGAATTTGATCAAAAATAATTTCTCTACTTCTTGCTCAAGGAGTTCAGAGAAGTACAGCTGAGCCCTCCTCACAAAATGGTTGACTTCCTTTGCTAAAATGTTTCCTGGACTGTAGGATCAGAGTTATTGTGTACAGCTGTGCAGGTTGCACACTGAACATGGCCAAGAAGGTTGAACAACTTCATGGCCAAGAAGGTTGAACAACTACATAGAGTCTATGTCACAGACCACGATGTTTATGATGGAGTTAATACAACATGGTGGCTCTGCAAGGAGCGTACAATGAAGGTTTAAATGGAGAATAAGCTTCTCGGACTGCTGTATATAACTGTAAAACAGAGTTCATGTCATGTTAACTGCTTGTAAGACTTCGACTGTCATGTATAGTGGTTTCAGGGATCCATTACTGGTTTGATGTTGGTGTTCCTTATTAATTCAAATGAGGAGGACAGGAGTTATCTTCAGAGGCTGACCTTGAATGGGCTCCCAGGTATCATGGCCTTCATCATGTATTTAGTGATCACGTACTATGTGCCAAATACTGTGTGAGGCACTCTGCGGTGATACTGTACTAAACGTCAAACAAGTTGGATTGCTTCAGGGATGAGGAAAACCAGAATAGAGAATGGCCAGAAAAATTGAGAATTCTATTAAAATCTAAGACTTGGATGTGAAAAAGCTTAAATTATATGTACAGTAATTAGTTTCTTGAGGAGCATAACTTCTATTTATCTTTTCAACGTGTGCTGAAAAAGACATTTAGCTGCAGTGCAATGCTTTTTTTTCTTCCAGTGGATGCCAAGTTGCTAAGTGAGGTAAAGAGGGCTTCTGTTCCTCTCGATACAGAGAGATGGCTATGTGACCTCTGAAAGTCCCTTTGGTTTCGTCCCTCTATGGTTTAATGATTCTTTGGCTCAGGACCAAACTCACATAATGTTCAGACCATAAGTCTCCAACACTAGTTTTAAATTTAGCATGGACTTACTGCCATTCTTTGGGTTATTAAGGTGTGGACAATCTACGTGAGCTACTAGAAGCTCATAAAGGCAACAGAAATATAGTTTGGTATTAGAAAAATTAAACCACCAAATTATTGGGATGTATCAAATGATTTATGCAAGGGGCAGTAATCATTAATAGGGGAGAATCACACTCCGAATAGTTAAACAAATTTTTGAATAATTCCTTTTATTTTTCCTTTGAGAGAGCTCCAGTCTAGAAAAAAGCTGAAGGAAACTGAGTTTGTTTGTTGACTTCACCCCTCACCAGTTTGGTGATGCTTCTACTAATGGCTGATTTTTCTAGAAAGCCTACTTGTCAGCCTTCACATATTATTTAATTTATTTCTCATAATGACTACGAGGTATATGCTTTTGTAATCCTCATTTTATAGATAAGGAGAGGAAGGCTTGGCGCTTACACGTGACCACGTGCTACACTGATCCCTGGTGAGAGTCCTTTTGATTCTGCTCTTATGAATAAGGGACAGATTAAAGGGAGCAGTTAAAAGTTCAGACTTTGGAGCCAGATTGCCTGGATTGAAATTTCGTCTTAGTCAATTATTCGCTGGGTAAGTTACTTAAACGTTTGTGTTTTAGTTTCCTCACCTGTAAATTGTGGGTGACTAGCATAGCAATTTTATCTCTTGGGTAATTGAGAGATTTAACAGACAGAACAGTTACGAGGCACCAAGAATTTAGTATATGGGCTGTGCCCATAAGTGTGGGCGACTGTTAACATAGTACCCCATAAGGCTGAAGAAGACAGCTTCAGGGATTGGCCACCTCCTGTTCCAAGTAGATGTGAAAATTTATTTATACTAAACTGTGAACAATTGTTCTTTGAGCTGATATGGAGTGAGTGTATACCTAGAAAGAGGGGAAAGAAGGCTAAGCATCCCGCCTGGTTGGTCACGTTGCTGTTCCACTTGGCCAGGGCATCCTTCGCCTTTTGGTTTGTGCTCTTCCCGGCTTGCTTCTCCTAGAAGCTGTGTTTATACAGGGTGGTTGGGAGGAGGTGTGAGGGCACGAGCATAACTAAACCTGAACAATTGCTTTCCAGAACAGTGGCCTACGGTCATGAGGGGGGAAAATGAAGCACGAGTCACCCCCTGCGTCTTCACTGATGAGCTCGTTTCTGCATTGTTAAAGGCAGGGCCTTAATCACAATGTCTTCTGCTCTTTATGACTTGACTTTGTCTCCCAAGGTTTAGAAAGTAGATCTGGCATGATCCAGAAGGCACTGTCTGCAAGCCCAGAGGACGCTGTGAGAGTGAGAGAGTACATTTCCCTCCCCACAGGGACTCCAGGCTGCCACTCTTCATTCTCTGAAGTTCCTGCTCCCTTCTGCTCAGGCATTGAAGACTCTCTGCTTAGTCCTTTAGCTGCTTTCTTAGAAATGGAAGGGGCTGAGACTGGGTTGTGTCTCTGTAGATGGGGAAAAAGATGAGGCAAAGGCAGCTGAGAGTAAGGAAGATGCCACACATTTCAGATATTTCCTAAGAATGGCCGGGAGTGCTCTTTTCTGCTTCGCGGGATGGCCCCAGCTCCATCGCAGGTGGCTGCTTAAATGTGGAGTGTAGAGCAGGGCTTCTCTGCTTTGATGCGATTGGCATTTTGGGCAGGGTGATTCTTTTTGGTGGGGGCAGGAGCTTGTCCTGTAGATTGTGGGACGTTTAGCAGCAGCTCTCGATCCACCAGATGCCTGTAGCACTTCTATGATTGTGACCACCAGACATCGTCAAATGTTCCCACTGCTGAGAATCACAGGCATGAAGGGAGCAGCAGCCCTTGATTACGTGTTTGAGGGTTTCAGTGGCTTTCTATGAAGTGGGCTGAATGTCTTAGTCTCACTTTGAGAACTCATTTAACAAGTTCATTCATTCAGCAGTATTTCTCAAGCTATCCTGCTTTTGGCCTCTGTGTGTTGGTCTCAGTCTAAGCATGTATCAACGTGTGTACGTGTATTGCACAGTCCTCTCTGGGAAGTATCTCTCGGAAGTATCTCAAGGGTAATCTGGAACCACAACTAGAGTGGACCTACCCAGACTATGAGGCTTTGGATTCAATGTGGAAATGTACCTGATGGAACTCTGTAAAAAGAAGAACAACTTATGCACAGGTGTTATGCATGGAAGTCAAGGATTACATCATGGACACATTCTCTTCAGTACCAGGCACCATATGGGCAGGGCTGGTGCCAAGTCTGACCATTTCCAGCAAATGCTAACTATAGTGTCTTTGTAAGGAAAATTGGATCATGGTCTTCCTTTAAGTTACAAGGCTCCCTACCTTTGCTCCAAAGCATCCAAGGCAACTCTTCTTCAAACAGCCAGAGAACCTGCCTTCCTAGCCTTGCAGTGAGAATTGGGGTGCAGAAGTTGTCTCTGACCATTCTGTGACACTCACAGTGGTCCAGGGTAGGACAGGCTGGAGCTTGAGGGTGTAATCTGGGATTCTGGTTGTGGCAGGCACTCTGCTGCTGTGTAGGACCAGGTCTGACCTGGGAAGCATCAGTCAAGGTAGCTGCTGCCTGAACTGCATCTAGGGTGAGCATGATTCCAGGGGAGGTGGGGGCGGAGCTAGATTTGGAGGGAGATGGAAGGTAAGTACAGAAGTGTGCACCGAGCCAGCTTAGAGCTGCAAAATCGGAAAATCCATTCTGTCTTGGATCTAGGGGCCAGGGAAGCTGTGGCAATATCATTCCTGGTTTAGAGACAGGAAGAGCAGGGCATGAGGAGGAGACAGGCAAGGTGGAGGAAAAGAAACTTCTGGATGGTTTTGGAGAATAGGGACAAAAAGTCCAAAGTGCTTTCTAAATAGTGGGCTAGAGGCCCAGAGACGGGCCAGGCAGTCTGGAATAGAAACTGGAGCTGGAGGAGGTTCTCTTCTGTGACTTTTTGATAGGGATGAGGCCCTTTATATTTATTCATTCATTCAGTCATTCCACAAACATTTCAGTGTCTACTGTATGTGAAGCACAGAGCCAGGAACCATAGTGAGTCCAGAGAGGGCAAAGGCACAGATGGCACAGCTGGAGTCTAGAGAGGAAGGAGCAGCATGCCCATAAATCATGACCGCAGGACACAACGGTGTTAGGGAGTGTCGGGAGGAGGGAGAAGAAACGCGTAAGGCAAGGAAGTGACTCACAGTAGGATTACAGAATATTTAAAATACTTCTTGCCCATGAAAAGCCTGGGAATTTGAATAGTGGGTAAAAGTTGTTAGGGTTAAACTTACTGAAGCTCAGATCCTGTTCTTGTTTCATCTCTCTCTCTCTCTTTTTTTTTTTTTGAGACAGAGTTTCACTATGTTGCCCTGGGTAGAGTGCTGTGGCGTCACAGCTCACAGCAACCTCAAACTCTTGGGCTAAAGTGATTCTCTTGGCCCAGCCTCCCAAGTAGCTGGGACTACAGGTGCCCGCCATAATGCCTGGCTGTTTTATTGTTGCAGTTGTCATTGTTGTTTATCAGGCCTGGGCTGGGTTTGAACCCGTTGGCCCTGGTCTATTTGGTTGGTGCCCTAACCCCTGAGCTACAGGTGCTAAGCCACTTGTTTCCTCTCTGGACATAGATGGGGCTCATGTTTCATGGGCCAGATTGTCCGTGGGTTTTGGTTGTTGGCTGGGGCTCTCGGGAAAGTGTTCACTTCCAGCAGCCACTGGTCACTTGTTGTGCTCTTACTCTCTGCCCAGTGGACGTTTTCAGCATGGGGCCTCCCATCGAGAGAAGCCCCTAAAATGTAGACGTTGGGGACAAGCTGAGGTTTGTACACAGAGACTGGCCTGGGTGTATTTGAGGATTTTGTCCCAGCCCACTCCGGTGACGCATACTTTCCGCACAAACTGCAGAAGAATTGAATTAAACCCTTTCTCTTGGCCCTCATTCCTAACAACATTTGTCTGGCCTTCCCCTGCAATCTCTCCACAAAATAACAAAAATATTGACAAAAACAATGGAAAAGATGGCAATTACCCTGCCTCTAACCCCCTCCCCACCTGAGGTTGTCACCACAGCAGATAAAACCTATTTTATGGGAGACCAACCCGCTGCCACAATTCCTAAAGTAAAGTTTATTTGCACAGAAAAATAAAGGCAACTTTTTATTTGTCACCCGGCTGAGAAGAAATATGGCTCCTGTCCTCTCCTTCATATTAGCTTTCCTGTTCCCCGCGTGTTTTCATCGCATGGCGTCTGATCACTGTACAGAAAGGAGGATTTCTGCTCTTGACCTTCCCTCTTGCTCTTGTAACATTCCAATTTTCAAATGGTCGTCACCATTTGCCATTTTTTTGGGGGGGGGGGAAGGGGAGTGGGGTGGAAACCTGTTCCGAAGCTTAAGCACACGAGGTTCTGGCCCATTTTTCACAAAGCTTGCAGGGTAGCTGGTTTCCCACGTGACAGTGGCTCCTCGGGAAAGCTATTCTTTCATGCAGCCGCAGCACCAGCATTGATCAGTGGGAAAGTTCAAGGCGGCAACTCATCAAGCACGGCTTCCATACCAGATTCCAGACAAGGTCTGCAATAAATAAGAGCGCTAACAAAGAATCATATTTCCTTCTCGCACAGAAAATCAGCAATGACATAGTCCTAAATTTCAGGGTTTGGGTTTGGTGTCTGCTGCCTGCCCTGTGAGTTGGTAGCAGGACGGCTCTTCTCTCTGGGAAGTTGCCTGACATGCATTTTAGCTGCCCTTTCCTTAGAAACAGAGTCAAAATAGAATTTTGAATAGGCGAGTGGATTGGGTAATTTTCAGTTTTGTGCCCTGGTTATTGTTCGGGTGGCTTATGTGGAACTGGTATTCTTAAAAACATGCATTTAGATCATAATTACTGACATTTGTTTGAATCGACTCATCTCCCCTCCCTTTCTGACCTCTCCCGCACCACACACTAATGTCATGATTTCCATGTGAACATACAAAAAAAAAAAAAAAAAGAACAATCTTTTGCTTTAAATAGATAGGTGAAAATTTTCTTCTTCAAATGCCAGTGTGATAAAAAAATATACACCCTATGAGTCCCTCACGGATTATTGCTATTGATTTCTTTCCTTGAAACGTGGAAATGTTACCAGATGGGGTGTTAGGAGTAGGTGTGTGGGTGCAAATGCAGTTTATTGCTTGTTGACTAAAAATCAGTGAAAACCTTTGCTATTTGTGTGCTGCTGTCGCATGTAAAGATGAATTTTCATCCCCAACCGGTCCTTATTCCAGAAAGCTTCATCCTAGGCCATGAGGGACATTTTTAGGGTAAATTTATATGTTAAGTCTGTTCGTAACAGACTTAAAACACACAGAATTTAAGCGTGTGTTCTTTCTGGCTTCTGGAGACACTATGGTTGTTTTAAATTAACGCGATCAATGAAATTTACTTATCACATCAGATTTCTATTGTGTTCGCTTTCATCCCACACTCTCCCCTGGCTGCTCCTTTGAGCTTCCTCTGGTCTCCCTCTCAGGGCAGTGCTAATCAAATTGCTGCAGGTTTTAGGAAGCCAGGTGCCTGCACGGCACGTGGCCACTGCCACAGCCCCTCGGGGACGCACCCATTAGGAAAAAAAAGGCTGACCTTCTGTCACTTTCCTTCTCCTCCCTTTTAATGATTCCTTCTCTATCCTTTTGAGAAGATCTTTCCAGCCCTTTGACCCCTGTTAGAAGAGGAAGGCTTAAACAGCTCAAAGTGCCCTCAATACGGGGGCTTGCCCAGGAAAGCTCCAGGGGCATTTCAGGAAATGCCAAAAGACAGGAGTCTCGGTTTTCAGAGCATTTATGGAAGGCAAATCCTAGCCCCACACCGTCTCCCTCCTCATTTATTTTGTGGCAGCAAGCAGTTTGTGCCGGCTATGGGGGTAGGGGTCCCCTCCGGGGGTCCCCTCCTCCCATCATCACTTGTCAGTGCCACCAGAATCGACATGTTTCCACAGCGGCTGACTTTTAAGGATAGTCCTTGGACTGCGTGAGAGCTAGTGTGCTCTATGTAAAAGAGCAAGAGAATGTTTAGTCCGAGGTGGGTTACTACTTGGCGGGCTCCAGAGCTGGCTTTAGTTTTCTTGAAGAAACGAGCCCTGCTGGGTAGATGGCTGTCCCCGCCTTCCAGTGGGGAGACATAGAATGCAGGATTTCTGCAGGGAGGACAGCGTGAGTCTCTGGTGACTGCCTGTGTCCTCTGATGTAACTAATTCATAACAACTGAAATGGCAGCCAGTGTTCATACTGTGTCCTCAATGGGAGGCACCGTTCCACATAATACAACAGGCTGTGACGTGTATGCATATTCAGTGCTTTAATTCACACAGCAACTCTGAAGGTATGTGCTGGGAAACTGAGGCAAAAAGAGGAGGTGTCGTTTTACCACAGTAAAAATCTCGACATGGGAAGTTCAACTATGCCACTTATTAGCTCCTTGGCTTAGGGAATTGCTTAGTCTGTCAGAGCCTAAATGCTCTCACCTGTAAAACAGGGATTGTAAATTATACCCCACTGGGTTCCCATGAGAATGAAGTGGGACGCTGTGGAGTCCCAGGTTGGAGGGTCTGCCCCTCCTTCCATTCTTTCATCTCCCCTGACTCTTCCCTGGTGCTCATCTTTCTGGAGCACTGATGGGGAACAGCAAAAATGGGGTACCTTTTAGGCATTGTGTCCAGAGAAAGAATGACGTTCCTCCTTCCACAGAACAGAATCCAGCCCAGTTGCCTCAATTATGGTTGAACTGGGAGTGGCTAAAAGGATTAGGAATTGCACTCCACACTGGAAGGTATTTGCTGCTATCTCTCCTGTAGGAAAAGGAAGAACAAAAGCAGGGTTTAAAGGTCCAGGTCTTGCTCAGATTAACCAAGTAGCCCCTTCCCCTCGTCCCTTGATTGTACCTTCTACACACACATTACATGCTTGTCTCTGTTCACGCACAGGATGCACTCACGTTTTCTACTGTTGTGATATATTTAAAAGCAATGGTATTGATATTTAAAGAGCTTAAAAATATTTTCCCCTGGTTACAAAAGTAATGCTGATTTCTGGCATAGATTTTTGGAAATACAGAAAACTCTAAAGAAGATACTGTTTCCTCATCCAGCATACGGAGATAACCATTATATGCATTTTGGTGACTGTAAGTTTTCTCTGTATGGACACACACACTTTAGCCTGTAGCCCACAGCCTGCTTTTTTTTTTTTAAAGTTAACATTATATTCTGGGCAATTCTTTCTATTATTCATGTGTTGGCTACTTACTGATGCATAACAAGCCATCTCCAAACCTAATGGGATAAAACTACAGAATCATTTTGTTGTTATCTTTTATAGTTCTGGCAGTTAACTAGGCTCAGCTAAGTAGCTCTTGCTCAGGGTCCTTCATGCAGCTGGAGTCAGGAGGTGACTTGGGCTGTTTACCTGAAGGCTGCTGACTCACATGTCTGGTGCCCAGGCTGGGAAGGCTCAAATAACTGGAGGCTGGAGCAGCTAGGTTTCTTGGTCATTTATATTTCTGATGTGGTCTCTCCCACATGATCACTTTTTAAAGGCTGAATAATATTCCATTGTATGTGCATACCACATTTTCTTTATCTGTTTGTTGATGGACATTTGAGTGTTTTTGTATGACTATTGCTGTTTGTCTATTTTTGCTTTTGCGGCTGTGTTTTGTTATTACATTTGGGAGATTACTGCCAAGACCAATGTCATCAAGTTTCCCATGTATTTTCTTCCAGGAATTTTACAGTTTTAAGTCTGTGTTTAAGTCTTTAACTCTTTTTGAGTTGATTTTTGGAGTGGTATAAGGTAAAGATTTCATTTTATCCTCTTGCCTATGGATATACAGTTTATCCCTCACATTAGTTAAAGAGACCATCCTTTCCTCATTGTGTATTCTTTGTTGAAGATCAGTTGACCATGTATGTGTTTAATTCTGGGCTCTCTGTTCTCTTCCATTGGTCTATATATCTTTATGCCATTATCATGCTGTTTCAATTACTGTGGCTTTATAATATATTTTGAGATCAGAAAATATGATGCCTCCAGCTTTGTTCTTTTCAAGATTGCTTTGGTTATTCTGGGTCTTTCCAAAAATATGTTCATATGTTTTTCCACATGAATTTTAGAATCTTTTTTTCCAATTTCTGTAAGAAGTATAATTAGGATTATCAAGGAAATAATCAATAATAATCTGTAGATCATTTGGGCTATATGGACTTCTTTTTTTTTTTTGAGACATAGTCTTACTATGTCACCCTCGGTAGAGTGCCATGATGTCACAGTTCATAGCAACCTCAAACTCTTGGGCTTAAGTGATTCTCTTGCCTCAGCCTCCCAAGTAGCTGGGACTACAGGCACCTACCATAATGCCTGGCTATTTTTTTGTTGTAGTTGTTATTATTGTTGGTTGGCAGACCTGGGCTGGGTTTGAACCTGCCAGCCCTGGTTTATGTGGCTGGTGCCCTAGCCACTGAGCTACAAGTGCTGAGCCTATATGGACATTTTAACAATAATGATTTTTCCAATCTATGAACACAGGGCATTTTCTCATTTATTTGTCTTTTTCTAAATGTTTTCTTCACAAGTGTTTTGTAGTTTTCAGTGTGCAAGTCTTTCACACCTTGGTTAAGTTTATTTCTATGTATTTTATTCTTTTAGGTGCTGTAAAAAATAGATTTGTTTTCTTAATTTCCTTTTTGGATAGTTTGTTGTTAGCATATAGAAATGTAATTGCTTTTTTAATCTTGTCTTTGTATCCTATAACATTACTAAATTTAATTATTAGTTCTAAGAGTTTTCTTTCTGTACCGTCTTTAGGGTTTTCTGTGTATAGAATCATGTCATCTGCAAACAGGGACAATTTTACTTCTTTCTCTCCAATTTTTATGCCTTTTTTTCTTGCATAATTGCTTTGGTTAGGACTTTTAGTACTATGTTGAAGGGAAGTGGTGAGAGATGGCGGCCTTGCTTTATTCCTATTCTTAGAGGAAAAGCTTTTGGTTATGGCCTTTTTAAAAATGTGAGGTACATTACTTTCATGGCTACTTTATCATGAAAGCATATTGAATTTGATCAAATGTTTTTTCTGCATCTATTCAGATGATCATGTGACTTTTATTCTTCATTCTGTTAATGTGAACAGATAGTGAACCTATTTACTGTCTGCCTGATTCAGTCATTTTCCAATTATGTATGGTAAATAGAGCCAGGAAGACCACCTTGATTAATTGGCATATGTAGAACTACATCATCGCCAGGCATAAGTGCAGATGGATCATGGTGTGCGATTTTTTAAAAGTGCTGTTGAATTCGATTTGCTAGTATTTTGTTGAAGATTCATGCTGTTTTTATGAGCACTTCCTTGATTATTACTGAAGTTGAACATTTTTTCATATTTATTCATGCTTTTTAAAGTCATCAACTATTCATGATTTTATTTTGGTTTCCTACAGAGTGCTCATATATTTCTCGTTTATTTATAGGAGCTCTTTATATATAAGATATATTAAAGCCTTTTTACCATTTGGTACCAATTATTGGTAGAAAAGTTTTATATACTATAAGAAAAAATATCTTTTCCTTTGTTGTTTGTTTCTTTCTTCTTATGATTAACTATTTCTTTCCTTACATATATCTGGTAAGTATTCACCCATATTTTATTCTTGGTGCTTCATGATTTAATTTTATACCTCTGATTTTTTAACTGGCATATTTGTATATATACAACTTGTTATATTTTACCTAACAGTGAGGAAAGATGAGGATGAGGAAAGAGAGGAGTATAAGAAATTGATTGGATTTTAATAGAAATAAATTGACATTCTATTTACTATCTGCCTGATTCAGTCATTTCCCAATTACGTATGGTAAATTAGAGCTAGGAATACCAAGGATAAAATACACATCCACTGATAATCTCCTCACTATATTTCAAGACATGTCTGTGCTCAAAAATATTCTAATGGCATTACATGGAGGGCACAGCACTTTGGGGTTTCTCCATGGCTACATCACAGAGATATGACTATTTATTTGGGTGACCTTGTTTCCATGCCAGAAAAATAGCATGGGATGAGCATAAGAATGAGCTTTTTTCTCCAGAGGAATTATGGCTGATGGGGTGTCTCAGGTGTATATCTTGGCTTAGAGGTAATAATGTCTAATCTTTTTTTTTTTTTTTTTTTTTGAGACAGAGCCTCAAGCTATTCCCCTGGATAGAGTGCTGTGGCATCACAGCTCACAGCAACCTCTAACTTCTGGGTTCAAGTGAGTCTCCTGCCTCTGCCTCCCAAGTAGCTGGGACTACAGGCACCTGCCACAATGCCTGGCTATTTTTTGGTTGCAGCTGTCATTGTTGTTTGGCGGGCCCAGACTGGATTCGAACCTGCCAACTTAGGTGTATGTGGCTGGCGCATTAGCCACTTGAGCCACAGGCGCCGAGCCATATCTATCTTTAGAGATGTATTTCTAAGGGTAAATCCTTGTCTCTGTGGGAAGTCTTTTAAGAATAATCCCACCACATTGCACTATGAGGAATCACTGGAACTATAGGCTTAATGTGTCAAAAGTGAACAAAGAGATTACCTCATTCTGAGAGGGTGAAACAAAACATAGATCGCTGGAGAACATGTAAGAGAATGAGGGAACATAGAACTATTGCAAGATGGTGCAGAAGAGGCGAGTAGGCTGGTGTCTATACAGGTAGGGGGACTTTGGGGGCTGGTTCGGCTAAGGACAATGTAAACAAACATGACAAAGTATGTTTTGTTACTATGACAAAGTCAACAAATGAAAGAAAAAGATATTACTTGCTGAGTATCCACAGTTTGCCACCCTTTATCTCTCAATTGTGCCAATGCCTTCTTGGTTCTTTATTATGCAGAGTAATATGATGAGTGAACATCTATTTTTGAAGGACTGTCATAAACCAGGCATTCTTCTGGGTATATAGCAGTGAGCAAAATAGACCAACAGCACCTACTTTCATGGAGTTTGCACTCTACTGAGCGAAGATGGAAAATAAACAAAGGAGTAAAATATGCAGTATGTCAGAAGGTAAAAGTGCTGTGGAAATACAAAAACCAGGGAAGGGGGGCAGGGAGAAGTGATTGTGCAATGGGAACATGCAGTTTTCCCTGGGGTGGTCTGAAAAGGCTTCACAGCAAAGGTGGCATTGAGCAAAGCCCTACAGGAGGGATAAGAATGAATAAGGTGGACATCCAGGTGAAGTGCATTTTAGGGCAGCCAGGCAGAAACCATGAGGGTAAAGGCTAATTGATAGGCCCTAGAGAATAGAGTGAATGGAAAGATAAGGAAAAAGGAGTCAGTGGGGATTGGATTCCAATTTGGGGGAGGAGTTCGAGGAGGAGGAAAGAGAGAAATATTAGAGACAGTGAGATAAAGAGAGATGACGGTACAGGGGATTTTAAAAAGGTTTGAGTGACTTCAGGAAATATTTAAATTGCTCCCAGTGGGAAGCGAGGTGGCTGAACATTACATGGGCTGTATGAAGTAATCTGAGAATTTATTATTGAGGTACTTATTGGACCAACAGAGATTATGGGCAGAAGATTTGGCAATGTGTTTGTGTGTAAGGTGAGAGTAGGGTGGTAGGAAAGACAGTAAGGAAACTGTAGTAGGGAGGGTCAAGACAGATGGGGAAGGAAGTGCTGATGGCTTAGACAGTTATTCTCATATGGGCCACATGCCAGAATAGTCATTCAGTACTTGGCCTTCACTGATGGAAGCTTGAATTTAAACATTTTTTCTTTGTATTTATTCACAGCTTTCTTTTTTTGTTCACTGACTATTCATGAGTTTACTTTTTGTTTCCTACAGTGTGCTCTTAAATTTCTTATTGACTTATAGGAACTCTTTTTTTTTTTTTTTCCTTTTTTTGGAACTCTTTATATATAAGGTGTGTTAAAGTGCTTTCATCATTTGGTACAAATAATAGTACCAAATAGTACCAGGTGGCTTAAAGGTGCTGAGCTGGAAGAGGGATTGGGAGGTGGGAGTCTCAGGGGTCAGGTCTGGCAGTGGGAGCAGTTATATGGCAGGGCGTATATAGAAGAGAAGCCCTTCAGAGGATCTGGGAGGACACTAGTACAGCCTGTGTAGCTTGGTTTCATTTAACCAACTGCTACCTAACACTGACAGATCCCATCTAGGATCACAGTCCCCTGTGCCTACTACAGTGCTCGGTGCATTGTGGATGCTCATACATATTTTTTGAATGGATGAAATGAATATGTGTTTGTTAGACTAGCTTCTCTTGTTTTCACCACTGGACACACCCTCCCCACTCTAGTTTATAATGTGTTTCTTCAATTCCTTGTTGCCTATTGCTGCTATAATAATGTTCCCCTATAGTTTCCCTTCTATTACCTGGAGGGTAGCATGTAGAGTGAAAAGAATGTAAACCTTGGAAAAATCTAGGCTTAGATTCAAATCCTAGATTTGCAATTTGGACAAGTGACCTGTTTTCTTGCCTGTTTTCTTGCTGTTCATTAGGTTGTGATTAAACAAACATTCACTTTCCTCCCGAACTTTCCCCCATGGGAGAAGTAACTTTCCCACCCCATTGTTGGGCGTGGCCCTATAACTTGTTTTGACCTCATGATGGGTAAAGGTTACTTCCCTGTACTTGGATCTTGGGGCTGGTTATGTGATTTGCTTTGACCAAGGTTTGAAGAAAGGCTTACATTATGTCTTCTAGAGTTGTGCTTGTTCTCCAGTGGTTTTGATTTTTGCTATGAGAATAGTATGTCTGGGTAGCTGCTGGTCCCAGGAGGATGAGAGTAGATGGAACAGACCTCAATTCAGCCTGTAACTGAGTTAACCTGCTAATTTAAGAGTGAAAAATACATGCTTATTGTTGAATGTCACTTAATTTTAGGATGTTTGTTATTCAGAATTATTTGGTGGAATTGATTAATACAATGCTTTTTGCCTCTAAGCTACTCAGTGTCAGAATTTCTCCAAGATGGCTCATGCCTGTAATTCTAGCACTCTGGGAGGCTGATTGCTTGAGTTCAGTAGTTCAAGACTATCCTGAGCAGGAGTGAGATCCTGTCTCTACTAAAATATAGAAAATCTAGCCAAGCATTGTGGTGGGCACTTGTAGTCCCAGCTACATAGGAGGCTGAGGTAAGAGGCTTTGTTGAGCCTAGGAATTTGAGGTTGCTGTGAGCTATGATGCCACAGTGCTCTAGCCTGGGACAACAAAGTGAAACTCTGTCTCCAAAAACAAAACAAAACAAACAAAAAGAGAAATCCTACAAGATGTCTACTTATTCCTCAGTAAAACATTCTTTCTGTTTCCAACTTAACGCAAAGAAAGATAAATTTGGATGGCTTTTATCTTTTCCCTCAAATGTTCCTACAACGGAAGAAAGAAAAAAAAATAGTCACATCTGGCATCTTTATGGCCACTAAAAATATCAAGTTCCATGAGATTTGGTTTACCAAATCCTAAAAGCCCAATCAAAATCTTTGCTTTTCTTTAAAGTTTTTCCTTTTTGCATATTAATGTCTTATTGGGAAATAATGACTTTACTGTCTTTGTCTTCAGGCAGAGAGATTGCTCCTAGTAACTAGATCAAGCCAACTCTTTCTGATATGAACCACTCCAAAGTTATTTCATAAAGGGCCTGCTGGTCATACATGATTATAGAATATGGTGAAGACAAATTAAAAGCAAGTTTAAGAGCAGACGTTTAACGTTGTTGTCATTTGCCTGTAGTGATGGAGTTTAGCCTTTCTATGATAGTCCCCTCATTGATTTTCCCCCTCTAGTCACTGTCATTTCCTCTTCCCAAGTTGAGCAGTATCTTTGCAATATGTACACAGGGTCCTGTTAATGTGCAGTCCCCTGCAGATTTCTGTTTCCTTGTCAATTTTCATGTCAGCTCAGTCTGGGATAACAAAATACCATAGACTGAGTGGCTTAAACCACAGACATCTATTTTCTCACAATTCTGGAGGCTGGAAGTCCAAGGTCAAGGTGCCAGTTCTGTTTCTGGTGAGGGCTCTTTTCCTGGCTTGCAGACCACCATCTTCTTGCTGTCCTCTCATGACCTTTCCTCTGTGAGCATGTGGTCTGGTGTCTCTTCTTACAATTTTATCAGACCAGAGCCCTACCCTTATAACTTCATTTAACCCTACATACTTCCCTAAAGGCCATCTCCAAACATAGGAAATTAGGGCTTTGACATATGAATTTTGGATAGAAATATCCAAACACAGAAAAATAATAAAAGGGAAGAGACGACACGAAGGAAAGCAAGTTGCCCACACTTGTCTGGCTCAGTGTGGGAAACTGTACAAAGAGACAGGAAAGGAAAAGAAAAGGGGAAAGGGGTGGTCAGTGCGACAGTGGCCAGTCTGGCTATGATTTAAACTTCAACTTGGCAGGAGACCATCAGGCATGTCAGTCAGGCTGCCTCTGACCTGTCAAAGTTACATGTTTACAGCTCTCTGAAGAGGCTATGAGTTAGACCAGGTAAATGGAGAATTATGGTTCGGTTAATAACCAGTATGGTAGCCACTTACTTTATTAGTTCTGTCATATGGCGAATAAAGCAAGGGAAACCAAGCAGGAAGAAACCTTGAGGGTGGAGAGAAGAGTGCAAAATCCCCCTGGTTCCCTAATGTTTTGCACTGTGATTACTATTCATGCTTCAAATCCCCATTTGTATACCTCATCCTCAGAGAGGTCTTTCTTCACTGCTCGGGATTGGTCAGATCTCCGGTAGCACTCCATTCTCACAAGTGTTCTCCACTTACATCAACAGTAGTGAGAGGATTGGTCATGATGTTAGATCTTCAGTGTGCAGCCCATCTGCGTGAATGTGAACCCACAAGCTGAGGTCCATGTGTGTCTCATTGTCAGTGAGGTGTGGTATCCCCCGTGCTTGCAAAATGTTGTCTTAGAGGTTCAGCAATATGTGAATGAAGAGGGAATCCCCAGGATCTGTTGAATGAATGAAAGGAGTAGCCTGTTTCCTTCTCCAAGATCTGTGAGTTACTGGATAGAACAGATTGCTAAGCCCCACTCTGAAAGTCCTTCCTTCCTGCTCCCTGCTATCAGCTTTCCATTTCCAGAAGCCTTTGATTGTTATGAGGTCTAGTAGAGGGAGGGCTGATCTTTCCCTAAAATTCATGCATTGCATTTAGAAATCACTTGCCTAAATACACTGAAGCCCTCCCTTGGTAGAGTGGAAAGCACACAGACAGTTGAGCCAGAAGACCTCTATTTGAATCTTATTTTTGTCACTTGGTGTCTAAAGAAACTTGGATAAGTCAAATAATATGTTTTTTTTTTTTTTTTTTTACCAGAACATGGACTTGCTGTGAGGATAAGTGCAATAATAATAATAATGAATAGTGCTTTTCAAGCAGTAAAGTCTTTGTAGAAATGTTCGTTATTGTAAGTGGAAGTGATAATAAATGCCTCCTCTGATTGACCAGAACAGGCTTGGGAAGCTCTTACGCCAGCACCATTATGTACTCTTTTACATGGTTTTATTATGTCAGCTAAAGGGCTGCTGATCTACAAATCTGATGAAACTACCTAATTTGGCCTGGTTTTCAATGACAATAGTGAAACCTACTGAATAATGTGGAAAGGACATCAATGAGAAATCACAGAGATGCATTGAGGCCATTAACTCAATTAAGATGTGCCTGCTCTGAGAACGTGGCACCAACAGCGTCTAACTAGACATATTAATGGTGAGATAGAGGTGCCTGCATGTGACATCTTCTTGTATCTGTCGTTTCTCTAAAAATATGGTCTCATTTTGGGCTGGTTGGAGGATTTGATTCTTCCTTCTGTGGCAGCGGAATGCCTCCTTTGAGAGTTTTGTGCAATGGGACATTGATGAGCTCTGGAGTCACAACTATTAAGCTCGCGTGCAGATTTTGTGAGTCATTAGCTGTGTAATCTTTCCTGAGCCTGGGTTTCCTCATCTGTTAAAAGCAGAGAATAATTCTTATGCCTTGAGGCTTGTTGTAACGAGATGAGATATATGTAAGCAAACGCCAGCACAGAGCTAAGTGAATGATCCTTTCTCTCTTCTTCTCCTTCTTCATGAAGCACAAATGAGTTGTAAAACATTTCCTGGCGTCTCACCAGTGTATTCTGCATTTAGCGTCTTTAGTACTGGGGTGAAAATTTGTTCTAGTTCTACTCTATTTGTTACTCTGTATTGTTGATGAACTCCAAGAATTGCTCTCTAAAGAATGCTTGCTTGAGTTCTGGGCATGTACGTGTACAGGGAAATATTTCCTCTTGCTCAGTGAGGAGCCGAGTCAGAAGGCTAATATATGGAAATAAGTGCCCTGTGAATGATTCTTATCATTTAGGCCAATTAGTGTCCTATGATTATCATGAAACTGGCAGAACACAGCACTCAAAATCACTAGACAGATTAGAGAAGCAGAGGCATGAACGGGACAGAAAGGGGTTAGGGAGAGTTCATGAATGAATAGCAAGCAGATGTATTGAATGCATTTACATGCCCGAATCCAACAGTATGAATAAGTGCCACAAAAATCTTCTTTCTCAAAGTGAAGCTTTTAGTCAATGGGGCAGGGGAGTGGCCTTTGCACCCTTAATGAGTTTTGATTCTTGCAGATTTGACTATTAGCCATGAGCAGATCTAAGGAGGTAGACATTTGAGGTTGAATTGAGTCCCATCTGTTGACGGGGTTGAATTAAAATTCTGAAGGAGCCAATGGAAATTACATGCAAACATTATGACCATTTGTTATCATTATAAAATGTGATAATGTCATTGCTGACTTACAAAGATGATGACCTGAAAGGCCGTGACATTATGACATTACATTTTATCAATAATGAAAAATTGCTGCCTTGGTGTGGTGGTTGGTGAGCTCAAGTGACCATGGAAGGGGGCTGCAGGTAATTTTGTTTATGCCAGACTGAAAACAGAAACAAATCAGCAGTCAGAGATTCATTAGGTAGCCGGAGGAGAGAATGGCTTCTTCTCTTACCCTATCTGCTGGGGAAGCAGGAGGACCTCACTGACTCTAGAGGTTTAATATTCACTAGTAAGGGGCTTGCTTCCAAGCCACTTAAAGGGTGCTGAAGTCTGCCTTAATAACAGATTTTTAAGACTTGAGGGAAAATGCCTTGTCCAGAAAAGCCATGATGTGTGAACATCAAGAGAGAGTGTGCCTTTTTTGGAAGGGATGCTAGGACCTAACAGATGGGCTGTCATTTCAGGAATGGGGCACAGCTGATGTGGAGACATCAATTAGCTTATTAGCTTGTTGCTCTTAAATGGGAACTGGGAACTAAGTTTCATGGCTGCTGAAACTATCTGTGCAGTGTTCTTCAACATTTAGAGGGTATGATGGGGGCAAAAGAGTGATCCAAGATCATTCAAAACCTCACGTCGCAGTGTTGTGCTTTTCTGAGCATGAGAGGTGATAAATCCAGCACCTGCGGATAAGCTAAGAAAAACTGGAGCCTGTAGACCATGCTGAAAGACCCACAGAAGCTGCGGCTTCTAAAGCTTTCCTAGTAAATCATGCAAAGTTTGAAGCTTTTGTGAGTCTTAGAGAAGATAATTTTCACGAAATATGATGGGGCAGTGTGGTAACTCGTCTATCCTGTTTTTTCTTCCTGCATTTATTCGATCAGAGAGCTGTAAAGAGTGGGCTACATGCTGAGTCCAGGCCCTAATATAAAAATTTGAAAGGAATGTAAAATCTTTAGATTTGAGGTGTAAAATGGATTTTCTTCCCGTTTCTCTTTTATGCAGGTGTTTCATGGCAGACACATAAAATACCTATTTATTTGTAGCGTTCTTTTCCCCTTTCATTCTCTACCACTGCTTAGGTTTGGGGAGTTTGTATCCATATCACTTTCTTTGGAGTGAAATAAACTGACCCCCCCAGGCCTGGGTTCACCCCAAGGGAGCATTCCCACCTACCATCTCTGGTTTGGCAGGTTCTAGGTGCACGCCTGTGTGTGGGGGTGTGTGTGTGTGTGCATATGTGTGCTTTGTCCCCTCTGCCCAGCCCTGAGTGCTGTGTTGGGGAGGTGTTTCTGAGCAGCAGAGTTCTCTTCGTGTAGTGTCCTAATGCTGATCTGACCGCCCACAGCCTTGGGGGAGCTCCAGCTCAGCCTTCTTGCTGGCGCTTACCCACTCTGGGTCCACAGTGCCAATCAGTATGACCCTTTCCTGTGGGCTCCCCCAGGCCTCTTCAGGGCATGGACTCCCACCTACCCCATGGATCTCAGTGTACGCTTCACCCCGAGCATGCCACGTTCATGTCTGTCTCCCCAGCTGGGTGTCTCTCTACACTCAGCACAGTGTCTGGTACATCATAGGAGCTTAGTACGTATTTCATGCTGAGAGCTATCCTGAGACTCATTGCTAGATAGAAACCTCCAGGAGCTCCCGGACTCATACCAAGACACCTACAGAAATGCAAAACATTTCTTTCCTGGACCTGAGAAGAAGCAGCGATTCTCAAAGTGTGGTCCCTGGGTCAGCAGCATTAGCATTACTTGGGAATTTGTTCTAAATGCAACATAGGAAACTCTGCTTGGAGGCCCAGCAGCTTGTGTTTGCACAGGTCTTCCAGGTCACTCTGAGGCAGGTTCAAGCTTGTTTGAAGTCTTTTCTTGCCAATGCAATATTAACAGGAGATGAAAATAAATATGTTTCATTTCCTAACTCTTCAATTATGGTTTTCATGTCCTTTCCTTCTAACAAAACATGGAGCAAGGCAGCGATCAGCCGGGCCTGCCTATTCTGTCTTACTTCAGCCAGGTGGGGCCTTGTATAGAGACGGGGAAATGGTTGTTTGAGCTGACAAAATCTGAAGCGATACAAGAATATTTTCTCTCCTTTTTGCAAAAAGGTAATACCTGGCATTCAATCTCTGATTACTAATCCCCCTGGTTTAAGACAGTATTAGATGACAAATTTGCCTGGGAGGGGTAACACGGGAACCTAGCAGTGAAGTGTACTTTATTAAGAATGGGTTTGAGGCAAACCTCTGGAATCCCAGGATTTACCGTCCTAAGCTTCAATGATTTGCAAGTAATCTCAAAAATTTATGGCATTTAGTAAATGTACATTTCGCTGTGGGAGCCAGGCATCTCCCTCGTGGATCAACCTGAGAGATCACCTAAGATCTTTGTGTTAAGACAGCCTAAAAAAAGAAAAAAAAATAACTTTGTCATTTTGTTGTTAAAAAAAGGGAGTGGGGATAAAATGGCCTAACAGGGTTGTTGTGTGGATCAAATAAATGAGCACGGGCAATCCATTTTGAATGAAGGCAGATAAGCTCTTCATGACAATCGTCTCCTCGGTCCTTTACAGTTAAGTCTTGTTATGCTTTATCTGAGAAAATAGACTTTGCAGATTAGCTATTAGGTTTCTACATTTGAAGAGTCAGAGTTTTGAGGTGGACCTAGATCTTCGTAATGCCAGCTGTGGATTCTGACCAGCTGTCGGTTTGAATGGGCAAGGGGAGGCCAGGGCAGTCTGGGTAGCTGGGGAAGGGTTAGGTAGAGGTGGGGGAGTTACCTGAAGGGCGGGTGGCTCTGAATGGGCAGTGACATGGATGGGAGTGTCTGTGCTGAGGTAAATTTTCCCTGAGTGAGGAAGTATCCCTCCTTTTCAGGAGAAGCTCAAGTAGTCATTTTCTGTGCTGTCAGTAAATATAATCTCAGCTTATAATACTTCTTCAGAAGGAAGTATCAGAGGAGAGATATGAATAAAACCAAGCACAAAGTCCAGAGTTACAGGGTGAAATTTTGGGGGGTAGGGGTCCAAACAAAAAAATTTTCTACACAGTATAGTCCAACATCCAGGTTGGATGGATGTCCTTTTAAAAGCCACAGAATTCTTTTAGTGATGCTTAGGATGGCTTGCTTCCTGGTGGGAGCCGAATCCCAGGACGTCTGCCAAGATGTATTACTTAATGTTCTCTGTTTCTCAAAGGTTCAGTAAGCAAAAGGGGTTATTCTGAGCAAGCCGCTGGGATGATGACAGGAACAAACACCTCGATGTATAAATTTGAGACCTTTAACCTCTCAGCTGTCAAATTTCAATATTTCTGGTCACAATGTTAAATGCACTCTAGTACCTATTTCAGAGAGCTCTGATGGAAAAATCAAAGTTTGCTTTTATATTTACACACTGTTAGTAAGTTGTTAAAAGAAGAATAAAGCAAGGTGACTGCGAGCCATATTTTGTATTCGTGGCTTTATAGCTTCTGCATAGTAAACCCGAACCTCTCTTTTCTCTGTCACTTATAATGCACGCTCCGGATGACTTAGTGTTATTGCCAGCTCTCTGTCCCCTACCTTTTAAGAATGATAAACACAGCGTGTTGAAGGTAAAGTTTCAAACTGAGACTGTAAAGGGGGTAGAGAAATACGTGCTAAAGCATAACTTTAAGACCTTTCCATTTGACATCAAGTGTGTGGATGTGCATGAAGGATACCTCATGTGTTTGTATAGTTTACCTTTTATCCCATCTTATAAACGTTATGTTAGTAAGCCAGGCCATCCTGCTAGGATGGAGAACAGGAGAACATTCTGTTATGTGAACCCTATTACCTTCTGGTAGTAGTGCCTGTTTTGTCTTGCCCTGTGCAATTCTGTAGACACGTCTTCCATCATAATGCCCTTTCTGACAGCAGATGGGTGGGGGAAATGGTTTTCTCAAACCATTTTCCTTTCATGCAGTGAGTAATAATTACTTGAGTGTGTGACAACGATAGAGTGGGTAGACCTACCCAAGGACCCATGCTGGAAACTTCCTTTGATTCTAGCTCTTATTTTATTTTTTGTCAGTATACTTGTTCAGAATAGAAGGTTTAGATTTTGATCTTTTTAGAAGTCTCTGAAGCTTAGGAACTATTCAGTTCCGCGGATGTTTCAGACGTCTTTCTGGGATTCCGTAAACTGCTGTGACCTGAGCCCAGGCAGGCTCTATGTATATCCATTTGATGTGTTTCTCTGCCCTGCTGGGTACTGCAGCCATAGCACCATGGAAGGGGCCACCATGGGCCACTGCAGAGAGAGTGGACAGTGACAAAGGAAGCTGAGCTTCCTGTCAGGACATGCATCATAGGATTTGAGTAATATGAGTAATGACCATATGCCTCTTGGGCTCAGAGAATTGAGCATTCTTTATCCACACATGGTGGAACACTGGTCTCCTGACATAGAAAAGTTTCGTTTTTCTTTTCTTTCTTTCTTTTTTTTGGAGACAGAGTCTTGCTCTATCACCCCAGGTAGAGTGCAGTGGCCTAGCTCACAGCAACCTCAAACTCTTAGGCTCAAGGGATCCTTCTGCCTCAGCCTCCCAAGTGCCTGCCAAGATGCCCAGCTATGTTTTCTGTTTTAGTAGAGATGGAATCTTGCTCTTGCATAGGCTGCTCTTGAACTCTGGAGCTCAAGCAACTCACCCTCTTGAGCCTCCCTGAGTGCTGGGATTACAGGCGTGAGCAATTTCTTTATGTAAGTCCATTTCAAATATTGGTAAGCTAAACTTCTAGAGCAAAAATCAACATGGAAATTGTGTCCACATTGGGGACAGCAGAAATTATCCATGCACATCATGCCTCTTACCGAGCAGTGGGGACAGAGCCTAGGGAAGTATCTTGCTGTTGCAGCGCCCTTGTTCTGTTCTAGAGGTCAACAGTAGCTTCTGATGAGGATGTTGGGAGGTCAAAGCAGATCTTCTCTCTTCTAACCTACTAAGTTCTTTTAGGCAGCACGGCCGCCTGCTTGGTGTGTCACGTCTACTCCACGGGCAACTTGCCATTGACAGTCGTGTGCAGTATCGTCTCTTTTTACATTATTTCACGTGAACATGTCCATGTGTGTTATTTCCTGGATAAGAGGATAAACTTCCTGATGGCACAGTCTGGGTATGCTGTCTTCAACAGGGCCTCACGTTTTGATGGCTCTCCCAAGGGACTTCTGTCACCTCTGTGTCACATCCCTGCCTCTGCTTGGTGCTCCACCCTCATCTAGTGTTTTGAATCCTGAAATTTCTGTCTTCTTTTGGGCCCATGTTGTTCTACAGAGGATTAAAAGTGTTGATGCCCAAAGCGCTATCAGCAGAACCTAGACTTTGACTGAAGGTTTTGAGGGATCTGAGGAGAGTGACCCCATTGCGCAGATAAGTACTGGCAGTAGTAAATATGGCCTGGGGCTCTCCAGTCTTCCTCATCCTGGGCCTTCTCCCTGGCCCTCTTTTCTTTCTGTCTCTGCTTACTATTAGCTAACTTTCCATTCTGGGCCATTTGTCTTTTCTCCTTTTTTCAGATTGAGGGCACTCAGAACCTCCTGTCTCTTTTGATATCCTAGGAAATTAGAAAAGAAACACTTGGTTACTTTATTATACTTAGCAAATTAGCCCTCTTTGTCTTGCAATAAGCCTCAGTCAATAAATGTGGATGTAAACGACTTAATGCTCGTGGAGGTGATATTTTGTGACAGGAGAGCATTGTGGTAGCATCCCTGTTCCACTGAGCTGAAAGTCCCTGTTCCAGCCCCTTTAATGCTTAAGCTATTCACATTGCATTTCTCACCTCACTATTTTATTTAGCCAAAGATTTAGGAGTTATAGCAAAGAGACACTAAGCTATCCTATGACCATTTCCTCTATATATGTGAACTTTAGCAAAGAAGGGAATGAGAAGGGATTTTTTTCTAAGTTGAAGAGATAAGGAAGAGGTGGACCATTCAAATAGGAAGGAATTATTTTGACTTCTAGAATATGTATACATTCACACCATATATCACAGAATCTCTTTCATCCAACCTCTACATAGCCTGCTTCTCCAATTCCTCTGACTGGGCTCAAGACACTCAGGACACTTGGCACCAGGACAACTGTACCAGGTGAGGGATGCTTAGTAAGAGTCAACTGAGTTTGTTCCCCAATTTGTTTATGATACTTGCACTTATTATTGTAATTTTACAGTTTAATTAAATATCATATAAAATGGATATATAAATATGAATATAAAGACAAAAGGGCATTATTTCTACTAAAACTAATTTGAACACTTTGGAAAGTGTTTTTTAGAGATTTTATCAAGTCTCTTTAGAGATTTAGAGATTTTATCAAGTCTCTAAAATTTTTTCTATTTTATAAGATATGGATGAAATGGCTATAAGTGGTTGAGAAAAACTATAAATGCCCACAAGTCAGATGTTTTATAAAGTTCACTGAAGTTAATTCTCCATAAAGAAATGGAGGCTGAAAGTTGTTGAGGCCTTATGGTTGCAGTGTATATATGTGAGACTTTATAGAATCTCAATTAGAGGACCCAGGCTCAAGCCTTGGCCCTACTATGGGAAGATTAACAAATAAATTTATATTCGTTCTGACAGTTAAGTTCATGCACTCATCCTAGAGAAAGTGCTGCATACCTCACTGCTGAATATCACTATGGTCCCTTTGGAAGTAATTCCCTTGGGAAGCTATGCGTTCATGCCACCCTTCAAAGCAAATTTGGGACTTTTCTGGAATGGCCATCAAAGCTGTCATCACATTACCTTTGATGTTATGAATGATGTTCTTTTCAAGACTTCCTTTATTTTTGGCTAAAGAAAAAAGTATTGGGAGTCAGATCCCAATACTTAGGTGAGGAGGAAGGGAGTCCCAGTACAGCGATTTGTTTCCTGGCTAAAACTCCCTCCCAACAGTGCTGTGTGAGCTGGTGCCTTGTCCTGCTGCAAGAGCTACACCTGTCTCCTGCCAAAATTTTCAGTGAAGATTTTCCTGTTTCTCTTTTGATATTTGCTTGGTCTTCCACACTTCCCACAGTTAGTCAAGGATTTTTATGCACAATTAATGAATTTTTGCAGTGTTGGGTCAGTTCTGCTTGTTATTGGCCACCCTGACCTCTTTGCATCAGTGATGCTTTCTCTCCCAGTAGAAAAACGTTTAATCCATTTGTACACTGCTTTTTTTTTTTTTTAAATGCCATTACCCCCCATGAACTTGGATGAACATGTCCCTGATTCCACTTCCACTGTTGCCAAGTTTAACAAGAAATTTACAAACGTTTGCTTGTTGCTCTAATCCAAGCTTTGACATTCTTGTGATGGCACACAAAAATATACAACAATTATAATGAATGCCACTCAGCAAGACACTGCTACATGTTGACACAAATACAGCCACAAGACACTGATACACCAGTGTTATGAAACTTTACCAAGTTGTTTGTACAGTGCTGCCAAAGTAAGGGTATGGTGGCAAGTTTGTGAACTTAATTGTCAGACTTCATACATATAAGATTAAATAGCAAAGTTTAAGGTATGAGTCTTACTATTGCTATTTCATTCCTAACCTATTCTTTCAATTAGTTAATCCACTATAGGATTACGGTAATGATGAGAGGGCTTCTACTCTGTGTGCACATACCCAGAACATTAAATAGCAAATATAGGAGGAAACTCGTTGTGTATTTAATCTTAATTTTCATACCACCTCATTGGGGTATTACTGGGATTACAGTAGTTTCCTAGATACTCCTTAGTCTCATTTTTATTCTACTGTTTATGTGTCTTAATGCCTCAGGCTGATTCTGACCTTGTCCTGGACACCACGGGCAAAGGATTGAAGTTGGAGTAGACTGGTCTGGGATGGATCCAGATACCCTCAGCTGTGCCCCTGGTCCATGATTGGCCATTCTTGTAGCAGAGCTAACATACCAATGATGAAGAACACTCAGTGTTTGTAATGGTGATTAGTCTAAGTTTAGTGTTTAAGGGACAGACTTTTGGCTTATACTGCACAGGGTTATGAACTGAAACTTTAAACTCCAAGCTATCTGTGTGCTTAATTACTAACTGTAAAATCCAGATAAATGTGAGAGGTATGACTTTCCTTCAATGTTAACCAACAGTCGTTGGTGAATCTTTTTATCACTTTCGGGGATGATGCAACATTTGAGGAATGGTTCCCCCAAGGACATCCCCCAAAGGTCACTGTCCAGGGGGTCTGCCTAGTGACTCATCTTCTAGCCCTATACTGGGACCCCGTTATAGACATACCCTATGCCACTGCCTGAGCCTTCAAGATCATCTGTGAGCCCTACAAGAAGTATATTACTGCTCACGGACTGCCACCCACTGCCTCAGCCGTAGACCCTGGCCCACCAACTTCTGCGCCCCTCTCTGGCTCTGGGCCCCGAGGCTTGCAACAAAAATTTGTCATCAAATGAGAAAATGTCTAGTCTTTCTTTGCAAACCTCTTTTTGGCCCTGACTCAAGCTTTGATTTTTCCCCTTCTCTCCCTGTTTCTTACCTTGTCATCTCTCTTCTTTGCCCAAGCCTTTTCTTTATTTCCTTCTTCACTTTTTCCTCTTATTCCTACTGGTTTTGTTGTTTTTTTTAAAATCCAATAAAATAGAAAATCCAAAAAAAAAAGTGTGACGTGAAAAGTCCTTTCTTTTCAAGGACTAGACTTTCCTGACCATAAGAGGGAAAAGAAGTATCAAGGAACAAACTTTGATGAGGGCACAGGGTAAAAAGAAGAATTCCAAGTGTAGGGGTCTGAAGATGGCTCGATTTTTCTGCATAAGAAGAGAAGAATATTCCTTCTGTTAAGGCAATGGAGTAAGAGAATGGAAAGCTGCAGGTTCTCTGATATGAACCCCTTCTCTGATCCCAGCCCAAAATTTCTAAGAAGATGAACTCACTAAATGCTTGGGTTTGAGTGAATTGTCTGTATCTGTGGACACTGACTTAGTGAAGTTTATTTCTGGGCTGGGATTTGCACTGCAATTGACACGAAGTGGGTGGGACCTGAGGCAGCATGTGTCGCCACTGGTTCCGGGAGACAGTGATATATGGGCAGAAAGCCATGGGAGGTCCACAGGAAGGGTCACAGGAAGGCTCATGACACCATGAGATAGGGATTGCAGGTGGCTTAAATTCTGCTAGCTTTTGATGGGATTCATAGGTACTTGATATAGAGATGAGCATAAACTGATTACTACATGAATTTTTCAAGAATAAATATTTGGGGCTCAGCGCCTGTGGCTCAAGCAGCTAAGGCGCCAGCCACATACACCTAAGGTGGCGGGTTCGAATCCCCA
>NW_003852406.1:5776142-5778296 GCF_000181295.1 Otolemur garnettii
GGTCAGAGTCCTCTGTGCTTCAAATTGGGCCTATCATCATGCAGAGGACTGATGAAAGGAGTCCTCAGGGACAGGTGTCAATGTGGTGGAGAAGCCACCGGTGTCAGCTCTCCCCTCCCTGCCTTCTGAAGGTGATATCCTCTGTTTGGCTGGTAAGCTAAGGCCCTCATGTCCCCAAGGCAGTGTGTCCTGGCTGTTCCAGGCACCTTGAGGTACTTCACCAAGTTTTAGATGATGATTTTTCAGAGTCATATTTTCTTAAAAAAATTGGGATTAGTGCTTGTTTTTACTAAATTTAGCAGAAGGGCATGATTTCCTTGCTGACTCTTCCTCATTGGTTGGTAACAGTTAAATTAGCATTTTCATTTAAGAAATGACTTCAGTGAGCCAAAGTCGGGGTACTGCTACCCAGGTGAAGGCTTTTCTGACCGAGTGACAGACTCCTTAGATTCAGAGGTTCTGGAGTGCTAGAGCTGCAAAGATGCCTAGCTATGCTGTCTCCTGTGCTCCCCACAGCTTTTGCCCTCATTTTTTTAATTGCAATTATCCCATCACATTATATGTAATTATCAGAGCCATCTCTCCCAATTTATTACAAGCTCCTTGAGAGCAGTGGTCAAACCTTATTCATCTTTTTAATTTTAGCACTTTTTTATGGTTAAATAAAGGTTTAATTGTATGTATTCAGTAGTTCCTGCCTATATGCCAGATACTTGAGCTATTAGTGTAGTTTAATTTTTTTTCATAATTTATTTCTTTAAATTTTAAATTCTATATTTTATCTTTTTTTAAAATTTCAGGTTAATGTGAAGGTATAAAAAAGCCAGGTCACAACATTTGAATCTGTTAGGTAGAGTCCCTATTGTAGTTGCGTCCCACACCCGAAAGGTGTGCCATATACTCCTACACTGTACTCATTCAGTGGGAGCACCCACCTCTCTTCTCCCTCCTCCCTCGTTCTCTCTCCCCCCTCAACTTGAATTAAAATGAGTTTTTCTCGTATGTGGCCATGAATTAGATCATCTACTGGCTTCATATTAGTATTGAGTACATTGGACATTCGCTTTTCCATTCTTGTGATTCTTTACTAAGAAGAGTAAAGCTCCACTCAGGTTAACACAAATGATGTTAAGTCACCATCTTTTTTTACGGCGGAATAGTATTCAATGGTATACATATACCATGATTTGTTAATCCATTCCTGGGTTAATGGCTATTTAGGTTGTTTCCACAGTGTGGCAGTTGTAAATTGAGCTGCAATAAACAATCTAGTGCAAATGTTTCTTCTGGGTAGATGTCTCGTAGTGGGATTGTGGGGTCTAATTTGAGTTCTTTGAGGAGTCTCCATACTTCTTTCCAAAGAGGCTATATTAGTTTGCAGTCTCACCAACAGTGTAAAACTGTTACCCTCTCTCCACATCCACTCCAGCATCTGCAACTTCTCTTTTTTTGGAAATACATATTTATTTATTATTTTTGCTTTTTTTATTGTTTCAGGTTAATTCAGGCTGTAAAGAATTAGGTTACAATGTTTGCATTTGTTAGGCAAAGTCCCTTTTATAATTGTGTCCCACCCCCAAGAGGTGTGCCCTATACCCCAACATTATGCCCATTAAGTGAGAGCACACCACCCATCCCTCTCTCTTTTCCTGCCCACTCCTTTGTTCTTCTCCCCACCTTGAATTTATTTGAGTTTTTCTCTTATGTGGGTGTGTTTAGATTTTCTCCTGGCTTCACATTAGAATTGAGTACATTGGATTCTTACTTCTTCATTCTTGTTATATTTTACTAAGAAGAATGCATTCCACCTCTATCCAGGTTAATACAAAAGATATAAAGTTGGCTTGGCACCCATAGCTCAGTGGTTAGGGTGCCAGTCACATACACTGGGGCTGGTAGGTTCAAACCTAGCTCAGGCCTGCTAAACAATGACAACTACTACAAAAAAATAGCTGGGTGTTGTGGCAGTTGCCTGTAGTCCCAGCTACTTGGGAGGCTGAGGCAAGAGAGTTGCTTAAGCCCAAGAGTTTGAGGTTGCTATGAGTTGTGATGCCATGACATTCTATGGAGGGCAACATAGTGAGACCTTGTCTCAAAAAAAAAAAAAAAAAAAGAAAAAAGAACAGATATAAAGTCACTATTGATTTTTTTTTT
>NW_003852406.1:5778603-5784045 GCF_000181295.1 Otolemur garnettii
TCATAAGGACATCTGCAACTTCTTTAGCACTTTGACCACAGGCTTAGACCTGAAAGATGCTCATTAAATGTGCTGGAATGAACCAATGGATAGATGGGGCTGATCTTTTTATTTTCAGATAAGGACACTAAGGCTTGCCCAAGGACAGAGTGAGTTAGTTGCAGAATTGGGACCAGAAGGGAGCTGTGTTATTATTAAATTTTTCATTCTTTCTTATATTCCCCTTTCAAGAATGTTGCTTGGGATGGGGCCCATGCCTTATGCAGGCACTGAGCAGTGTGTAGTATAATTTAGGATGTTTCTAAAAAGGTTGGGCCACCTATTGCCCAAGTAGCTGAAGAGAGGTAGGAAAGGAGTGGGAATTGTCTGTTGGCAGCAGTGGTCTCATCCGGGGATCTGAAGAGCATCTCCTTTGCTCATCCCTGAACAACAACCTTGAGGGAGAAGCGTTAAGAGATCAAATCCTTCTCTAAAGTTGCATCGTGAACATTTGAAAACTGTTTTAAGTAAAGAGAGAAATGCCACTGGGGTGGAAGGTGAGGGAGGCGAGAGTCTCCTGTGCCCATGCTGGTCCTCCCAGGAGGCTCCGAGGTCGCTGTCAAGGCTGGTTGTCTGAGCTTTTCGAGGTGGGCACCTTGTTCACCTGACAAGCTACTTTCTACACAGCAGCCAGAATGATCCCTTCAAGATGCAAGTTCAATGTTGCTACATTTCTGCTCAAAATGACTTTCAGTTTCTCTTCTGTTCTTCCTCATCACTTTGAGCACTCTTACAGGCTTGATGCCCTTTCCTTCACCTCATGTTCACTTGAACTCCCATATTGTCTGACTTATTCAAAGTCCTGGCGATTTCAGTCTAACTTACTGATTTTATGGGAAGAAATGACCTGGCCCAGGTCAGGAAGCACCTGGGACCAGAGCTAACACACTTAATCCTGAGTATGGTTTTCTTTTTCTTTTCTTTCAATATGGACTTCTCTGATGCTCTCAGTGACTATGGGTGCTGTTCCCCAGGATCTGAGAGTTTTACGTCAGCTCACATATGATTGTTTGACTTGTGGCTTGGACTAAACTTTAGAGGTCATGGTTTGGAAGAGGAGGAACAGAGAGGAAATAGCACCTCTTCCCTGACAATTCCCAATGCCTAAGGAGAGAGGTAAATGACTGAGAATTCAAAAATCTAACTTTGTAAGAGTCTTGGTTATTTAAAGCAGTCATTCTCAAAGGGGTCGTGACCCACAGGTTGAGAACCGCTGATTTAAAGTCAGCTATTGAATACAGGTACTTTACAAATAAGAATTCCCTTCATTAAAAGTGCTTGCTGATTTTTCAAGGTAGTAAAAGTGTTGTTAACATCATCTTTGTTGTTTTTATTGCAAATTGAATGAAATATTTCTTTATACTCTAATAGGTCCTGCCCACAGATTGTCAGAAAGGCTAGCTTCTCTGAAAAGTATTTAGTGTGTGTGCTTTGCTGTGTAGATGAACATCTGTGCCATGTATACAGTTTAAGAGAAGTATATGTGTGTGTGTGTGTGTGTGTGTATGTATGTATACACACATATTTTGAAGATAACCTTGGGACAGAATTGCTTCTTGAGCACATGCATTTAGCTGAAAAGATAAATATGTGACCAAGGGCACTTGCCCATGTCTGGTGAGGAGATTTTGCTAATGGCGCTCCAGGTGAGGGTTCTGTCTGCCTCACTAGCTCTTATTACTACTTAAAAATGAATGGTAGTTGGGTGTCATTCACATGGAAAAAGCAGGCTTTGTGAATGAGTAGGTTTGGACCAAGATGCATCTTTATCACCCACTTTCATTCCTCTTCCTCCTTTAATGGCTCATTGAGGTGTGTTAGGCCGGCTCTTCAAGACTATTAATAAAGTTATTCTGGACAATTCTCTCACTGTGGGCCCCTTCGAACCTTTCTGTGCTTCTCTGTGGGCTCCTATAATTGCATCAGACACGTTGCTAAGATCTCTTGTTTTTTTTTTCCTCTAAAATGCAAAGTATCCTCACACTCAGACACATACCTATATGCATGGGCCAATTAAGTAGTGAACTAGGATACAGACCTAGTGGACCATATGGAAAAAAGCTTCTCCAACACCCAACTTGGAGCCACTAGATCAGAGCATCTAGGGTAGAAAAAGTGAGCTCTTGAATGTCCCATATATTCAGAACATCTTTTCCTTCCCCACTTTCTTTTCAGAGGTGAAATTACATTTAGAGGAAAGCCTTTGGAGAAAGGTCCTCAAAACAATAATTTAGAAGGTCAGACTAAGGTAAGTAGTTGTGAATTCTAGTTACTGTTGTGATAATACATTTATGAAGGGCCTACCTGCTTATGTCAACATGCTAAGTGTTGTATGTCTTCTAGAATCATTGCCCTGATCCTTGGAATTTCACACAGCCCATTAACTTCCTTTCCCCTTCCAGAGAATATGTTTATCCCTTATTATTACAAAGTTGTAATATCATCTTCATTTATTCTCATGGGTATTCAAACTATTTGTGGAGCCTAGTTTAATGGTTTGTGGACCTTGAATAGCTATTTAACTTGGATTATAAATTCCTGCAGAGAAGTTGACTCCAGGAATCCAACTCTTTATTTTTGCAAGAAAATAGAAGTTATTTCCTTGGATTGATGCTTTCTGATGCTATGGGGCATATGCAAATTTGATGGCCGATTACTGAGCCATTGGAAAAGAAGTTTGGATCTATTTATCAAGACTTCCTTTACTTGATACTTGTTTTATTTTAATTAATTAATTAATTCATTAATTTTGAGACAGGATCTCACTCTGTTTGCCAGGCTAGACCTCAGTCTCCTGATCCTCCTGCCTCAGCCTCTGGAGTAGCTGGGAGTATAGATGTCTGCCATGATGCCCAGATAGTTTTTCTATTTTTAGTAGAAATGAGGTTTAACTCAGGTTGGTCTTGAACTTTTGAGCTCAAGCAATCTTCCCACCTCAGTCTCCCAGAGTGCTAGGTTTACAGCCTGGTTTGATACTTGTTTTAATTCTCTGGTACACATTGAATTGGAGGCCTGTATTTAATAGCAAGTTTCAGACATGTTATGGAGCCTAATAGGTAAAGTGTCACAAACAAAAATAGTAACTAGGCAAATGTTCATTAGTGCAAATAAAGCCTCAGGACTAAGATGTTGCATAGAAATAATAATTATGACAAAAATGAAATTTACTATGCTATTTCCTCAACACTAAGAGTTAAGCACTGTTCTATATGCTTTCAATTTGCTAAAACAATTTACTCCTTGCCACAGCTTTATGGTTTAGGAACTATTATTAGCACCCTTCAAGAGAAAGTAGATTGAGATTGATGAAGGTCAAAGCTTTGCCCAAAGTCATACAGGCCATGAGTGATGGAGGTGGGATGGGAACCCTGACTGTTGCCTCCAGAGCCCTTGTTCTTAACCATGAGTCAATATAACTCTAGTTCTGCTAGCAGCATTGAAATTGTATTATCTGTTTTATAGAACTCAAACTTAAAGGGCTTCTGGAAAGTTCTAAGATGGACAGGATAGCATGATGGTTTAAGAATTCTGGCTTTGAGTCCAGTTCTACCTCTTAGAAGGTTGAGGTATACAAACTCTCTGAACCTTCATGTGGGAAATGGGAAGAAAATAATAAAATGTGCCCCACAAGGCGATGTTGAGGATTACATGAAGTAATGTACCCCAAACATTAGCACAGTACCTGTCACAAAATAAGTGCTCCCTAAGTATCAGTTATTACTATTACTAAAAGAGTCCTTGGATTTACCAAGTAAAGTGTTGATGTAGGAATAGGATTCAGCTCCAAGCTGCCTGTGTGGCTCAGGTGGCAGGAAGTGGGCATAAACTCCTAGCCTCCAGGAAAACCAGAACTTTCTCAGCAAAAGGCTGAGATTCAGCCGAGGGGAAAGTTTACAGCTGTGGATTCTCAACGCTGAATCCATATTAGAATCACTGTGGGAGCTCCTGAGGCTTGGCTGCATCTCAGATGATCAAATCAGGATGTCTAGGGGTGGGACTGTGTATTAAAGCTCCCCACTTGAATCCAACCTGCAGTTAACAGTTGAGAACTATTTCTGGTGATTGAAGATAGATGCTGTGCTGTCTTTTCAGAACCAATGTACAACACAGCCATGGGAAGTGTAGGAGTTAAGGAGGCCAAAGATGGCTGAAAGTAAGGACAATTTTACTAATTTAGCCACTCTAAGTATGACCTCAGGAAGTTGAATGAAATAGTCCAAATGTCTTGGACAGATTTTGTAGCAATGGCACCACTGAGCAACGCTGTGCTGTGATGGGGGAATTTGAATACAAATACTTAGGTTTTAGTCCAATTCTATGTTTCCAAATTTGGAAGAATTATATGACATCTTGGAGCCTCAGTTTCTCCATTACGATGAGAGCTCTGTTACAACGATGGCTGGGCTACCTAAACAAATGTTAGGCAAGTTTTTTGAGTGTCTCTGTGGAAAGCAGGTTACATGGGAAGGTGGCCTGCATACGTAGGAGTGTGGCAATGAATAGTCAGATGAAATAGGACCCCAGACTGGAGATGTCTACAGGGGCCCGATAAGGAGCACAGCTGAGTGAAGTGGTTCAGGTGAGGACTGGCTTGCACTAGAGTGTGCCTGGCCCTCCGAATGGGCTGCCACTCTTCCAGCTGACTGTTGCTATGCAAGATGGTTGGGACCAGGGTGGTCAGATGGCCCAGTTTGTCAGGAGAAGCCAGAATTCTAGATTTCTATGATATATTCTTTGTTTTTAAATGTGTTCAACTGCTTCCAGTTTTACAATACAGGCTTATATAACCATTGATCAATTAAAGATGTCTCACGCCAGCGGCTTTTGGAAAGTTCTACTACCTTCCCTTTTTTGGTGTGTGTAATGACTTTTTCCACCTTTACATGCACAGCAGAAATGTGTTAGAAGTGGTATTTTTATGCTATGATTTTAGGCAAAAATCTACATATCGGGGTATCCAGCAGCAGTTTCTAGCCAACTTGAACTGCATACAATGTTCGGATGAACCCAGGTTTTTTCTTTGATAATGAATTCCAAGTGCCAGGGAGGAAGAGGTAGTAACTTCTCACGACTCTCTGGCAATTGTACATGTGTGCTATTTCCACATTTCGAAGTGCTGTCTTATTTAGCTTTTATTTTGCCCTGAGGGTGTTTTTCTGTGTTATAACTTTATTTTCAAGTGCAGTTTGAGAGTGCAAGATAACCAGAAGCCCCCAAAAGGTTGAAAAATTGATGAAGAAAATAATGCAGAAAGAAGAAAAAAATGAGTACAATAAACTTTCATCACATTACATTTTATGTACAAACTGTATTTATATACTTTTAAATTGTTGTTTATTTTCTATATAGTTCAGGGTTTATTCTGTGCAACTGGTGTATCTTTTTTTCTTTTTTTTTTTTTTT
>NW_003852406.1:5784738-5786909 GCF_000181295.1 Otolemur garnettii
TTCAGGGTCCAGAGGAGGGGAAGTGCTTCTGTTCCTTAGGGACAAGCTGTTTTTCATCCTCATCCCTTTTCCTGGGGAATTTTCTAGCCTTTCCCTCCATGATGCAAAGGGACTGGAATCAAGTTGGGACTTTCTGTCCATCTGTTTTTGAGGTGAGTCACCCTCAAGAGCCTGTGTTCTAGCCAGGCACGTGGACATGGACTTGTTAATGGCTTGGACATTAACTGTGTGGCAGGGAGGAGGGGGGTGACTTTGGAGTTAGGAGGTCAGAGGTGGGCTTTAGCTTTGCTGAAGATTCACCGTGTGACTTCAAGAAAGTCACTTAATTTTGCTGTACTCAACAAATATTTACAATTATTATTGTTATCATTATTATCAGTATTTTTAGAGGCTCGGGCAAGACCAGAAGATCTCTAACTTCTTTTCTGATTCTAACTTTCTAGGGTCCTAGAAATTTTCTGATAAACACGCACACTGGCTTTCCTAGTTGCAGCACCTACAAAGTCAGGCGTGGTGCTCTTACCATCAACATTTGCTCACTTATCTGTTTATTCATTCATTCGACTTGTATTTTCCAAAGGCCTACGGAGGCATTTGGAGGCAATGAGGGTTGAACACTCAGCAAAATGAATGAAGTCCTTGCCTTCACTGAGCTTCCATTCTCCAGATTCCATCAGAGATTATCCCTTTCCTCCTTGTTTAATATGTTTTGCCACCTGGATAAATAAACTCTGATACCTCATAGGCAGCCACAAAACAGGAGGTGGAAGAGGAGGAGAAAGTGGAATGGGTGCAGGGCAACAAAAGTTTTAGGGAAAGAAGGCATTTTCAATGGCATAAAAGAACTGAAAGGAAGTATTTTGAAAGTTCCAAAAGAAATGATTTGCGCTTCCAGCTGAGGCTGATGGGGAGGTTTGAGATGCCATCTTTCTTTGTGAATTGGTCTGTCTGCCCCCCAATGGTGTGTATAGGACACCAACGTTCTCAGCTGGGACACGAGCCTCAGGCCCAGGCAGTATTTTCCCATCTAGCTGTGTGGTGGCAGACAGATGAGTGAGGCTGAGGAATATGATGGTCCTGTGGGTAACCACATCTATAAGCTGAAACTGGTGACATGAGAGGGAAATCAGTAGTGTTTCATGGGTGGCTGATTCTTCTAAAGAGTGTTCCCTTTCTCCTTTTCAGGGAAGTTTGGCAAAATATCCCTTGTTGACAACAGCCCTTCCTTACTCGTGCCTTCAAGACGCCCCGCGCCCATTCCACTTTCTCCTCCTCTTCCGCCTCCTCCAGTTAATTAGAAAATGATCACAAGGATCTGTGAGAAATTAACATCCCATTGGGGACTTAAAGGGCAATTTTTCTAAAGACCCCTCAGCAAACGAGGCTAAGACAGCCTCGACCCAGAGGAACTTGGACATCATATCTGCTTTTCTAAACACACAGAAAGGCTCCACCTGCCTTGAAAAAGAGCCAGTAAAGGCTCTTGTGCTGCTTTAAACAATTCCAACCCCTATGTAGAACTAAAAAAAAATAAATGCCCGCCAATCCCTAGAAATGGACCCATCCTGAGAGCGAATTTGGGGCTATATTAAGGGCCCATTGTCAGGCGGTCAGGGAGCAATGACAACAACAACATCACTCAGATTAATTGTCAGGAATTCGAGCAGAGTCAAGAAATGGCAAGTACTTAGTTAAGATCTCTGAGGTGCGATACAATTGAGTTGCAGCCTTTCCCTCTCAACGGCTGACATACCATGGCCTTGACAAAGTGTCTATGCTTATCATGTATTTATTCCTTGAGGCCCTCTTCCAGAAATGCCCTGATTAAAACCATACCTGTATTTATAGTGAGGACGCTGCAGAGAATGTTGTGACTACATCCAACAGGGCCTTCTCTATGAAATTTTCTCTCTTCTTGTTAACTGCTTCTTGCTTCTTTGAAAGAACCATTTAAGATATTTTATAGTTTTTGTCTATTTGAACTAAAAGAACTACCCGTGCCTGTATTTTCACTTAGACTTCCAGGATGCTGAGAGGCAAATTTGAGACTCACTTGTAACAAGTATGTAGAGCCTCACGATTTACATATTGGTATCCCTATTTCATCTTTGATCTTGTTTTCTACTCTTAATTGGTATTTTATTTCTGGTCCAAATATGTTTTTATTTTTT
>NW_003852406.1:5787508-5788262 GCF_000181295.1 Otolemur garnettii
CCACCACCTTAGGTGTATGTGGTTGGCGCCTTAGCCACTTGAGCCACAGGTGCCAAGCCAGCATATCTGACCTTAGGGTCTCATTTATGTTGTAAGGAATTCTGCAGTGGAATCTTGCTTGAGCTCTCAGCCTTCTGCCCTGTCTCCCCTCCATCCATTCTTCTGCTATTCCCTATAGAGTTCAGATCCCAGCATCATGCAATCACACATAAAACCTTGTCGGGACTCTCTCACTCATTCCCTTTCTCTCTCTCTGTGGGCAGACTAAGGCATCTATGATCTGGCCTTAGTTAGGGCACTAGTCTGAATACACACATTCAATACATATATTTATGGAAACTTTGTTGAATAATTTATGGTTGTGATCATTATAATTTTCACCATAGCAGTAATTTTTATGCACAGCAGCAGTGGAAGTTTAGTAAATTTTCTTTATCAAAAAGTAGTAATAGGGTGGCACCTGTGGCTCAAAGGAATAGGGTGCTGACCCCATGTGCTGGAGGTGGCAAAAAAAAAAAAGAAAAGAAAAGAAAAGAAAAAGTAGTAATAAAGATGAGTATCATGCCCATCTACTAGAGATGAAAGGAAGTAAAGGAAGGTTTGAAGAATGGGACAATTTTCAAACTGTTGAGGCTAAATAGTATCAGTAGGCAAACACAGGCACATCCAGAAGCTAATTTACTGCATCTCAGATTTGGCAACCTAACATTTTCTAGTTTCCTCCTCAATCTCTTTCCCTTTCAAAACAGGAGGG
>NW_003852406.1:5788508-5790229 GCF_000181295.1 Otolemur garnettii
CCACCCAATGTTCCTATTCAAGTCAGTTTATGCAAGTGAAGGATTGAAATTTGTTTAGTTCTGATTGGTTGATGCAACTGAGTTTTGGTTGGTCAATACAGCTGACCCCTGATTTGTTGCTACAGGTGAGTTCTGAAAGTCCCAAAGTTAAACAGAGGAGCAGGTTTTTCAAAAACTTGTAATTCATGTGTGGCAAATGGCCAGTAACTCTATTTAAAATTTAGGGCCAGGGAGCCACCTGATATCCATCTTGAAGGATGAGCTCTTTCAGGTTTACATAAACAAGATAGGTGAACAAATGTGACACAGTTCAACTGGAGTTAAATTTTTTCATGTTCTCTGGATTGAACCCTCAATGAACTATGACTGATGATAAAGAGGCATATTGAAAATGCTGTGCTGTATGAGTGTAGACTTTGTGGGAAGGAGGTTGGGCATTAGTTCTGACCATTTTGTAACTTACTATGTAAATGTACTATGTAAATTACTATGTAATTTGAATCTTAGACTTGCAGAAAAAATAAGAATGTTAGATTGGATTGTGTCAAATTGTCTTTCTAGCTCTCAAATTCTAAATAGAATGTTCTTAGAAAGAATAAGCAAAGATGGCAGATCTTATTCATTCATTCTTAGCAATTATTTATTGAGCACCTATTGCATGTCAAACATTATGCAGCCCGTGGAACACAGAAAAGACACAGAGTTCAAGAAACAACCCGGATTTCAGACCGGGTGCTATAGGTCAGTGGTTAGAGTGCTGGCCCTGCACACCAGGGGTGACAGGTTTGAACCTCGCCTTGGTCTGCTTAACAACAAAAAAAGTCATCATTCTGCTGTCAGAACTTGGAGTTAATTAGGGAGTTACTTAAATACCTATTCTACAAGGTAGCAATGGGGTGATACCATTGTAGACACACAGATTATAGAAACAAGGTGTCTGGGTGAGGTAACCTCAGGTGTTATCTGGTCTGTGCTTCTCAAAGTATGTCCATGAGGTAGCAGGTTCAGCTTCACCTGTGTAGAATCTCAAACCCTACTTTAGATCCATTAAATCAGAATATGTGCTTGAACCAGACTCCCAGGTAATTTGCATTCCCATTATAATTTGAGAAGCACAGCTCTAGTACAAGTTTATCATTTTGGAGGTGAAGAAATATTCCTCAAAGGGTGAAATAACTTAGCTGGCTTAGTGGGAGGGTCAGAATTCGAAAGCAGAGCCCCTGATTCTTGCTGGGGCCTGTCTACATTGCATCATCGCCCCTTGTTATAAGTTGCTATGGGATTTTTGAGAAAAGCAATGACTGGGAATGGCTTAATTCACTCACGACGTATACCAGTGAACTTAAACTTTGCCATCCAAGCTAGACTGGAGGATTCAGCTTTTTGTACATTACATGGGTCATACTGTTTTAACTACTATTTCTCACTAAAAAAAAAAAAGAAAAAAAAAAGAAAAAAATCAATGCTGCATTTCATTCCTTCTTTCTGAAACATGGAAAAGTTGCAATCACCAAAGAGGAGAACACGCTTCCTGCCCCTGTGAAAGAAATTCCTAGGCTAGGGCTGATGCTTTGTCATCAAATCCATCACCACCAATGGGGGGAAAATCCCAAAGACCTCCAAGCACACCCCCCACTGAGAGAGGGTCACAGAGTCATCATCTTGCACTTGGAGCCTGTGGAATGGATTCCTGAACTGGACCCCGTAGGCTAAATGGAAAG
>NW_003852406.1:5790329-5794507 GCF_000181295.1 Otolemur garnettii
GGGTTAATGACTAAAGAATAGAGCTCTTGTAATCAATATAGTCCTCTGGCTTTATTGATTAGAATCACCTGCTTATTTTGCAGCTAAGATTTTTTTTTTTTTTTTTATCCCATTCAAAACAAAGACACCCTAGGGGACCATTAAGTAAATAGGCATTTAAGACTTTTTTCATTGCTAAGAAAGTAGTTAATTATTATTAGTGCCTAAAAGTCTCAATTTAGACAGAGCACCTGAATGAACACGCTGCTGAAATGGTAGTGACATGTCTCCCATGAATGAAGGTCAATTTGCAGTTTAGCGAAGAAAATGCTGCTTCCTCCTTAGGATTGTTGGGGAGGGGTGGGACTCCACATTTAACTCGTGAAAATAAGGAGACTTGGCAGAGCCCTTCTTCCAAGGAACTGAGGTGGGGCAGCTTTGCCAAACATCTCACACTGCTGACATCCCTGGTGGACACCATGGTTGTATACACAGGCTGTTCACTCCAGAGCCTGTCTCAAGAAATAGATTGCCAGTGTAGAAACCATTTAAAGACACCAGGTCAATTTTATTCTATTTCACGAACACATTCATTGTTCTGCTTCAGGAAAACAAATCAAATGCAGACTCACGGTATTCACCGAGTAACTTGCTTCTGCTTATTAGAGACAATGCTCAGGATTTAATACCACTTAATGATCTGTTTCTTTTCTCCTTGTTTTATAATTACACAAATCAATCAGCACACTTAATCTTTATCGAGCACCTACTGTGTGTGAGACGTCTGGCTTAGCGTTTTTGAAGTATGATGACAATACATAGAGTTTTACAAGTTACTAACTTTTAAAATAAGTTATTAACTTATATACAAAATACTTTTTCTATTTGATTCTCATACACAGAACACCCTCCTGGGGTTCATAGAGCAGGGCACTACTCGGGATGTTTTACAAATAAAATTAACAAAGTCCTATGAGGAACTCAAACAACAGCAAAATACCAAAGAATGAAAGAATGGACAAAAGACTTGAATAGACATCTCTAAAAAGAAAACATACAAATGGTAGATGAAAAAGTGCTTAATAGCATTAACAATTAGGGAAATGCAAATTGAAACCACAGTGAAATCTCATACCGGTTAGAATGGCTATTACTAAAAAGAAAAGAATATTAGATCAGAACATCAGAACAGAGAACCTAGATACAAAACCATCTTCATATTGCCATCTGGTATTTGGCAAAGCAAATGAAAAAACATATACTATGGAAAAGAATCCCTATTCAATAAATCATGCTGGGAAAAACTAGATAAAACATGTAGGAGATTGAAAGAGGATTAGCATTTCTTACTACTCATGAAAATTAACTCATGATGGATAACAGACCTAAACTTAAGACCTGAAACAGTAAGAATTGTAGAAGAAGTTGGAAAAACATCTATAGAGATTGGTATAGGCAAAGAATTTATGAAGAGAATCCCCCCCAAACAGTTACAGGAACAAGAAAATAAATAAATGGGACTTGATCAAATTAAACAGCTTCTGCACAGCTAAAGAAACAATCATTAGCGTGAAGAGACAGCCTACAGAATGGGAGAAAATATTTGAATGCTATCTGTCCAATAAAGGGCAGATAATGAGATTCTATAAAGAACTCAAGCAAATTAGCACAAACCAAAAAGCAAAACCTCATTAAAAAGTGGGCCAAAGCTAGGTACAGTGGCTTACACCTGTAATCCTAGCACTCTGAGAGGCTGGGTGGATTGCTTGAACTTAGGAGTTCAAGATCAGCCTGAGCAAGAGTGAGACCCTGTCTCTAAAAATAGCCTGGCATTGTGTTGGGTGCCTGTAGTCCCAGCTATCTGGGAGGCTGAGGGAAAGAATCACTAGAGCCCAAGAGTTTGAGGTGGCTGTGAGCTATGATGCTGCAGCACTCTACCCTGGGGTGATAGAGTGAGACTCTGTCTCAAAAAAAAAAAAAAAAAAAAGAAAAAACAAAAAAACCCCCCAAAAGTGGGCAAAAGATATGAACAGAAACTTTTCCAAATGAGATAGACTAATGGCCAAAACAACATCTCTAATTATCAGAGAAATGTAAATCAAACTCCCAATGACATGCCACTGAACTCTAGTGAGAATGTCTTTTATCAAAAATCCCTAAACCACAAATGCTGGTGTGGATTTGGAGAGAGAGGAACACTCACACACTGTTGGTGAGACAGCAAATTGGGGCAATCTCTATGGAAAATAGTGTGGAGATTCTTCAGAGAGCTAAAAGTAGACACCTACCATTCAATCCAGCAATCCCACTACTGGGTATTTACCTAAATGGACAAAAAGACACTTTATAAAAAAGACACACGCACCCAAATGTTTATAGAAGAACAATTCACAATAGCAAAGATGTGGAAACAACCCTAGTGTTAATTAGTTTGATGTAGGCACTCCAAATTATATAAAAAATCAACACATTGTACCCCACAAATGCATAAATGTATTCATGATCTATGTGTACATGACTTAATAAAAGGAAAAAAATAAGAAAAATGAGAAAACTAGAAGATTTGAAATGTACATGAAATCTACTTCAAATTTCATGTAGAAGATTGAAAGAAGATTAGCACTTCTTACTACTCACAAAGTAAGCAGTAAATAACACAATGTAGTCTATGTATACCATGGCGTTCTACTCTGTCATAAAAAAATGGTGACCTAATACCTTTTGAAGTATAAGAATGAAAAAACAAATGCCACATGTGCTCATTGTTAAATTGGAAATAATTGAGGGTCACGTATGTGCACAATGGAAATAACACTCATCAAATTCAAATAGGTGGGAGGGGTGAGGAGAGGGATAAATTCACACCTTGTGGGTACAGTACACACCGTCTGGGTGATGAACACACTTATAATTTGGACTCAAAGGGTGCAAAAGCGACTTATACAACCAAAACATTTGTACCCTTGTAGTATTCTTAAATAAGAAAAGGCAAAAACCCACCCCCACCAAAACCCCAAAACAAATGTGGCAAGGATGTGGAGAAAAGGGAATGCTCACATACTGTTAGTCACTGTTGGTGAGAAATGAGTACAGCCATTATGGAAGACAGTGTGGAAAAAACTCAGTCTTTTTTCTCCTCAATAAACTAAAAATAGAACTACCAATTGAGCCAGCAATCCCATTTCTGGGTATGTCTTCAAAAGAAACAAAGTCAGTATATTGAAGAAATTCCTGCACTCATGTGTTTATTGTAGCGCTATTCACAATAGCCAAGATATGAAATTCAGCGTGCATCAGTGGCTGGAGGGATAAAGAAAGTGTGGTATACACATGCAACAGAGCACTATTCCGTCATGAAAAGACTGGAATCCTGTTATTTGCAGCAACCTGGATGGAACTAAAGATCTTTATGTTAAGTGAAATAAGCCATGCACAGAAAGACAAATGTTGCATGTTCTCACTTACATGTGAGAGCTGAAAAAGTGGATCTCGTGGCAGTAGAGAGTTGAATGGTGGTTACTAGAGGCTGAGAGGGGAAGGGGAAGGAAGGAAGAGACATGGGTTAAGGGGTACAAAAATACAGTTAGATGGAAGGGGTAAGTTTTAGCATTTGATAGTGCAGTAAGGAAATTAAAGTTAATCATAATTTATTAGCTAGAAGAGAATTAATTATAATATTCCCAGATCAAAGAAAAGAAGGAGATGGATATTCTAATTACCCTGATTTGACTATTACACATTGTGTACAGGTATCAAAATACCACGTCTACTTCCCAAATGAGTACAACTGTTGTATATATCAATGAAAAAGTTCCATGAAACATAGAGTTGTCATCTGACCCAGCAATTTCACTCCTGGGTGAATACTAAAGAGAATTGAAAGCATGTGTGTTCACAAAAAAGCTGGCACATGCATGTTCATAGCAGCATTATTCATAATAGTTAAAAAGTGGAAACAATTCAAATGACCTTCAACGGATGAATGGATAAACAAAAATCTGTACAATGGGATAATATTTAGCAATAAAAAGGAATAAGGTACTGATCCATACTTTAACATGAATGAATCTCAAAAACATCATTCTAAGTGAAATAAGTCACACCCAAAGACCACAATTATATAATTGTATTTATATGAAATGTTCAGAAAACAGACAGAAATCCATACAGACAGAAAGTAGATGGGTTAGTGACTGTCC
>NW_003852406.1:5795547-5797426 GCF_000181295.1 Otolemur garnettii
TTTTTTTTTTTTTTTTTGAGATAGAGTCTCACTCTGTTGCCCTGGGTAGTGTGCCATGGTGTCACTGTAGCTCACAGCAACCTCAAATTCTTGGGCTTATGCAACCCTTATTTACTCAGTCTCCTGGGTAACCAATATATAGGCATGCATCACCATGCCCAGCTAGTTTTTTCCTATTTATTATTAGTAGAGATGGGATCTTGCTCATGCTCAGGCTGGTCTTGAACTCGTGAGCTCAGGCAATCCTCCCCCCCAACCTCGGCCTCCCAGAGTGTTGGGATTACAGGTGTGAGCCCAGCCTAACTGGGTGATTCTGATGATAAACCAGATGTGGGAATTGGGGGTACAGATAATAAGTTCTAAAATTTGGGAATAAAAAGATAATCAAAACTAGGAGTGATCAGGAAAGGTGTAATAGAAGAATTTGAGCTGAGTCTTGAGAGAGGGAGGAGATTGAGATGGGAGGATTAAATAGGTGATTCTGGATGGGGCACTCATTATTGATATTAAGGAAACACACCAAAATAATAGTTCATCTAATTTTATGTTTTCTCAGATGAATTAAGCCTTTTCAACAAAACGTGCTGAGAAGACAGAAGTTAAAATTTTCTTGTCTTTTCTTTTTTGGGGGGGACAGAGTCTTAAGCTATTGACCTGAGTAGAGTGCCGTGATGTCATAGCTCATAGCAACCTCCAACTCTTGGGCTCAAGCGATCCTCTTGCTTCAGTTTTTCTATTTTTAGTAGGGATGGGGGGGTCTGGCTTTTTTGCCCAGAGTGGTTTCAAACCTGTGAGCTCAAGCTATCCTCCCACCTCAGCCTCCCAGTGTGCTAGGATTACAGGTGTGAGCCACTGTGCCTGGCTGAAGTTTCAATTTTCTGTTTTCTTGTTGGACAAACTAGAATAACAATCCATGCCCAGGGTCAAGCAATGACTCTTTGAACAAGTGTTGAGTCATTTCAGTGCTTCCTTTGTTCTGATGGAAAGTGTCCTGAATTCTCCTGGTAGCGGGAATGTAAGCACGTCATTCTCAATGGAGTTAGAAAGTACAAGATTAGCTGATGGGAGACTTGATAGTCAGATTGACATTATCCTCCCCCACCACACTGAAAAAAAATCCTGCATGCTTCCTTGGGTATTTATGCCCCGCTAGTGTATTATTATTATTGTTATTATTATTATCTTTAACACAGCAACTTCTGCTGCCAGCAGGCTCTCATTCCTGACTTTTACCCAATTGTCCTTGTTTATTTCTGCCCCCCCCCCCCGCTTCCATCCTTCAGCCTTTCAGGATGTGAGATCAGAGACAGAGAGGGAAAAAGAACTAATACTCACCAAGTACTTTATGTGTGCTACACATGTACTTGACCCATATCTGCCCACCTAACCCCTGAGAGGTATGCTTCCCCCATTTTCGTGGGTGAGAATGTTGAGGCTGGTAATTAAGGAGATGGCTCAGTCAGAAAATGGCATGGCCAGGACTCAAATTAAGAGCTCTAGGCTGCTGATATCTTTTATATGACACCACACTGCCTTCAGTGCACCGGCAGTCCTAAAATTCATTAATCTACCTTCTTTCTGATCAAATTACATAAGTATCTTAATTGGAAAGAAAGGGTTATAAATGTGAATCTTTCCATCTCTCACAATGTACATGCAATCTTGCTTAAATCAGTCTTATTCTATACAGCAAGAAATTGCTAAGGAAAAGGGATCCTAGTAAAGCTTGATTATGATAAATTCTACAACTTCTTTTTCATTGTGAGTGAATAAATAGATGTGAGATGTTCAGACATTAACAAAAATGCTCTTGTCCTGTGTTAGCTCTTGGAGAATTCTGAGTAATTATGGCACTGTTGCAAATATACAGAGGATGATT
>NW_003852406.1:5797644-5818315 GCF_000181295.1 Otolemur garnettii
TCATATGTAGTAGGCAGAATAGTGGCCCCTAACGATGTTTACGCCCTAATTCCTGGAACCTGTGAGTATGTTACTGTACATGGCAAAAGAGACTTTGCAAATATGACTAATTATGAGATCGGGCAATTACCTGGATTATCCAAATGGGCCCAATCTAATCATAGAAATCCTTAAAAACAAGAACATTTTCTCCTGAGTAAAATGTCTCAAGAATGGAGGAAAAAGTATCCAATGTACTCACTACTTCTATGAAACCTACCTATATTTGCTCACACTTTCTTATGAAAGATAGAACACAACTATAGCCCAGGATGAAGGAGAGAAATGGAGTGGGAAGGGAGGGGAGAGGGGAGGTTTGACAGAGGGAGGGTAAAGGGCAGCAGGACCACACCTATGGAGCATATGACCAGGGTATAAGTCAAATCTGTGAAGTGTAGAACGTAGATGTTTTGGCACAATAATGAAGTAAATGAGGTAAAAGCTATGATGACTGGTTTGATGTAACCACGTCAGATTGTATAAAAAAAAAAATCAGCACATTGTACCCCACATATGCATGAATGTATTCATGATCTATGTGTATTTGACTTAATAAAAAATGATTTAATTAATGATCTTTAAAAATGTTCATGGCAAAAACAAAAACAAACAAACAAACAAAACAAAAAACAAGAACATTTCCTGCCTGTGGCTGGAGGGAGATGGGACAATGGAACAACAGAGAGAGTGACCATTGTTGGCTTTGAAGTTGGATGAAGGGAGTCACTCACCAAAGAACGTGGCTGGGCTCTAGAAGCTTGAAAATATGCAGAAACAGATTCTCCCGCAGGGTCTCCAGGGAGGAGCACAGCCTCACAGACACTGATTTTTAGCTTGGGTGAAACCCATGTCAGACTTCTGAACTCCAGAACTGTGAGATAATAAGGTTGTGTTGTTTTAAGCCACTGAGATTGTGGTCATTGTTACAGCAGCCATAGAAAATTGATACATCATACTAATGTATTTTATGAGAATAATAATTACTCTGGAGAAGGAGATAGCTGGCAACTATGGGTGGGCGTAGTGTTTTCTTTCCCTCTAATATTGTGGTCAGGGAGGGCCACTCCAAGGAGACAATAATCGGCAGGGACCTGAATGATGAGGGGTCAGCCAGATGGACATCTGGGGAGGAAACAGCACAGTGCCCTGGAGGGAGCCGTCCAGTGTGTGATGCTGGTGATGTTATACCACAGGGCTTTGTATGAGTTTATCAGAAATGAGGCTCTTGTTCATTCATTCATTCACCAATTCATTCACTTGTTCTTCATTATTCATCTAACAGACATATATTGAGTAGCTCTGATGTGCCATGTGTTGGAGACACAGAACAAACAAGTTATTTCCCCACTAGTGTGTCCCTCAGGGCTTGGTTTCACCTGTGTGTGGAGTTCTTGATTCCGGAGGAAGGTGCCAGGTGCTCTTTTCTTAAATGTCCCCCTTTGACCCTAGGGAGACAATTGAGCCTCTTAAGGTTCATTTAAACTCTACCCTTCTATCTACTGGGTTCATATAAAATCTACCCTTCTATCTACGGGTAGCATTTGGGAAATTCTTACCTCTGAAAATTTCTAAAAGGAACCAGTACAAGAATAATACTGTACAATTAAAAAAATGTATCCTCCTTGCTCCAAAATATTTACATGGTAACAATAATGTTAGTAAGAATCTTACGTATCATTATTGGTTTTTGGCACCTAATAGGCCTGCCATGATTCATTGTTTAGATGATCTGAAGTTTTCTGTGAAGTTAGCAAGTGCTCCCTCCATGTGGCCCTACACACACACACACACACACACACACACATACACACACACACTGAACATTTCAATCAACCCTTTTGATCCATAGGATTCCACCCAAACATTTTTTTCCTGGTCAAATCCCTGAAGTTTTTTCTTTCTTTCTTTCTTTTTTTTGTTAAATTTACTAATTTAGTCAGTGAGAAAGATAAGCAAGAATGTATTGGCGAAGTCACCTATCTCTTCAAACAGCTGATGTGCTCGCAAATCAGAATTGATCTGAATTAAGGTGAATGATAAACGTGCCCTGTCAGATCGCCTCCTGGGAGTGGCCAGGGTGAATTTTCTTTGTGCTCCTGGCCTCAGGCTGACTCTATAGCTCTGCTTTTCTCTCCTCACCAGAAATGACTTTCTCTTCCTCTTCCTCCTCCGCCCATCCCCATTCCCACCTCTGGCCACTGAACTGAGGGAAGCTGAACCCTGCTGTGCCAACCTTGGGACTAGTTCACTCTGAGAAGCCACAGATGGGCCCTGTCCTTCCAGATACCCCAGCGAGCCTCTGGAGAAATCCAAAGTCTCCTGAGTGAGGCTGAATGTGTGGGGAACGTGTAGGATCTAGAACCCTGAGCTTCAGACGTGTGGGGAGCACCTCCCCATGTGGAAGTGTTGGAGGGACCCATGAGTGACTCCTGCCATGGTGAGCTAGGGAGGAGTCACAGGGAGTATGTGGTCTTTTCTCTCACATCTCCCCTCCTACAGTGCCCTGGTCTGGGCTGTTCTCCCCTCCCAACACTGTGAGATTTTTGGATGTTCCATTGACTAGTTCAGAGGTGACCTTGGGAGCAAACACAGAAGAATACCTCACTTTCTATGAGAGACAGGTTTCCGCCACTCCTCTCGACGTCCTCCTGGCTTCAACTTCCTTTGCCCCTTGGTTCTACCCTTCCTCCAAAACTCAGTTCAGAAATGGGATTTTCTGGCCCATAGCTCTTACTGCAGATGTAAGCTGCCCCCTAGGCCCCCACATCCTTGGGCACATCCTCCATCGTGGCCCTTTTGGGTGCATCTTGAACTTTGGCTCTCATTTATTTCCCCAGGTATTTCCAAGGAGGCAGAGATCCAGACCCTCATGCATCGTGGGTGCTTGCAAAATGCAGTTGAATTTTCTCATTACTTGGGGCCAAAGGTAGAATTGAGCAGAGTATTTCCTGGCTCAAGTAATTATAACGCCTACTTTATATAAATTACCTAAGAATAGTAGGGTCTGGAATTAAGAGCAGGGCTGAGTTGACCTATGTGCCTTGTACCAGTAATGGATTTCATGAATTGACTAGATTCTTTTCTGGAAAACAGGAGGTGTGCCTTTGACACATACTAGCATTTTGTGAACATTGACATTTAAGCTTATAATTCTCCCTCAGTCATTGAAACTATGTCATATGAAGAAAGCCAAACAGACGGCCAAAAGCATGACCTGATGCTGTCCCTGGGCAGAAAAACCAACTTAATGTCAACAAACATTGCAAGAGGTATTCATTTGAGATTTAAAAAAGACAAAGAAACAAACAAAATGAAGAAGCCACACTTCCTAAAAAACAATTGGAGGCCTATAATCAGTCAGAGCAAACATGAAAAGCATTGCTTCCTTCTCCATTGCCAGGTAGGACAGGGAGAAGACGCTTGTCCTTTCTAACTTGCAGAGTTTCTCCTCCTCCACGTCTTCCTGCATTCATGTTTTCCAACACATGAATTCCCAAGGAATTATAGAGATTTTTTCCTGGTTTGGAGGTCGGGCCTTTGAATTTCCAATTATATACACCCTTGAGCAGTGTAAACCAAAATGTGTCGTGACTAGTCAGCGCTTAGCTGTGGCCATTCACAAAGGAAAACAGGTCCCTTTGTGGTCTGTTTATGGAGGTACCTGAACGAGAGCCTCACTGCCCGAATGGTTGAGGCACTAAATCATTAGTTGACCCACACACACTAAGCATCTATGATGTGCCTGGGATGAATGAAAAATAAGACAAGGTTTCTCCTCTCCAGAACTTAAATGTCATAGAGGATGCCTAGTCTTTGGGATCACTAGAAACCAAAGATGTCCCCATACTACTTGGTATCCCCTCACACCTTTAATAAGTCACTGTGCCTGTAATATTTTCAGGTTTGGGGAACCTGAATTTAATGTGTCAGATAGATTAAAATAACACGGGTACTCTTTTTGTACATTCTGGAAAGGCTTCGATTCACATTTAAAATAATACTCTGTTTCAAGATATTTTTTGGAATTAGGCAGATTGAAAACCAAATGACTACATACCTGAGTTTTCAATGGTCTTAAACTCGTGCATGGAAAAAAATGAGCCATTTGGCAGGCAGATCTACTTAAGTGCAAACCATTCCTGCATGCTAATTATACATATGATCAGATACACATACACACATAGACACACAGATGTTATTATTGATCATGGATTAAAGGGGCTGAAAGCTGGAAAGGGCCTAAGGTCATGCAGCCTGATTCCTTCGTTTCTAAAACATGCCATTACGACTAACAACAATAATTGTAATATAGTGGTTATTCTGAGCACCTGCCATGATGCTTGATGTTCACCAGGTTACGGTCTCCATGAAGGCAGGAACCGGCTGTGCTTACTGTTGTGTGCTTAGTGCCCAGCTTGCAGGGTTAGCACGAGCCACTCCTAAGGCACAAATGAATGTCATGCACTGGGCTTTGAACCAGACACTTCATCAGCATCACCCCACTGAACCATCAAGACCACCCATGGGCAATATTGCCATCTCCATTTTGCAGATGAGGAAACACAAGCCAAGAAAGGTATAGTAACATGTTCAGGTCAATGGTTTGTCGTTAATGGAAGAGCAAGGGTGAAAATCCAGGTCTCCTGACTTCTCACTCCAGGAGTCTTTCTGCTAAATACTCTGTGAGCATGTACTCTTGTGTGTGCTAAAGATCAAACTTGGATTAATGTCTATAAACAAAGTATGAATATCACCAAATTAATTAGTGAAGGTCATATTTACACTTTACCAAATGTCAACTCGAGTTATTTGTTTGAATGAAGATTTCCTTGATTTATTGCAGTCAGTCATCGCTGCCCCTCGGTCATAGGCAATGAGCTCGAATTGCACGAGTCTGTGTGAATTGCCTTCTTGCATTTCTTAGCAGAGGCTGAGCCTCAGTCAATATTGTTACAGCAGGACAGTTCTCTGGGAGATTCTGGGTGTGCCTTAAGCTAATAAATGGCTATGCTTCAAAACATAATTACAAGCAATGCCCTAATTAATGAGGGTGGAAAAAGAGACTCCTTGTTTACAATGTCCTTATCGTCCAGGTTTGGTGGCTGACTGGACTGTCTGCGTCCCCAGTAATTTATGAATCCAAAGGAAAGTGGAGAAAACATAAAATTTATTTTTCCACAATTTGAGGCATGAGCTTCCCTCGCATTTCAGAGCCCTACATTTCTGTGATGGGCTTTGATTCAATCCAGCCTGAATGAAAGACATTTCATCACCCCAGAATGCATTTCTTTATTTGCCTTGGATCTATGATTCTGTCAGTATTGAGAGAAAAGAAAAATCAATGCTGCACTATAAACCTCGGGCCGCCTCTGGCCAACGTGGTCAGCATGGTGTGAGCAAAGGAAATGGCAGGGGAAAAAATTGACCGCTCAGCAAGAGTGTGGCCAGTAACGGACACAGCTCAGGGCTAATAACAGCTTGCAATTACACATGGAAAGCCATAGCGTGTAGGGCATTCAGTGCGAGGGGGATGTAATACAATTTATTGAACCACTGGCTAGAGTTCTGCAGCTTCTCAATAAAAGAAGGAACGCTGGGCCTGCACTCCTTAAAACACAGACTTGCATGGTGCCGACAGGTGAAGGAGACTTGGAAAACTGGAAAGAGTTGTCTTAGCCGGGGAGCAATAGGAAGACTGTGGCCTGTTTACACGTAAAATTGTCAGTCTGATTTGGTGCACACATAGAGTTTTGGCATCTACTGATTCTGTCGTTTATTTATCCACTTGCATGAAAGTCCAGTTTAGAGATCAGTCTCTAGTCATAGCTAAAACCGAGTTGGTGATAATTTGTGGAGCAAATACACAAATGCTGAGTGAATGTGTTTTGTGGTAAAACGTCCAGGGAACTCTCTATCCTCAATACCTAACTAGCAGCTTTGCTAATACAGTCTGGCCTGGTCATCCATTTTCCTACCGCTCCAGTGAAGGACCCCTTTCCTGCTGGTCTTTTACAAGTAGTGAAGCAGAGAAACAGAACTGAGAGGGACCAGCATGTTCTGACTGGCCTTTAGAGTCCTCCGAGGAAGTCAGAGGAAAATGCCTTTGAACACCACGCCTGCCAATTCCTAGCTTGCTGGCCTTAGGTGGTCTCATCTGTGTTGGGTACTGAATTTTCTGGCTGGAGTAAGAGTTCTCTGGGTCTGAAAAGATTCTCAGGGCTGGCTGCTGCTCGCTGGTTTTCCTACCTGTGCTGTTCTGCCAACAACCCTGCCATGTCCCCGACAATCCTCGTGTTAAGGGGTTCTTCTTGCTGGGGTTAATGCAGCAGATTTGCTCCCACCACACGGAGCCTGCAAGCACAGGGCTCTCCTGCTTCTCAGACTTCTCTGCCACTTTCTTTTCTGAGAGTAGAAATTGTTATGAACCAGCTAGAGCAAAGACATACTAGCTAACTGGGATCTTTATAAAAATCATTTTTTTTTTGTGCATGCATGTTTCCAGGAGAGATTTTAGGCAAAATTCTGAGCGGATCTCAGACCTTCTGCTGCAAGGCTGGAGGCACCGCATTTATAAAAGGAGACCCTTGTCCAGGTGGCTCACGCTTGTGATCCCAGGAAGCTGGGAGGCCCACGCAGGTGGATTGCTTAAGCTCAGGAGTTGGAAATCTGCTTGAGTGAGAGTGAGACAACCCCACCCCCTACTAAAAAGAGAAAAACCAGCCAGACATTGGGTCAGGCACCTATAGTTCCAGCTCCTCTGGAGGCTGAGGCAGGAGGATTGCTTGAACCCAAGAGTTTGAGGTTGCTGTTAACTATGACACCATGGCACTCTATCCAGGGTGAAAGAGTGAGACTCTGTCTCAAAAAAAAAGAAAAAAAACAGAAGGAGGCCCTCGTAGCCATGGGAGAGCTGCTTACTTGGTAAGGAAGAAAGCATCTTTTAAACATTTTTGCTCTCCAGATATAGAATTTAAATTGACGCCCAGTTCAGGAGGGATAGAATAGTGCTCCAGTAATTACCTGGGGGGAGGGTTTGGGTCCTTTAAGCTTGGCGGATGCATGGCTAGTTTGGCACCTTTACCCGAGGCACAGTATTGGCTTGGGCGCGCAGCACAGTGTCAGCTCTGGGGCGGAGGGTGCGCGCCAGGGAGTTGGCAGGGAGCCATCTTTGAACTCCGCGTTTGCTCCGGGTGATTAAAGGCTGTATGAAATTAATGGAACCAAACTAGGTGACCTGTGAGCTCTCTGTCCCCCTCCCAGCAAAGTCAAATGTGGGAAGAGGGAAGAAAGGAGGGAAATGGAGCTCTCTGTCCTGCTCCCGGAAAGTGGCTGGGCCAGATTCCTATTGTCCGCTGACACACACAGCTCCTTCCGAGAGAAGCCGGTCCCTTTCCTTGATTCTGTCCAGTATAATCAGTCTCACCCGCCCACACACTCTTCTTCTAATTTCTCTCTTCTCCGAGGCCCAAGCTCGTGGGGGTGCACACACACGTGCACACACCCTCACACGCAGCTGCTGACCTGGAGGTGTTAGCCACTCTGCAGCTGCTGTTCCTCTCACATTAATCTATAGGAATCAATGGACATTTCATTAGAGTAATCAAGTGCGGATGCATCCTGCATTTATATTCTGTCCCCCCACCCTGCTGCTTTCACAGACTAATTGGTCCTACAGCCAAGAGTACATGGATATTTTTCCCTATAGATGAATGTCAAGAACGGTTTTTTACTGCTGGTTGAAATACCTATCAATGCGGGGTCCGTATAAAAGCCTTCGCCCATCAAAGCCGCAGAGCTGTTGATAATACATTACGCCTCTTGGTTCTAATGCATCTCCCTTCCTCTTTTACACCTTACTGCACACCATGCCCCATTTATGTTTGTCTCGTTTGAAGAATTAACCAGCTCTGGGCTTCCTTTGTTTTAATGTTTGGCCCCAGAAATAGTCCCCCCCCCCCACCTTTTTCTATGTTGTCAACCATCACAGGGCAGTTTGTAGTAAGAAGCCAGAGAGGGGAGTGGACTGGTGTTTGTTGGGAGGGCTCCATCTTTCAGCTGTTTCTTCCCTCCCCACTAGTAAATACACTTTTTTCTTGCCAGGGTCATGAGCCAGGTGGAGGGTACAGAGAACATCTTTGTTCTGCGTAGACTTTTTTGTGACTGTAGTTTGATAAAGTAAACAGACAACAGAGGCTCTTGTTTCCCTCCTCTGTGAACGTGTGGCCAGGCATGGTAATGGTCAGAAGCTGATGGGAAAAGAAATGTCAACAGATGAAAGAGCCTTGGCTTTAAAATATGAGCACGACTGGAGGCAGGAACTGAGTGACTGTGGTCTGGACTGCTGGCCGCAGGCTCTGCTGATCTCGGATGCCGATCCCATCCATGGCTGCCCTGGGATGGCCGGGAAAATCTCAGAGAAAGTTACCAGGGGCGGATCCTCTGGGAGAAATCCATGGGCTTTGCTGATGTCCAGAATGTGGGGAGAGGCTGCATTAGCAAATGGCCTTTTTTCTGAAGCTTTAGCATGCCAGGGAATTGAAGAAAGGAACGTGGATGCTCAGATGACAAGCTGGGTTGTCCCCGGCAGTAAACAACAGGCCAGTGAGGGGATTGTCAGCGTCAGCTGCCATCTTTACTGCTATGTAGGAGCAAAAGTAGAAGAAAAAGTCAGAGGCCCAGGTTCTAGCCTTGTTGCATTTCATCATTGTTCTTATCTAAGTCTGTTTTGTCTGCAAGGCAAATTTAGGGAACTTGGGAGGATAATGACAGCCCGCCCCACTCTTGCTTTGATGCTTAGTGGTCACATGGCTGTTTCTGGTCATTTGAGTAGTAAACCACGGAGCTGGTGACTGACTCCTCTGCAGAGTGGAGTCAGGAGTCTCTGGGCCCAAGGCCTTATTTCACCACTTTCTTCATATGTGACCTTGGGTGAGTCTTGGTGCCATCCTGAGCCTCTTTTTGAGAGGCTGTTTCTCAGGGACACAGCACTGCTAAGAGTAAAGATTATCAGGGCCCTCTATGAAAGCCACTTTAACCTATCGCGTATTGCACCCAGCTTCCTTGGTGGCAAAGCAGGTTTCAAGCTTCCATTGGGGATGACGAGAATGTGCCTTCGGCTGACCCCTCCCCTAGAGCAGAGGCGCATTGAGCCATCTCGGTGGGAACTCGGTGACTTCAGCTCTCATCTGCAAGATGTGGGTAATGATGAACACCTTGTCTACAGGAATGCCATGGAGATTAAATAAGACATTGGATCAAAGAGTGTCTAGCATGGCTGGCGTATGGCACGTGGTATGCAAGCACCATACTGAGGCTCATCTGCAAAACGAGAATAATGTTAACACCACCTTGAAGAGCAAGGTTGAGATACTCAGAATTGTATGAAAGGAGAAATGCTGCACAAATACGAAGGGTTACGATTATGATTATAAAATAAAGTTTCCCTTTGACAAACATCTTTGCTGTATACCAAGTGACATATGTCATGCTAGATACTTTTTTTTTTTAGAGACAGAGTCTCACTTTGTTGCCCTCAGTAGAGTGCCGTGTCGTCACAGCTTACAGCAACCTCTAGCTCTTGGGCTTAGGTGATTCTTTTGTCTCAGCCTCCCAAGTAGCTGGGACTACAGGCACACACCACAACACCTGGCTATTTTTTGTTGCAGTTTGGCTGGGGCCAGGTTTGAACCTGCTACCCTCAGTATATGGGGCTGGTGCCCTACCCACTGAGCCACAGGCACTGCCATGCAAGACACTTTTAATCCACACATTAGTTATCACCCACTGTTCGCAGGGGCAAGGTTCTCCTCACCTTCTTCATCTCCAGCTTTGCACCTGGAGCCAGGGTGTGCAGGGGCAGGAGGTGCTGCTGATGGACCTGCCGGTGCATCCTCAGTCCGGGATGGAGTCTCCGGGGTCAGTGAAAGGGCATGATCATCTTAAATGGAAGCTTGAAGCCTGCTTTGCTAGCAGGGAGGTTGGGTTTGATACACCATGGGTAAAAATGGCTTGCATGGTAGGCCCTGGTGACCTTTCCTCTTAACAATGCTGTACCCCTGGGTAATGCAAATTCAAGTCACTTTTTTTTTTGTAGCTAAATGTACCTTTATTTACAAAATATTCATTATAAAATTTTATAAAGAGGTGGTGCATGGGCAGAGAATATTTTGCAAATATTTTATTTCCTTTTATTTTAGATTAATATAAGGGTATAGACCAGGCATCTTCAAACTATGGCCCGTGGGCCACATGCAGCCTGCCTAGGACATTTATCCGGCCCACCAGGTGTTTTTGCCACTGCTGCCTGTCCTGCTTAGCAGTTGACTTGCCCTGGGGCCTGCAGTCCAGCCTTCCAACAGTCTGAGGGACAGTGAACTGGCCCCCTGATTAAGAAGTTTGAGGACCCCTGGAATAGACAATTAGGTTACATTGTTTGCATTTGTTAGGTGGAGTCCACTTTGTAGTCATTCCCCTCACCCAGGATGAGCCATATACCCTTACATCGTGCATCGTGTCTATTAGGTGAGAGCCCACCAATCCCTTCCCCCCAACCTGAGTTTAATTGTGCTTTGGGTGGGTATGTATTTGTTCATCTACTCATTTCATATTAGATACTTGCTTTTCCATTCTTGTGATTCTTTACTAAGGAGAATGTTTTCCACCTCTATTCAGGTTAATATAAGAGATGTAAAGTCTCCATCTTTTTTTTTTTTTTTTTTTTTTTTGAGACAGAGCCTCAAGCTATCCCCCTGGGTAGAGTGCCATGGCATCACGCTCACAGCAACCTCCAACTCCTGGGCTCAAGCGAGTCTCCTGCCTCCGCCTCCCAAGTAGCTGGGACCACAGGCGCCCGCCACAACGCCCGGCTATTTTTTGGTTGCAGCTGTCGTTGTTTGGCGGGTCCAGGCTGGGGATTCGAACCCGCCACCTCAGGTGTACGTGGCTGGCGCCTTAGCCGGTTGAGCCACAGGTGCCGAGCCAAAGTCTCCATCTTTTGATGGCTGAATAGTATTCCATGGTATACATGCACCACATTTTATTAATTCAAGTCACTTTTTGTGACTTGAATTAGAGTCCAGCTTTAGAGTCCAGCCAGATTGTAACCTCCATGTACTTTAAATTAAAAGCAGAGAGTGGTTCAGATGGCTAGGGTTGTAAGCTGGTCATGACCACTACAGTTGAGACCAGGAGACGAGCAAGGATCCAGCAACTTTGATTTTGAGTTTTTGACTCAAAAATGGCATTTTGGCCATTTTTAGAGTTGTTTGCTATACTTTTAACTTATAGCATTTGTGGGCTCTTTTAACTTATAGCATTTGAGTCAGGGTTTTCTCAAAGCTGGTTATGAAGCAGCTGTAGCCCCTGGACTATCAAAAGAGCAAGAGCAAGTGCTTCTCTCGAGATGAGTATGTCTCAGGACTTCTCTGGTGCCTGCCTTTGCTGCTCTCATTTCTCGGAGGACCTGGGCCCAGTCCTGAGAGCGAGGCACAAGGCTACTCCTGCAGAGTCTGCAGAATCTCCTGAAGGTTCTCTTCCTACCTCCAGCAGGAGGCTGCCTTTGCAGAAGTGGAGGAAAATGTTTCCTCTCACTGATGCTTGGCCTTTGCGGGGTTGCAAAAGTGACAGTGAAGACTAAAACGTGACCCTCTGGTGTGTGTAGTCTCAAAGCCTGGGATACTCATGAATGCCACCAGCAGTCTGTGGGGCCTGTGTCCCAAACTCTCTGACCTCACAGCACTGGTAGTACCATCTAAAGAGGATTCTTAGGGAAAAGAACACTGGGCTGCCCCCTTGACAGTGTGGTGCACTAGAAACAGAAAGCTTTATGGAGTCCAGACAACTGGCGTGTGGATCACAGAGCCGGCAGTTCCGAGTGAGCTGTGTAATTTAGGGCAGATCACAGAATATACCCAAGCCTCAGTTTATGCACCAGTAAAGTGAGACTTATAATTGTTCCTATCTCACGTGGGGTTGTGAGGATTGAGGAGGAGCTCGTATTAAGTAGTTCACACAGTGCCCAGAAGACTACCTTAGTGTTTACTAGAAAAGCTCTTAGAAAAGCTCTCAGTACACAACGGTTCTTAACTATTAGGCACCTCCTCCCTGTCCCCCAATGCAAGATAATTAAAAAAAAATTCTTAGAACTGTTTCCACATGACCTTTCCCCTCCAAAATCCTTCTCATTTACCCGAGAGGGCAACAGAAGACAGTTCCTCATTGTCACGGATGTCTTCTGAGACGGATTTCCCTCCCTGCACCCTGTTGTAATGTCCTGGCAACTGTGCGTTTCGCAATCTTCCTGCCCTGTGTACATTACTGAGATAGTTTCTCTGAGGGAAACTGGAGCTGGAGGAAGACTCCAGGAATTGCACAGTACTTGGGCAAGAGAACTCCAAGGGGCTTTTTCTCTAGTTTTGCCAGCAAACATCATTGGAACTTGGCTGATTCCTGAGGGCTATGAACTAATTTTCTTCTGGAATTGGATTGAAAGTTGCTATAAAATTCGCATGCAGTGTTTGGCCTGTTCTCCTGTGTGCCCTGCCAGCAGCTCAAGTTAGCGTGTGGCGATCCATTCATTCACTAACTCTTGAGCAACGATTGCCTGCTGTTATTTGGAAACAAAAATTCCAATTTATGACCATAAATGTTGAGGAGGAGATGGAAATATAGGAAGACACTTGGAGGGTAGGATGTGAGGGAGAAACTCCAGTTCTGGGGACTCTGCTTTCACGGTGATGGGAAGGGAGGCTGGAGAGGGATCAGCAAGGGGCTTTTGCAGGAAGGAATTCTGCAGAGGGGCCATTCTGCAGAGGCAGCAGAGCAGAGAGGTGAAGAGGCAGGAGGGGAGCACCCTGACTTGCGAGTTGGGAAGCAGAGGGAATGGCCTGCTGAGAGCCAGGGTGTGTGAGCAGTGCCCTCTCCTACATTCACTGCCGTGCTGAGCGGACACAGCAATTGCTTTCCATATTGCACGCCTCCTCGGAGCCGTCCATCTTTGCTCCTTACAGTAACAAGCAAAGAGGTCTTCTAAATGTTAGATCTATTCTTAGCAAGATCATATGACGAATCCTTGCAGAGAAAGGTGTGCCCCCCCACCCCCCTCCACATGCAGGTTCTGGAAAGGCTGGTGGCTTCTTACTGCAGGCACCGGCCACCCTCTGCCTGTGGCTGCAGGAGTGTGCATGGCTGCCACATGAGTGGGCCAGGAGGGCTGGGGCATTAACACCTTACTTGTGTAGCCCTCAGCCAATTAGTGATAGGATTGGTGAACAGGTGTCCCGGCTTCTTACCTCCTCTGGTGTTCCACCCCCAAGGAATTTTCTCACCCTCTCCTGGAAGTTCCCAGTGGGATGGAGAGCCATCATGCCCGGCACAATCTGGGCTCCCTAAGGCACTCTGTACGCCACTCTTCCCTTCCCTCTCTCACTTCCACTGTCCTGTCCTGCTGCTTCCTGTCTTCACTTCCCAAATAAAACACTTGCACTGCAATCTTCATCTCAGGATGTTTCTGGTAAGATCTAACAGGGGATAACCCTTATCTGCAAACTTCTGTCCCTCCATCCTGTCATTCTTGTATATTGAGATTCCACCTTGCCAGGCTTTGTGCTAAAGGCTGAGCCCAGAGAGTTCCGCTTTCTTCTTGTATGGCCCCTCCCCCTCCCCATCCCACCCCACAGGGCCCAGCAGAGAGACTGGCCATGGGAAGGCTCAGTTAAATGCCTGCTGTATGAAAAGAGACGGAGCACCTCTGTGAAAGGGCACTGAAGAGCTTCTGAATTCAGAATTCGGAATGAGGGCACTTTTGAATTAGTCTTCCTTGTGTTAGTTTCTCACTGGATTGCCTTGAACAGGACCCTTTGCCTAGGTGGATGTCATTTTTCTCACTGAAAAAAAGTGAGGAGGGTTTGAATTACTTGGTCTTCAAAGTTTCATCCAGCTGGGCATATGGACAGTTGTGGGACAAAGGTGGTCATCCTCAAACGTGTATGTCTTTGTCTTCTCGGATAGGAATTTCAGTACTGTGCCTGTGGCTCTGGCTGAATTCAGATCATTTATTTTGCAGCAAAATCTATCACACCGAAGCTAGTAGAAACTGTAATCCAATAACATTTGATTTGCAAACTGAATATTCATACAGCTCTGCTCTGTGCCGTTTTTCTGATCAGGATGGTGAGCTGAAAGTTCACGTAAGCTGACTGCATCCCTGGGAGCCTCCCATGCCAGGAAAGATGGAAACAAATCCCAGCTAAAACCCTAGTCGTGTTTTTTATTCTTTGTCCCTAGCAAAGGTGATTGTGGAACAACGAGATGGATTGATGTCCCGGAAAGTGATGAGGGAGAGCGAGCCCGGCTTCACACATCGCAGCCAGTGTCCTCCTCCCTGACCTGGAGGGCATCACCTCACGGTGCGCGGGGGGCTCAGGCTTCACATCCATTAACTCCTTGGCTTCTCGTTTGAAACTGACAACGAGGTGACGTGGGCAACTGTCCACGCCGAGCAGGACAGAGACCATCAACTGATTCCACATGGGCCACCAGACGGCACCTAGAGGTAATAACATTCTGTCAATAGTGACCTGGGTTGGATTCAAATCAGTGATTTAGGGGTGAAAGGCGCTGGATTCTATTATGAAGTGCCCGTAGCTATCTAGGGGCTGAGAAACCATCCCTTTACCACCGTTATGATAGAATCTGAAGAGTCGGTCTTATTCTTTTCTTTCTTTTTTCTTTTTAAAATTTGAATACAACTTTGGATTGAGCTAGGAATGGATCCACCAGTAAGAACATGGTGGAGGAGATTGGTTAATATTCTTCAACTAAGTATATTAAGTCGTAATTCACATAACACACTTCCACATTGTCTGCCTGCCTTCCTTCCTTCTTTCCTGTTTTTTACTTTCGTACTGTTCAGTTTTCTGAGCTAACTATAAGTATAGTTGGTTATTTGAGTCATTATTTTTTTCTTTTTTTATGAAGACCAAATTCATGACTTTCCAACCAAACAAAACTCTGTTTTCAGGGACTTACCGCGGACTCAGTAAGTCGGGCTAACAGAAAATATGATATATCCAGAATGGGGCTCAAAGGTGTTCAACCCAGGTGAGGGGGGATAGATTCTAAACCTGTGGGGCTGGAAGAGAAGAGACCATTCCCCACATCTCTTTGTTTTCACCATTAGCTAGAATGAAATGCGTGCTTTGCAAACAAAGCGCTCACTAAAGGTCAGAGGGTCCATTTTTCTCCCACCAGCACCCTTTTCTTTCTTCTCCCCTGCCCATTTGAATCTTCACCTGCGACTGCCAACATGATCTTGGACATAAACGAACACTTCAGCGAGGATGCCTCGCAAATTAAGATAAAATAACTAAAAAAGCTGTGGTTCTCTCTTAAAGACCAGGATGGTGATAGTATTTTAAACTATACGTCATGGATTTGTGTCCCTTTGTTCTCAAGCTGTACAAACCCTTTAATCTGGGGATTTCAAAGCCTCTCTGAGACAGGCTTCCATTGCCTCTTGCAAGATGCTGTGTGGGAAGTGGATGGTAATGAACACCCTCACTTTTCAGATGAATTCGGTGGAGCTGGGGGTTAAAGCTGGCTCTCACGCTCAGCTCATTCATCCTCCTTATTTCTCCATGGCGATGTTTTCACAGGGCTCCAGGATCAAATATTATGCTCAAGATAAGTAAGCCCTTGGCACCACTGTGCTGAAAAGGCTCCAGCCAAGAGGGAATGATTTTGGGGGGGTGGGCACAGCACAGAGCTGTTTAGGGATGTCAGAAAGGCTGATACAACCCTTCATGTGTCTGCAACTGAGGCCTGAAATTCCACAGAGTTTCATCTCTTTAGTGTTGATCCCTATTGAAATGTAACTGAACCCAAGAGAACTGTTATTTGTTTTAGTGTGGGTGAACGGTCTAGGAAGAGGACTAAATTAGGGGAGTGAGGACAGTGGGGATGGGGTGAGTGAAAGAACTCATCTGGACAACAGCTGAGAGACACAGGGTAGAGGGTAAAGGCTCTGGAAGCCTCTTTGGCCTAAGAGAGATGTTACCTACTTTGTAATTTTGCCCAAGTAGACTTGAGTCCATTGACCTTGCCTCCACAGGCTGGCATACCAGTGGTGTATGGTTCTCAAACCACTGCATGAGTGCTCCTAGATCATTCCTCTGGGCTTCTCTGTCCACAGAGTTAACCCCTAGTTAACTGAATAGTTTACATGTAAAATGCTTGGCCAAAATTCAGCTCTCTCCGCAAATAAGTAAAGTGTTGCAAAGAGCTGGAGGAAGATTGAATAGGGCACTTAGGGAAACCCTTGAATGGCAGAGAATGACTGCGATTTTGGTGGAGATCAGAGAGAAGATGTTTGTGGTTGGAAGCTATTCGTAGATGGAGATTTGCTGAGGTCAGTTTGTGTGAGACAATCTTACAGTGGGGTGCATACCCCCAATCTCTGCCTAGCCTTCACTAACCCTCCCTGTCCCTCTTTATACAGTGTTCCCAAATTTGCAAACCGTACACATTCATTATCTAATTTTAGCTATGCAGCTTCCCAATAAAAAAATTTGGAGGGATTTAAGAAATAAATAAACATTCCTTCCCTTCTTGCTTTGTTCGCCCCACAAAGAGATCTATCTGTTCAGAGCCAAATGGATATAATTAGGTGAAGAATCGCTTTCTCTCCGTATCTGAGCAAATATGTTTTGCAGCGCACCAATTTCTCAAGGGCAGTGGGCTGGGACGGCCAGTGACTGCTGGGGGATGGATGCTGACCTTCAGGCCAGGCCGACTTTAATTTGCAGAACACTGCTGGTCCCAGGAGGCTCTTCAGGCCAGGCCACACAATCAACCCGAACCAGCAGCCTGCTGCTGCCCAGCTGCCCCCACCACCCCGCAGGACATGAAGACATAGCTAACTAGATGTTGCTGCAGCACAGACCTGAGAATTAGGAATTGGGAAATGAAACACCATCAGAATCCAGCCCTTTATGCAGGAGCTAAGAAGCCTTGTTGTCTCCACGGTGTCTCTTTCCAGCTGCATTATTTAACAGGAGCATCTCTACGGATGCCGCTCGCTTCTACACTCCAAGTTTTGACTGCATATCCTGTGTGCTTGTTTTAAAAAAGGGATGCTTAAAGGCAGCTTGACACTTACATCCAAATTAGGTAAATAGCCCGAGAAAGGAATGCTGCCTTAAAACAATGAAGTTTTATTTTGGGGTTGCAAAATTTTTTGTCATGGAGACGCCTGCCATCTCTAGATGAAAAAGGAACCGAAATGTTTCCCAGCTGATCTGATTACTGCTGCCATCTTAATGACCAGGTCTGGTTGCCACACGATCAGTCCCGTTGATTGCTACATAATACATTGAAATGATGAAAAACAATAGCAGATTGACTGGGCAGGGGTGAATCTAGTTATGACACCCAGACACTGTCTTGGTGGGTATGGTTCCAGTGCGTGTGGGTCTACTGGCCTGCAAAAGAGTGTGCATGATCTCGTGTGAAAATTTTGTTCTCAACTCAGAAAAATAGAAGGCAGAGCAATTGAAGACACTTAGAGCTTGTGGGCCACATAATGCTTAGACGACATAAATGTCAGGGAGAAAACGCTGTAATTGTTGCTATTACATATGGGCAATGAGATTAAATGTCAATGAAAGAGTAACTACTACATGTTGTTAGATGGGAAGTGGAGGAAGGGAATTCTCTTGGATACATATAACATATAGAAAATGACAGGAATATGATTAAAAGGGATGAGCTGGCTGTCAAACACAGCAAAAATGTTCATACCCTTTGTGCACTGGCAGTTTGTATTTGCTTTGTGTAACACTCATATATGACGCTCACCCACTAACCCTCTTTGTCTTTGCCCCGAAGTCCCCAAACTGTTTATGCGTCTGTTTTTCTACTAGACACTCAGATTCTCGGGGTCAAAATCTATGTCTTCTGTTTTGTTTTTTATAATGATTGCCAGGCATTACTCCACAGATAACTATAACGACCCTATGAGATAGGTGCTATTCGTCAGCCCATTACACAGATGAGGAAAATGAAGCACAGAGAGGCTGAATAACTTGCTCAAGACCTCAGAGCTTGTTTGTGGTGGAGCCAAGATTCAGACTGTAGTGAGCGGTCTGGCTTGAGAGCGTTCTGAAACACTCTGCTGTCTTTGTATTCTCCGTCTTTATACCCTCTGTAAATTATATATGCTCAGTAAATGCTGCTGAGTGAAGGCATCTGCCAGGAACGGTTAGCTTATGCCTTTCTCACTATAAAAGTGAAGATATCTGATGAGGTGAGTGTCTGGTTTTTAGTTTCAGACACTCCTACCTTTAGGGTTACATGGAAGGCCAAGGAGAGCCAGCATGACAATTCTTCTCTTAAGAATAAGCTCATAACACTTGCCTTTCTACTAGAGGTGCTTAATAAATACTGCACAATCACGCTGTTTAATTTTCTCTTTCTTCTTGTTTTTCTTTTTACTTCACTTTTTAGACATTTTATGTAGCTAATAAAATAAAAATAAGAATTGGAATTATCCCAAATATGAATAAAATAGACAATGAAGAGTAACTGAAAGAACACAAACGTGCAGATCTTAGAGGTCTTAGCACAAATTCAAGTTTGCCTGCTAAACTTGACACTGAGCTTCCTGGCAGCCAAAGACACGACTTATTTCTGTGTTCACAGTGCCCAGGAAAGGGAGTATTGATGGTGGGGAGGGAGAAACATACTTTTTCTTCAGGGGAAACAAAACTTTTTTCTACTTCATGTCTCAAAGATTGTTTTCATCCTTGTCTACGTAAAGAAGTCATGGAGGGATTAAATAATGTCCTCGATGATTTAATGAAAAAAAAAGTAATAGATTTTATAACCTTGTTTTCTATAGTGTGTGTTTAAGCTAAAGGTAGAGGCCATAACATAATTAAGTGAAATTAATTCTGTGAAATGCTAAGAAGATACGAAAGGCAAATTTTCGATAGTGTGGCTTGTTGGAGGGATGCAGTCCTGGATAACTGGATTCATAGGGAGAGGCTTTATTATACAGTGGGGGAGGCACTGAGCTGAAAGAGAAGTAAGCCCTGTGTCTCACAGTTGGCCTTGTCCTAAAAGTTTACTGGTTGGAAATTCACATTATATGCTTTGGCAGGACCCTGCTGTGCATGTGTTGTGAGCTGCTGATTAAGGAATAATTCACGTAAAGTTCAACTGAGCGTTTGGCAGATCTTTCTTTCATGAACATTGGTCTAACCAAATGCTCATGTGACTAGGAAGTCTTCTAATTATTTTTTTCTAGTGTATTATTGTTAACTATAGTCATTCCACAGTGCCACAGAACATCAAAACTTATTTCAATTATCTAATGTAAATTTAAAAAACATTGTTAATATGAGTACATAATAGTTGCATACACTTATAGGGTCCATCTGATGTATTAATACAGGCATACAATGTGTGTTAATCAAATCAGAATAATTGGGTTATCCAGCACTTTAAACATTTATCATTTTTTTACGTTAGGAACATTCAAATTTTACTTTTTTTTTTCTCAGTTTTTGGCCGGGGCTGGGTTTGAACTTGCCACCTCCGGCATATGGGGTCGGCTCCCTACTCCTTTGAGCCACAGGTGCCGCCCTCCAATTTTACTTTTTTAGTTATTTTAAAGTATACCACACCTTATTGTTGACTATAGTCATTTTGTTGTGCTATTAAATATTGTTCATTCTATCTAACTATATTTTTGCTCCCATGAATCACCCTCATTTTATGCCCCCCCCACGACTCTTTGCAACCTCTGGTTACCATCATTCTACTTTCCGTCTCCATGACATCTATTGTTTTCATACTTATCTCCCACCCATGAGTGAGAATAGGTGAGATTTGTCTTTCTGTGCTTGTCCTGTAATGTTCTTGAGTTCTGTCATGTTTGAAATGGCAGGATTTCATTCTTTTTGTGGCCACGTAATAGTCCACCATGTATACGTACCGCAATTTCTTTATTCATTTATCCATTGATGAACACTTAGGTTGATTTCAAATCTTGGCTATTGAGAATAGTGTTGCAATAAACAGCACTGTGCAGACAACTTTTCAATGTATTTATTTCCCTTCTTCGGGGTATATACCTAGCAGTGGGATTACTGGGTTCTAGGATAGTTCTATTTTCAGTTATTTGGGAACCTCCATGCACTAATTTACATTCCCACTAACAATGTATGAGGATTTCCATTTTTCCACATCCTTGCCAGCACTCGTTATTGTCTGTCTTTTTGAAGAAAGCCATTTTGAATGGGGTGAGATAATATTGTAGTTTTGATTTGCATTTCTCTGGTGACTAATGATGTTCAGCATTTTTTCTTGTACATGTTGGCCATTTGTATGTCTTCTGTTGAGGAATGCCTATTCAGATATTTTGGCCATTTTTAAATTGGATTAATTGATTTTTTTCCTATTGAGTATTTGACCACATTCATTTCTGGATCATGATATATCTTCCCCAGATCTAGGGGCATATATATATTGCTTTCCTAAGTACTTTGAAAGTCCCGTGTGAAATAGGATGAAACTTTGGGCTAATGGCTCAGAATTTCTTGGAAGACATGTGTGTTTTCTTTCTTTCTTTTTT
>NW_003852406.1:5818396-5829993 GCF_000181295.1 Otolemur garnettii
AGTCTCCTGCCTCAGCCTCCCAAGTAGCTGAGACCACAGGCGCCCGCCACAACGCCTGGCTATTTTCTGTTTGCAGCTGTCGTTGTTTGGTGGGCCTGGGCTGGATTCGAACCTGCCACCTTAGGTGTATGTGGCTGACGCCTTAGCCACTTGAGCCACAGGCGCCAAGCGGACATGTGTGTTTTCTTTTATTTTTGTTTCTTTTTTTAAAATTTCTTATAGCATAACTGTGTACATTAATGCAATCATGGGGTACAGTGTGCTGTTTTCACATACATTTTGAAATACTCTCATCAAACTGGTTAACATAACCTTCATGTCATTTTCTTAGTTATTGAGTTAAGACATTCATTCTCTGCTTTTAGAAAGATTCACTTGTACCCTTATAAGATAAACCATAGAGGTGACCCCACCAATCACCCTCCCTCCCCCTCATCCACCCCCCTCACCTCCCCCTCCCACTTCCTTCCCATATTCTAAGGCTATAATTAGGTTATGACATTCCTATAAAAGCTATGAATTAGTTTCAAAATAGGGCTGTGTTCATTGGATACTTTTTCTTCCATTCTTGAGATACTTTGCTAAGAAGAACATTTTCTAATTCCATTCTTATAAACATGAAGGAGGTAAAGTCTCCATCTTTCTTTAAGGTTGCATAGTATTCCGTGGGACACGTGTGTTTTCTATACACCTATGGAGGCAGAAATAGAGAGATCTCTGCAGAAAGTTGCTTGTCTCAGATGAGACAATTTCTCCTGTATTAACACACTTTAATATGTTAATATGTCTAATTAACATAGAGAATGGAGGGATTGGTTAATTAAAACAATAATTAACTTTGTGGGTAATTATTCAAGCAACAGTACAGTTGGTAAATTGATAATTACTTTTTTATTTTGCTGTGGACATTAGCTGGCTATATTCTAAAGGACTAGATACTCTCATAGTATTATAAAAGACATTCTTTTTCATAACAAATTTAAAGGAAAGAAACTTGCAATTCAGAGAGCCCAGGAAGATCATATAGAGTAATACATTTTACTAAGATTATTGAACCTGTATAGAAAGAGTATAAAACTGGAGTTATCACTGCAGAATTGGAATCTAAGTGCCAGTATTTAGTGTCAGCATATTCTTGGACATGTTCCTTAATCTTTCTGACCTTGCATTGTCATTGATAAAGTTAGAATAATCTTGAATGAATTCTGTGAGGGCTATATGAAATATCTGTGTAATTTGTTCAGAATAGCAAATAACACATGGTTGGCACTCCAAAACTGAAGGCGAGTGTCATTACCCATGGCATATTTAAGAGGCATAATTAAATGTTATTCTCACTGGAGTTAGAAGATAGCTCATTGTGGTTTAATAAAATATGATAAATGTATGCCATGGAGTACTACTCAGCCATGAAAAAATGGTCACCTAATACCTTTTGTAACAAGAATGGAGCTAGAGACCATTCTTTAAAGTGAAGTATCATAAGAATGGAAAAACACCGCATGGGCTCACTATTAACTCGAAACTGATTGATCAACACTCGTGTGCATACATGGAAGTAAAATTCTTTGGAAACTTAAGGTGGGGGCAAGAGGGGAGGAGTAAATTCCTACCTAACAGTTACAATGCACACTGGGTGATGGCCACACTTATAATTTTGACTCCAACTAAAAGCAATCCATGTAACCTAGACATGTGTACCCCTATAATATTCTAAAATTAAAAAACAAAAAACAGAAGGCATGGGTATCTCTACCACTTGATCTATAGTGCATTACATGTGCTGGCTGGCTATATTAAAAAAAAAAAAAACTTATCTTTTTCCCTAAAGCACTTGATTAATGCTCACTGAGACATTTCATCTATCCAGATCATTGTCCTGGGAGCCCTGTTCCTGGGGCCTGTCCCAGTCCTGGATGTCCTCTGCTGTTAGACTCACCCAGATTTCCTGGAAACTTGGCAGTTTGCGTGTATCTCTGTCCTCTTCCTGCTGGAAACACTCTCCCCTCTGGCTCCTTTTGCTCACTTTCAGCAGCTTACTTGTTCTTCAGTTTCATCACTGCCCCTGACTATTCTACCGGAATTTCAACTTCCTTATCTGAGTATCTGGGCTGAGGTGTGAAGGGGGAAGCTTTGTGGGGTTTTGTCTCTTGTTTTAAGCACTAAACTAGAGAAGTTCACCTTCACTAATGCAGGGCTGGGGTGCTGCAACCTATTACATCTGCCTCACAGGGGCTTGCAAAATTGGTTTGGATTTTGAAAAATGGGTTTACTTGCAAATGATATTCTTATGGGAACGTGGACAGTCAAGGAGAATCCTAAAATATTTATGCTGGAAAATCTTCACTTCTCTTCACTTTTCTTCACCCTTAACTTTATTCCGAAAGGCTGACCTCCATGGGCTGCATCTGTTGGGGTCTCCTGCCCTGTGGCTTCTGGGTGAGTCTGGCCAATGAAAGACCCCAGCAGGAGATGAAGGGCTGGGGGAGAAAGGTTTGAATATTATTACTCTGCTACCTCGTGTTGAGGCCATGGTTGACAGCCCTGGCTTTTCTCTATTAAAACATATGGCTCCTATCAGGGGACATTCCAAAGCTACAGTTATAGCTCTTAATCTGGAAATGGTGTCCTCTCCTCAGTTCTCCAGGCCTTGGTGTGTGAATGGTCTATCCCCTGTGTGATTTACCAGTCCCTGATGGCTTCCCTTAAGTTGTCTACACCCTTATGTCACATAATTGTCCCCTCACTAAGCTCTCTCCATTACCCTGCTTTGACTGATAAGGTAGTGACTCTCTCAGCAGCCAGAGCACCTATGTGCCCCAGACTGAAGGGACTTACGGATATTCCAAGGCAAGTAAGAATGCAGTTGAGGGAAGGCTTGCATTACTGTCAGCTGAACTTTGGTAGGCATAGTTTTGACTGTTAAAGTAAATCAGTTGATGCTCAGATCTTCCCAAACAACTGGTTTGATGATAGACACTGCTTTAACCAGAGGTTGCGATCTTGTGAGAACGCTGGCTTAACACCCCAGCTGTTCAATCTTAACGTTAGCAGCAGGAGTAGGCCACAGTTAGTGGTGCTAATTTGCATTTGGAGGTCGCCTAGTGAAACCTCTTCCGTGATTGAATTCATAGTGTTTGAAATGGACAGTGGATTGTCCTCCACCAACAGGTTTATTTATGTTTCGAGGAAAGAAATTGTTGAGTCAGATTCCTATTTTACTTTGATGACAATAAAAACATTTTAAAATTCATAAAGGGAATCTAAAGGGTCTTTGGGGGATGAATAGTTCATATTTCCCCAGGATTAGTAGAAGTCTAGGTGCGGCTCTGCCAAAGTCTATCCAAATAGATCTATTTAAAAAAATACTAATTTTTTAAAAAAATTTTTATCTTTTGAATTTTATTTTTTATACATTAATGCATTTATGGGGTACAGTGTGCTGATTTTATATATAATTTGGAATGCTTACATCAAACTGGTTAAAGCAGTGGTGAAGGTTGCTATTGATACAGCTAACTCTCTTGCACTGGAATGTGGGTAACTAAAGCCATTATTTGGGCAATTTAAGAAAAATATGACTTTAAGGAATTATTCAAAATTCTTCCAATAATTTTATTTAATTAAAATAATATTTTTAATGTGAAGTAAAAAATGCTTCATTCTATTACTAACAGAATGCCATAAGTAATTAGCTCCTTTGAAACTGGATTCTGGGTATGACATTTATAACTTAACATTTCATTCGGACTAGCCTACAAAAATGAAGATGGCCTCTGTACTAAATTGAAGTATGACATATTCACTAATAGTTATTATGAGGATGAATGTGAATAATACATCTTTCAGGAATAATGCTTAAGCCCAGCGATCCTATGAAGTATTGTTTCCAGATTATAGAAAAATACACTGGAACTCAAATGGTAAGAAATTTGTCTAAGGCCTCGCAGTTGTAAATGACACACAGAACCAGAACTGAGCCCAAGTCTGCCAAACTCAAGAGTGCTTATGCTCAACTACGGAACAAGATTTTCTGTAAGAAAAGGGCAAAAATCAACAGTCAAATCCTTGGGAGAGAATACTTTTCTAGAATCTATTTATGCTTCTCATCAAGATTTTTTTTTTCCATGAAGAATTCTTTAATTCATAGAGCATTTCAATGAAGACGACAGGAAGGATGGCTCGGATTTTCATTCTTCGTATTTAACGTATTTTCAGCATTACTTTCATTCTGAAAATGAAAAATAATCTTTGAGAGAAAGAGGGGGAAACAAATCAAGGGAAATTAAATACTTTTTTTTTTTTGCATCCAGGCATCAGGGATCACTTAAAAATGCATTCTGATGTGAGAAACAAATTCAGTTACGTTCACGGCTCACAGGTGAGCTTATAGAAGATTTATATTTTTATCTGTTCTCATTCATTGGCCACAACATTATGTCCATTTTAAAAGGTCAGCGATAGAACACCTTAAACTCTCAAGGTATGGGGTAAATTGTGGTCTGTAGAATTTCCATTGCTGAGACTGATGCATAAATGAACCCATCACATGTAGCCTTGCCCTGTCTCATGTCACCAACGCGCAGGGGAGAAAGCTATAGATGCCGGAGAGGTGGTTGTCATGGAAACCAGCGGTTGCTCCTGCTGGTTTCAAGTCAATACAAAGTTTCTGTTAAAGTACCCACAATCCTGCAGGTGGAGATGTGATCGTAAAGCCCCAGCTTCTCTCCCTGTCCCTCAAAATAAGGGTATCAATCTTTTTCCCTTGTTCACAACTTTCGGTAGAAAGGAAGCTGCCACAGAAGTCCATGACCCCAGGTAATATGTATATGCTTAAAACACATTTGGGAACAAATGGTATACATCTAAAGCCAGTCCCATGGCTAGCAGACAAAAACATTTTAAAAGAAGGATTCTAGAAGGGGCAATGGAAAAGACAGACTTTATTCCTTTTACATTTTGTAGACCCATCTTTGCTTTCAAAAAGGTATTCGTGAATGAAAAAGATGAACGTATTTATAACCCGGGATCCTCTAAGAGGCTCTTCAGGGGCCTGGTTAGGAGCAAATGGATCTTGTCCCTTTCATCTACTTTGACTTCTCTTGTTCTGTCGCGAGTGTGAGGAGCTGTGAATGTACTAATAGCAAGAGGGCAAGGTTCCCAGAGACGCCAGAAGTAAGCTGCATCTTAATGCAAATACACTCAGGGCTGGCGCGACATCTAAAAAGCTACCTTGGATAATGCAAACCTTTCATGGAAGGTTTCTAGGGAAAATACACAATAGAAGAGGGACCATATTACTTGTTTTCTTTTAAAACTCCTCTGAAGAGTCTGTGATTGACGTCCATTTTAGTTCTGAAGTGGTTGGAGCCTTATGAAAGCAAGGAGAGCCAAGCAATGAGGCTCCCGATCCTGGCCTGAGGCTGACCACCACGTGGGACCAGTGGACAGAACCCTGTCCTGGGAGAAAATGGAGACCTCAGTTTGTGGTTCACATCTGTTTCCTTGTGGCTGTGCCTAGACTGGCCTCTTTCCTTTAAAAAAAACCAAGGATATCCACTGGCTAATTTGATGTAAATGTGGTGATGGGCACATTTAATGGCAGAGGACCTTTTTCCAGTTGATACGCAAATGTGATAGATATATTCTCAAAATGCTTCATGGCTGAGGGAAGGGCCATTTTCTTCCTCATTTTCTTCTTCTCAGGACATGAATGGATGGTGAGGCATAGGGGGTTAGGAGGAGTGAGCTGGGCTGTTGAGTCAATGTGGTCCTGAGGATTGGCTGTGTTTTGGGACTCTTCCTTCAAACTGTCTTCTCTTTTCTGTGGCCACTGTCACTGTATGATCCAGGCCACCATCATCTCATAGTGGGCTGCAACAATGACCTCCTAAGTCACCCCCCTTGATCCTACCACTTCCTCCATACAATTCCCTTTATTGCAGTCAGAGCAACCAAGCTGAAAGCTCACGAATTCCCTCTCACTTTACTTAGGAGAAAGCATGGAATCTTACCTGATCCTCTAGGCCAGAGGTTCTCAATCTGTGGGTTGTGACCCACAGGAGCTATATTAAAGAGTCATGGCATTAGGAAGGTTGAGAACCACTGCTGTAGACTGTCTACAGGCATCTCAGCTCTCACGACTTCTTGTTTTATACCATTCAGCTACTGAGGACTTCTCTCTGCTTTTCACTCTCTTTAATTCCAGGACCTGAGTGTTCCCCCTCTGTGTGGAATGTTCTTTCTCTCCTTTTAACACGTATCTTCTTTCTGGTCCCACTTAATCTTGTCAACTTCTGTTCATCTTTTGTGGTTTAAATGACAAGTCCTTAAAAACTGCTCTCCAAGTTAGGGTGCATCTAGCTGAATGTCTACAGAATTTATTAATTTTCTCAGGCTCCCTCAAGCACAGCTGGAGCAATTAGTTTAAGGTCTGTCCACCGAGGAAGAAATCCTCTGAGAACAGGTACCATGCCTTGCTTCCCGTACCTGGAGAGATGCTCGAAAAGTATTAGCAGGCGGTGCCCATAGCTCAGCGGGTAGGGTGCCGGCCACATACACCGCAACAGGTGGGTTTGAACCCAGCCCTGGCCTGCTAAACAACAACAACAAATAGCTGAGTGTTGTGGCAGGTGCCTGTAGTCCCAGCTACTCAGGAGTAGCAAGAGAATCACTTAAGCCCAAGAGTCAGAGGTTGCTGCGAGCTGTGACGCCATGACACTCTATGGAGGGTGATATGGTGAGACTCCGTCTCAAAAAAAGAGAAAGGATTTGCAGACTTTATGTTTGACTGACCATGGAGGCAACATCTGTGATGTTTTGGGCTGATTTGTGAATAAGCTACCAGACTGATCTTCTTCCTCTGTCATTTTCTTAAGTTTTTTATTTGTAGATGGTCTCAGAACCCCACATTTCATTTCCTTTTTTTAAAATTCCAAAACTACAGGGGTACAAATGTGCTTAGTTTCATGTACCAATTTTGTTATGCAGGAGTCAGAGTTGTAAGTGCACCCATCACCCAGATAGTGTTCATTGCTGGCGTTGGGTGGGTTTTTGCCCATCCCCACATTCACCCTCCCCTCTGCTTGATTTCCACTGAGTTTTACTTGCCTCTGTGCATGTGTGCTCATTAGTTAGATCCAGTGTAATGGTGAGTAGATGTGTTTGCTTTTCCATTCTTTAGATATTTCACTTAGGATAAATGTCTCTAGTACCATCCAAATTTTTGTAAAAGGCCTTCATTCATTCTTCTTCTTGGCTTCATTGTATTCCATAGTATACCTATACTATATTTTGTTAATACATTTATGTATTGATGGGCACATGGATTGATTCTTGTGAATTGTGCTGCAATAAACTCTTACATGCAGGTGTCTTTTTGATAAAATGACTTCTTTTCCTTTGCATAAATATCCAGAAGTGGGATGGCTGGATCAAAAGGTAGGCCTACTTTTAGTTCTTTGAGGAATCTCCCTACTGCTTTCCATAGTGATTGTACTAATTTGCAGTCCCACTAACAGAAAGGCAAGAAATCACAGACAACACAAATAAACGGAAAAACTTACCGTGATCACAGACTAATAGAATCAACATTGCTAAAATGTCCACACTACCCAAAGAGATTTACAGATTCAATGCAATCCCCGCCATAATACCAGGATCATATTTCACAGACCTAGAAAAAATAATTAATAACTCTGTGCTTTGTTGAGAACCAGAAAAGATCCCAAATAGCCAAAGCTATCTTAAGCAAAAAGAACAAATCTGGAAGCATCACATTAGCAGACTTCAAACTATACCACAAGACTTTAGTAACCAGAACAGCATGGTATTGGCACAAAAATAGAGACAATGGAACAGAACAGAGAACCCAGATGTAAAACCACTCACATGCAGCCAACTGATCTTTGACAGAGCTGACAACAGTATAAGTTGGGGAAAACAAGCCCTATTCAATAAATGTGCTGGGAAAATTGGATCGTCACATGCAGAAGAATGAAATAGCATTCATATCTCTCCCCACGCAGAAAAATTAATTCAAGATTAATGGATAAAAGACTTGAATGTAAGGCATGAAACCATAAGAACTCTAGAATAAAATGTTGGAAAAACTCTTATAGCTATCAGCCTAGGTGAAGAATTCATGAAGATGACCCCAATGATAGCAAAAACAAAAATAAATATTTATAAATGGGACTCAATTAAGTTAAAAAGCTGCTATGTAGCTAAGGGAACAATCAACTACTTGGCCATAAAAAAAAAAAAATAAAGTGAACTAGTACATTTTGTAACAACCTGGATGGAACTGGAGACCATTCTTCTAAGTGAAGTATGTGGTATCACAAGAATGAAAAATCAAACACCACATGTACTCACTATTAAATTGGAATTAATCAATTAACATTTATGTGCACATATGGAAATAACACTAATCAAAAATCAAGTAGATGGGAGGGGGAGGATGGGATGGGTACATTCACATTTAACAAGTACCATGCACACTGTGTGGGTGATGGGCATGCTTGTAACTTTGACCTAAATGATACAGAAGCAATTTCTATAACCAAAACATTACCCCCATAATATATGAAATAAAATTAAAATGGGAAAAAATATCCAAAAATAATAGATGCTGGAGAGGATGCAGAGAGAAAGGGGTCTTCTTTCTCTTGGCATATGTGGACCCTGATTTCTGGGCTTGCTTAGGGCACAATTATATCTATGGCAAATTTGACTTAATAAATTGTAAAAAACAATGGCTTTCAGATATATTATTTTGCAATGTTGACTTCTTTGTCACCAGAAAGCTAGATAAAAAGCAAAAAGACACAGTCGAACTTGCTTTTGGCATAGTGTAGGAAAAAAATCCACTCCATTTAATTTACTGAATTTGTTCCTTTAAAAAAAAAATCCATGAATTCAGACAATCCAGTTTGTGTGGACCCAGTGAGACAGGGATCAATATCTGGTTTCTGAGAGATGAGACTGTATATACTATAGATTCAAAACTGAAAATCCATGCAGTCAGCTACAATTCAAGGCAGCCACTGCAGGGCTGTAGGTCACAGAGAAGGGACAGTCTAATGACACTAGTGTCCTAATTCCATGTTGGAATGAAAATGGAAGAGAAGGTGGCCTACCCCAGCATTCCCTTGTGACTGGGAAATTGAAGAAAAGAGAAGTTATCCACAACACAGATTTTATTAATCCCAGACAGAATATGCTCATTTTAGATGAGTTGGAAAATACAGAAAGGTAAAGGAACAGAAAAAAAAAATTGTTATTATAAAGCTATCACCCAGAGGCCATTCCTGTAAAAATGTTGGCATGTGATCCTATGATACTTTGGACAGTGTTTGCACAATTGAATTTATACTAATTCATATCACTGTTTCCCTTAATGGTATAAAACAAGCATTTCCTTCTATAGTTAGTCAACTTGAGTTTTCATAGCTGTAAACATTTTATTGCTTAGGTGTGCCATATTTTCTCAAGCATTCATTTTTTGGGAACTTTGGGGTGTGGCCAGTTTTTTCACTATCATTAATGAAACTGTAGCGAATACGTATGAACATACAAAGTGGGTAGATGTTTTGTTCTGTGTCTACAACTCTGATTGTTTCTGTCAAATAGATTTCTAGAATTACTATGATTGAGCCATAAAGATAGAAACAATTTTTTAAGGTTCTTGGTGTGCACAAACAAAATGGACTCTTAATTTGCATTCCATCACATTTAGGAACGGCTTTTGATACTCCGTTTCCCTCTCCACGGCACATGCCCATTTGTTAACAATTGTCGGCAAAGTTTTGTAATGTTCTTCCTATAGTCACATTTTCTTGTTATTTTTTTCCCCTACATCTACTCAGTATTTTCCTGGATTTGTGAATGAGATTTTCTTCCTTTTTATTTTCTGTTATCCTCTGTGTATTTATTTTGCTTTCTACTATAGATTATTTATTGGAAAATGTTGGCAGAGAAGAAAAGGAGGTCTATAGAGATATGTATCAGTGTCTGACTCCTCTTTGAAAATTAAGGTGGGTCTTTCCTTCCTCAACACTACGATGGGAGAAGTCAGTGGATATTTCATAGCAGAGGGTGGGGAGCCAATGGAGATGCTTGAAAAGGATAGATGAGTTTATGACCAACATTTCTTAGAAATTTACCCCCCCCCCCAGTAGAAGTTGAGTGGCAAGAGGTTTAGCTATAGGGAAAAGGGAGGCTGGAGGGAAGGATGGGTGCAAAGATAGATGGGGTGGGGGGGCAAGGTGGGTGAGGAAGTGTGTGCTGGGTAACCCCAACCTCTGCAAAGTAGACTGATGGCTGGGAGGGTAGAGGATATTTTGGAATTGAGAGTGAAAGAAGAGTAGGGAATGACCACCAGGAACACCGTGATAGGGACATCACCAAGATTCCCTTCACGTCAACTTCCTGAAGCGTAGATCAAATCAGAGCCTGCTCAGGGCTGTCCACTGCTGTGGGTCTGACCCCAAAGCCAGCTACAGCACACTTTATTTTAATGGAAACAGAACATGGAAGATTGAACACAAGCCTGCATTCAAATGCTACCAGACATCTTGTGGGAAACTAAAAAATTTATGAATGCTTTAAATTAGCAAGGGTTGGGTAAGTTGAGCACACCCTGAATTTGTTATTTTCCTTTTCTTTTGGGGCTAATGGCAGGGAAAAGATACTTCTTAAATTTCTTCTCCCTGATGGTGGTTCTTTCTGAGCCTCACAAATCTTTTAATAAGAAAATAACCGATCAGTATAAAAGACTCTCATTGTCTGTGGTGAGTGCCAACATCCAGCACCTCAAAATTTAATCTGCACAATTCCTGGTAATATTTTATTCGTGCTTACCAGAGAGGTTATGAGGGCATTGTTAATTGCATGATTTTTCATGTGTTCAAATATGTACACCCCCCCCCAAGTGTTCTCTGACTTGGAGAACTTGTTGTTTCTTTTTACCTTTTTTTTTCCTTGTAAATTTTTTTTAGACTTTCAGTTTGGGCTCTTGTCTAAGAATTTAAAATTTAAGGTCCATTAGGCATCATTCATCTGTAAGATGAATTCCATATTTCAACTATTGATTCCATTGTGGGTGAACATTAACCCGGTTTAGGTGAGCACTGGCTAGTGTCCTGAAGACGAGTTACATTATTCTTTCAACAGAGGATGAAAATGGAGGGAAATATCTTCATTTGAACAGCTTGGAGGGAAAATGTTTCATATATTAAGGGCTGCTATATGTAATACCTGTAGTTTTCTGATAAGCGAAATGAAAATAAGTCTTCTCCATGATATTGATCCAATGGAATACATTTTGTAATTCTAAGCCCATTTGCCTTTGAATGATGCCTTCTGGGTTGTAGATATTTTTCAAACCAGGGACATTTTATGACTGTGAATAGCAAGTAGATATCATTTTTTGTAGTGTATTTGCCAGAAATTGTGAAAAAGTTGTTAAGGGAAGATTGTGGCTCCATTATGGCCCTGAGAAGAACATCGACAGCTTCTGTCTCTGGTAATATCTACACCTCAGGCTGTCTTATACATATGGATATGTGTTGTTAGTGAGCTGTCTACTAACCAAC
>NW_003852406.1:5830013-5900103 GCF_000181295.1 Otolemur garnettii
TTTTTTTTTTTTTTTTGCCAAAACACTGGTTTTTGCTCAGTTCTTATCCTTATGTTCTCTATGCATTTTGCTTGAGGCTATTTTTTCCCAGGTTACATAGTATCTGTGACATTGCACTATCCTAAATTTATCCCTCTCTTTTTAATTGTTTCTTCTTTGCCTCCCTCGATGGTTTCCTCTACACGTATTGCCTAAATGTGAGAATCCACACCAAGGATCAGGGGTGGTCTTCTGCCTTTTCCCTTCTTAATTCTCTGCGTTGGTGATCTTCAGTCTCTCAACTTCTAGCAACATCTTTATCTAGACACTGGTTCAAGAGCTCTCATTCTATACCTCTTGGGAATTTCCACTTAGATTTTTCCATCAGTCTTCAAACTTATCTAAAACCTGTTGCCTTCTACTCCAAACTGGTGTTCCTGCCGATGTTTCTCTTTCATTTACCATTCTTTTGCTCATTTACACTTTGGTCTTGCAGCCAACTTTGGCTTTTCCTTTTCTATATATATTTTTTTTTTTTTGCAGTTTTTGGCCAGAGCTGGGTTTGAACCCGCCACCTCCGGCATATGGGGCCGGCGCCCTACCCCTTTAAGCCACAGGTGCCGCCCTCCCTCCTTTTCTATATTCTTTTCCATCCTTTCCCGCATCTAACCGGTCACTATTTGTCCTAATTCCATTTCCAGTAACTCTGTACAATCTCCACTGTCAGACCTCATATTTGGATTGTTATAGTAACCATAATAAAATTGATTGAGATAAAACCTTTTTCTCACTGCTATAGGAGTTTTTCTTTCCCCCATAAGAAGATGAAAACCTAGTTTCTGTGTTCTCTGCCTCAGGAACTTGTGTGAAGGGGAGTGAATATGCAAAAAGGGAAGTTTCCAGATGGCTTCCAACTAGGATATTGTTTACAAAAGCCTAAAATCATAGAGCAGCATTATTTTGTATCATTTCAGAGGGTTAAGGGAGATAGAGGAGAATGATTACATTTGGGGGATAGAAGTGGGCCAAGCTAAAGAGGAGGGATGTTCTTTAGAGAATTCCTTTGGAGGCAAGAAAGAGTATAAGGTTTAGAAAGTTCTGTATAGTCAGAACCATCACTCTGCTTTCTTTCAGCGGAGTTACTGGGACTTTTGATGGGAGGGGCTGGGGTGATGGGTGGGTTAGACTTTAAGAGTTATTGTCTTAGGATCAGTAGCCATCAAAAGGTCCCACTTTGGGGGACCTGTCTTCCAGGAAGCCTGCAAGCTTCGAAAGTGGGCTCATTCATTGTAACAGGGTGGTCTGAAGTCTGGAGAGTCCTTTCTTAAATTCTTTGTATAGAGCATAGGGCACCCCCAGAAGTCTGGCTTTACTTTAGGGAGGGATATTGCATAGGATGTAGGCTGAGCTGTTGTAACAAAGAGACCCCCACATAGAGAGGCTCAAACTAGTTAGAAGTTTCTTTTTTCTGTCTCTCATAACAGTCTGGATGTAGGTTAATTGTTCACATCTGGTAAGCAGCTGGCTTTGCACCACAAAGTCATTCAGAAATCTTTGTTTCTTCCATATTAATATCTTACCATCTACTAGAACAGGATTATTAAATCTTATGTCATGACCCTCTTGGGCAATCTGGTGAGGTACATGGATTCTGTCTTAGGAAAATGGACCCTTTGAAGGTTTCAGCCCCAGCATAAGGACCCCTGTCCTGGAGTGTTGAACCTGGGTCACTTCCATGTGTGTTCCAGTCCTAAAAGAGAAGTCCAGGGCAAGCAATCTTGTCTTCATGGAGGTGACATCACACTCATCATTTCTTCTCACATTCTATTGGCTTGAATTTAGTTTTACGGCTGTCCCTCACTTTAAGAGAAGTTGGGCAGGGGGGTCTGTAATTAGATGGCCATGGACCCAGATAAAATCGAGAGGTTTAACTACGAAACAGAAGAAGAAGAGAATAGAGAAATACTTTGTGCCCTCGACTGGAATGTAGGATTCCCAAAAGTAGGCCTGAAATTCAATTTCTTACTAGCCAGGCTCAGAAGAGATTGTGAGACTTAAAGAGGATTTTTGTGAGGATTAGTTACAGTGTGTTCAAGTGGTTGGTAAGAGTAAATGCTCAATAAAATTCACTGAAGCCAACTTGCATGTGACCAGGGTCTGGGGGTGCTTAATAAACCATGGGAGATAATATATTGGATTTTCTCTGACAAGAAGGGATCAAAGAGATTTGTTTAAATTAATTCATTCATTTTTTAATTCAACAGATATTTACTGAGATTGGGTTATATGCCAGACACTGTTTTGTTGGTGGAGAAATAACCGTGAACAATAACAGATATTACCTCTTTGGTCTCAGGAATCTTTCATTCTACTCAGAGGAAATAACAATAAACAAACAAATCCTATACAAAGAGACAATGGAGGTAAAGTTTATGTTGGAAATGCTTTGGTAGGCAGATTTCTAAGAGGGTCCCCAAGATTCCCGTCCCTGGTCATACCCCCTGTCTAGTCACATCTGCTTCCCCAGAATGTGAAAGGGACCTATAACCATAATGAGAGGTCCTTCCTATGATTAGTTTGTGCTACACGGCAAAGGTAAAAAGATTTTGAAGATGTAATTAAGGCCTCAAATCTTGATTTTTAGTTAATCAGAAGGGAGATTTTCCTGGATAAGCTTGACTTAGTCAGGTAGAATCCCATGAAAGGGAAACTAGACCCTTCTTGAGGCTAGAAATTCTCCTGCTGCCCTTGGAGAAATAAATAGCCATACTGTAAATGGCCTGTGGAAGGAACCACCTTTCACGGACCTGAGGGAAAACTCTGAGAGCTGAGAGTAGCCCCAACTTTTAGCTAGCAAGAAAATAGGGATCATACTCATAGAGCCACAGGAGATGAATTCCTTGAAAAACATGAATGAGTGTAGAAGTGGATTCTTCCCCAGTCAAGCCTTCTGATAAGAATGCCACTTAGCTGACACCTTGATCACACCCTTGGGAGACCTTGAGCAGAGAACCCAGCTAAGTTGGGCTGACACAGAAACTAAGCAAATAATCACAAGCTGTTTTAAGGCATTGAGTTTCTGGTAATTTGTTATACAGCATAGAAAACTAACACACATACTATTTTAAATAGGGTGGTCAGGAAAGGCTTCTTGATAAGGATCTTGAGTGGAGATATGAAGTGAGGAGAATACCACAAGGATGTCTAGGGGAGGAGCAGAGGAGTGATCACTCTTGTGGGTATGCAAAATAGCCCAGGGATTGGAACATTAGAGAAGGAGGCTCCAGGTAAATTGAGAGGAAATGGATACTTTGACAAGAGGGTGATGGAGGAGGGCATCAGATTATGGACTTATTTAAAAGGTAGAGCCAACAAACTTTGCTAAGGGATTTGATTCTGAATGTGACAGGAGCAGCATTAAAATGAAAGCTCCAGAATGCAGCCCATTTACTGTGATGGGAAGACTGAGGGTAGGGGTGGATTTTTGTGGGGAGAAGCAGTCCCAAGGGGGAAGTCAAGAGTTTGGCTGTGAATATGTAAAACTTGAGATGCCATCCAGGTGAATTTTCCAAGGGGGCAGTTGTATAACAAGTCTATAGTTTAGGAGAGAGATTCAGAATGGAGTTAAAAATAAAAAATATCAGCATATACATGATATTTAAACCAGAAGACTGGAAGAGATAATCAAAGATAGAAAAATAATAGAATATTGGCCATGAAAGTTACCTTAACGGATTGTCATTTTATACCTGAAGAAACTCCAGTGCAAAGAGGTAAAATGATATTAGGCACATACCTAAGAGCACAGGAGTAGTTATTCTCAGAGCTTAAGTAAAACCCAGGGATTTTGATTTCCCAGCTCAGAAAAATTTTTTTTCCCAAAGATCACAGGTTTCTTTTCTTTTGCTTGCCTGGAGTATTTCCTACACCTGAGAAAGAGCCTTACAAAATCAACAAAGCTCAGCTTTTTTCCTTTCAGGGGGTTGCAAGTTTCAGGTACAGACTTCTGAGACTTTTCCCTTTCCTTGGGTGTCACCCCAGTAGATGCTGATACGATTTGATGGCTATGGGAGGCCAGGGCAATGTAACAAATGAAATGTATGCTGTGATGTCTGTAAACCTCACCCCATCAGATTAATAATGGAAAGCCTCCCATCAAAGCCTTCCTTGTGCTCAATAGCCTGTAGCACATTTGGACTCATCAATAGATGTTCAACAATATTACAACTTGCTTAAATCTTGGTGAAGTAGTGTTATGTACTATTGCTATTGACTTGCCTTTTCTAATTACCACCCAAAGGTGACGGATGAGATAGCTCTAATGGCCTCATTCTTGGAGAGTGAGTGGCTTTGAGTCTCAACTCATTGTATCTTAGCTGTTCTGAGGGACGAGAGCCCCATTGGTGGAAGGTGATCATCTTGAGTAAGGCAACCATGTGGGGGCCCAGGTGATGTTTTACAGGGATACCTCTGTGTCTGCTTTGAAGCTAGAAGTTTTAGAGTCTGTGTGAGGATGTACAGCATGGTCATTGCAGGAATTCTAAGGCACATGGAACTAGCCGCAGCCAGCTTCTGAAGCAGTCCACAGCCTAAGTCAGCAGAAAGCATAGCTTTCTTCATAGCCCCACCCTCCACCTTGAGAACTCAACAAAATTTCTATTTTTTTTTTTTTTTTTTTTGGATACAGAGTCCCACTCTGTCACCCTAGGTAGAACATCATGGTGTCATAGCTCACAGCAACTTCAAACTCTTGGGCTCAAGTGATTCTCTTGCTTGAGACTCCCAAGTAGCTGGGAGTATGGTGGCTGCCACAATGCCCAGCTAGTTATTCTAATTTTAGTAGAGATGGGGTCTCACTTTTCTCAGGCTGGTCTTGAACTCCTGAGCCTGGGCAATCTACCTGCCTCAGCCTCCCAGAGTACTAGGATTACAGGCATGAGCCAGCATGCCTGGCCTTAATTTCTATTTTAAGCTTTTATTTTGCAGGGTTGGCAGAAACATAATCCCCCTTCCCTTTCTTGTAATGGAGTGTAAATTTGGAGGGGGCCATGATTTGTGACCCATGCATAGTGGGGTTGCCCATGGACTCTGACATCTCTCAACACATTTATCTCCTGAGTTATCCATTTCCTTTATATCTGGTCCTCTGACTTTGGTCCCCACATGGGTACCTATGAGACTTTCCTTTTTCCTTTTGTGGCTTCTATAAATCTATTGGCTCTCTGCTACTCTCCTGCATGGTCATTATTCCACTCCTGTTTTGCTGTCCAGGAACATGGAGATCTTTGGGGGCTTCCTAAGGTGTTGGCTGCCTAGAATCACTGTGTATCCTGCCCTCTCTTTTCCCTGAGCTCTGCTGGGGCCCTGGTTTCTAATAAGGATCAACATTAAATTTTATCACTTTGGAAGCTGCCTCAGTTTTTATCCCATCTCTCTCCAACAATTTTTTTTTTCAAGTCTAGAGTCCTCTTCAACTCTCTCAAAGTTTAGTCTTCTGGAATTCAGAGGTACAAAGACCCCCCTTTATAAAGTTCACTCTGAAACAATAAGCATAGAGCAGTCTAGTTGCTGGATTTGTGGAGGGAGTGATGGAATAAGAAATGGAAAAATGCCAGGAGATGGGAAAGTGATTTGCTAATATAAAAGCAATCATACCAAGACAGGATACTACTAGATGTCAGACTTCCTTTTCCTCTTCCAGGTCTCTGAGCAGCATTCTGATAATTGGACACCAGTTCCTGTCCATGACGGTAGAGGTTATGATCAGTCACTTAGAAGTAGACAAAAGTATTTGAAGAAGATAGTGCCTCTTGAGAATCCTTCCTAATTCTTTCATTGTATATTTGTAATTTGGTACTAATTGAACAGATCAAGTAATAGCTCTTTCTTCTGCATTCCCATCATGCCTTATTTTCTTTTATCTTAAAGTTCTTGAGGGGTAAGAATTGTTCTCTTTTGTCTCGTGTATCTAGCATAGTATTAGTATGCTACCTAATAGGTACTCAACACAAATGCGTGTTATGTAACAGGTACTCAGCACATTTGTTATGGTCAATTACTATGATCCCAAGAAAAGAAAACTCAGAAATAAAGTTCATCAACATAAAAGGCTATGATTTTCATTGTCATTCATTTAATTATTTTATTTACTTTTTTATTCATTAAATATTTATGGAACATTATGATGTTTCAGGATCTATGCTAGCTCCTCAAGAGAAAGAGTCAGTAAGACACATCCAATCGGTTTCGATATGTAGAATTGATCTATGTCTTAACTGACTTGATTAGCTGCCTAGGATACCATAGTTTAATAAGTATCTTAAAGATATTCGAGTTGTTTCTAATCATTAATCATTGCAAATAATGCTGAAATGAAGAACCACATGTAAATATCACTTAATACAAGTACATGTATGTCTGTAGGATAACTTGCCAAATTGTCCCCTGGACTACTCTATTCAGTAATATATGAGAATTCATATCTACTTTTAAATGTCCCAACCTTGGTTTCTGTTAGCCATTATTCTAGGATCTTTCTTAATCTGCTTATCCTAAGATTCAGGGACATCTTTCCCCTCCATTTGTAATTTACCAGAAACCTGAAATTCTATGAAGTGAGCCACCACTTTCTGAAGTGTGTCCTGTGGAACAGTAGTTCTGCAAGATGTTATGGAGTCCTGAGGTCATATAAGTACCACACACCGTGTCTGCTTCTGGTAGAGTCGCAGTGCAACTTAGAACAATAGAGAAACTTGTCTTATTGCATTTAATCCTTAATCCTGTTATTCCCCACATTTATCTGGACCCAACTTAAAAAATACTTACTAACATCTCTTATAACATGAATACACATGTACATGTGCATATACCCATATGTGTACATACACATACACACTTTGAGAAACCTTGGAAGGTTAATACCTTCCTCAAAAACTTTAGATGTTTTCAGAAAGCACTTTCATTTTAAAAAACTCCCCCAAACCCAGCACTATAAAAAAAGTCAAAAAATTTATGAAAAAATTGAATTTAAACACCCAGACGACCTGAGATTTACTACCGAATTATTCAAGCAATTATTTGTGTAATCATGGGTATAGCCCAAATGTCATCATTTTAAATCTGCTTGAATCCAGCTACCTTTCAACCAAAAGTTTAGTTTTTATTAGCTTCACCTTTTGTGTTTGCCTTTATAGGGTTAAGCCATATTATTTCCCATGATGACTCCCTTGTTATTTGCTCTTTTCATAGATGCTGGCTTTCTAGGTTATGTGAAACTTAGATTTAAGTTGACGTTTATTCCACCTTTACTCAAAAAATTATCCCAGTCTTATGCAGAATAAAATAAACTTGTCCAGTTTCTGTTGTCAACCGTCTTTCTATCCAGACAGCCATCCTCCACTTCGTCTATCAACACAGTTATTGAACATGGATGCTAGCCATTGAGCTAAATGCCACAGGAGACATAAGGGTGAATATACATACTTTCTGACCTATTTCAGTTGGCATTTTAGCTTAGGAAGTGAATCTGTCTGGCTGAAGAGAGTAGAGCTGCTGCGTGGGGCCACACAGAGAGTGGCTGTGTAACTCCAGGAGGGATCTTCTACATAGTTATGCTGTATGGTAGTTGCCTATAGAGTTGGGACACATAGAGGCCCTGCACTAGGGGTTGGTACTTGGGCACCATTTTAGCACCTCTCTGCTGGAGTTTTGACCTGGCTCTAGAAAATCATTTGCTAATGGAGTTAGAGTGGGAGACATAAATAGTTTCTGGTCTGAACAATAGAATAAAAAAGTGACCATCTCAGATCCTAGATAGTAAAATAATAAGAAGAAACTATTATGAATAAATTTATAGCAAAACATTTGAAAATTTAGTTGAAATGGACATAGTCTCAAAGAAATGCTATTTATCAAAAAGATATAGGAAGAAAGAGAAAATCTGAATAATCTTTTTTTTTTTTTAGACAGAGTTTCACTATGTTGTCCTCAGTACAGTGCTGTGGCGTCACAGCTCACAGCAACCTCAAACTCTTGGGCTTAAGCAATTCTCTTGCCTCAGCCTCCCAAGTAGCTGGGACTACAGGTGCTGGCCACAACACCTGGCTATTTTGTTGCTGTTGGCCCGGGCTAGATTCAAACCCGCCAGTTCCGGTGTATGTGGCTGGCACCCTAGCCACTGAGCTGCAGGAGCCAAGCCAGTCTGAATAAACTTTTAACTATTAAGAAAATTGAATTCATAATTAAAGCTTTCCCCACAAAGAACACTCCAGATCTGATCAAAAATTGTATCAAACATTCAGGAAAAAATTGGCTCCAATCTTACACAAAAGAAAGAAAGTTCCATATACCTTTTATAAGTCAAGTATAAAGCCTATCTCACAGATCCAGAGAAGTGTGAAAAAGACCTTATCAAAATGTTACAAATCAAATTCATCAACTTATAAAAAGAATGGAAAGATTGGTTTAGCATCTGAAATCAAGGTAATTAACTTAGAATAAATGATAAAAAGTCTGACCATTTCAATAGGTTCAGAAATTGCATCCAATAAAATTTAATATTGGCTCATAATAAGAACATTTAGCAAATTGGAAATAGATAAATATTTTCCTAATATGATAAAGGATATCTACAAAAGATCTACTATAAATCTATACTTAATGGTTGATGCCTTTCCTTTGAGATTAGATGTAAAAATAAAGATCCTCAGTGTCACCATTCCTCTTTAACATTATATTAGAAAAAGGGCAAAAAGCCAGGAAAAAACAAGGAAAAAGGTATAAATATTGGAAAGGGAGAGATAAAGTTGTTATTCAAAGATGATTTTATGGAGGAAATCCAAAAGACACTACAGATACATTATTATAATTAACAAATGACTTTGGCAAGGTCACTAGTTAAAAGGTAAAAATTGAAAGATTAATTGTATGTCTATATGTCTGTTATATCAGCTAGAATATGGATAAAATATATCATTTAAAATAGCACAAAATATTAAATATCTAGGGACAGATGTAAGAAATAATGTGTAAGACATCTATGGAGAAAACTACAAAGCATAACATAAAAATTAAAAATAAGATATAAATAAGTGGAATAAAAACGATGTACATAAATTTGAAGATTCAATATAACAAAGATGTTAATTCTGCAAAAACGAATCTTTTTAATTCAATCCCAGTAAAAATCCCCATCTCTATAAAAAAGCTCATCTTTTTGGTGGAACTAAATTGATCCTAAAATTTATATGAGGCTGGCGCAGTGGCTCATGCCTGTCAAGGCTAGCACTTTAGGAGGCCAAAGTGGAATGATTGCTTGAGCCCAGGAGTTCAAGAGCAGCCTGGGCAAAATAGCAGGAATTCATTGCCATAAAAAAATGAAAAAAATTAGTTGGGTGTGGTGGCATGTGCCTGTAGTCCCAGCTACTCAGGAAGCTGATTTGAGGTTGCTGTGAGCTATGATGGTACCACTGTACTTCAGCTGGGCAACAAAGCAAGACCCTGTCTCAAAATAATAATGATGACAAAAATTATATGAAAATTCAAAAGGTCACAAATACTCAAGGCACCCTTGAAAAAGTACAAGTCTGATGACAATGTAGTGTAAGCAAAGAAGAGTGGAATATGACAGAAAGGTCGAAACAGATCACGTATACATGAAGGTTAAATGTGTGACAGAGGGGGCACTGCTAAACAGTCGGGAAAGCTCAATCTGATCAGTAAATTATGCTGAGCAAATGGATTATAAACATGGGAAAAGGAAAACTTGACCCCTTTATCACACCATACCCCCAAATCAATTATAAGAAGGTGTGGACTTGAGAGGTAAAACTGTTACATTCCAGACCTGCAGTTCCCAACCTTTTAGGCACCAGGAGTGGTTTCATGGAAGACAATTTTCCCACACACCAGGGGGCAGGAGGATGGTTTCAGGATGATTCAAGCGTATTGATCGATCTTCACCTCAGATCATCAGGCCTTGGAGTCTCATAGGGAGCACGTGACTTAGATCCCTTGCATGTGTGGCTTACAGTAGAGTTCAATTCTCTTTTGTTAGAAAGTGCTTTGACTATCTTTTACTCTGTGCCCATATAATTTTATTAATGTTATAACAATTTCATCTCTTTAATGAAACTTACCATAATTCCTTCTATAACGTTATGCTCTTTTTCATTAATAGCCTTTATCAGATTTCCACATATTCCATATCCAATTGGTTTCAAACAGATTCTCTCCATTCTATTTTTATTTGCTTATTCATTTACTTATTCATTTTTATTTCAAAAATGTTATGGCATACAAGTGTTTTTGTTACATGGGTGAATTGTATCATGTTGAAGTCAGGGCCTTTAGTCTACCTCTCACCAGAATAGTGTACATTATACCCAGTGGGTATATTTTTCTCCCTCACCCCTTCCCACCTTTCCCCCCTTTTGTTTCCAGTGTCCATTGCATTTCTTTATGGCCTATACATCCCTTGTTTAGCTCTTACTTATAAGTGAGAATATGTGGTATTGTTTTTCTATTCCTGAGATACTTCACTTAGGATAATGGGCTCCAGTTCATCCAAGTTGCTGTAAAAGATATTATTTCATTCCTTTTTATGGCTAAGTAGTACTCCATGGTACATATGTGTGTGTATATATGTGTATGTGTGCACGTGTGTGTACATATACACACACACATATATGCATATATACACACATATATATACATACATAAATACATATCTGCACACACACACACACACACAACTATATTTCCTTTACCCACTCATCAGTTGATGAGCACATTTCCACATCTTTGCAATAGTAAATTGTTCTGCGATAAATACTTGTCCTTTATAAAATGACTGCTTTCCTTTGGGTAGATACTCAGCAGTGGGATTTCTGGATAAGCCTAGTTTCAGTTCTTTGAGGAATTTCCACTTTTTGCCTTCCATAGCTGTTGTACTCATTTACATTTCCATAAACAGTGCGTAAACAACCGTACCAACATCTACATATTTTTAACTTTTTATAAATAGCAGTTCTGACAGGGGCAAGGGGTTATCACATTGTGGTTTTTATTTGCATTTCCAATATTAGTGATGTTGAGCATTTTTTCATACATTTGTTGGTCACTTGTCTATCTTATTTTGAAAAAAATCTGTTCATGTCTTTTTTTATTTTTAAATTTTGATTTAATTAATTTATGTTTTAATATCAGATTAATATGAAAGTACAAACGACGAGGTGACAATGTTTGCGTTTGTTGGGTAAGGTCCGTGTTGTAGTTGTGCCTCTCACCCAGGAGGAGTGCCGGATACCCTTACATTGTGCCCGTTAGATGAGAGAACACCCATCCCCTTCCTCCTCCCACTCCCCCCAACTTGAATTAAATTGAGTTTTTCTCTTGTGGGGGTATGCATTAGTTCATCTACTTTTGTCTACTTTTTAAAAAAATTTTTTTTTTTACTAAATCATAGTTGTGTACATTAATGCAATCATGGGGTACAGTGTGGTGTTTTCATATACAATTTGAAATACTCTCATCAAACTGGTTAATGTGGCCTTCATGTCATTTTCTTAGTTATTAAGACATTCATACTCTGCTTTTAGAAAGATTCACTTGTACCCTTGTAGGATAAACCATAGAGGTGACCCCACCAATCACCCTCCTTTTTTAATGTGTTTTTTTTCTTGTTGATTTGTGTGAGCTCTTTGTAGATTCTGGATATTAGTCCTTTGTCAGATGCATAATTTATGAATATTTTCTTTCATTTTGTAGGCTGTCTGCTTACTCTGTTGATCATGTCTTTTGCTGGCAGAAGCTTTTTACTTAATTAAGTCCCATGTACTTATTTTCATTCTTGCTCTATGTCCTTTTGGGGTCTTCTGCATGCGGCTACTCAACCTTCCCAGGACCATGTATTGAACAGGGTGTCCTTTCCCAGTGTATGTTTTGTCAAAAATCAGGTGGCCATTCTTTTTTAAAGTGATACTTGGATATTCCCCCTCTCTGTATCCCCATTGCCATTGATTCAAGCATTCTGGATCTTTAGCCTGAAATGTTGTATTAACATCCTCATTGGATTTCGCTCAATCATATACCATTCGTTCGGTTTTTTGCTCCATGTTTGTTGAGCACTTACTGTGAGAACAAGATCTTGGGTGAACAACAAAAGATAAAACATGGTCCTTCTACTCAGGAACCTTTTGCCTATTGAAGAAAAAGAAACATGAAAACATAAAATTACATCACGATATGATAAGTGCTTTAATAGCGATGTATATAAGATGTTATGGGAGCCCAAAGCAGGGACTGAAGAATTTTGAGTGGGAAGCCAGGGAAAGATTCTCAGAGAAGGTGACATTTGAATGGAATCTGTGAGGAGAGAGTTTTTCACTGGATGGCAAGAAGAGGGGCAATTCAGGGGGAAGAAATAACCTGAGTAAAGTCAGGGAGATGTGAAAGCACCTTCCTTCCCTTCCCCATCTGTGGTTTCTAGCACATAGTCCTCAAGTCATTTTTTATAATGAGAAGGTGAATATGCAACGTGCTGCTAAAACCTTTAGTGACCCTTTAGTTTCTTTGTAACAGAAAACAAACTACTTGGTTTCAAAGCATTTTCCAGTTTTCCTTCTTATTTATTTTTTTTATTAAACGAAAGCTGTGTACATTAATGCAATCATAGGGTACAGTGTGGTGTTTTCATATACAATTTGAAATATTTTCATCAACCTGGTTAATATAGCCTCCATGTCATTTTCTTAGTTACTGTGTTAAGACGTTTATATTCTACTTTTAGAACGATTCAGTTGTACCCTTGTAAGATGAACCATAGAGCTGATCCCTCCAATCACCCTCCCTCCACCCATCTCACCGTCCTCCCCTCCTAGTTTTCCTTCTTAGAACTGGGCTTTGGGATCATTAGGTTAATTTGGCTAAGGCGAAAATTCATTTCTTAGAAACGCCTTCATGTCTGGTTCCTGGTTAGAGTTGTTCAAGGGAAGAACTTGAATGAGATTTAGAAGGTTGGTGGAAGCAGCAGTTGTTAATCTTGGAAGTTGGTCCTGGTCAGATATAGAGCCTGACCTGTTCCAGCTGGTCCTTGCTTGCCTCCACTCAGCATCTGGCTCTTCCCATTTGCTGCCTTGTTGGCTAGTCGTGGCCGCAGCCGCTGCAAGACTCTTGATTATGCATGTGTAGTGCTAGTGGCTCTGTAGAGACAGAGACTTTCTGTAGTTCTCCTACAAGCTCTTCCTTTGTGGTTTCACTCTGGTGGTTGGATGAATCGGTTTCCTGGATTTTTGCTGCAAACTCCGACTTGTCCTCCTTTGCCAGGGCTCTAGGAGGACTAGATACTGACTTTTCCTCTGACCCCAGACAATCACTTCCCCAGCTCCTCCCACCTTTGTGTATAGTCCAATCCTAAAATAACCCTGACTCACACTGGAAGGTTTCTTGAATAGCTCATAAACCTTGACTAAAATACTCCCTTCCTCTGCTCCCCCTCTTTAGCATGGCAAACTCTTGGGTTTTTCAAGGTTCATATGTTTTCCATTGTGAAAACATCTAGAACCTTCCTCCTTGCCAGTCTTGCACAGTGATTCTAAGATACTTTGGATGCTATATTTCCCACTTATACCACAGTTTGGTGTTTGTTGATCCATCCCCACTACTATATTTAAGGTAAAGGAACAATGTGTTTTGCTATATTTCCTGTTGTTCCCTGTTCTTCGACCTCCTGTCTCATGTAGTACTGTGAACAGCTCTAGTAATTGATTTGAGCTTATTGACTTGCACATATATCAGTTGCTTCCAAATCCATAAGGATTTGAAAAGCCTCAGTTAGGAGGATTCGTAGTTGAGAATTGGTTGATGTTATAGGTAAAAAGTTGGGAAAATGAGGAAGTGGATGGACACACAAAATATTTTGACTATTTTTTATGAGACGAAAATAAAATACAGTAGATAGAATGTTTGCAAGTTGACCACCCAAAGGACTAATAAACTGGTGAACCTACGGAGGTGGTCAAGACAAAGAACTGGGCGTATGGCACTGATCCGTACATGTGGTACATGTTCAGTCTATGAAAATGAGGTCAACTTAAGGAGGTGGTCAATGTAGGGAGGTGGTCAACTATGGAGGTGCTACTGTAGTAAAATGAGCACCCAGAACAAAGAGAACACCAATGACATATATTAGTCAATTACAAAAATCACGACAGTTAATTTCTATTTGCCACTCCTTGGTACTCAAAATTATTTTCTGATTCCCTCAATCATTGATTTAACACTTTAATAATGGATTCAATGGTCTCCTCTTTTCTCCATGTAATGTGCATGTTGAAATTCTTCCCTTTGCATCTTTGCCACTGTTACAGTATTTAGTGCCTTTTCTGATGGCATAAAGTTGCTCCCTCTCATCTCCCATATCCTACTCATATTCCAGAATGCAAAGTAATATAGATATTCAAGATGGAGAAAAGTGAAAGAAACAAAAACTAAAAAATAAGCAAACCCGGAACCTTCGGGGACGTTTTACTTAACGTTTTTGCTCTCACTGAGTGGGTATTTCCCCCTCCCTATCCCTAAGACACACAGACTTAGAAACTTTCTCTGCTCACCAGCTTTATACCAGAGCACGCTCAGCTTCCACACTCACACCTGTGTTTCCTGCCTTCCAGCAGGCACACAGGAGGGCAGTTCTGAGACCAGGTTTTACCTTCTTTTAACGTCCTAAGAGAGAGAGAGAGAACATTGCAAAAACTCCAGCCCATGTTCTGCCGTCTATTTTGCTCCTTTTCCTATTCCCTACACCACTTTCTCTTTTTCTAATTATCCCCAGTTGGAGGGACTCATAAATCTCCTACACTGTAACTGAAAGTGAAATTCTCCCAGTTGCTGAGAAAGCTGTACAGGAGCGAATCCACAGGTACTGAATTCTGGATAAAGCTGGGGAGGGATCCTCCATATTCCCTTTTAATATTCTTGGGTTCACAAGTTTACCTCTGTAAAAAAAGAATAAAATAATGGTACTTTCTTATAAAATCTCTAGAATCCCTCTTAGAAAAGTGGAGATTATTTATCATAATTATTTTATTTTAGGGACTTTTGGGTAGTTCTTATTAATTACCCTGATTGGCTGAGGGAGACTATTGCTAATAGACCAAATTGCTTCATATTTAAGAACTTGGCCATGTAAAGATAGCTCACTTGGATCTCATGATAACCAGATGCTGAAATGGCCAGGCATTAGATTTTGAGTGTCTCAACAACTGCCTGGGATGGCCCATTGATTGCCCATTCATTGTGACAGCCCAGAGCCCCGTGATTGACCAGCACCTGGTTAACTCAGTTGACCTGGATACTCAGGGCCCGATGATTGCTCCCTGAACCCTAAGGGGAGCTTGGACTGTCAAGGACCAGTCACATGCCTGCTTTGTTTGCAGAATTGTCATTGTCAGTGACGAAAACTCACAGTCCACCTTTGCTCTTTCATGGTATCAGGCAGAACAAAACAAACAAAAACAGAAAGAAAAACAACCCCCCACAACATTTAAGAGATTTGGTTCAATGAAAAAAATGCTTTATCATATCTACCTGGGCCCCATCCCATTGGATTAAAAACTAGGAGTGGGACAAGCAGCCTGTGTTTTAAGGAGCCCTCCGAGAGATCCTGATGCATGCTCGAGTTGAGAACCATTACTCTTAACTAGGTATATGGGTTTTTATTCAGACAGCGATGCCTGGGATTTTAATTCTGTCAGCTCTCTTCTCTCTTTTATTCCAGTCTTCCAGTCAGGAGAGTCACTTCTCTCATTCCATAGTCCCTCCAGATCCTCTGAAACTTCTGCCCCTGGGACCTGAGTATGCTGCCTAATGCTGGGATGTGCTGGGAACACCTTAACTTGGTCAGAATTTAGCAATTAAACCAGAGCTTCCCTCCTGGCTTTGTGAAGCAGCTCTGCTAACCTTCTGGGCTGGCCCAAGGAGTTGACACTTTGTCCTTCTCTACCTGAAGCACTCTACTATCAAGAAAGCAAACTTTTGGGCGGTGCCTGTGGCTCAGAGGAGTAGGGCGCCAGCCCCATATCCCGGAGGTGGTGGGTTTAAACCCAGACCTGGCCAAAAACTTCAAAACTGCAAAAAACAAATAAACAAACAAACAACCCCCCCAAAAAACCCAACCAAAAAACAAACAAACAAACAAACAAAAAGAAAGCAAACTATTGTCTTTGTGTTTCCTGGTATCAGAGTGGACAGCTAAGGGTCCATCAGCTCAAAGTATGTACAATAGCAACTGGAAATTTTAAGCCTTTGATTGTGGAAGAAAATTTCCATTTGCTTTCTGTTTGGGTCTGGGGTCCTGGAAATTCACAACAAACCTAGAATCTTGAAAGATTCATTGCATTGAAGGAACTGTGGCCATCTTCTATTCTATATGTGAGATTTAGGGGCTCAGGAAAATGTCTGCTTGCAAAGCTGCCTAAACACTGTATCTGCTCTTCCTTCAAAGGCTTTGGGATGGGTAGGGGGAGGCTAGAGATAATAGACTTACTGGTCCCAGCCAATGAAGTTTACCGAAACCAGATATATCTAAGAAAAACACATTGGTATGGTGTTTTTCTCTTCACTAGAACTGCCCTCAATAAAATGTGGGTGTCATTTGAAAAGGGCATCATTTCCAATGAATTCTGAAAGTGTCACATGGTATTGATTGATCAGTCCTGCCGTCAGCATGACTGGGGCCAGTGTGGAGTTGCCTGTGATCCAATTTTCAAAGCTCACAGACACTTTTGTTCCCTGGCAAATAGCATCAGCAAGTGGTCAGCTAGAGGGGACCAGAGGGATGGGAGTGGGGTACAGGGATAGTCTGGCAGAAAGGTGGCAAGAATAAATGATTCTGTATCCTGATCAGCTTGTCTAACCAGTAAGTGTTGTAAGCTGCAAGTATCATGCCTCAGGTGCACTAGATAGTTAGCTGTTTGATTCATTTTCTTTAGTAAGCAACATTAAGCCACGAATAAGTCAAAGCAGCTCTAATCAATGAAAAATACCAATAAGAACATTTGTGAAATAACTTTAAGATAACATTAGTGTCCAATTTGTGTTTGCTTTTGTCCCCAAGTTGATATCATAATACAGAAATGGGAGAGAGGCATCCAGCCCAACTAACTCTATTTTCTTTATGATAAAAACCAGGTGTCCTCAAACTGTGGCCCATGGGCCACATGCAGCCCACCCAGGACGTTTATCTGGCCTGCTGGGTGCTTTTGCTGCCACCTGTCCTGCTTAGCAGCCGACTCGTCCCAGGGCCCACAGTCCAGCCCTCCAACAGTAAACTGGCCCCCTGTTTAGAAAGTTTGAGGACCCCTGATATAAACCATAGTTCTATCTAGTATAGGAGGGCCTTAAAATGAGAAATATATGGTTAACGCGAGTGACTTCCAAGGTGCCAGTTGGTTGCTCTAAGATTCCATGTATGAATGGAGGTGTGGGTGATGTATGTATGTAAATAAATAGGTCTACCTTGACCTTATCATAAAGAGGTTGGCTAAGTGGCCATAGGCAAGATATGATCTCTTTATAGGCTCTTGTTTTTCTGTTTTTGAAGTGAGGGGCTGGACGAAATGATTTCTAAGGTCCATTCAAGCTGACATTGTATTTTTTTTCTCATGGGTTTTGCTAAGGAGTAGCATGATTGAGGCACCGGGGCAGGGGATTGGTTTGAGTTGGGTGGAGGTGGATGAGTGCTTTCTGCTTTCTGAGCAAATAGTTTCCTGGGGTGCGAATTCCAGACTCCTTGATGAGAAAAATTGTTGCTTACGAGTTTGCAGCTGGATGGGTCAACTCTTCTTCCTACCAACTCTCGGTTCTCTTGAACCTCAGGGCCAGACTAAAATCCTGACAGCCAGAGGAGTGAACAAAAAGTACTCCTAGGAAGTACAGCCACACCCTTTCTGAACTGAGGGTCTCAAGGGACTTTGTGTCTCCTTAGTACTCCCACCTAGTGGGGACTAAGGAAATGTATTTCTTCCTTCTTTTGCACAAGAAAATAGCCTGCTCTGAAATATCCACTCTAATTCTCATATGCCCTTTTGACAGGGTAGGTATTGCCACATTCTCAGCCTTCTCTCTTGGGCTATTTGGCTATCCCAAACATGGATGGTGGAGATTCCTTTGGTAATAGTCACACCCTTTCTTCAGTCTTCCAGCCTATGCCCCATCATGGGTGGCTGGTTATATTTTTACACAGCAAGACCTCATAGAGGTGCTGAGAAGTTACACGCAGTGCTGAACTGAAAGTGCCATATGCTGTGAGTGTAACGTTTGGTTATCATTTCTAATGGTCTGAAAACGCCTCAGAGACCAGGATTGTGCCTGTTCTTCTTTCTAGGCCTTTGGCTGTGCACATTTTGGGAGCTGGATCAATATTGGGTGAATGGAAGAATTGGGTCCATGCCTGACTCTGTGGCTCTTACAAGTGATTTGTAATTTATTGGAGCAGTGTTTTTCAACCAATTTTTTTTTTTTTTTTAATCTCACAGCACACTTGAACCTATAGTTAAACTTCTATGGCATATTTAAGTTACGTTGATCCAAAAAAAAAAAGTAAAAAACCCAGAATATAGTTACTGACTTTGAACTTCTTTTGAAAATAATTTAATTAATGATCTTTAAGAAGTTTTGTGGCACATCTAAGATCCTCTCATGGCATGCTAGTTGAAAAGTCACTGTCTTAGAAAGTAGACTCAGTTCCCTACCTCTGCTCCCTGGGTAACTTTTCAGCAAGGAAACTAAAAATACTAACTGTTCATTATATGTTTGAAAGACATCCCAAATTATTTAAAAGCCAAGTTATTCTATTTTTCCAAAAGTAGCACAGGGAAAAGGATTGGTATTCATGTTTTGGTAAAGTCATTTAGACTTCTGGCCATTTTTGTGGGCAATGTTATTCATGCGATGCTTGGATCTGACGACTGTGACTTCATATCAGAGGTGATTCCCAGGTAGCATATTCTGTCCAACTGTTGACTTCATGTTATTAAAAACATGCCTTGCTTTGGACCTTTGTTCTCTCTGGGACACGTGGGCTTAGAGTTCAGTCTTGTTTGTTCTTGAAACGGAACTCACAGATCTCTGCAGGTCAATGGACAGGCTTAGCATGGTGCCCCTGCTTCACCCCTTTGCAGGCCTGTGTTCTTGGCCAGAATTTCCCTGAGAAGGAGTGAGCTCACCGTCAGCTTGGATGATCACCCTGCTGTAGGGGTGACATCTGCACTGGCAGCATTCTGGATGACTGAACTGAAGGACTACTTTACAAAGCTACTTTGGAAAAATAGAATAACTTGGCTTCCCTCTTATCTAATGGTTCATCAATATTTTTAATATTTTATGAATTAAAAATGATTTTGTATGACTGAATTAAAAAATACTAAAGTGCAAAGAAGTTCAATGTTTTCCTTTTTCCCCCCAATTAGTGAGTCGCAGTCCTGGACCTAGAATCCAAATACTTAACTAAAAGCTCCCTTTACCACCCCACATAATCTCTGTATATCTAGTAATTCCCGTCCCATTGTTGGTTTTCCTGCTGTCTGCTGCTGAAAAGATTTCCACTGCTTACGGGGAAAAAAATTCCAACTGCTTTTTAAATCACTTTGCTAAAGCAAAAAGCTCAATTCCCTACATCTACTCCACAGATGATTTTTCAGTACGGAAAAGAAAAATACTAAATGTTTATTACATGTTTGAAAGCCATCCCAAATTATTTCAAAGGCAAGTTATTCTATTTTTCCAATTTTTTTGTTCATTTTTATTAGAAAAAATTATGCACATATGTCAAAAGAACATTTGGGTAGGACAAAAATGACTATTGTATAATCTTACAATTCCAACCTGACATTATTACAGGCTTTTATAGAATGTCTTTTTAAGTATATTTTATGTTCATTTTGTTCCATCCACTTATAATTATATTATTGGCAATATTTGGAAGCTCCCTCCACTTAATATTATAGTAGAGAAATTTCTCTTTCTTACATATTATTTATAGCCATCTATGCTTTATAATAGCTCATTACACCGAGTGAATATGCTATAAGCTAATCATTTCATAGTTTTGAAATTTAGATTTTTTTCCTTCTTTTTTTGTGTTATTTTCATGTACCACTGCCATGCGCCTATTTAAGCACAAACATTTTTTATTACCTAAAATCATTTCTTTAGATCAAAAGGATACATCATATGTATACATATAGCCTACATTTTAAAGCCTACTGATATATACTGTTGTATTATTTCTCAAAATGGTTTTACCCCTTCATCCTGCCTGAAGCTTGTTTATTCCACCAATTTTATGAATTGCCACCAGATTTATTTTTTGTAAGTTGATAGGTAAAAAAAATGGTAACCTGTTTTCATTTGCATTTGTGTATTTTGCTATTAATGGTCTTTCCTTACTTTGGTTACCACTGGAATCTTGAGGCCAATTAGTTCTTTTTTTTTTTTTAAGATTAAATACAGGTAATTAAAAAACACTTAAAAATCTGCAACACAATTATGTGATTACATCAGCAGCCAGAAACACAGGAAACTAGCTCATACGGGTCAAGTTAGCCTCTTGGACACTTAGTGGCTGCAAGTAGAACCTAAAAGGGGTTTCAGAGGGGGAATTAAAACAGGGCTGTGTAGCCACAGGGGGTGACATCTCTCTATACACTTAGAAGAATTTCTAGAACACTGAGACTGGATAACAAGCCTTTGAGGCAGCCTCGCCCCCCTTGTTTGCCTATCTGGGAAATTTTGCTCTTGGGAGCACAGTTGATTTGAAGAGAAGCAAATTATTAATTTTTGAGAAAATGGTATTTGTGAATAAAATGTGACCTGGGTATCCAGTGTCCAGATCAATGCACTATTTTACTCGTAGGACAGCACAGTCCTTGTTCCGTCTAATTACTCTAAGGAGATAAATGATTCCTTTCTCTGAAAACTCCAAAGGTAGCGAAGATCTGTGGGATCCAGAGGTGTGATTTGTAGATCCGTCTGAGACGGCTTAAAAGTAATTACTGCTAAGCATAGCCGTGTGGTCTGCGTCTCAGACCCACTAACTGTGCTTCCAGTGACTTCCATTGTTGCACCTTATACCCGGTAGATGTGCAGTTGTTTATAAGGATTTTGTGCTTTTTGTTTCTTCCTTGAAGGAAGGGATTTGCTTTAGAGGCACTTTTCTTAACCTTGCTCTGAAGATTAAAAAGCTTAAGGACCACACAGATTTCATGGCTTCTGAATGCTCATTCATGAAATTCCAGTAAGAGGAGTGTGCTGAAAAAAAAAAAAAAAAAAAAGATGGTTTTTCTAAAAGAGAAGCCAGTGCAATCAGAATGACTTGAATTGAATTATAAATGATTCAAAGCAATCAAACATTGCTTATTCAAAAGTAAAGGTTGAGGAGAAACTCTCCTTTTGGTAAATAAGGCCCTCTCCTCCTGTAATGGGATGTGACAGCAGAGAGACCATGGGAGAAAAAGAGTATTGTGAGTTGTCCCACCTCCCTTCCCTCTGCTGGCATGTGTTGGGTTGAAGAAATAGCCGAACAGGAAGAGAAATGAGTGACTCAGTAACAAAATGATAGTGGGCAAGGCACAGCTTGTCAGTTTGGGACAAAATGAAATTAAAAGGCAAGGGAGAAGAGAGAAGCAGCCCCGCCCAACTGACGGGAGCTGGGCACGTTTAAGACGGTAAGCTGGGCTCCTGCATGCTCTAATTCCTGCGGCACCCCAGACTGCTAACACGCTTTGGATAAAAAGGAGAAAAGAAAGGAGGGAAAAAATCCATGTGGGACGCTGTGAGAGCACACTAGTCTGTTCTGAGCTCCCTCCGCAGGCAGACACCAATCAATAAATCAATGGGAGTGTTCGCTGGCTGTAAAATGGGTAGAGAACCTGTGTCAAGCTGCTTCAAGATGGATGGATGGTGGGCTTACTGTCTGCAGAAAGGCCAGAGGTGACCATCTCCGTGCGATGAGGTCAGCGGCCAAGCCTTAGCAGCCCTTTGAACTCTGAGTCTATGCTTGAGGATCTGGGTATAGCTTAAAACAGTCCCAGGGCGACCCACAGGGACATCTCCCCCGGACGTGCACCTCTTGGCAGGGCCCACGGTTTGCCATGCGGAGCCTGGCTGCTGTCTGCCCCTGCCCTGCTGTGCCCTGTCATTGAAGTAGAGGCTACAGGAGACTGAATCAGAAATTACTAGATGCCCTAGTGGTAGGAAGCATCGATCGGAAAGGGTAGGGATTTTCTGCACAACAGTTGGATTTTTCCTTTTATATAAAGGGGGTTTAACATAATACGGGAGGCGCTTTCACTGCACAGCACTGTATGTTAACCCTTGCTTTCGTGGACTTAACCTAAGGCTGCCACACGGGTGGCTGTGATCGGCCTCTCTGAAATTCAGAAGAGCGCTTTCTGTTTGAAGGGCTTTCGGGTCAGGCCGGGCTGGCTGTGCGGGGGTGGCCGCTGCTGCCCTCCTGGCCGGGTGGTGGCTGTGTGGGAGCCGTGGGTGGTTTCTCTTCAGCCGCTGCTGCTCTCGGCCAGCGTCCAGCGAGCTGCAGCTGGGCTGGGTTTCCACACACAGAGGGGGGCAGCCTGACTCCTGAGGTCCTGCTAAGGGGGGCAGGCATGGTGTATTCCTCGTCCTGTCTGTGACCCTCCAACTTATTCTCACTTTTGACTCCTAAGCTCTTGCAGCTGAGACCAAGTTCTCACTTTGGGTTCAAACACTGCACAATCAACCTCCTGCTTGGTTCTCAGAATAGGGCTCTGTCCAGAAGATGCAAATTGTAGGTGGTATTTCCACTTATCATTCAGACAATTTACCATTATCTGGACGTAGGCGCAGTGTATGAAGTGTCTTATTCGCTTCATTCTTTTATTTGACTTCCTACCACTTGCCCTTCCTATCACTGGCCCCTGGGCAAAGAAACCAATGCGGTCCTAGCCCTTTGAGGAATTAAAGGCTCCCCAAAATGATTTATAATTTTTTTAATATGTCTAGAAACTCTTATTTTTTTGGTCTTTAAGGTATTTTTTAATAAATTATTTTGGATGGGCAGAAAAGAATTTTTGAGAATAGACAGAAAAATAAACATAATTTTTGAGAATAGACAGAAAAACAAAAATAAATGAAGGCTGTGCGATGTAGTGGGAAAGGCATTGTAGATGAATTCATTCATTCATTTATCTGGAAAATGTTTATGGACTATTTTGTGCCTGGAAATCTATTGACACTGGATAGCCCTGGTGAAGAGCAGATGTTCAATGTGTAGTCCTACAAACAACTGTACACAGATGCAGAGAGCTGTGAGGGCGAGGGGGCCGAGGATCTAATTTAGATAAGGGTGGAGGTTGGAGAAGCTTTATGTTGAAAACTGACAGAGCAGGAGTCACAGCGGGTGAAACAAGGACACAGGCTGGGCCTCTAACCCTGGTCCTGTCACCAACCAGATGTGTGACCACAGGCAAGACCCCTGTGCATCTCCATCTGTCAGTTAAGGGGGTTGGATTAGATAAGTTATAAAAACCCTTTGGCTCTGAAGTATTATGATTCTTTAAAATGGTCTATCTGCATGAAAGCGAAGGTCATCAGAGAAACAGCCTTCTAAGGAATGACTTGGATTATTTCCAGAAGAATATAGAATTGTGGGTTTTTGCTATACAATCTCAGTGAAATCTGTGATATCTCAAACATTTACGTGGTGCTATTTACCATGGCTCTTTATTTTGGCCTCCAAATGATGTCCCTGAGTCCTGGTTTGAACAATTTCTGGGACTATGTAGAGATACTATGGTAGATTAGATTGTGTGATTCAGACATGAGGTTTGATTACCACACTCTGAATTCTGGCAAATAAATAAATAAATAAAAAGAGGATAAAGGAGGCAGTAGGCTGCATTTAGAAACTTGACAGTATTTACAGTGTACTAGGTAGAAAAGGGAGGGAAAGATGAATCCGACTTGGGTTCTGTCCTCATGGAGCTACTTAAATGAATTTAGAAAAAAAGGTGCATTTAAAAATTTAAGGCAGGGCTTGGTGGCTCACACTCATAATCCCAGGGCTTGGGGAGGCTGAAGCTTGAGAATTGCTTGGAGCCAGGAGTTTGAGACCAGGCTGGGCAGCACAGTGAGAATCCATCTCTACAAAATATAAAAATACTAGCCAGGTGTGGTGGTGCACACCTATAGTCCCAGCAAATGGTGAGGCTGAGGTGGGAGGATCATATGAGCCCAGGAGTTCAAGTATCACTCGACTCCACTCCAGCCTGGATGACGCAGCCAGAAAGACGCTGCCTTTAAAAAAAGAATTAAAAAATTGTAAGTATTTGATCTATGTATGCTAAATACAGAGCTGATCCACCTTCAGATTTATATAAAGGTATTAAAGTCTTGTTGCCTCACTTCATCCTGTTATGGTTACCTGTGTCCACTTACTTCCCTTTTAGATGGAGACATACTTGTTCAAGATCAGACCTTGATAACAGTCTTGGTCTGTTCCCTTGGCAGGAACTAAAATATTAGTTTGCATCTCTAACTAAAATCCTGGTCTCAAAAAGAGGTCTTGTAGATTGAGACAATTACTCTACATTGGTCACGCGGAGCAGGAAGGTGGGAGCTCTCAAGCGAAGAGTACGCATATGTGAGGAGCTGCTGGAAAAATGCCATTTTGAAACCCTATTTATCTCTCCTGCTCTTCTCCAATCCCAGCTGATACAAGGTGTCACAAACTCCAAATAACTCCCAGTCACAACCAATATTAAGGATGGTGACCTAGAAACCTATAGTCTCCAGGATATGATACCAGGAGGTCTAAACCAGGATCTCTTGAGAAGGGTGATAAATGGAGTCACCTTGAAGCATGTCCCCACTGGCTTTGTGGGAGCTGGTGGTGTGTCTGGGAAGCTCTTTAAACATTGCCTCCTTTTAATCTGAGCTGTCCTTGATGCTAGGTGCGTTGCTAGAGTTATTCTCTCAAACACAGGCTTTTTGATCGATTTCTCTTTTTAGTTGTGGCTGATTTAGAAACTGTGTGTAGGTCTATATTGAGGTAACCCAAGTGTTGCAGATGCCCCGGCAAGGAGTTGCCTGAATTATCACATAGTTATCTAGAAAGTCCTCACCTTTTGGCCTTACTAAATCTTCATTCTTGCAATCCCCTTAGAATGGCCTAGTGCTTCAGAATTTGGGTTCTGGCTCTCTAGAGACTTGGGTTCAGATTCTGATTCTCTACTTTTTAACCCTGGGGTCTTGAATAAGATGATTTTAATCTTTCCAAATTTCAACTTCCTTATACAGAAAATGGATTGCTGTAAGAATTTAATAAGATAATGCTTTTTCTTCCTTCCTTTCTTTTCTTTCTTTCTTTCTTTCTTTCTTTCTTTCTTTCTTTCTTTCTTTCTTTCTTTCTTTCTTTCTTTCTTTGCTTTTAAAGATCCTGGTAAATAGAAAACCTTAAGAGATTGTAACTCTTGTTATTAATAATAATAATGGCAATTTAAGTTTAATATAGCATTATTGCAGATGACATGATTCTATTTATAGAAAACTTGAAAGACTCTGCAAGAAACTGTTAGAACTAATAAATGAATTCAGTAGAGCTGCAGGATATAAAATCAACATATAGAAATCAGTTGTGTTTCTATATAATAACCAACATTTGAAAAGGAATTTAAGAAAGTAGTCATTTTTATGACAGCATCAAAAATAATAAAATACCTAGGAATAAACCTAACCAAGGAGGTGAAAGACTTGTACTCTTGTACAATATGTTGGTAAAAGAAATGAATAAATAAATAAATAAATGAGAAAACATCCCATGCTCATAGGTTGGAAGGATTAGTAGCTAAAATGTTCATACTACCCAAAGTGATTTTCAGATTCAAAGCCATCCCCATCAAAATTCCAATGGTACTTTTTACAGAAATAGAAAAACAATTTAAAATTAATATGGAATAACAAAAGACTCAGTATAGCCAAAGGAATCTTAAGAAAGAGGAACAAGACTGGAGCAAGGACACTTCCTGATTTCAAAATATATTTCAAGGCTCCAGTAATTAAAACGGTATGGTACTACCATAAAGACAGACTTATAGACCTAAGGAAAAGAACAGAGAGTCCAGCATAATAGTAATGCCAGGCATATACTGATCTTTTGCAGGGATGACAAGAATATATAATGAAGAAAGGATAGTCTCTTCAGTTTATACATTTCTGGGTAAACTGAATATCCACATGCAGAGATATGAAATTGGACCCCCACGTTATACCACAGACAAAACTTAAAGTGGGCTCAAGACATAAATGTAAGACCCAAATCTGTAAAACTCCTGAAGGAAAACATAGGAGTAAAGCTTCTTGACAGTGGTTTGGGCAATGTTTTCTCGACTATGGCACCAAACCACCAGGCAATGAAAGCAAAAATGGACAAATAGGACTAAATTAAACTAAAAAGCTTCTGCACAGCAAAGAAAACAATCAATAGAATGAAAAGGCAACCTGTAGAATGGGAGAAAATATCTGTAAACCACATATCTAATAAGGGAGAATTTCAAAAACATATAGGGATCGCTTTCTTCTTCTCCTTCATCTTTTTGAGGCATACTCTCCCTGTGTTGCCTAGGCTAGAATGCTGTAGTGTCAGCCTAGCTCACAGCAATCTTAAACTCTTAGGCTAAAGTGATCCTCCTGCTTCAGTCTCTAAGTAGCTGGGACTATTGGCATCCATCACAATGCCCAGGCTAATTTTTCTATTTTTAGTAAAGATGGGATCTTGCTCTCTCTCAGGCTGATCTCTAACTGCCGAGCCTAAGTGGTCCTCCTGCCTTGGCCTCCCTGGCCTATAAGGAACTCTTTCAATTTAATGGCAAAATGAACAAAACAAAACAAAAAACCAACTAAGAAATGGCCAAAGGATGTGAATGGACATTTCTGCAAAGAAAACATACAATGGCCAACTGGTATATGAAAAGAAACTCAGCATCATTAATTGTTCGGGAAATGCAAATCAAAACTATGATACGATATCACTCCAACCAGTTATGAGGGTCATTATAAAAAAACCAAAAGATAACAAGTGTTGGGAAAGACATGGAGAAAGACATGGGCACCCTTGTTCACTGGAGTTGGGAATGTAAAATGCTTCAGCAGCTGTGGAAAACAATATGGAGGTTCCTAAAAAACCTCCGAATAGAACTACCATATAACATAGCAATCCCACTTGTGGGTATATCTAAAAGAACTGAGAATAAGATCTTGAAGAGATATACGCACAACATGTCTATTGCAGCATTATTCACAATGGATAAGTAGATAAAGAAAATGTAGTATATGAATACAATGGAATATTATTCAGCCTTAAAAAGAAGGTAATCTTGCTATTTGCAATAATGTGGACAAACTTTGAGGAGAATATGCTAAACAAAATAAATCTGTGTGAGCTATTACTTATATGAGTTACATAATCAAACTCACAGAAGCAGAGAATAGAATGGTGGCTTCCAGGAGCAGGAAGAAGCGGGAAATGGGGATTTGTTTAATAGGTGTAAAGCAGGAGTGGAGAACCTGCCACCTTAAGGCAACATGTGGCCTTCTAGGGCTTAAGTGTGGTCTCTTGACTGAATCCAAATTTTACAGAAAAAAATCCTTTTATGTTTATTAATACATTTTTGTCTTATATATTTTTATTTTCTTTTTAAAATGAATGTACTTAAAATACCAATGGATAAAACAAGGTTCATTGAAATATTCCTCCCAGATTGACTGGCACAATTAGAACATTAGTTAAGTTATAAGGGCTAGAATGATTGCTGCTATGCTCAAGATTTAGTTCTAACATCCTGTGGTTGACTGGTGCTACTACTGCACAGGACTGGTTGGAGAGAATTTATGGGGGTTGAGTATGGCTATCTGTTATCAGCTTTTCACAAAGGCACACTGTATTTCTCTTTGAATTGGAATTTGTTAATAGTTGCACAGATCTATAGTATTTGTTAATTCTGTCTGCTTAACAGCCTATATGTTAAAGAAGACCAAGAGAACTGTGAAGGAGGAAAACAGGTTTTTTAAATGAGGATTGGAAATTGCATAATTATCTTTTTTCTGCTAAAGATAAGATGATTTGCTTGCTTATTGCTTATACTGCAATATCAGCCTTAAAGAAATTCAATGTTCATCAACATTACAACACTCATAGGGAAAAATTAGAAGGAGAGGCAGAAAAGTTTGTATTGCAGAAATAAGATAATCTTTCAAGCATCAATAAGATGTGGAAATGATGACACTAAAAGAAACTTATAAAGTAGTAGCTTACATATTTCAGAGAAAGGGAAACCATTCAGAGATGTAGAAATTGCAAAGTAATGCATTGTGAAAGCTATAAGATGCTTAGACCAGGATAACATTTCAGAGTGCAAACAACTGCCTCTTTTCAAGAGAACCACTCATCAGAGGCATGCATTAGCTTTCAACTTAGCAGAACAACTTCATGTAATACTTCAAAAAGGAAATACATGTTATTCAATTGCTTTGGATGGAACAACTGATACTACTGATTTGACATAGGCTTTATACTTCATTTGGGGGCATAACAGAAGATTTTCCTTGCCACAAAGAGTTACTCACTTTGGGCATTCTTGTGAACAGAAGATGGGGAATAGATATCTTCAACATCTTTCAAGATAAATGTTGTGAAATTGGACTGAATTTGGTAAATTTAGTGAGTGTATGTAGAGACAGTGCACCTTCCATGACAGGAAAACATGAAGGGTTTGTTGTATGGATAAATAAAGTATTAACAGATCCAGATGCTTTTCTTTTCATTGTATCTTGAATTGGCAAAATCTCTGTGCTAAAGCTACTATTTTTTTTTTTTTTTTTGAGACAGAGCCTCAAGCTATCCCCCTGGGTAGAGTGCTGTGGCATTACAGCTCACAGCAACCTCCAACTCCTGGGCTCAAGCGAGTCTCCTGCCTCCGCCTCCCAAGTAGCTGGGACTACAGGCGCCCGCCACAACGCCCGGCTATTTTTTGGTTGCAGCCATCATTGTTGTTTGGCGGGTCCGGGCTGGGGATTCGAACCCACCACCTTAGGTGTACGTGGCTGGCGCCTTAGCCGGTTGAGCTATAGGCGCCGAGCCTAAAGCTACTATTTTAAGTGACACGTTGCAACGAGTTATAGGTATTGATAACTATATTCATGTGAATGCAACACAGCATCATCAGGTTCATAACATGCTGAAGTTGAATGATGAGGTGTTCAGTGTGGATTTACTGTGTCATTCTGAAGTGCATTGACTATTTCAGGAACAGCTGTTAGCCAAAATTTTATCTCTGACAGAATAGATAGGTACATTTTCAGAAGAACAGAATCAGCAAATGTGAATTATTGAAAGAAGATTTCTATAGGAATGCAGCATTTTTGTATGATATCATATCAAATCAAAATGACCTGAATATTTCTTTACAAGGTAAAACTAAGTCTATATATGATATGATGCAACCTCCCCCCCCCCCAAGAATTTCAAGAAAAGCTATCTTTTTTCAAAACATTTCTTCTTGAAAAGAAATTTTGGATGAACATTTTCGCCAGTAAGCAAAGGTCACTGATGAGCAGGATGGTCTATGTGAATCATTTGGAGAATATGCAGCTGTCATAGACCTATGAGTTGGAGAATACAACGAAAGGTTCACTGACTTTGAGAATCATGACATCACACTCAAATTAGCATTTCAGCCTCACCTTATTGATATCACCAAGGCACCTGAAGAAATACAGATGGAACAGATTGAGCTTTCAGTTTTGGTCCCTCCTGGCTAAGGGACCTGGGCTCTAGGGCATTAGAAGGACAGGTTGCTGAGTCCTTTGAGCCTGACCACAGCCATATGCAGCTATATGTCCTTTTATCATCTTCTGTTTCTCTGAGTCTCTTTCACACTAGTGTTTCAGATTCATTCTTTTTCATTCAATTGTCAGCCCCTCCTTATAAGGCAGGAGACCTCCACAACATCTAAGTGTTAGATACTAATACAGTATTAGTCCTTTTGTGACTGGTTTATTTCACTGAGAATAATATCCTCTAGGCTCACTCATGTTGTAGCCTATGAGAGAATTTCCTTCTTTCTCTAGGGCTGGACAATATCCCATTTTATGTATGTACCGTATTTTCTTTATCCATTAATCTATTGATTGACACTTGGGTTGCTTCCATATCTTGGCAATCATGGATAGTGTTGCAGTGGACACAGATATGTAATATCTCTTAGAGATCCTATTTTCAATTCTTTTGGATATATGTTTAGAGGTGGAATTATTGGATTATAGTGGTAATTCTATTTTCAATTTTTTGAGGGCCCTATATATAGTTTTCCACAGCTGTTAAACCATTTTACACTCCTCAAGACAGTGTACAAGGGTTCCAATTTCTTGGAACCTTCACCATTTGGGTCTGAATCCTCATCACTTATGTTCTGTTTTTTGATAATGGCCTTTCTAACAGACTTACAGTGATATCTCACTATGGTTTTGACTTGAATTTTTTTCTGATGAATAGTAATGTTGAACATCTTTTCATATGCTTCTTGGCCATTTGTTTCTCTTATTTGAAGAAATGTCTGCTTAAGTCTTTGACATTAGGCTAGGTGCAGTGGCTCAGGGCTGTAATCCTAACACTCTGGGAGGCCCAGGTGGGTGGATTGCCTGAGCTCAGGCATTCAAGACCATCCCAAGCAAGAGTGAGACCCCATCCCTACCAAAAAAAAAAAAAAAAAAGAAAAGAAAAAATAACCAGGCCTTGAGGCGGGTGCCTGTAGTCCCATCTACTTGGGAGGCTAAACCCCAAGAGTTTGAGGTTGCTGTGAGGTATGTCACCATGGGATTCTACTGAGGGCGACAAAGTGACACTCTGACTCAAAAAAAAAAAAAAAATAAATAAAGGGAGAAAGGAAAGGGAGAAAGGAAAGTAAGAAAAGAGTCCTTCAGATTCTGTCTCAGCTCTTTCTACTTTTCTACTCAGAGCAGTATGTACTTTCTGCCATGCTATTCAATGCTGCCTTTCATGAAGCATAACAGAACATTCTGAGTGGCTGAGATTCTATTTTACTCTCCCACAGATGCCCAGGTGGCTAACGCACAACTTCAAAACTACCAACCAATCAGAACCAGGGACAGCAACCAGCCTAGGAAGAGTGGACAAGCCATTCTCCAGAGCTCAGATCCCAGCATGTTTGCCAAGAAAATAAAATTTGTTTTATTTGTTCAGAAGTCATTTATGAAACCCTGGTTGGTCATACATTTAGCATTTATAGAAACGCTCTAAATCAATAAAAAAAAAGATAACTAAATTTTGATACATTCCTGTGATACAATACTCTGCTGTCATTAAAGAGAGGATGTATTTACACCTCAAGTAAGTAGAAAAAAAGCCTTTGCCAGTAATTGTTCATTTAAAACTTTTTAATTGATGCATGATAGTTGTACATATTTATGCGGTGCACGTGATATTTTGATACCAGTGTGTGATGAGTAATGATAAAATCAGAGTAATTAGGACATCTGTCACCTCAAGTATTTATTATTTCTTTGTGTTGGAAAAATTTCAAGTTTTCTCTTATAGCTCTTTTGAAATATACAATGATTTATTTTTAACTATGGTTCTCCTATTGTGCTATCACACAATAAAACGTATTCCTTCTATTTAACTGTATTTTATACCCATTAACCAATCTCTCTTCATCCCTCTCTTCCTATTACTCTTCCCAGTCTCTGATAATCATCATTCTATTCACTATATCCATGAGATCAATTTTTTTTTTAGCTCCTGCATTGCTTGAGAATATGCAATATTTGTCTTTCTGTGCCTGGCTCCATTCAAGTAACATAATGTCTTCTAGTTTCATCAGTGTTGCTGCAAATGACAGGATTTTGTCCTTTTTAATGACCAAGTAATATTCCATTTTGTACATATACCACAATTTTCTTTAAAATTCATCTGTTGATGGACATTTAGGTTGATTCCATGTCTTGACTATTGTGAATAGTGCTGCAATAAGCACAGGAGTGCAGGTATCTCTTTGATTTCTTGATTTCCTTTTTTTGGGGGATATATCCCCCAGCTGGGAGATGGCTGGATCATGTTTTCTCCCTATGTTCATTGATTGGAAGACTAGATACTAATAAATGTCCATACTACCCAGAGCTATCTACAGAGTCAGTGCAAGCCCTATCAAAATCTCAATAATTTGTTTTTAAAGAAACAGAAAAAAAAATCCTAAAAATCTTATGGAATTTCAAAAGACCCTGAATAGCCAAAACTCTTAAGAAGGAAAAACAAAGCTGAAGACCTCACATTCCCTAATTTTAGAACATTATTATGGAGCTATAACAATTAGAATAGTTTTGTACTTACAAAGACAAAGAAATAAACCCTCACATATAATGATCAAATCATCTTTGACAAAGATACCAAGGTTACACAATGAAGAAAGAATATTTTGCTAAATAAATGGTATTGGAAAAGAAGATGATAAATGAATATTATTTCCTTTCTGCACAAAAGTTTTTAAGTATGATGTAGTCTATTTGTCTATTCTTGCTTTTGTTGGTTGAACTTTTGCTGTCAAATCCCAAACATCATTGCTGAGACCTATTTTATGAAGATTTATCCATACGTTTTTCTTCCTGGAGTTTCATATCTTCAGGTGTTAAGATCTTTAATCCACTTTAAGTTAAATTTTGTGTATGATGTTAATTCTTGTTTAAGTGTTTTGCAGAATTTTCTAGTGAAGCCAGCTGGTCTGGGCTTTTCTTTGTTAGGAGGTTTTAAAATCAATATCCTTACTAGCTATAGGTCTGTTCAGATTTTTTAATCTTGGTAGGTTGTATGTTACTAAAAATGTATCCATTTCTTGTAGGCTACCCAATTTGTTGATGTATAATTTTTCATGGTAATCTGTTATGAGCCTTTATATATTTGTAGTATCAGTTGTATAGTTTCTTATTTCATTTCTGATTTTTGTTATTTGAAGTTTCATTTTTTTCTAAGTGTTTTAGCTAAGAATTTGTCACTATTGTTGGTCTCTTCAAAAAGCCAACTCTTAGTTTTGCTGATTTTTATATTGTTTTTCTAATCTATATTTCATTTATTTTCTGCTCTAATCTTTATTATTTCCTTCCTTCTGCTAATTTTGGGTTATTTGTTCTTTTCCTACTTACTTGAGATGTAAATACATCATCTCTTTAATGATAGCAAAGTATTATATCATGGGAGTGTACTAAAATTTACTTATCATTTTTTTCTATTGATTTACAGCATTTCTGTAAATGCTAAATATATGACCGACCAGGGTTTCATAAATGACTTTTCTGAACAAATAAAACAAAATTTATTTTCTTGGCAAACACTGGAGAATGGCTCATCCACTCTTCCTGGACTGGTTGGTGCCCCTGGTTCTGATTGGTTGGTGGTTTTTAAAAAAATTAATTAATTAATTATTATTATTAAGTCTTTCATACATAGATCATAAATACATTTATGCCATTATGTGATTCAATGTGATGATTATTGTACAAATGGGAATGTTTACATCCTATTAAACATCATAGCCTTTGCCACTTTTACTCTGTTACAGGATTAAGACATTTATGCTCTACACTTGATAGATCCAACTTGTACTTGCAATATGCTCCATCGGTGTGGTCCCCCCACCTGGTTGGTGGTTTTGAAGTTGTGTGTTAGCCACCTGGGCATCTGTGGGAGAGTAAATAGAATCTCAGTCACTCAAAATGTTCTGTTATGCTTCATGAAAGGCAGCATTGAATAGCATGGCAGAAAGCACATACTGCTTTGAGTAGGAAAGTAGAAAGAGCTGAGGCAGAATTTATAGGGCTCTTTTCTTCCCTTCCTTTCTCTCTTTTTTTTTTCCTTTTTAAATAGTGAAGGGACAATGGTTCCCCTCACTTCTTCACAAGCAGAGATCTTCCCTCAAGCAAGTGAGATGTGAATGTGGCGTAATGCCCATGAAAAGTCGTGTTAGCCATCGTGCATTGAGTCCCCACCACATTCCAGGCATGATACTGGCACACTGGTGAATGAGGCATGAGCTCCACTCTCCAAGAGCTTGCAATCTTATAATGGTTGGATAAATAGAAACGGAATGCCAAGTAGATCACTGATATTATAATGGAAGGTACAAAGGCACACAAACAAACAAACAAACAGAAAAAGGCACACAAACTTTGGGGGCAGAGATTATTTCCTACAGAATAAATTAAGGAAACTTCACAAAGGAGGTGAGAATTTAGCTAGGCTTAAAAGATTTGTAGGGAATGGCATTCCACACAATAAAATCAAAGACACAGAAGGAGGAAAATGAGTTGGGGGAAATGGTATGTTTAAAGACTATCAAGAAGAATCTAACGTGTCAAGTTAGTAGATTATCTGTTACAGTGTGTGACAGAGACGGTTAACTAGACACCAAAACGTCTTGCTCCCCTACTCTCCTTTTGTCATGTGTCATCGTTCCTGGAGAGTGGCAGGCAAATTAGAGACTATGGATCTCAGCTCCTTTCACCTGCATCTAGGTGGGACCATGTTGCTAGTTTTCACCTACGGAATGTGAGTAGACATAACAGATATGTCAGTTCCAGGTTGAGATGTTTAAGAATCAAGTAGGCTTGGAAGCCACACATTGGATGGCAGAGCTCTCAGCATCCCAGGGCCTGGAGTGAATGCAAAGAGCACTGCACCCATCTGAGCTCTCTCCTCTCACCTGGGCCTGCACTGGATGTTAGATGATCCAGAAACATGCTTCAGCAATGTTAACCCACTGAAACTTAGCTGGCCTGCATCACAAAAGACAAGACCTATAAAGACCTAATGAAGGTGAGAGCATGGGAAGTGTGGCTTGGAGCTGGTTTGACGCAGCTGTTTAAGATCAACAGGGATGAGGAGAAGGTGCTCCTATGCTCACATAATATTGAGGATGCACACTGATCAACAGAAAATTTGATGGCTCACTCTGAAATAGTTTTTTATTTTTTTGTGAAACAGAGTCTCACTCTGTTGCCCTGGATAGAGTGCTGTGGTGTCATAGCTCACAGCAGCATCAAACTCTAAGGCTCAAGTGATCCTCTTGTCTCAGCTTCCTAATTAGCTGGGACTTATAGATGCCTGCCACGGGGCCCAACTAGTTTTTCTATTTTTAGTAGAGACAGGATCTTGCTCTTGCTCAAGTTGGTCTCGAACTCCTGAGTTCAGGCAGGAGTCCCCATTTCTCCCAGAGTGCTAGGATTATAGGCATGAGCCAAATGCCAGCCACCCTGAACTAGTTTTATAGCCAGAGCTAGAAAATAAAAAGGAAACTGTTTTTTTTTTTTTTTTGCTTTCTTTCTTCATGGGAAGAAAGTGTTGATATTAGAATTTTTAGTTCACATAGCCTTTCCACACACGACTTTTTTCATCTTCCGCGTAGCCCTGTGAGGTAATGTTATTTGCATCTTATTGATTTGGGCTCAGAGAGATTTACTGAGTTGCCCAAGGCCATGGTGCTCCAGGATTCAAACCCAGGCTTGTGGCACCTCGTGTGCATCTATAAACTCTCCTTTTCCATAAAAATGAAATAGGCTGATGACACTATCCCAGCCAGTTTCTCCCTTGAAATGATGAAAGGGAGGGCTGAAGATGTTCCCGGCTGAGACCACTGAGATGTTCCCAGTCAGTGAATGCCTTTGCAGCAGATAGGAGCCTCAGTTCATAATTGCAGGTAGGAAAGATAATGTCCACTTCTTAATTTTTCTTAACTCAGATGAAATCAGACTCAGAATCTCCGTTTGAATTTCTGGGAAATTCAGCCTTAATCATGACCTGAGCCTCTTCTCTTTTTGAGTAACCCAAGGTCTCTTAATTTCACCCACCCTTGTTGCCGCTGAGCCTCTCAGTGGGCAAGCCCTGATGTCTGATGACACGCTAATTCACTGCCACATTTAAGGTACCCATCTTTGTGATTTCACCTCCTTAAATGTACCTGCAAGACCGTTGAGATCCCACTGCCCAGACCATTGGATTCCCCAACAGGGTGTGGGCCTCTCTGGTTTCTCCTTTCAGCATCACTCCTAGAGGGAAATCTCTCCCTCTTCTTGATTACCCTGAGAGGCTCAGTGCATTATCACTTTGATGAGTTCAGGATTTTGCCATAGAAGGGAAGAGCCACCGTTTTTCTGCATTTGGGGGATTTCATAAAAGTCCCCGAGGCAAGCATGCTGCCCTGAACATGAAGCCATGAACAGATAGGGTAAACTCAGTCAACGTAATACCTCAGTAACTTAACAGTGACACCCATATGGACTTCTAGTGAGTGGGCTTTTCCTCTGGAGGGAGCTTCTGGAAGATGGGTGTTGGAAAGTTAACTTTCAGGCTCTCTGCGGGGACCGAGGCCCTCCTAGGAACATGCGCTTCTCAGGCTGAAAGAGGCAATAAGTATAGTAGGGCAAGATGCAGCTCTGTTTGCAGCTGGGAGTTGGGCAGTCCTCTGCACCCCAGAGCTTAGAGATAGCAGTGCAGTGCATTTCCTGAATGTTCTCAGGGCCTGTGATGAGAACTGGGAGGCTGACCAAAGAAGACAAAAAAAAAGCTGCTTTCAAGGCTGCCTGTCTGGCACAGGGTTTCTCAACATTAGCACTAATGTCATTTTAGGTTGGATAATTTTTTGTTGTGGATAGTGCCCTGGATGTTGTAGAATGTTTAGCAACATCTTGGGCCTCTACTCACTAGATACCAGCAGCTCTGTGCCCCCTACCCTCTGTTTTAATAGAAATGTCTCCAAATATTGCCAAATATGCCCTGAGAGGCAAAATCTCCTAGGCTGAGAAGCACTTGATCTAGTGGGAAAGACAGAGCTCTATAGTTGAAAATCAGCAATTTTAAGAGTATAAAAAGGACAAAAATGGCTGTGTTCAAGGTAGAGAGCTGTTGTACAGAGGAGAGAGGATTAATTCTTTCTGGGTTGGAGGTGGTTCATAGCAGGCTTCACAAAGGCAGTAACACTGGAGAATGTTCTGAAGAATGAATGGATGTTCCACAGGAGGCTACAGAAGAGAAGTCAATTTCTGATGGAGAGAAGCACATATATGGGCCGCAGACCTGGGACAAAGTCTGGTGAAAATCTCAGTGATGCTAGAGAATAAACTACATGAGATGAGGCAGGAGATGAAGTTGCAGAGGCACACAGAGGCTAAGACACACTCACACACACCTTGTGTAAGAAGGGAATGCCATAGACAAGTCTGAATGCTGGCAAGGTAGCAGATGGAGAGGTGAAGAGGTGGGTAGCAGTCCAGGCAGAGGGAATACATGCTGCAGCACAGAGAGCCACACAGCAGCCTCCCCAGGGGAGACTCTGTCCTACAACCGTGTCTTTATACCTGTGGCTTGAAAAGGTCTGGAATGAAGAATCTGGTAATCAAATTTTTGAAGAATTAGCTTATGACTGCTTGAGGAATGAAAATGATATATCTCAAATACCAAATTGGCTTACTACAGCGTCGGCTTTAGTCCAAGTTGACTATCATTGTCTTGGAAATATATTTACTCAACAAATATGGACCCACCTCCTCCTTTGTCAGGTGTGGTCCAGGTCGTAGAGATATAGTGGTAGATCTGGTGTCTAGCAGGACAACTTCTGATAATAATAAGTGTTATGTAGGAGAGAGAACGAAATGATAGAGTGAGGGGTGGTGGGGAGAGGGGTCTCCCTGAGGAATGATGTTTGAGCTGAGGCCTGGGAGTTGCCTCGATGCTGGTCTGTGGGTAGTGGCCACACAGCTCCCAACACCCTCAGGCCATGAAAAGAAGACTGGATTTCATTCCAGTCCCGTGAGAAGCATTGGAAGATTTAAGGAAAATAGACTACAGGCTAGACTTAGAGCATCAGCTTCCTGTATCAGTCTCTATCTCTCAGGAATTTAGCACTTAACTGGAGCAGCAAAACTAGATTTAGCCAGCTAAATCAATTTTGCTAAGAAAAGATCAGCCTCTGTTGGAAATAGAATGCTTTGGGCGTTGTCATGGCCAGTGTCTCCCCACTGTTAAAACATTCCGGGACTCACATGTATACCCCATTCTACTTGCAAATGAAGGAGTCACAGACTATCTAGTCAGTTAGAAAGGGCCATTCTGGTTTTTCACGCTGTTGGTAACTGCCCAACTGCACATAATGGATTTTTGTGATGGATCCTTTGGCAGTAACTTGACATGTTTTCGTTAGCTAATTCAAGGAGCCATCGTACTTCCTTGGGCAAGGAGAAAGCGTTGAACATCATAATTACCCACTGATTTCAGTCCCTAGTGCTTTAATAATCAACCGTCACGGCAAGTATGGCCAGGGAATTTGAAAAAGAGGGAGCCCTTGTTCAAAGTCCTCGGTGCAATTTGAAAAGAGAAATGGGCAAATGGGTAAAGCAAAGCATGGCAATTTTTTGACAGTCATTTGGGGAAATGTGTGAAATATGGCAATTCAATATTGAAAAATGAGCACAGAAAATGCTAAGGAAATGAGTCTTCCTGGGTGACATATATTACACTCTTGGTTTTGGCATTCCAGCTGCTTATGAAATACATACAGAATGTACTTACTTATAATGTACTTATGATGTGCTTATAATGCATTGATCCTTCCCTGTGCAAGTGCAAGTATTCCTTAATGAGGGGACCTATTGGGAATTTATTAATGAACTGTATCCACATAAATATCCAAGAATTAAAGATGCTTAATAAATATATCATAACTAATGACTTTGCAAATTAAAAGTGACTTTCATGCTCATTTGAATATGGCAGAGAGGTTTGTGAAGTAAAGACTCCATCAAGTGTAATTTTCTGGTTATTCCAACTACTATAGACGGTGAATCTGATCAGCTCCTTTCTACCTGGGTGGTGGTACCATCAACTGAATGAGTGAGGAAGTGACGTAGACATCATGATCAGAAAGAGATGAGTTTGCACCCTGGCTTTACCACTTAACTGGTATGGCCTTGGGCAATTATTTTATCCCCTTAAGGCTGTTTCTTTTTCTTCTGTAACTTGGGGATAATACACTTTTGTTGGAACTTTGTTCTGAGGATAAACAAGGTCAGATTGGTAAAAATGCTAAGCACAGTGAGCTTGGCACATAGTAAATGCTCAGGAAAGAGAAGCACGTGTTACATGATTTTTACTAACCGAGACACAGAAGTACATTGTTCCTAAAACCGTGAGTAGGTCAAAGTCTATTGAGAGTCAGCAAGGGTAGCAATAGTCTGTGAAGGTTTCTACAGTGTGGGTAAATAGAAGCCAAGTGTACAGGCTGGTCATGGGATTTTATGGAAGAATCCCAAGGAAATACTGTCCAGATTTCTTCACCCTGCCAGAATGATTGTCATTAGAGAATTTATGTTGATCTTTACAACAAAGTAACTTTCTAACACTGTAAAATATTGGCCAATTAAATAGCTAGTGAATGAATTCTTTGACTGCCAAAATATATAATGACAAACTGGCAATCTTTTTTACTGAATTGACTGATTTTTTTGTGGTTAAATTTGGCTGGCATCACATAGATGTATCCATCAGCCGGAGAATGAATATATATATCTATATGTAAATAAAATATGAAATTTCATATATATATTCATATATATGTAAATATATTCATATATATATGAAGCGTGCATTTAAACTTCTGGTAGAAAGAAAAATAAAGAATTGAAATAAAACGACAGTCATTAAATTCACTCCAAAGGGTTATCAAATAACAGGAGATGTTACTTGATTGGTTAGACTGTTCTCTACGTTCAAGATTATCTTGTATTTTAAAAAAAGCAAACAGAATTGCTGGGCAATTTTTGCTTATTTTAATCAGTGTCCCATGTTTCTGCATCACTTTTATTCAAGATAGAAAAAGATGTGAAATAATTTTTGGAAATATAGCAGGCTTGGGTCTATGTCCAAAAATAAATTACTGCTTAAGGGGCCAGAAGACAAGGTGATATTATGTGTTTAATTTGCTCAGTTATGAAAGGACCTCGAGGGTATTGGGTTATGAAAAACAATGGTTATTTTGAGAGAAAATGGCGCCAAATTGGGGATTTTAAACACTTTCTGATGTGTTTGGTATGGGATGCGCTCTCCGGTTTGGGCGGGGGAGGGGGCCTGTGCAGTTCCATTGTTCACTCTATCCGCTTCGGAGAGATGCTCTTTGCTCCGCCGCAGTTCTGAACACGGGCATTTCTCTAGATTGCTTTCTTGGAAATGGCAACGGAAAATGGTAGCAATAATAGGTTTTAAGGTGCTTGGCGGTGAATCATGCCATTTTATAAATTCATCTCCTTACACTTTATTTCCTTGCTGTGAGATAATTTAGACGAATGTCAGCGAGGGAAAGAGAAAGTGATTGGTGATTCCACCTCACCCAATAAAGCAAATTCCTAATTTTCTGTCTTTTATCTTTTGCCATTCTTTTGTGCTCCTCTTTGGCCTTGTCAAAACATATCGTTCAGTTAGAGACTAAAAATATTTTCTCATCGATTGGGGTTATTGATTTTTTTTAATCTGTACTTTGGCTTGAAGAGCGCGGGTGAAGGGTGAAAGTTCACCAGCTTAGTCTGCCGTTTTATCTGGACAGCAAAAGAATGTATTGGCAGCAGATTTGATTTACCTTGTTGGTCAGTTGTAGACACTTCAGCCATGGAAGACAACCCTCCAGCGTGCCTTGCCGCTGCTGTCTTTTTTTTTTTTTAATACCTAGGAACTCTTGAAAGATCCACCTTCTTATTAATTTTATCCCTCTGTTTCCAAGGCAGGGTTTTTAAAAAAGAAAATTTAATTTTTTTTTTTTCAAATCAGGGTTCTAGGAGTTGTGATGCTTTCTGGACTCATGGTAAAGGAACAGAATTGCCTGAGTCTGCTGGAGTCTGGCCCCTCTGCCCTGTAATAGTCTGGGATCACGTCCATCCACACCATCACAGCAAAATCCCAGGTGACTAGATTGTATTCACTGAGATCTTCCTGTCTCCCTTAGTACAGCTAGTCAGACACGTGTGCTCGGGGCACAGTTCAGGTCCTCATCTGAGTGGCAAGATAGGCCTTACAGCTTCCTACCAAGTTTTAGGAGTGTGGAAGGTGACACCACAGCGATTGTCAGAGAGGAAATGGTGCCATGACTGGTGCTCTGGAGACACACTTTCTAGATTAGAATCACAGCGTTAGCACTTGCCAGCCGTGTGACCCTGGGCAAGTTATTTAATCTCTTCAAGCTTTAGTTTTCTCATCTGTAAAATGGGGATAGAAATTGTATCTTATTTCATCAACTGGTTGTAGAATCACACAAATAAATACATGGTAAAGTCCTAGGAAAGGGGCTGGCATACTGGAAATTCTCAGCAAATGCCAGCTATTACTGTGAATAGACAGGGAAGGTAAGAACTGGAGGAGGGGGTGGTTAAGAAACAGAGAGAAATTCACACAGAGGGAAGAACCACCTTCAACATGAGGATTTGGGGTCTTGTGCCACGCAGTTAGCCTCCTGACTGCTGGTTTGATTCTGATCATGGCCTCAGCCACTGTTTTGTCCTTATTGTACTGCATGCAAGGTGTGAGGGTGAAACCTGAGTCTGGTGAGGGGTGAGGCTGCTCTGCTCACCTGTGCTCTGTGAAGAATCAGTCTTCATTCTCTTTTCTTGCCCCGCTTATAAGCTTAGCCTCAAGCAGAACCTAGGACCATTACCAACCTTAGACAAATGTACTTAACACCCTAGTAGGACTTGTCCCATGAGGACATCAACCCCGTTGTTCCAACTCTGGGCAACATGGTGGATCTACCAACTCATTCTACACTCTGGTGCCTTCAGTTCTGATGTCTGGACTTGGTGCTTCCGAGCTCTGCCTCTGAATTCACTTTTTGGCTCTTTCTGGGACCAGGGCCAGCATGGGATGCAGGAGCCTCTGTACCAGTGGTTCTCAATCTTCCTAATGCCTCCTAATGCTGCGACCCTTTGATACAGTTCCTCACATTGTGGTGACCTCCAACCATAAAATTATTTTCGTTGCTACTTCATAACTGTAATTTTGCTACTGTTATGAATCGTAATGTAATATCTGATATGCAGGATGTATTTTCATTGTTACAAAGGGGTCGTGACCCACAGGTTGAAAACCACTGCTCTATATTTTCCCCAGAGTACAACTCTCCCTCAGAGAGGGAGCAATGTGGATACAATAGTTCAAGAACTTTTATAAACCTAGGATCACCTCAGAAGTACCTAATTTAGGAGTGCTGGGCCTGTATTTTTTTGGGGGGGGGTGTACTGGTTTTATATAAAATTTGAAATATTTTCAAATATTTGATTAACATAGCCTTCATGTCATTTTCTTAGTTATTGTGTTAAGACATTTATATTCTACATTTAGAGAAATTCACATGTACCCTTGGAAGATGAACCATAGGCGTGGTCCCACCATCGCCCTCCCTCCACCCATCCTCCCCCTCCCCTCCCCTCCCTCTCCCCTTTCCCCATATTCTTCGGGTATAATTGGGTTATAGCTTTCATATGAAAACTATAAATTAGTTTCATAGTAGGGCTGAGTACATTGGATACTTTTTCTTTCATTCTTGAGATACTTTGCTAAGAAGAATATTTTCCAGCTGGGCCTACATTTTTAATAAGCATCTCAGAAGACTTGGATGCAGGTGGTTGCAGTTCACACTTTGAGAAGCATTAATGTAGTAGAAAGAACATGGGTTCTGAATAGACTTGGGTTTGAATTTGCTTATCAGCTACATTTATACAGGCAAATAATTCAATCTCTCTAAGCCTCAACTGTAAAATGGAGCAATGAACCAACACTGTATCCAATACTCTTAGCTCAGTGCCTGACATCTAGTACATGCTCCAGTCCCCTTCTCCAACTCCATTTGTCTTCTTGGACTCCCGAGAATTTTATACTCTGTTGGAATTAATTCGTCTTGACTCCTCCTTCTCCAGCCATGCATGTTGTTGATTTCCTGTCTGAACTGTAGCTACTCTTCCTATGCTCTTATAAGCCGTTTCCTGTTTAGAGAGGTTGACCTTATTCCTACAAGCCTTTGCTCTTTCTCTTTGGTTATCTGCCCTAAATGGCATATATGCGACACTCCCACATCTGGGTGAGTTCTTTGCACAGCTTTGCAGAATAGGGTTTCTCTTGCCCTTCCAAGGCCAGTAGAATTCTGGGTATGGTAAATGGAAAACCGTATCTTACCTCTGCAGGTGCAGCTAAGGCATCTCTTTTCTCAGCTCCCTATTTATTCCCCAGTGTTAGCATTTTCTTGCCTGCTACCTCTGCCTCTTAGTTAAGCATCCAGATGCTTCTGTGATCTGCCTGGTGAAGGAAAAAATCAGCTAACTATGGGAAGTTAGCAGATGTATCAGCCTGTAATGGGTCCACAGAATCTTTTTGATTTTACTATTGGTTTGTAAATCTGGCCAATGGGTAAGGGGTCAATTCAGTCCAAATGGTAGTTTTTGTTTTGCTTTAATAGACCTAAATACCTTTTGGTGGAAAATAATAAAAGGAGTACTTGTCTTATAAGCAGATCCCCATGTGGGACTGTCGCCAACATGTCAACTAGGGAAGAAAGTAAAAGACACAAAGCAAAGGCTTATAGGAATAAGGTCAACACCACTAAAACAGGAACAAATGGTCCACTTGCAAAAGCCTAATGCAAACTAGAAAAATGTCCTGGAAACATGTTTACTATAAAGGGATATGCTATTATTTTATATTAGCAAGGGAGGAGTGATCTCAATAGGTCATTGGATTTAAGGACCACTTTAAACCTAGTTTCATTTCATCTTGATATCCTTAACTAATTACATCTGCCAAGAGCCAAGACCCTATTTCCAAATAAGGTCATTTTGTGAAGTTCTGGATGGACATGAACTTTGGGGAGATGCTATTTGATCCGTTATAGCACACATGGCTGCTAGACTTCTTGCAGCTCCAGAATGTGATGAAAACCCAGAGTCTGGGCAGTAAGAGACTATCCCTTCCAGCCTCTGTTCCATACTATTGAGAGAGTCTTAGGAGCAGGCAGGGACTTCCATAAAGTACCTTACCTGGTAAACGCTCAGCAATTGCTTTCCGAAAGAGTAAACTAGGGATGGCAGGTCAGGACCAATGGAAGGACACATAGATAAAGCCATTCTCAGAAGAGTCCATTTTGATACCAACATATTAAAAAAGGATGAGCTGAGTCATGGAGCAGGTGGAAAATTGGCCCAATTGGTCAAAATCATAACCTGTTTTGTTGACTAGCAGTAGTTGGGAAGAACACTCAGAAAGAATAAATTAATTCACTGATTTTTAACACTTTGAAAATAAGAGAGAGATTCTCCTACCTTGAGTGGTTTAAGGATATAGTCACGAAGTGACAAATAGTCGCATAAAAACAGAAGCATTCAGTCTATTTTGGGTATGGACCCTCTTACTGGTCCCAGAAAATTGACCTATTTTATTGCATCCTTTTTACAACCAATTTCAGGTGGCTGAATTGAGTGTATTTTTCATTCTGACTTGTTGACTTCTGGCCCATTAGAGCAGCCAATCCAATTAGGCAAGGCTTTCACTTGCTTTGCCTTCTGTCAGAGCATCCAATTGGCTCGCAGCTCCTGCTAAGTGACAGGCCTTCCACAACTGTGCCCTGTCTTTCTCAGAGAGATCTTATCTCCTGTTCTCTCTTTAAAATGCCTGTTTTTTTTTTTTTTCTGATTATGTTTAGGCTTGTATTTTGGGGGGAATTCCCTTTCAAATCCTGGAGTGTAGATGTTTGTGTTTAAACTGAGTCTAAGTATTCAGTTAACTGGGTTGTCAGGGTGGATATTTTGACATAGTCTTTAGATCACCAACTGTGGGAAGCTGAATAATGGCACCCCTAAAGATGGACCCATCTGAATCCCTGGAATCTGTGAATTTTCACTTTTATTGCCAAAAAAAAAAAAAAAAAAAAGACTTGGCAGATGTAATTAGCCTAAGAATCTTGAGGTGAGATTATCTAGGAAGGCCTTAAATGCAAGCACATGCAAAAGGGAGATTTTCACACAGATACACACAAGAAGAAGCCATGTAAAAGAAGCAGAGGGAAGAAGAGTCAGAAAGAAGATGCTAGGCCCCGGGCTTTGAAGATAGAGGAAGGAGCCACGAGCCAAGGCATGCAGCTCCAGCAGGTGGAAAAGCGGGAACATAGTTACTTCCAAGACTCTCTGATGGTCAACACCTTGGTTTTGGCCCAGTGCTTGCGGCCTCCAGAACAAGGGAATAAATTCAGTTGCATTAAATTTATGGTCATGCGTTACATCAGTCCCAAGAAACTAAAAGACTAATCAAGACCAAAATTCCTACTGGGACTAAATTCCTGGTTCTGAAAAAGGTACTGTGTGATGGATTGATACCTGTTATGCATTCAAGTGTTGGTTTATCCTTGTATTTTCAAGGACAATTTTTAATGTGGTATTTTGCTATCTAAAGATATTTGATGAAATTTACTGCATTAAAATGACAGCCTTAATAAAACTGCCTATGGAAAACATAGTTTCTTTTTTTTTTAATTTCAGGTTAATGTGAGGGTCACAATATTTGAGTTTGTTAGGTAGAGACCCTCTTATAGTTGTGTCCCATACCCAAAAGGTGTGCCATACACCCCAACATCGTGCCCATTAAGTGGGAACACCTTAAACTCCCCCTCCTGACTTATCCTCCCACAATAGTTTCCTTGATCTTTTGAAACTTTTTATATAAAGGTTACCTAGCCCTAAATTTCCCCATTGGCCCTCATTTTCACTTATCTATATGGACAGCACATTACTTACCTGCTCTTTCTTGAAATTCTCTCTGTCTTTGGAACTTAGGTAGCCAATGTGTGGTTCTAGTCTGAAAGCTAGCCTGCAAGAGCCAGTGTTTCAGTTTGAGTCCACAGGCAGGATGTTGAGACATCCCAGCTCAAGGTAGACAGGCAGCAGCCACTCCACCCTACTTGTGGGAGGATCACCCTATACAGTCTACTCAGGGCTTCACCTGATTACTTAAGGCCCACCCACGGCTGGAGAGCAATCTGTCTACCAATTCAAATGCTGATCAGACCCAGAATAATGTTTGACTAAATATCTGGGCCTTAGTTAATTTAAAGGCTCAAAATTGTACCAAATTTCCTACCCTGTAATTCCTTCAGGGTGTTGCCATTGTTCCAGGTCAAAATCATGCAGGTGTCATTGAATCTGCCCATTCTCTTTCCTTTTCATAGACAAAACCTGATTCTCTTGAATCTTGTAAAAAAGTCCTTCTCACAGTGTGCCTGTCCTACTTTCCTTCCCATTCCTCCTGCCTGCATGGTAATCCCAGCCCACAATCCCTGGCTCTGCTGCTTCTACCTATCAGATTCCATTTCATAGATCCCACCTCTGTGCTAACTTTGGAGGAAAACAAAGGGCTTAGCACAGAGGAATATAGATATATTTACATATATATAAAATCTCATTTGTTTGTTTACAAAATCCTTTAAAGCAGATATTATACCTCATATTTTGCAGATGAAAAACTGAGGTTTAGAGAGATTAACGAGGTTAAGACGTTTAAGGTTCCCTAGCTGGAAAGTAGCTGAGGGAGGATTAAAACTCAGGCCTAGCTGAGTCTCTAGCATGCAATCTTCAAACAAACAAACAAACAAACAAAACAAAACAAACAAAAAAACCCAACAAAAAACCCTTTTAGGCCCTCCCTGAATTTTTTTCTTCCTACTAGTGTTTCTACTTGGAGCCATTCCCAGTCTTAGTCTTTTCCCTAATCAATGACAGTAAAATTTGGAAACATGACATTTGTCAGTTTCTTGCCCTTCTTAAAAGGCTCCCCTGTACACCGAGAAATTCACTCCATTCAGGGCGTCTATAAAGACTCCTCATCCTTCTACCTCCTACTGGACCTTACTTGAGTTTTTCACATCCCTCGGCTTACTCTCCCTTCTATCTGGTGTTGTCTTCCTAAGTCTCTCCCGGTGGACACTTTTCAGCGCATCCTTCCACATCCAGTCCATGTATCTTCAACCTGGAAAAATAGCACACCACTCTTTCTTTTCCCCTCTTTGATGAGCATGTAACTCATTTTGTTAAAGTTACTTAGTTGCCAGCCTCACCTCCCTGCTAGAATAGACAAGATGGGACAACTAAGTTAGTGAACTCATCCTAGAAAAAGTGCTACATACCTCATGGGTGAATATCACTATGGGCACCTTTGAGGTGCTCCCCTGGGGAAGCTACGCCAGTGCCTAGTACACTGGTGCCTAGAACACCCTTTAAAGCAATTTGGGAGCTCTCTTTCTAGAATGGCCATCACAGCTGTCATCATACGAGGCCTGACAATTAAGTTTGTGAACTTATGCTAGAAAAAGTGCTACATTCTTCATTGCTGAATATCATTATGATCACCTTCGAAGTACCCACCTTGGCTATCTGGTGACCATAGTGATATTCAGCAATGAGATGGGTAGCTCTTTTTTTAGGATGCATTCATGAACTTAATTGGTGTCATATGTTTTATTCTGACCGTTGACAAGTATGAGTTTGACAAGGACAGTAGTGATATCCTGCTCATCCCCAAACTCTACCTACAGATCTCTTTTCTCCTTTGAATACTAAATCAGTCCCTCCCTGTATTCCCGGGGGTGTCTGCAATTGACAGTGCTCAGCTGTGTCCCTCTTCTCGACTTCTAGCTGAAGAGAGCAGCCCATATCCATGACTGGTGGGTATAAGGATGCAAAGATCTAGCCCCTTGCTTCAATATGGACAGCTCTCAAGGGTCGCCCTAGCTCCAGAGCTCCACAGGGGATTGACTGCGCCCTGTGTTGTCACTGCCTTCCTCCTCTCTGCCCGGGGCATTCCCTTTTCCCCTCACACGAGTTGATCTGGACAGCTCTTCCAGTACACTCGTTGCACTCAGATCTTCACTTCCCCTGATCTCCCAGGGAACCCAACTGTGACAGGTCCATACCTGGCTGCCAGCAGGATCTGAGCTCAGTGGCAGAAGGTGTCTGGGGTTTACGGTTCTGGGCAGAAACTTTTTCTTTTTCTCATCTGCTTTCACTACAGCACACTTGCCTCACCTCTGACAAGTCTGGATTTTCTTTGCTTCGTTTCTCTACCAACTAAACCTCTTAGTGGAGTAAGAAAGGGCTCGTTGCTTGGCTGCTTGGGAAAGATCCAGGGAATCTGAATTCCTCTTTTAATGACATTCATCCACATGTTCTGTGTTCAGCCCCTTCTCCCCTTTTCCTTATGGCCCCAGGAGCCTCCAATTCCTGTGCCCTCCCAGGATGCTGCTGGGGGAACTGGCTTAGTTCTCATTCTTCTCTGTAGGTATTTAAGTTGTCACAATTTTCATCTCTGTTGCTTTCTCCAACTATTTTCCAACTTCCCAAAACTTGTTTCTCTCTCCCACTTGCTGTTATCTTCTCCCCATTTTCTTTGCTCTTAAAGATTAGTCCTTTTTGTGTTCTTTTACTCTTCTTTTGGTGGAATTTCTGGAGGGACCAAGGTTGTGCACAGGTGCACAAATCTGCCATATTTCCACACCAGGAGCCTAGGAGGGTCACGTTTTGTTGCTAGGTTTGGACCATTTTGATTTTAGTTTAAAAGTAAGGCCACAGCTTCTTAAACATGTATGGCATTTCATTTGAACATATATCTTCATTTATTACGGGACATATTTAGATGCTATGCAGAGTACTGGGTTAAATTCAACATCTTTTCAGACACCGGAATGATGGGAAAGCAACATTAACCTCCATCTCACCCAGCTACACACAGGCTCAGGACCCCAGGTAGGGACTGAGACTTCCCTTTGGTCTTCCTAAGCATCCAGAGATTTGATCAGTCACCCAGATGTTTTGTCTGGGGATTTACAGTTTGAATGTCAAGAACCATTCAAAAGCTCCGAGTATCTGAATGCTTGGTGCTATGTTGACAATGTGTCTGTATGACTGCCTGAATTTCTCTGACTTAATTTTGATGTTTGAGCTGAGCCGCTGTATCGCTGGATGTGTCAATTACAGCGGGATCTGAGAGCTGTAAATTAAAGATCCTGCTTTTTTATCAGGCTGTGTCTGTTGCCCACAGTCACATTTGGGTGCGTATTTCAGGAACATAAAGAGTGTTTTTGAAAAGATAAGGGCTAATTTCTGAAGAGTGGTCAATGTGTACTGGAGGTGGTCAGCAGGGCTGCAGCCTGCCAATCAAAATCTACGAGCAATGTCATTCAAGGTCAGAGACCCAGGGAACTGCCAATCAGAGTCAGCAGGGCTGATCATATTCCCTTGTCAGTGTTGGAAAGAGGTCACTGTCTCTGTGGTGTGGCTAGTGTGTGAACAGTGAGAGTATGTTGGTGGTCAGAAGCACATTCTGCTGTGTCCCCCACTGGCCATTTCAGGATGCTTGCCTAAGTTTTTTCTATCCTATAGGGACAGAAGGCAGGGTAGCAGAAAAAGCCAACAGTATTTTTAAAAAACAGGTTATGAATTCTGAATTCTAAAAGCAAACATGGTAGCTAATTTAATATAAAGCCTTGTATGTATTAGTATTTCTGTCAATAAGAAAGGATAACATAAAAATTGAAAATATAATTTTAGATATCTGAAAGAGATACTGCTCTTAAATATTTTTATACTTGGTATTTGGTTTATTTTCCAGCCTTAACTCAGCTAAGTTATTATCTCAGCTAATTAGTATCTGGTTTAATTTTCACCAATACAGATAAGCTTTACATTTATGGAAAACAATGGCAGTTTTGAAGATGTGCTAATGTCATAGAATAAAGCTTAGAAAATTTCAGTTTCAGGGTCCAGAAGACAAAGGCAATAGAAAAATTACAGTCTAGATTACCAGAGAATCTTGATGGATTTTTCAAGATTGCCAGAGAATCTTGATGGATTTTTCAAAACTGAGCACTCTCTTGAGATAAAGGGGTAACTCATCATCATCAAAAATATTTGCCATTCAAAGTTACTTCAGTAGCAGCAAATACTGGGATGTGTGGATAGTGAAAGTCCAATCAGAGTATGTCTCCTTGATGGTAAAAGTGCCAAATGAGTCATTCTCTGGGTACTTTACTTGTCCATAGTAAAATTTCCAGATATTTCTGTATATCCACATGCTTATCATTATAAATAGAGACTATTTGGCTAAAACAGTCACAATTCATCTGGGCACCATATAGATATAAATGCAAGAAACTGCTTTAGTTATGTTGTTGTTGTTACTATTATTATTGAGGCAGAGTCTCACTTTGTCACCCTGGGTAGAGTGCTGTGGCATCATAGTTCATAGCAACGTCAAACTCTTGGGCTCAAGCAATCCTCTTGCCTTAGCCTCCCACATAGCTGGGACTACAGGCACCCACTACAATGCCTGGCTATTTTTAGAGATGGGGGTCTTCTCTTGAACTCCTGAGCTCAGGCAATCCATCCACCTCAGCCTTCCAGGGTGCTAGGATTACAGGTGTAAGCCATTGTGCCTGACCTGTTTTAGTTACATTATTATTTAACTATGATATATGATTTAATAACATTAAATTCTTTTAAAATTGTTTAACCATAGAATTTTAAAAGTCTGCAGACATAAAAGACTACATACAAAATAAAAGACATGTATATTAGGTGTGAACACTAGTAGAAATTTTTTAAATTCGTGGGATAGTGAATGGGAAATGCACATTTACAGTGGGCTTATGTGGCCTTGGGCCTCGGAGTTGGAAAGGCCTTTGGGATTCAAGCTTCTTCTTTTGTGGACGGTGGCACTGATGGGCTTGTGGTGGGGCACAGAGAGTTAATGGCACAGCCAACTCCAGGATCTACCTCTGAGTCCTGGCCTCCTTCTCTACCAGGGCTGTGGGAACACAATCTCTTTTTCTAATGCACCTGGAAAGGCTTATGGTCGAGGTGAATTTTCCGAAGCTCCCCAAGAGGTGGAAAAAAAAAAAAAACGTTTAGGAGAAGAAGGGAAAGTGGACGGACCTGGTAAGAAAGTGCTCAGCAGCAGCGTGGGGCCTAGCAGATGAAGGGAGCACTGGGTGGTTTACCCGGGAGAACCAGGGGCCCAGGCTGCAGAAAGGTGTGTCAAGTAAAGAGGGGCTCAGAATTAGTCAGTGAAGCAAACCAAGGAGCTGTCCCTGCTCTGAATTTTGGATTAGAGATATTCTGGATCATCAGCAGTAGTATCTTTTTACAGGTGAGTCCGTGTTTTGAGGGTGACAGAATCTAGAAAAAGAACATACCTGATTCCACCTGCAAGCCTGGGCTGGCATGTTTGGTAGGAGCGTGTGGGAGTGAGACATGTGGGCAAGGGGATGGGGGTCATATTTTCCTTCCCTTTCTCTGATGTCCTGATCAACACCCCTAGGCTGAGAGGAAAGATTAAAATCTGTGAAAACAAAAGAGGAGTGATTCAAGCGTGACTGGTTTCTTTCACAGACATGAAGGCTCTGGCCACGAGGCACAAGGCAGCCAATTTTCAGCTCTGACAGCTGCGGAGGTCATCAGCTTCCTAGCAGCACCCCTTAATTCCTCTGGGGCCAGGGTGTCCTTTGAACTCCGTGGTTGTTACACTTCCAAAGCTAAGCTGAGAGTGAGAGAAACCTGCAAATTTTGCTGGCCTCTGAGTACTCAATTACCCAGCCATTAGGACCTTAGGGTAAAGACAGAGGATTCTCTTATTTTCCGTAACCTATAAACCAGTGGTTGCGCTCAGATGACCTATTTATACAGATGTACACACGTGCACCCGCCCACATGTATAGACTCATGAGATTAAAAAAGAAAGGATATTTTCATGCTAAGGCTTCTAGTGACAGCAGGACTTTTGGGGAAAGTCTAATGCCCTAATTCAAAGGGTGTTTACAATGAGAGTGAGCATCGTTGAACTGGGAGGCATTGTGTGTGGGAGGCTTTTGTTATGGCTGGATCTAAAGGCTGGATGAAGGTGAGGAGGCTGAGAGATACAGGTAGACTTTCAGTCTGCTTTTCAAGGGGCTTCAGTTCCTGGGAATGCACTGGTCTGACAGTTTTAGAGCTTCGCCTCCAGTGGGTGAGAGAGGAGAAGTGTCCTTTCTGTTCCATATCTAAGCCACTTGGCATGATAGGCAGGTGCGCAGGCCTGAGAAGTCTGTTGGTGAGAGCCCCCAGCAGAATCAGCGTGGTGGATAAGGAAGGCACTGGGAAATCTTCACGAGGACGGAGGACGGCCCACCATTTTAAAATTGTATAGTGAAAAGTAGTACATTACGTCAGCTCTGAACTGTGACTGGTGAATAACATCTGAAGGATGCTTAAGATGATCAAAAGACAAAGCCTGGCACATTTAAATTCATTTGAATTAGGATTTCAAGATCCTTAATCTGCTGAGATTAATTTGGCTTAAGTGGTAGGCAGTTCAAGCAAGAGATATGAAACAAAATTGTCCAAACTTTTCATTTTTTACTCTTTTCATTTTAATTAATTTTGTATATTTAGCTGTGATACAAGATGCAATTTAATTCTCATCCTATCCACAAGATACATACCAGACTCACCGACAACCGATGAGAGGCAAAGAAATGTCCCCTGTATCAACTTTGTCCTCATGGTCCAGGAGTGCTGAGCTTCATTCCATTCTCTGTCCTCTATGTGTCTGTTGAGGGGATGGAATATAGCAAATGGCACGTTGCAAAAGCCTAAAGAGCCACTCCTCTTTAGGCAGGATGAGGGTGCCCTTTGCAGGGAGGCTGCTATTTCTATGCCCACCCTTCCTCCCTCCCAGGTATTCTCTTATTTATTCTGAGGCTGTGGCCCTGCTGTTCATCACAGGCTGTCATCTGAAACTTACCAGAAAATTGGCCTTTGGATTATGGAATAGCAGAGGATTCAGCAGGTGTTAGCAGTCAGGTTAGACAAAGCTCAAGGCAGGAAGCCCACCTGGAGCCCGTGAACTCAAGCAATTGAGTCAGGGCAGTAACCTGTGTGGAGAAGGCCCAATGGCAAAAGGGCTCAAGGGCCTGGAAACAACCCAGTCAGCCTAGTACCCTGGACAGCTCCCAGGGGGTGGGTCTCCTGGCAGCTTCCTCTGCAGCGCCATCCTCCTAATTATTACAGGCTTTAAGCCAGACTTGTTTATACAAGACAAGGGCTTGTCTTTAGAGAATTACTGTCATTGAGAGCTCCATCATAGAAGAAAAGGGCCACAACTTCTGGATTGGCAGAGCTATCCAATTTGTTTGCCCACTCATCCACCCAATCATTTATTAAATTACTCAGCAAAATTATGAAATCCTGCTACGTACCAGGCCTTCTCCTGGCCGCAAAAGATGTAACAATGAATGAAATACAGCCTCTGTACAGGAGCTGGCTATTATTGGGGAAAGCAGGCACCCTAAACAAACAAAGAAAGAAAAAATCTATATAGAGAGGGAAGTTATAGAGATGTAGGTAATAAATTGTAGAAGTCACAGCTGAGAGTCAGGGATGGCTTCCTGGAGAGGGCGATGCCTGAGTGGTGTGTCTTACACAACGAGAGGGATTCAGGCTTGGAGAGGAAGGGAAAGTAGTGGGGGGGGGGAAGGTGGACCAGGGAGCCAACATAAGCAGAGGCAAACGACAGCATGTAAGGTGTCCTTGAAGCAAGAGTCACAAGATAGAGGGGGTTAAGTCACCTCATCTTGCAGTAGGAAAAGTCTATTTTTATCATTAATGGTACTCACTGTCTCTCATATCATGCTCAGCCAGAGATCAAGACACCAACATTTCATCAGGAACACATAAAAGCCTTTCAAATCCAAATGAGTTAATAAGACACATTGAGTCTCTGATTTGCCCCAGCACTACAAATGAACAGAAACCACTGTGGCAGGTGTGGGAGCAGCTCCTGTCAAAGTCTCCATTGACTGGTCTAGCCACTGGCAGGCTCCTGGAAGCCCCGCTGCAGAGAAGGAAGGGGATTTCAGGTAAATTAGGGGTGGGGAACCTGCGGCCTTCTGGATCCTTGAATGTGGCCTTTGAACTGAATCCAAATTTTACAGAATCTCTTTATGAAAAGGTATTTGGTTGAGGGGCTGCACTTGGGAGCCTGGAGGGCTGCATGTGACCTCGATAGACTGTGGAAGGTAAGCAGGATTTCTGACAGGGGGTGAAAAACGGAAAGACAGGCTCTTTAGGGAAAATGTATGAATAAAACAAAAATTCAGAGAAAATAAAGTAAAAGGAGGGTGAGCAGTATATTGGGCTGGAGTGGAAAGAAGGCTTATTTAGTGCTTCAGGGGTAGGGAAAACCAGAAAGGTGGGATGACACCAGATGACTGTGGGCCACAAGGGCTGGACAGTGTCGAGAATATTAATGAAAACCAATTGCTGTGCTGTCCAAGCCAACCACCTAATTTGTGGTCATATTATTGCTACTTAGATGTTTCTTTCCTTCTTCTCTATCATACCACCAGGTTCATTTGTTCGTTTCTTAATTCACTCGTCCATTAATTTACTGAAGTGTCTGTGGAGCACAATTTTCATCAGAGAACAAATATCTTATCTCTTGCAAGGGAGATAACTTGAACTTCTGTTCGATTCATCTGTTTTCTTTCTTTTTAAAAAGTAGCATTTATCTTACTTCGATAATTGATTCCTATGCAACATTCTGTGAGAGGCTTTATTTTACCTGTATTCATTAGCATTAGGGCAGGTCAAATTTGAGACCATGGGCTGGACAGAGCTGTAGGTCTTTTCTGTCTTCTCATGTTGCCTCAACCCAGCCCCCATTAGTTGGCCAGCTGTTTTGGCCAATAGCATTGCATACAAGGCCTCTGTCTGGATCTGTCTGTGTCCCTTACTGGCTCTGTGATCTTGGCCACCACTTGTGAGCATCGGTTTCTAATCTGACCTTATGAGGTCATTATGAGACTTAAGTGCCATAATATATGTTAATGCTTAACTCATTTAATCAGCATATAATAAATGCTCAGTAAACAGTGGCTATTTATATTATTATCAAAACGGGCCATTGAGCACAATTATAGAACAGAACCTAGAGAAACACTTGAGATGACTGGGGTGAAGGCAGAGCAAGGATGAGAAACCGCAAACAAGGTCTTCTGACCCCCCAGTCCCAAGCTTTCCATAATCTATACCATTTCCTGCAGACTTATCCATGACAAGATTTCAACTTTACTGTTAGTGATGTGGGAAAACCTCCCCTGTTCTAGGGCAGGTGTGTATCTGCCACAGCAGAAGGCAGATAATTAACCCAGTCCTCAAAATTAAAGAGGGAGTACAATGAAAATGAACCATTGTAAACATCCATAAGTGATATACACTTCTTCAAGAGGTTTTCATTGAAAAGCTCCATAATGGTGCTGATTCCACAATTGTCACCATAAGGGATGGAGGAACACTTGAAAACCACTGCTTCTCAGCCACAGAAGATAAAGAAATGTTCTCCAGTGTTTTCTTTTCAAGTTCTCTCCCCCACCTGCTGTCTATGTCTCCATCTATCATCTATCTCCACTCCCCAGATGCGTTCTCCCACATGACTACCACATGCTTTTTTGTAAGGTTAGTTGGCCCGGGAAACACCCATTTGAGTTTCTTAGCTACATTTCCAGTTGTTTTCTGGGTAAACTCAGTCCCTTGATCTTGAACCAATATACTTGGTGGATGTGACCTTTCTCCTCTCTGACCCTGGAGCGTATGTGTCTTTCCCTCACTTAATATTAACTACCTGATCTGGTGGATTTTCCCCAAGACAGCAATGTTTTATCTTTCTGACAAGATTCCAAGCTCTTGAACAGCGCAGACCCTGCCTTCTTTGTCTCACCAACATTGCCAGACCCAGTGTACCACGTATGCTGGGGCTCACCTGTAGGTTTAGTTTGGGGCAGGATGGTTTTAGTTTAGGCTTGATTGTTTGTGCCATAGAGACAGGACCAAAGGGCCCCAATGAAAACCACAAAGGAGTTGATCGCATTATGTCTTTGTTCACCAGCCACCCCTGGAGGACATCTTCTTTCCTGAAACAGATGTGTTCATCCCGTTTGTGTGGGCTTTGTTCTGTGCAGTGAGGAATGTGCTCTATTCCTCTCCATTTGTCCCAAGAAGCAGTTAGATCACACTTCCAGTAATGTCCAATGATAATATGCAGTGAGGTTCACCTTTTAACTGATGAAAAAGATCCTGTTAAATTCAAGCAAAGGAGTAGAGTAATAATTATGGAAAGTTCAGGAATCAGCCATGGTGTGTGTGTGCATGTGTGTAGTGAGGGAAGCAGCTACCCGGGGAGGCCAGAAAAGGGGACCTTCCTGCAACTTCTGAATTTATACCTGTGAGTGACCACGTCCTCTGGTAAGATACTCAGAAATCTTTCCCTCTTGGATCATGTTTTTGCCTACCTTTGACACTCTTGTTCCTTGCTATTAAAGTTTCTTGACTTTTCGCTAAGTTAGGAACTGAACGGGAAGCAGGGTGGAATCTTTCTTTAGTATCTGTGACTATTTTTTCTTTCCTGGGATGCTAAAGAAAGACTCCAGCCTTTGCTTCCCGTTCAGTCCCCTTCTGTCGACAGCTGCCTTCAGCTTCTGACTGGTTCTTTCCGGGATCAGGATGTTTCTCGGGGCAGGTCGAGGAGCAGTCGATTAGGTTTCAGATAGTAGCTGGTCCAGCACCCCGAGCATAGTCAGTTTATTTTAGAGCTTGAGTTATTTTGTTACCTACTCTGGGCCCTGCCTTCTGGAGAGAGTTCACGATCTCTATCCGTGGACTTGACATTTTCCTGCCCTTTCCCTCATTTCCAGCTCTTCTTTCTGTCATCCGTAACTCTGATTCCAGAGTAACCTACTGTGTCCGAGTTTTTATTCTTGCGCACTTTGTAGTGACATCTTTTATTTTGCTCTATAGAATCATCTATCTTTAAAAGATTTCTCTAGTACCCCCTGCCTCTTCTGTGAAATGCAATTCTCCCCACCACCTCCTTCCCTCTTTCCCGTCAGTCTTCTTACAAAGTCCCTCTCATGGCTGTCGGGAGACTTTTGCATTTACCTGACTGCTGACCACATTTTCACCTTATTACCACATCCTCCTCATCCCTCCTCTCTCAGTGGCAACCATGCTCCTGTCATTCTGAATTATTTGAGGTTCCCTGGAAATACCATGCCCTTTTATGCCTCTGGACAGGCTGTCTGTATGCTTGACATTCCTTTGAGCTCTCCGTTCTTCCTTTCTTCTGCAGACACAACTTCCCTGCTCACCTGATCCCACTGGGGCGTTGCAGATCTCTCTGAATTTCTTGGCAACCTGCAGGTCTTAGATGATTGTCTCCTTGTGTTGTTTTGACCGTCTCCTTATATTGTACTATTTCCTTCACCCTTAGTTCCTGGTAGAATATATCTCAACTAACATGTACAGCATATTTTAATTATTTATGTGCCTCTCTGTATATAGAGCAAAGACTTTGGTTTCTTCAACCCTGTATCTGGAAGCCTGGTCCATTCAAGCTCTTGAATGAATGAATGAATAAATGCACACACGCATGGATCAACGGAGGTAGTGCACCAGCTAAACCTGCCTATCTGAACAGCTTCTTAGCAATGGAGAGAAAATTGTAAGGCAGAAGGAAGGCTTGAATCCTGGCTTATCTTCCATTAATTCCATGTGAGTTTTTCTTTAGGGCAAGAAGAAAAAGAATCCATGGCTTTCCAAAACCAGATAGTTTGGTAAAAATGGATTAGTTGAAAACACGTTTGGACAAAGTAACAAATGGGTTAAAAATGACCATGTGGGCTCGGCGCCTATAGCTCAACCGGCTAAGGCGCCAGCCACGTACACCTAAGGTGGCGGGTTCGGATCCCCAGCCCGGACCCGCCAAACAACAATGACGGCTGCAACCAAAAAATAGCCGGGCGTTGTGGCGGGCGCCTGTGGTCCCAGCTACTTGGGAGGTGGAGGCAGGAGACTCGCTTGAGCCCAGGAGTTGGAGGTTGCTGTGAGCTGTAATGCCATGGCACTCTACCCAGGGGGAAAGCTTGAGGCTCTGTCTCAAAAAAAAAAAAAAAAAAAATGACCATGTGGAGAAAATATTAAAATTTTAATTCTTGAGGTTGTACATGTTTTTGTGCACCATTGTTTGCAATCTTGCAAAGCTATATGTAATTTAAAGCATTATTATTCCTATTCAATTTTTTTTTCAAGGTTTAGGGATCAATTTTGTGTACCTTGGAGAATCCTTCTAGCTTTCTGTTGCATATTTAACATCCTTCTTGGTCCCAGTAAAATTATAAATAAGTAATCTAGTGATGAATAGCATTGAAACGATGTCTTTTGCCCTATTTCTACTGAGAAATTAAATTTGAGCCATAGACAAGAATTAAATAATAAAACATTTCCAAAGCAGTGGAAACACAATCGTCTTAACCAAACATGAGTTAGATACTTTTAAGTGTCCAAATTTGAAAAATAAACAAAATATAAAAATGGATAGGAAATACTGGAACCCTGATGGGGCCTCTTTCTTCTTTCCATGGTGGACCTGAAATACTTCTGTGGAACTTGAAGGCTCTGGGAAACCTATATGAAAAACCACTGACCAAATCCAGCCATCTAGGACCAAAATAAAGCAACTGAGCCACAACTGAAACAAATTTTCTCACTCTTTGGTCACTGGTGGAAGAAGGAAACGTGTCTGCATTCCAGACTCACTTTTTCTGAATGCCAATAATGTAGAGTGGAATTATATCTGCCCAGGGCTTATTCAGACCCATTTAAACCCTGTTGCATAATGGTCCTTTTGTTGGCTCACACCATATTGAAGGCAGGGGATTGGACAGTCATTGGTAGAGCACATCCCTGGGAGTCCATGCACAGGACTTGTTTTTAAGCATCACAACAGCGTAGAGTAAGTCATGTTAGTAATGCTAACACTCTAAGCATCAGGCTTTTCATTTATATATGTTTGATAAATATATATTTATATTAATTTATACATATATATGTACGTATATAATTTCAAAATGTTAAGGGAACACAAATGTTTTGTTATATAGATATTTTGTGTAATGCTTAAGTCAGGGCTTTTGGTGCATCCATGACCATAATAGTGCTTATTGTACTCAATAGGTACAATAGTTTTGTCTCTCTTTCTTTTCTTTTTTTTTTTTTTGACAAAATCTCACTCTGCTGCTCTGGGTAGAGTGCCATGATTTCATAGCTCACAGCGACCTCAAACTCATGAGCTCAAGAGATCCTCTTGTCTCAACCTCCCAAGTAGCTGGGGAGTACAGGTGCCTACCACAATGTCCAGCTAGTTGTTCTAGTTTTAGTAGAGATGGGGTCTCTCTCTTGCTCGGGCTGGTCTTGAACTCCTAAGCTCAGGTGATCCACCTACCTCAGCCTTCCAGAGTGCTAGGATTACAGGCGTGAGTCACCATGCTGGGCCAGTTTTTTCATTTTTAAAATAAAAGGTCAGAAAACATCATTTCTAGATCTCCCCCCAGGTTCGGCATTTTGTGATGTTACAGGATATGTGGACTTCCTGAATCTGAGTACTCTCTTTATGAAGGGTTCCCTTCTACGTCCCTAGCACAGAGGAATGCATTGCCAGTCTTCTTGGTTGTACCTTGAGTGGCTAATTGTGCTAGGATCTGGTCCAGGGGTGAGGTGTTGAAGAGGTAAATAAGACATGGCCTCTGACCTCAAGGAGCCCACATTCCTGTGGGAGAGATATTCTTTTAAACAAGTATAATCCATAGAACCAGGATTAGATATTCATAAAACAGTACAGGAAGCTCCTGAGTTATAGACATCTGACTGACATATGGTTTGCATTTATGTATGGAGGCTATTACAGACACTAGGTGAATACACCTGTTCCAGCTTACATGCAAATTCAAGTTAAGAACAAACCTATAGAATATATGTGGTTCATAACCTGGGGACCACATGTAATAAAAATGACCAGTACTTTACATACATTTTCTTTTCAAATCTCCTCAACTATTATATAAAACATGAGAGAGGTGAAAAAACTAAGGCCAAGAGATGTTAGAGACTTTCCTAAGGTCATTACCACTAATAAGAATGGATTAAATGGGATAGACTTTAGGCACTAGGGTTCCAGTAAGGAATTTATTACAAGGGTTTAGGTAGATGATGCTGTGGGGTTGAACTCAGCTAAAGCCATAGGCATAATGGACAAGGCAAGCCTAAATGCGCTTTCTTGTCTATGTTTCCCTTTTAAAGGGTTTCTGCTATTCTTTAAACATAAATTTAAAGGTTCTTTTTTCACATAAGTCATCATGGTTGATATGAGCTGTTATTCATTGGCTTAAGAAAGGGGGCTTGATCTAACAATAGCCCATCTAGAGACCTGACTAGTGGCCCAGTGGGGTTGTCTAGCAGAAAAACTCTGTTCAATGGGGGCTGTTGAACACTTGCATCTTGTAACTTGATTTTTTTGAACTTGAGAATAGAGGAAGAGTTAAATAGTCAGAAATCAGAGTGAGAGCTGAGGACACAGACTGACGCAGGCTCAATCTATGGGAGAATGTAGGCCGTGATTGAAAAATGCCTCATAGCAAGACACCTCAGTCAGAGTCATCCTGGATCCTGAATGCATCCAAGTTCCCCCAGCAAATGCTAATCATTTGGAGCCTTTCTGTGTGGCCAAGTCTGCATGGCTGGGGCTCTCATCATCTTTATTCATACATGTCTCCTTATCCCCCAAATCTTCATTGCCTAAAGCAAACCAAGTTAAATTCTGTTCTTTGCAACAAAAACAGCTCATCTGAAGTTGGGGTTGAGAGTAAGTGCCATATAGGGGAAATTATCCTAAGAGTAAAAGCTGATAGGGTTTGGTGACCAACTTTATCATTAACTGATCATTTTCAGAAGCTAGGGCTACAGGAAGAAAGAAGGCCACCACCTTTTACAACAAACCACGCAAAAATAAATCTGGGACCTGTGGTCTCAAACAATTCAGAGCCTGAATTTCTAGCAAAATTAATGCAGCAAAAGATCGAAGAAATGATCAGAAGATATAACAGCCAGAAGTAACATGAAATGGAAAATATATCACAAGAAATTAAAAAAATGAATATAGTTCAGAGCAACCACAATTGAACTCTGCAGGAGTTGTCTTTGTTTCTCTGCCTTAACATGAATTTGTTCTTTTTATTTTATTATTATTATTATTATTTTTTGAGACAGAGCCTCAAGCTATCTCCCTGGGTAGAGTGCAGTGGCATCACAGCTCACAGCAACCTCCAACTCCTGGGCTCAAGCGAGTCTCCTGCCTCAGCCTCCCAATTAGCTGGGACCACAGGCACCTGCCACAACGGCCGGCTATTTTTTGGTTGCAGCCATCATTGTTGTTTTGGCGGGCCCAGGCTGGATTTGAATCCCCCACCTTAGGTGTATGTGGCTGGCACCTAAGTCACTTGAGCCACAGGCACCGAGCCTTTTTTAAAACTTTTTTTGCAGTTTTTGGCCGGGGCTGGGTTTGAACCTGCCACCTCTGGCATGTGGGGCCGGTGCCTACTCCTTTGAGCCACAGGTGCTGCCCTTCTTTTTAGATTAATGGCTTCCATTCAGGGAAGAAATGGCCCAGGATCAGTGTTTCAGCTTAGGAACCACAGGTGTTGCTCTGTACATTCAGTTTATAACCTTCGCGGGGGGCGGGGGTACGGGGGGGAGTGTGAAAAACAAAACCTAACCAAGAGAACAGCAACCGCAGACCGGAATGAACTTTGCCAACATTTCCTCCCTAGTCACTCCCAAATGATCAGATACATAATGGCATGACAATAAACACGGAGTTATGCTGTCTACGTGGAATGTCTATTTTAAAATAAGTAAGAGTGAGGACCAAGTGTATGTGTGCTCATGCACGTGAAAAAGAATTAAACAATTAAAGTGACTAATCTACTCATGTTATGCATATTAAGTAACCTACAGAATTCACCTCATTGAAGGAGGCCACTAGTTTTGAAGAATGTAGATTAATAAGCTTCCTTGCTTAAAAAATGAGCTTCAATATTTGTGCAAATCATAGAGTCAAAAGAAAAAATCGATGGGCTATTGACTACTGGGGATGATCACATTCATTCTGCCCTTTGTGGTTGGTGAAATCCATGCTGCAGTTACAGAGACAGGCTGGCAGCAAAGAGCCTCAGTCGGGCTTTCAGCTCCACATTAATCCAAAACCCCCCATTTTAATGCAGATATAGATTGCCACGAGTCAATAGCTGACTACTTGAATTGTGAAGGAGCAGCTCCACACAGCACTGGCAAGCCTAAGCTTACAGTATTTGGGAATTTCAAAGCTTTGCTGTGTGAACCAGCTTGGGGGGAGGTGTGGTCCTGCTGATGCTGTTGAAAAGATCTGTCTTTGGGATCTAAAACACAGATTATAGCAAATTCAGAGTACGTGGGTCATAAAATCACAGGACTAGAGAGCTGGAAAGGACCTCAGAGGTCACCTGGTCCAGTTCCTTCCTTAAAGATGAGGAAATTGAGGTCCTAGAGGTTAACTAACTTGCATGTGGTTACTCAGCTAGTCAGCAGAAGACTCCATACCAAGAAACAAGATATGTCCTCCTGGGCTTTCCAGTACTCTACATAACTTATGAAAAATCATAATTTGCTTCATTTACTAAATCACACACTTGTGCACATGCAGTAGATACATCACTGAATAGATTTTATTTAATTCATTTCTAGTATTCAATGACCCATGAAGTGGGGCAGTGAGGGGCTGTTTCTCATCACGGGAAGAATGTATGTAGTGGTGCCAACACAAAAAATAAAATAAAGTGTTAGAACATTATATAACAAGATTATAAAAAAGTATTTTGTAAGTGGTAAAGCACTATATTTATGTTAGGGTTAAGGGTTATTTTCAAGTATGCTTTTGTGGGAGCAGTTTTCTAATTCATGCAGAATTTAGCTAGTTACTGATATCAAATTAGACGGTAAACACATTGAGGATAAGGATCAGTATCTCATGTTTTTATTATCAGTTTATTATTTTCAGCACATAGTAGATACTCAACAAATATTTTCCGTTCAATGTTGTTAAGTCTAAATCCATATGATAAGCTCTTGGACTTCAAATCTGGTCTGTGGTTTCATTCCATCAACATCACTGGGTTTTTTTTAGAAATGCAGAATTTGGGGCCCTGCCCTAGATGTATGGACACAGAATCTGCATTTTAACAAGTCCTCCAGGTGCTTCACAATCTCATAAAAGTTTGAAAAGCCTGGCAATCAGCTGTGTTGAACCAAGTTTCTAATCATTCAAATCTTATTACAGTGAGTTTTGGTGTAGTCTGCACATGGGTTAGCTATGGTGACTGGTCAAAATTATCCCTTAATGGCCCTGAAATCATCCACAAAAGTAGCAAGTTGCTTCTGCCAGGAGAGCACTGAGGAAAGAGTGTTTTTGCCTTGGCTTTCTCGTGCCCCAGTAGGGCACAGGTTCAGACAGAATGGTGCCATTGCAATAATTATTTCACTCTCTTTCTAACTCCTTAGAACTAAATTCACTTATGATGAGATGCCATTGTTCTTGGAAAACAATTTCTTTTAAGTAAGGTGCTATTCTTCTTAGTATTAGGACCTGAATACATTTTTCCAGCCAAGTTCCGTTACCACTAGTCATGCAGAATTCAGGGTTTTCACTCAGCTAGGCTGCACTTTACTGGAGTCTTATGTCTGTAAACATCTTAATTCAATTGGGATTTTGAAATAGAGTGATGGGGCATGAATCACCAGTCTCTCACAGCACCCTTAATACCAGGAGGCTTTGTGAGTTATTTATGGCTTGAGCAGCTCCCTGGATGCTACACACATCTCAAAGGAGGCAGAGAAAGGTCTTGGCTCGTGGAGCTCCAGCTCTGAGTCCCGTACTCCTTTCTGTATCTGTGGGACATGAGTTGATGCCGAAATGACCAGACCTGGGCTCTGGCCAAGCACTTTATCATCAAATCTTGCTTTCTTCTCTATGGTCCCACAAGAGAAAACCCAATTAAGCTGAGGCTGAACCCAGATTTCTATAGAGTGAGTGTTGCCCTGCCCTCTTCTTGCCCTGGGTTGTCTCACTTTCTCCTGGTGTTGGCTTTGTAAGCTTGACAGAAATTCTTTGAGCAGGTGGCTAAGTCATTGACGGAGCTGGGGTGGCTGTCTCAGTGATGAGATGCTCAGAATTTAGCCATTTAAAAGCAGCAGCCAGCTTACTCTTACAAGCTTTCAAATGAACTCCACAACTCTCTGGACTTCCATGGAGAGAAGTGAGTTTTCCCTGCAGAGAAAGCTCTGGAAGGATTGATCAGGAATAAAAGGGGTTCTCCAGGGGCATGTCGATCTCTGCAGCTGCAGCCCTTGCTTTTTGTCCCTGGCCTGCTCCTCCATCCCTGCCCCTCTCTCTGCTGGGCCTTTTTCTTTCTCAGGCTCAGTCACTGTATAAAGTCTCATCTCTCGTTGGTCCTTCTCACACCTGCATCTTTCATTCTCCAATAAAAGAACCTGTCTTTTCTGGGCCAAGCATGGTCACATGCTCAGTAAGTCACAAACAGGTTGTATTTGTGAGGTGGTGGCTACAGCAGTACCTCTTCGTGGTGTTTCCATTGTTTATATGAGAGTAAATCACCAGATCAGCAAACAGATCAGCTGGAAACCTCTTGCCTTAGAACAGAACAGATCAGTTCAAACTGAACATTTACTGAAAAATATTGCCAGGCAGCTTAGTTTGGCTGTGAAGAAAGCTGCTCCCGTTCCCACTGGTGCTCATCTTCACGGCTTATTTTTAGACACCAGCATATATCCTAAGAAAAGGATAAAAATTGTAGTTGGCCTATGCTGTGTTGGCTTTTAGCCAACCATGACTTTGTAAGTGGATAGCTTGTTCTAGGGAAACAATTTTCCCCAAGCAGAATTTGTACTTTTTTTTTTTTTTTTGATTGAAGCAAAAGCAATGCCATGTAATGACATAGCCACAATTAACTTTTTTGGTTGATGTTCCCATAAACAAGATCAATATCAGTGCCATTACTTATCTATTTTCCACATACCACTCTTGTGAAATTATGGTTAAAAGCAAACTGTTTAAGATGCAGATATGAGTCTGTTGTTTAACTCCTCTAATCTCAAATTTCCACGGCAATGGCCTAAGAAATCTAGAAATGGCCAGGGGATGGGGCAGGTTGCTAATACCAGAATTGGAAGGAAGGGAAAGGCTAGAATCATGGAGGAGTTTCTTTGAGCCAGGCTGGTATTACTGGGTTAAGGGGAAGGATGATTAATCTGTAGTTGTCTGGGAAATAATTAGAAGAGACCCTCTAGTAGGTTGCCACTAGAACATGTATCTCAGAGTGGCAGAGGCTGCAGGTGAAGGTGAGCTTGGGCTTTTGTTTAGAGTCTTGATCCTAAGAGCATCTTGAGGAAAGGTAGGGTGTCCTGGAGTCCAAACAGAGTGGGGATAGTATGAACAGTAATATGAACATCCAGTTCTATTTGGCCCTGATGAGCTGGGGAATAAGCAGGGGCACTTCTTGAGGACTCTAATGGGAGAAGATATGCCAAGGGAGGGTAGAGACCCTGTATTAACTACCTTCAAGCTGCCCAGAAAAACAGTTTTTTGACCTACTGATCTCTCTCTCTCTCTTTTGGACTGCTGATCTAACAAAGTAAAATTACAGGATTTTAAAAGTTTTCTCCATTTCTTTACCTGGGCCTGAGACATGCAAACAGAAGCTACATTGTCTTTGCCAGAATCCAATTCAACTCCTGCTTCTAGACAAACATGTATTTTTATGTCTTAAGCATGAACAAATGGAGGAAATTTTTTGCAAACATGAAAAGATCTAGTAATGTAATATCTAACACTTAAGAAGCGCTAACTGGGTGCCAAGAACTTGATAACTTGACTCTTTTAATTCTCATAACACCCTAAAATCAGGGGATTGCATACGCATTGCATTTAAGTAAACAGAGGCCCTCTGAGGTTAAACAATTATGTAAGTAGCAGAATGGAAATCTGAGCCCATTTCCAATTCCAAAGCTCAACTTCTCAACTTCTCAATATCTGATGGAGAGCAGAGAAATTATCCCCTCAATAAACATAGTTACAGAGCAGAAAAAGGAGAGAAAATTTAAAAAAATTGCTATTTTCTACTAAGAAAGAAATTTAACAATGGTTATTTTCAAAATGAGAATAATACCAGTCCAGGGAATATTGCTTTAAGGTAATAAAAAACAGAAATGGCCAAGTGAAAATACAAAGAAGATATGAATGGCAGATTATTATTAAAAAACCAAAACAATAAGTGAAGATGAACACAGCTCAATAAATTTTCCAGGAATTTGTGAAAGAATATTGTAATGTACTAAAGATAGCAGGAACAGGGAATAGACAAACACATGGAAAATGAATCCCAGAGTTTCTATATGGATATAATCAGAATGGAACAGAACAGGTGGAGGAGATGTAATAATTCAAAAAATAATGAAAGAAAATTTAGCTGTAGTGAAAAAAATGTATCTGCACTGAAAAAATGACATGAATGTTTTGAGGAAGTGTGCTTTGTAAATACCAGACAAAATTCATGAAAAGAACCCTTTGAGGTATATCCTGGATAAGATTTTTAGCTTAAAAGAAGTGCAATGTTTCTATAAAAACCAAGGAATTAAAAACAGGCTATCTAATAAGGAAAGTCCAGAATCAGATCACTCCCCCTTAAAAAAAAAAAGCAATGCCTACTAAGATTTGAGTGAAAAAGACAATGATTCTGTACCTAGTCATGATCTTATTCACATGTGAAGACAATGGAAAGACATTTTCAGGTGCCCAAGTTCTCAAAAGTATGGGGACCTTGCAACTATTTTGATATAAGCCCTTGAAAAACACGTGAGCTGAATTTTCGAAAGAAAAGAAAAATATAAAGAATAAAGGAGATGTGATATACAAAAAAGCATCAGTCAGTGAAACCTGTACAATTTGTCATTGTTCACATAAATTTTATTCATGTTTATAAAAATTAGTGAAAATAGCAGAAATAATTGTCTTAATCAGCACCATCCAACGGGACCGTCTAAGGTCTGTACATCATCTGACAGGGTATATGCTATCCACATGGGATTGTTGAGCCTTTAAAATGTGGCCAGTGTAAGTTAGGAAGTGACTTTTTAAATTGTATTTAACTTCAATTAACATAAATTCAAATAACCCATGGGCAGCTTGTGGCTATCCTGTTTGTTGTACAGTGCATCTCTAGAAACAGGCATACTCGTATAATATAAAAATTGAGCGTAACAAGTGTGAGGGGAGTGTATAGGTCTATTTCCAAAGTAGCAACAATAGCCACTATTGATAAAGTCCTCATTCCGAGTTGGGTTTGTGCCTCAACACACACAGATTGTGTTTATTCTACTGCAGTGGGTGCTCAAGCAGAGGTTTCATTGTGTGTGTGTGTGTGTGTGTGTGTGTGTGTGTGTGAAGGTATGTATATTAATTTTTATTTTTATTTGATTGTATTTTTATTTTTAGAGACAGAGTCTCACTTTATCACCCTCAGTAGAGTGCTGAGGCGTCACAGCTCACAGCAACCTCCAGCTCCTGGGCTTAAGTGATTCTCTTGCTTCAGCCTCCTGAGTAGCTGGGACTATAGGCGCCCACCAGAATGCCGCACTATTTTTTTTGTTGTTGTTGTTGTTGCAGTTTGGCTGGGGCCAGGTTCAAATCTGCCACCCTTGGTATATGGGGCTGGCGCCCTACACACTAAGCCACTGGTGCCGCCCATGTATATTAATTTTTAATTGAGAGATGTTTCTTGATTGTTGGAATAGGCAGGAATGAAATTCACCTTAAAGTTGGTCTTTCTTGTTTTTAGAAGACTCACTTACGTGGCCCTTTTTTAGGGAAGTAACTATAGGGCAAGTAAGGTCTTATCATCATGGAAGAAGGTTTATTTGACTTTTGGAAGTTTGAGTACTTTAAAAGCAATCTGTTTTATCTCTATTTTGATTGATGGACAATTTCTAAGGTTTATGCAGAAATGTAAAACATAGGTAATAGCCAAAGCAAATTTGAAAAAGTGGATAATTTTTTTTTTTTTTTTGAGACAGAACCTCAAGCTGTCACCATAGTAGAGTGCTGTGGCATCACAGCTCACAACAACCTCCAATTCCTGGGCTTAAGTGATTCTCTTGCCTCAGCCTCCCAAGTAGCTGGGACTACATACGCTCATCACAACGCCCAGCTATTTTTTGGTTGTAGTTGTCATTGTCTTTTGGCAGGCCTAGGCTGGATTCGAACCTGCCAGCTCTGGTGTATGTGGCTGGTGCCTTAGCCACTTGCTATAGGCGCCCAGCCAAAAAAGTGGATAATTTGTAGGCCTTTCATTTCCCAATTTCTAAACTTACTCTACTGCTATAGTTATCAAGGCAGAGTGGTACTGGGATGAAGATAGATATAGATCAATGGAATAGATTGTGAGTCCAGAAATAATTATATTTATTTTAATTACAAAATATTAAGAGGATATAAATATTTTTTGTTACATGGTTACCTTATGTAATACTTAAGTCAGGGCTTTTGGTGTGTCTTTCATCAGAATAGTGTTCATTGTCCCCAACAGGTAAGTTTTTATCTTGCGTGTTCCTGCCCATCCTCCCTCTGTTCCTGGTTCTGAAACTCCTTATATCTCTTTGTGCTCATGGGTACCCATTGTTCAGTTCCCACTTATTAATGACAACATACGGTGTTTAGTTTTTCATTCCTGAGACGCTTCACTTAGGGTAACTGTCTCCAGTTCCATCCACATTACTATTGCTGCAAATGACATTATTTCATTCCTTTTAATGACTGAGTAGTACTCCATGGTATAAACATACCACATTTTCTTAATCCACTTGTGAACTGTTGGACACTTGGGTTGCTTTCACATCTTTGTGATGGTAAATTATGCTGAGAGAAACATTTGAGCACAGGTGTCATTTTAATAAAATGACTTGTTTTCCTTTGGATAGATATCCAGCAGGGGCATAGCTGGATCGAATAGTATGTATACACGTACATTTATTTGTTTGAGGAATCTTCATACTGTTTGGCACAGAGGTTCTACTAATTTGCAGTACCACCAACAGTGGATAAGGATTCCTTTCTCTCTGCGTCCATGCCAGCATCTATCTTTGTTTGTTTGTTTGTTTGTTTTTCTACTTTTTAATAATGGCTATTCTGGTTAGGAATAAGGTGATGTCTCATTGTAGTTTTAATTTGCATTTCCCTGATTAATGATGTTCAATATTTTTTCATATGTTTGTAGGCCGTTTGTCTATCTTCTTTTGAAAAACTTCTATTCATGTCTTTGTCCACTTTTTAATAAGGTTGCTAGTTTTTCTCTTGCTGATTTGTTTGAGTTCTTTGCAGATTCTGGATATTAGTCCTGTGTCAGATGTATATTCTGCAAACATTTTTTCTCATCCTGTAGGCTGTTTATTTACTCTGTTGATTATTTCCTTTGCTGTGCAGAAACCTTTTAAATTAATTATGTCTGATTTATTTATTTTTGTCATTGCTCTATTTGCCTTTGAGGTCTTACTCATAAATTCTTTGCCTTGGCCAATGTCTAGAAGAGTTTTTTCTATGTTTTCTTTTAGAATTTTTATGGTTTCATGTCTTACATCTAAATCTTTTATCCATCTTGAATTAATTTTTGTATATGATGAGAGACAGGGGTTCTGTTGCTTTCTTCTGCAATTGGCTATTCAATTTTCCCCGTATCATTTACTGAACAGGGCTTCTTTTTCCCAGTGTATGTTGTTGTCTGCTTTGTTGAAGATCAGTTGATCATTGGCTATGTAGCTTTGTTTCTGGGTTCTCTATTCTGTTCTATTGGTCTACCATGACCATGATGCCTCCAGATTTGTTCTTGTTGTTTAGGATTTCTTTGGCTAGTCAGGTCTTTTTGATTTGAAATGAATCTTAGGACTTTTTTCAAAGTCTGTGAGATAAGACATTGGTATTTTTTTTTTT